>NC_135232.1:130918642-131547680 GCF_051348905.1 Ranitomeya variabilis | reverse complement strand
GTGCAATGTCATCAGTTTTCTGAACGTGGCAGTGCCAGTCCTTTTATAACCTCTGATGAGGTAATGCGGCCAGCCAATCACAGTAATGCCATTACCAAGATGGCTATGACATTAAAGTGACTGGCAAGTAATGTTTATTGGCTGTGAAATAGGCGCCAAACATGCAGGGTGGGGATTTGAGCATTCAATCCAATCCCCAGCTAATGCTCGACAAGTGCCAAACACCCAGATACTTGAGTGACATCTGAATGTCACCCAGCACATTCACTCATCACTACTTAAAATATGCAATGTATTCTAAAGAACTGAGATGTTTGGATGTTACAGTACGTTTAGCACTAACTAGAGTGGGGCGCTGAATCCAAGGAAATAGTTGGTATTCTTCCTTTGAAGAAGTTGTGGATTTTACTGCAGGAATGGTTACTTTCTCCAGAGAACATGTAGAAAGTAACAGTCCGGAGGATAAAATGGAAGCTTAATCAGTAAGAGAGGCAAGAGTCAAATGCAATTACAGGTACCAGGCAGGCGACCTAACCTGGAGAACAAGATGGTGGCTAGGTATGTAAATAAACTAAGTTTTAGACCATGATGCATCAAGAATAAAAGTAGGAACACTGCAGGGAACAAAACTAAGTCATAATCTCAAACGACAGGCAATGGATGGCTGAAGTATACCCTTTATCCGGACTATAGACTTGATGTCATCATTAGGCACAGGGTGTCTTACCAACCCAGTGCAGTAGTGACTCCTAATCAGCCGAGCTGCAACCTGCAATCAGCAGAGTCAAAATAAAGACCAAGAGCTGGAGAAAGGGAAACGCTATTCAGTTGTAATAAAATTGGATAATGCTATTGGATAAGGTGAGTAACACTTACTCAAAAGTATTGACTAGCGTTGGAAAAGAAGGACACATGGGATGTATATGGAGCGCCCCCACACCGCCGCAGGGCCGAGGGGGTACCCGGAGCCGGGCCTCTAGTTCTCAGTCTCGGGGTTGTCACGGTGGCTAGACCCGGTCCGTGGCCCTGTCCGTCAGTGGGGGACGTCCGGTGTAATAGGTGGTAGTAATGATAGCGGTGGAGCGGTGCAGTTGTGGGGTGTAAGTCGCGGTAAATAACGAGGACACCAGGTTGCAGTCTCTTTACCTCTTTACTGGAGATCTCTGAGTCCTCAGTCCAGAACACGGTTCACCAGGCTACGCAAGTCCGGCCGGTCCAATGGCACCTCCAGAGTTCTCCTCTCAGGTGGAAATCTGTGCCTTCCTTCTAGCGCTATGTGTTGTAGTCCTTCCCTGCTGTGCTTACGGAAAGTAACCCCACAACGGTTGTGTCTGTTTCTTAAGTTCCCTCACAACTCGATTTGATGTTCCTCTGCAATCCACCCCTTCCCTGTATTCAGGTTGGAATGGCACCCGTTTGTCAGGTAGGCCTGGAGTTCTTCCGGGACCCTAGAGTCGCCCCTCTCCCGCAATTGCCCCCCAAGACTTCATAGGTGATATGTGGTAGACAGCCCGCCTGAGACCGACTGTCCTGCCGCTGTTTGGAGTATGGCTTGAAGCTGTATTCTAATCCACTCCCTCGGCGTTCCGGCCACCGGTATTGCGCCTCAGCAGGGTGCTGCCTCTTTCAACAAAACCCCTGCTGGTATTCTCCTTCTGCTTGATCTCGTTTCTCACTCAGCACAATCTGTCTCGCTTCTAGTCCTTTCCTTGAGTCCCGCCGCTTCCAGGAGCCTGCGCAGACCCGTTACGTTCTTTCAATGCCAAGCCTCTGCCAGGATCCCACCCCTGGCAGAGACCCTACAGTCTCTCCCTTCACAACACCCCCTGCCACAGGGTGTTGCTCCGTTCAATCCCGTCAGCGTTCTCCTCTAACTTCCTGCCTGACCCCCAGTTTACCCACTATGGTGGGGAGTGGCCTAATGAATAGCACCCTTAGCTCCCCCCGGAGGCCCAGCTGTGAAACATATTGGTGTCTGTGATACCTGATTGGAGGAACTCCTTCGGTGCCATCGAACGTACCATGGCTCCCCTTAGCGGCGAAGCCACAGTACTGCAACGACCAGAACTCTGGGGCGCTGCACTCCCCCCTGGTTAAACACAGTACTCCGGGACTGGGAAGAAAAACAACAATACAGATTAGTAAACAGACATACAATTTTGTTGAGTGCAAAACAATAAGTATACTTGAACAGGCTTCCCTTTATGGGAGGTGAGGACACTTTTAACGTTACAAACATGGTCAACATTATAAATTACAGGCTATGCATAACTCCTGTTACCCAACCGGGTATTCTACTTAGTGCAAATTCTGGAACAATAAATTAACATTGCCTTTAAGAAACATACACTCTTAGTTTACCAAAGGCCTTCCTATAATCACATTACAGGGTAAGGTAACTTCACATTCTCCTACTTTGAACCTGCAGGACCGCCTGTCCCTATGGCACCAGACCTACTGCCTCTCCTTTCTTTTACAGGACCGCCCTGTTCATCCAGGGCCTACTGCCTTTCTCTACTATACATGGTATAGACATAACATTCCTTTCGTTTAAAGAACTCTGAGCCAGCTCTACTCGGCTCCTTTAAGGACTCACTCTCTAACCCCTACGGGTTCACTCTCTGTCCTTAGTAACAAAGTAACTTTCAATGGGGACGCGGGGTTTACCTTCTATCCTCACCTTCATTATTACTTTGCTTACTTTCAACTATGCAGACCTCTATCTCTACCCCTACGGGCTCTCTGCATCTTTTCTTTCTGCAAACATTATTTAGACATTTCAACAAATTCAACACATATAACTTAGCATGTAAAACAGTTACATTTCTTTTCAAGGCATCATTATGGCATTACTGTTCTGCAACAGTATCCCTCTCAAGTTCAGTTTCTCACATCCCCTTTAAGAGGGGACCAAGTCTTTCTAAGGTAGCTCGTCTTCTCAGCCTACCGGCCCATGCAAAGGTTCCGGCATGGTATCTTCGCAAAGTGTCTTTAACTAGAACCGGTAGGAAAGGTATCTTCACAAAGTGTCTTTGGCTCAAACAAATAGGGCAAATATCTTCGCAAAGTGTCTTTGGCTAAAACCAGTAGGGAGCACCTTTAAGAAGGTGCAAACTATTTACAAGGGAAGTTCGAATCATGCACAGTCCATAATTTCTGCAGTTTGTATAACTTTTGTGCAACAACTTCAGAAAAGGAAAACAAACAAAGAGGATCCCGGGTCAACAGAGGGATCCATTAACCCTGGGCGGGTTTAGCAGCAACTTAAAGGAATAAAAGACAAACAGTAACTATTTACATTTTCATGGTATCGAGGTTTATTCTTTTTCAGGCGGCTCGGGCTCCTGAACCCCGGCCACTGTAGCACGGACACCAGCGGCAAGCTCCGCAGGGACCACCTGGTCGCCTGCTGTCTGAATTTGAAGCCTAACTCTGTCGGCAAGTTCAGGAGCTGCTACAAAGCGTACAGTAGAAACAGTAACAAGGTCTGGCAGCCCTGGATTGACCACAGTTGGGGCCACAGGTGCCATTCTCTCAGGCTCATATCGCTGAACTTTCCGGGCACGCCATCCTTGTGTGTTCCAGTGACGGGTATACGTCACCTGATCCCCCTCCCGGAGTGGTTCACCTTCTCGATCACAGCAGGGAGTCTCCACATCATAGCCGGCAACGAAGATGCCAGTAGGTAGTCCCGACTCCCAAATGGAACCCCACCCTTTCTTTGGGTGGAATGCCGCCACCGTCCCTCGCCTGACAGCATCCGTCCCATCATAGATCATTTTTTTGCTCTGCAGTTCCCGTCTTTCAACTTCGGTGCGCTGTCCCCAATGCTGGAGCACGCATTGTTTGTATTGGTCCCAGGTAAGTATCGCAATAGTGAGACCTTCCATTGGAATCCCATCCTGCTCGACCCAGGGAACATCCCATCGGAACATCACCCCTCCTGGGTCCATTTCTATGGGCTCTCCCCACCTGGTTGGCAATGGTGGTAACAACTTCCCCAACGCGCCGGGGGTGAGAACCGCCCGATCGATTGTAAACGCGGGGTTACTGTTGTGGGGAGGATCGGTCGGGAGAGCAGAACCGTCCAGGGGAGTAGGGGCGCCGCCCATACCTGCGCCTGATGTGGTTCCATCGGTGTCGCTCTGGTCCGTTAACGAGGACGCTGGAGTCTGCTGCAGCCCGGACCGGGGCTCCTCCAATGGGATGCTCGGATTCGGCTCCGCTGGCTGTGGTTCCTCCTCCTCTAACTTCGAGGTCGGGATTGGTGGACGTAACTCCGCTGTCGGATCCGCAGGCCTCCGGTCCATCTCCGGTGAAGAAAGGCAGGCCTGAACCGCTTCTTCCTCGCTCAGGCACTCGCCGTTCATCATTGCTGCCTGATAGTCGGTGGCAGTGCATGCACCTAGCTCCGCCATTTCTCCGAGGTCGGGCTTCTCCGTCACCCGCTTCTCGCCGTTGCATATCAAGGGGTGTTTCTCTTCTGCTTTGGGGCAGATCATTCCTCTGCAGCCAGAAGTGCAGGGGGCGGTAGCCATTTCTCGCGCCACACTGGGAGTCTCCGCCCATAACACGCCCTCCTTCCCCTTGGGTGTAGCAATGGCGGCGCCTTTTGGCGGGAACTTTTGGCGGCTAATGGCGCAGCACAGCCTTACAATAAAGTACAGTCCAAGCACAGTAAATCACAGTCTCTAGGCACACATGACCTGATTCTTCAGGCTTAAGTAGATCCTGTTCGTGACGCCAAGTTTGGAGCGCCCCCACACCGCCGCAGGGCCGAGGGGGTACCCGGAGCCGGGCCTCTAGTTCTCAGTCTCGGGGTTGTCACGGTGGCTAGACCCGGTCCGTGGCCCTGTCCGTCAGTGGGGGACGTCCGGTGTAATAGGTGGTAGTAATGATAGCGGTGGAGCGGTGCAGTTGTGGGGTGTAAGTCGCGGTAAATAACGAGGACACCAGGTTGCAGTCTCTTTACCTCTTTACTGGAGATCTCTGAGTCCTCAGTCCAGAACACGGTTCACCAGGCTACGCAAGTCCGGCCGGTCCAATGGCACCTCCAGAGTTCTCCTCTCAGGTGGAAATCTGTGCCTTCCTTCTAGCGCTATGTGTTGTAGTCCTTCCCTGCTGTGCTTACGGAAAGTAACCCCACAACGGTTGTGTCTGTTTCTTAAGTTCCCTCACAACTCGATTTGATGTTCCTCTGCAATCCACCCCTTCCCTGTATTCAGGTTGGAATGGCACCCGTTTGTCAGGTAGGCCTGGAGTTCTTCCGGGACCCTAGAGTCGCCCCTCTCCCGCAATTGCCCCCCAAGACTTCATAGGTGATATGTGGTAGACAGCCCGCCTGAGACCGACTGTCCTGCCGCTGTTTGGAGTATGGCTTGAAGCTGTATTCTAATCCACTCCCTCGGCGTTCCGGCCACCGGTATTGCGCCTCAGCAGGGTGCTGCCTCTTTCAACAAAACCCCTGCTGGTATTCTCCTTCTGCTTGATCTCGTTTCTCACTCAGCACAATCTGTCTCGCTTCTAGTCCTTTCCTTGAGTCCCGCCGCTTCCAGGAGCCTGCGCGGACCCGTTACGTTCTTTCAATGCCAAGCCTCTGCCAGGATCCCACCCCTGGCAGAGACCCTACAGTCTCTCCCTTCACAACACCCCCTGCCACAGGGTGTTGCTCCGTTCAATCCCGTCAGCGTTCTCCTCTAACTTCCTGCCTGACCCCCAGTTTACCCACTATGGTGGGGAGTGGCCTAATGAATAGCACCCTTAGCTCCCCCCGGAGGCCCAGCTGTGAAACATATTGGTGTCTGTGATACCTGATTGGAGGAACTCCTTCGGTGCCATCGAACGTACCATGGCTCCCCTTAGCGGCGAAGCCACAGTACTGCAACGACCAGAACTCTGGGGCGCTGCATATACCATAATAAACTAGGAACTTTATAGCATAGGTAAAATAAAGCGTATCACTATTCGCTGACAATGGCGTGTTGAAGTGAAAGTCTAATGTCAAATTAGTTTTTTAACAGTGTCATAATTTTTGGTGAGGGAATTGAATCAAAACTGTGGAGTGAGCAATCTTTTAGAGGGTTTATTCACTTTCCACAATACCTATTTGTTAAAGTGATCTCTTGACAATAAGCTGATTGCAAAGTGTCCCCTGATGACCCCTCTTCCCACCGTGATTAGCTATAATCTGTTCAGATACCTGGCAGTCCAGCTCCCCTAAACCACCTCCACATGGAAAAGGAGCATTGTGCAGTGCTGCTGATTCAAATCTAATCAATTACTGTGTGTAATGTAAGATTGATTACTCTCCACTTTGGCCACCAGATGAGAATACCGCTCATGTCTGATTGAAAATTCCTTAAAAACATGCAAAAAGATGACATTTCAAAACTAGACAACGCCATCTACGTCCAAATATTCTGATTCTATATAGTACCGTCACTGCAAATAACATTGGAATGACATAAACTGAAATTTAACAAATAATATATTAAAGTTCATCGTTATAAAATTGAACCTTGATTAATTTCCCCCACTTTCAAGTGTCAACAAAAACAAATATTGATATTCAATCATAATGAACACGAGTTAGGCAAGCTTGACAGCACAGACTGTCATTGCTGTAGAAAAAGTGAGGTAAGTTGTATTTCCTCTGCAGTTATTACAGCCCTACATTTAATTTTTAAATATATTCAGTATTAATTGCTCAATTGGAAGGGTTACAATGTCTTTTATATGTATGCAAACATATTTTAACACTGAAGGTTGTCTTTTTTTGCCTCTGGCCTCTGTCAAGGAGGCTTGCTAACTATGTCCCATGAGAGAAGAGGCATGCCATGACTATGTCTGCAGAGTGGTATACTGGGATTCCCTTCAGTCACAAATGCTGCATGATTCTTATCCACTGCAGATCATTTCTTTCCCATTGCACCTAATTCAAAAGAAGTAAGATATGAGTCAAATAAATAGCTATAGAGGAAAACAGAACCGAGGGACATTGTTATCATTGCTAAGATGAAGCATCAAATACTTATGAAATGTTTATGAACATTCTTTGCCTATTTTTTCATTGATATACTGTATAGGACAGACACATATGATAGATAGATAGATAGATAGATAGATAGATAGATAGATAGATAGATAGATAGATAGATAGATAGATCTGGGTCAAAATTTCAGTTTGATGCCCTAGCCCTGCATCTAAAAACAATGGTCACATCTAGTTGGTAATGCACTTTCACCTAGCATCTGTGACATATATCCTGCCAAACCTCTCCACTATCGCCCATAACTACATTTCTGTTTGGATAAATAGAAGATTTGGATAACAATTTACCTAGAGTGCCGGTATGCACGTGCACCAGCTGACATTTTCCCCCGCAATGCAATCATGAGGTGGCGATGAGTTACCATGATAGCCAGAGGCCTGCTGTAAGCCGAAATCCTTGCAAGCCTATGACAAATGGCTGGGCTTTATAGGAGATTGTCTATTTGAAGGGTAATTGTGCTTTCAAGTAACTATTCAGAATATGCTGTCCTGTGTGAATAGATGAGGAATAACACTATATCTTGCCATTATGTGACTTATATCCTGCATTCTCTCCAGTTTCAACTTCTGCATGCTCCATCTGTAATTTGCAATCCACTGGTAGCTAAAAGTAGTGACTAGCTGCAGTGATTTTTCCCATAGACAACACATACATGAGGAATTTCTGCTGTTCAGTCACTTTTTGGCTCATAGAGACAAGCTGCAGCAACATGGAGGGCAATGTACAGTAGAGCTGAGCTTTCTTGATCTGAATCAAGCTCTGTTGTAAGGTAAAGCACTTGTGAGAGAGCTCTAACAAGTTTCTGTCTGCCTCTCTCCCCTTCCTTGCACCCTGCTCATTCGTCCTCTCCTCTCCCCTTTCCATAGATGATAATTCACTGAGTCAGAATTGCAGTGTATAGTATAAGCAATCAAACCATTGCAGTTTCAAGTCCAAAAGAGGACTAAAAAGTAAAGTGAAAACTAGAGGTGAATGGTTCACAACTAGTGATGGGCGAGCACTAAAATGCTCTGGTGCTCGTTGCTCGGGTCAGGCAAATTGGAATAATCGGGTACTCGACCCAAGCAACAAGCTCAAATGACACGGGAACATAGTGGGGATCACCCCTGGAAGCATTTCTGACTCCAAGGTCACAGCTGTAAGCAATGTTGTCAGAGTTTCACACTATTTTTATAAGTGCACCAAAAAATATACAAAAAATGAAACCAAAATAGATTTTGCTGGGAAATATGTTAAGATACATCCTTTCCAGGGTAATGACTTGTATATAATGCAAAATAATTAACCCCAGACCAAAATGTTCCTCCACCACTTGGGCTCTTGGGCTATGTTCACACGCAGCGTTTTTGATGTGTTTTTCAAATTTAACATTGCTTTCAACCAATACAAATGCATTCACTGTGAAATGTCATTGTAACATTTAACAACCCTAGCTGGCCATGTGGTGTGTGACACATATGGAGAAACATCTTGTTTCATTTATGAAGGAGGGACTTTTAAAGTCACAAAGCCTATTTTCAGAGGGGCATCAGGCGGCATTAATATTCTTAAAGGGCCATTATTAAACAGTGGGTCTCCTATGCTGTTATTGCCTATGCAGTGAGTGGCTGGGCTGGCAAGAATTATGACGCACCCTAATACCCCTTTCACAAGAAGTACCGGAGGGCTTCCTAATAAAATGTTGCATTAAAGGCAAGGCCTGGCCTGCTATTAAGTCATATGTACCCCAAGAATCCTTTGAACCCAGGTACTGGATGGCCACAGGAAATACACTTCACATTAGCTATTTTGTAATCCCATACAGTATTCTTATATAATGACTGCAAGGCCTGCCATGCTACCAAATCATATGCAACCCAAAAGGCCTTTGAACCCAGGTACTCCCAGGTACTAGATGGCCACAGGAAAACCTACTTAACATTATTCAGTTGGTCCTGCCATACTGTTGTCTTATGTAATAATAGCAGGGCCTGCCCTGCTACCAAGTCATATACACTCCAATAAGCCTTTGAACCCAGGCACTGGATGGCCACAGGAAAATCCACTTCACATTATTCAGTTGGTCTTGCCATACTGTTTCCTTATGCATTGAATGCAAGGGCCGCCTTGACCGAAATTTGCATGCAACACAATTCTCCCTTGGAAGAAATATGAGGAGGGCCTCATAAAAAAAATTCTCCCATTACAAAGGAGCGGGTCTCCTAGACTCGTAATGCCCATACACTAAGGGGGGTACATTTTAAAAAAAATGTTTATGGATATCATAGACACCCTTGCCAAAAATTAGACCGGCTGTAGCAGCATGGAAAACATCAACCCTGATGATCTAGTGGTGGTGAATGATGAGACATTGAGGAAGGCCTCATTAAAAACTGGGCCCAATTTAAATAAGTGGGTCTCCAAGACTTACAGTATAATGCCCATACACTAAGTGCATGGGCTGACAAACATTTGCCCATGGGGTGTACATTTTTTTTTTTTTTTTTATTGGCATCATAGACACCCTTGCCAAAAATTGGACTGCCTGTAGCAGCACGGAACACATTATCCCCGGTGATCTAGTGGCGGTGAATGATGAGATCTTAAGGAAGGCCTCATTAAAAACTAGGCCCAATGTAAAGGAGTGGATCTTCTAGACTTGTAATGCCCATAGACTAAGTGCAAGGGATGACAAACATTTCCCCATGGGGGTACATTTTTAAAAAATATTTTATGGGGATCATAGACACCCTTGCCAAAAAATTGACTGGCTGTAGCAGAAAGGAACACATTTACCCTGGTGATCTAGTGGCGGAGAATGATGAGACGTTGAGGAAGGCCTCATTAAAATACTAGACCCAATTTAAAGGAGCGGGTCTCCCAGACTCGTAATGCTCATGCACGAAGTGCTTGGGCTGACAAACATTTCCCCATGGGGTTAAATGTTTTAAAAATATTTTATGGGTATCATCGACACCCTTGCCCAAAAATTGACTGGCTGTAGCAGAAAGGAACACGTTAACCCTAGTGATCTAATGCCGGAGAATGATGAGACGTTGAGGAAGGCCTCATTAAAAACTATGAAAAACATTTCCCCATGGGGGGTACATTTTATAAAAAATTTTATGGGGATCATAGACACACTTGCCAAGATATAGACTGGCTGTAGCAGCATAGAACACGTTCATCCTTGTGTTCTAGTGACGGTGGATGATGAGACGTGGAGGAAGGCATCATTAAAAAATAGGCCCAATTTAAAGGAGAGGGTCTCCTAGACTTGGAATACCCATAAACTAATTGCATGAGCTGACAAACTTTCCCCATGGGGGGTACATTTTAAAAAATACGATTGTTTATGGGCATCATAAACACTTTGTAAAACTGGAAAGTGGTTTCTGAATCAGTTGCTGCTGTGAAGGTGCATGTTTTTAGTAAAAATATGGCGGACAAATCATTGGATGAAGTGAACAGGAAAAAGGCCATGGTAATGACAAGAATGGGAATGTACATGATTAATAACAGTAGTGGCTATGGGAGGTATGGGATCCAGGATACAGCCTACAATGATTAGTCGTTTAGCCACCACCAATTACCATAATGTGTTTCATGCCCGTCAGAAGATTGGTGTAACAGATGCACGTGTGAGACTCGGCCTAAAAAAATGCCCGTCAAAAATATGGTGCCAAAGACGCACGTGTCTGTCTAAAGGGCAAAGTGCAACATGTTCGTGAGATGCTGAATTAGAGAAATCAGATCAGTGTTGGAGGAAAACCAAACAAGCTGATGAATGCTTGTGAAAAACTAAGTTTAAAGAGGAGTGCACCGTCCGTAAGTATCAACATACCCGTGGCACAAGGTTGTTCATCTTCACCCATACATATTACCAATAATATCCAGATGTCAAAGCCGAAAATTATTTGTTCTAGTGTAACGAACACTGATAAAGTAATGTCACTAAACGTAGATAACCACGACCCTGGGAAACACCAGATTTCCTCTTTACAAGATATGGACGATGATGTTATTGATGACGATTTTGAACTTTACCATATCCCCACCAAGAAGCTGCAAACAATGTGCAAAAAAGGCCATGAATGTTTGGAAAATCATTTTGTCTTGGGCAAACTTTCCCTCTTACTAAAGTGGTACCGAATGATGCATACACAGCTCTCATGTTTACTCAGCGTGAGATGGTTGAAAGATGATGTATTGAGTTTTTTGTCCATGTCCACTTTTTTAAAGCTAGCAGAAAAGAAGGATAAAATAGCGGGAAGATGTGTGATTTGGGTCAGTAAGGGGGTGATTAGTCATGAATGAGCACTAAAATGCTCGGGTGCTCGTTGCTCAGGTCGAGCAATTTGGAATACTCGGGTACTCGACCTGAGCAACGAGCCCAATGTAAGTCTATGGGAGACCCGAGTATTTTTATCATGATCCCCTCAAGGGGTACTTTTAAGGTCTAAAAACATCTGAAAATGATGGAAACACTGCTCAAATAACACAGAAACATTATGGGGATTAACCCTTGACGCATTCCTGACTACTAGTTCACAGCTTTAAACAAATTTTTCCGAGATTCATGCCACAAAAAACACACTGAAACGAAACCAAAATGGATTTCCTACCCTACTTGGGCTTAGTTCAGACGTAGGGTTTTGCAAGCGTTATTCAACTTTAACATTGCTTTCAACTACTACAAATGCATTCACTGGGAAATGTAATTGTAACATTTAACAAGCCTAGCTGGCCATGTGGTGTGTGACACATAAGCTGACCCATCTTGTTTCATTTATGGAGGAGGGACTCTTAAAGTCACAGAGCCTATTTTTACTGGTGCATCAGGCAGCATTAATCTTCTTAGTAACATAGTTATTAAGGTTGAAGGAAGACTTTAAGTCCATCTAGCTCAACCCATAGCCTAACCTAACATGCCCTAACATGTTGATCCAGAGAAAGGCAAAAAAAAAAAAAACATGTGGCAAAGAGTAAGCTCCACATTGGGAAAAAAAATTCCTTCCCGACTCCACATATGGCAATCAGACTAGTTCCCTGGATCAACACCTTATCAAGGAATCTAGTATATATAACCTGTAACATTATACTTTTCAAGAAAGCCATTATTAAACAGTGGGTCTCCTAAACTGTTGTAGCCTACGCTGTGAGTGGATAGGCTGCCAAGAATTACAACGCACCACAATACCGCTTTCATAAGATGTCTAGGAAGGTCTCCTGAAAAAATGTTGCATTGAATGCAAGGCCTGCCCTGCTACCAATTCATATGCACCCCAATAAGCCTTTGAACCCACATACTGGATGGGCCTATGCAAATCCACTTCACAATATTCATTTTGTACGCCTGTACTCCTTTGTTTTACACATTGGCAGCAAGGCCAGCCCTGCTGCATAGTTAGTCATATGCACCCCATTACTTCTTGGAACCCACATACTGGATGGGCCCATGAAAATCCACTTCACAATATGCATTTTGTACTCCTGTACTCCTTTGTTTTACACATGGGCAGGAAGGCCAGCCCTGCTGCATAGTCAGTCATATGCGCCCCATTATGCCTTGGAACCCACATACTGGATGGGCCCATGAAAATTCACTTCACAATATTCATTTTGTACTCCCGTACTCCTTTGTTTTACATGTTGGCAGCAAGGCCAGCCCTGCTGCACAGTCATATGCACCCCATTACGCCTTGGAACCCATATACTGGAATGGCCCATGAAAATTCACTTGTATTTTTTAATGGTATAATGGTTCCCTCTTTGCAGAATTATTTACGGGAGAATTTGGCAATTTTATTTGCCATGTTTTTAATTCTAAGGTTCAGATACGGCTTTAAAGAAGGCTAATACTTGCAAAACAATGCAATTTTATTGCAAAGTACAAAATTCAAGGAATAGTATGATTGAATAGTATGAGTGTGTACACTTTTGTGTATGTACTTAACATACAAAGGTTAATAAGTACATATAAGGATTAAATACATATAATGATTATGTATATATAAAGATTAACTACATACAACAGTATACTTACATCATCAACAAGAGGCTTTTAAACATCATCCATCTGGAATATCATAGAAGCAACACTAAGACAGAGAACCCCTGGGAGATTACCGACACTGCATGGGCGTCTCCAATTATGCAAGTATGAGCACACTGTACGTGTACAGGTACCTGTTGTGTATCCGCTTTTTGGGCTCCCCTGGTGGTTGCTGGTGGTACTGGTGACTTGTTTGCACTTTGCTGCTTCTGTTCACCTGCTTCCATCAGTGTTTGGGAGTTTCCTATTTAGCCTTGCTCTCCAGTCATTTCCTTGCCGGTCATCATTGTAACCAGAGCCTTCGGTTGCATGTTCCTGCTACTAGTCTGCTGATCAGCTAAGTGGACTTTGTCCTTTTGTTTTGTACCTTTTGTCCAGTTTGCAGTTTTTGTAATTCTCTGTAGCTGGAAGCTCTTGCGGGCTGAAATTGCCACTCCTGTGTCATGAGTTGACACAGGAGTCTTAAAGTAATTTCAGGATGGTTTTTGAAAGGGTTTTCAGTTGACCGTGAAGTCCTCTTTTGTATCCTTCTGCTATCTAGTAAGTGGACCTCTCTTTGCTAAATCTACTTTCATACTGTGTGTGTCTTTTCCTCTTAATTCACCGTTATTACGTGTGGGGGGCTGCTATCATCTTTTGGGGTATTTCCCTAGAGGTAAGCCAGGTCTGTTTCTTCCTCTACCAGGCGTAGTTAGTCCTCCGGCTGGCGCGTGGCATATAGGAAGCCATAGGTATGCTCTCTGGCTACTGTTAGTTGTGTGGTATATTTAGCTCACGGTCAACTCGAGTTTCCATCACCCGAGAGCTCGTTCGTTACTTATATGTTTCTTACGTTCCCTTGCCATTGGGAACCATTACAGTATGACCGGCCAGTGTTAAACTTATTGGCAGAAGAAAGGAGAGAAAAAAGAAGTCTGTAATTTTTTTTTTTTTCCCTTTTTCCTCTATGCTTGCTCCATAGTTGGATCAGTTGTATTTCAGCTTTAATTACAGCCTTTGCCTTTCTCTCCTTATAATCCTTGAATGGCTCTGAGCTCACCTGTTTAAAGATGGATCCTCAGAGTTTGGCTGCAGGTTTAAATAATCTTGCTACGAAGGTTCAAAATTTACAAGATTTTGTTATACATGCTCCTATTTCTGAACCTAAAATCCCTACACCAGAGGTGTTTTCCGGAGATAGATCTCGGTTTTTGAATTTCAAATATAATTGTAAATTATTCCTTTCTCTCAGACCTCACTCCTCAGGAGATCCTGTCCAGCAGGTTAAGATTGTAATCTCTTTGCTGCGAGGTGACCCTCAAAATTGGGCATTTTCATTGGCACCAGGGGATCCTGCGTTGCTCAATGTGGATGCGTTTTTCCTGGCTTTAGGGTTGCTTTATGAGGAACCTAATTTGGAGATTCAAGCTGAAAAAGCTTTGATAGCCCTATCTCAAGGGCAAGATGAAGCGGAGATATACTGCCAAAAATTTCGTAGGTGGTCTGTGCTTACTCAGTGGAATGAGTGCGCCTTAGCGGCAAATTTCAGAGAGGGCCTTTCTGATGCCGTTAAAGATGTTATGGTCGGGTTCCCTGCGCCTACAGGTCTGAATGAGTCCATGACAATGGCAATTCAGATTGATCGGCGTTTGCGGGAGCGCAAACCCGTGCACCATTTGGCGGTATCTTCTGAAGAGACGCCAGAGAAAATGCAATGTGACAGAGTTATGTCCAGAAGCGAGCGGCAGAATTATAGGCGTAAAAATGGGTTATGCTTCTATTGTGGTGATTCTGCTCATGTTATATCGGCATGCTCTAAGCGTACTAGGAAGGTTGACAAGTCCATTTCAATTGGCAATTTACAGTCCAAATTTATTTTGTCTGTAACCTTGATTTGTTCATTATCAGTTATTACCGTGGATGCCTATGTGGACTCTGGCGCCTGTTGTGGATTCTGTTTGTGGGCTCCCTCTGGTGGTTACTGCTGGTACTGGGTGACTTTGGTGGGTTGCGGCCTTTGGTTTCCACCTGTCCATCAGAGGCTGGGTGTTTCCTATTTTACCTGGCCTTTCTGTCATTCCCTTGCCGGCTATCAATGTATTCAGATGTGCTCTGTTTGGTTCCTGCCTACCTGCTCCCAGATCTTTCAGGATAAGCTAAGTGCTGATTTTCAGTTGTTGGTTTTTTTTGTCCAGCTTGCTTATTATGTCTCTATGCTAGCTGGTAGCTCTAGTGGACTGAGGTTCTCCCCATGTGCCATGAGTTGGCACATGGGTTCTTGTAATCTCAGGATGGTTTTTTTGATTAGGGTTTTTTGCTGACCGCTCAGACCCCTTTTGTATCGTTCTGCTTTCTAGTTTACAGCGGGCCTCAATTTGCTGAACCTATATATATCATCTCTATGTGTGTGCCTTCCTCTCATTTCACCGTCAATACATGTGGGGGGCAACTATACCTTTTGGGGTTCATTCCTCTGGAGGCAAGTGAGGTCTTTATTTTCTCTGCAGTACTAGTTAGCTCTTAGGCTGGTGCGTGGCGTCTAGAACCAACGTAGGCACGCTCCCTGGCTATCTCTAGTTGCGTTTGTCAGGCGTAGGGCAGCGGTCAGCCCAGGTTCCATCACCCTAGAGCTCGTCCGATATTTTCTATTACTTTGCTTGTCCCTTGCTATCCCTAGCCATTGGGATTCATGACAGTATAGCCGGCCCACAAAGTGTTAATTGTTTGGGCTGAAGCAGGAGAAAAAGAAGTGTTTAAGGGAAATTTATTTATTTTATTTTTTTTTCCTTCAGAGTTTTGCTGCCTAGCCCTTAATTGCTGTCTAGCTGCTTCTTACCTCCTCTTAACCCTTGAATGGCTCTGATATTAGCTGTTTAACATGGATGTCCAGAGTTTGGCTTCCAGCCTGAGTAATCTCGCGGCAAAAGTTCAAAACATACAGGATTTTGTTGTTCACACTCCCATGTCTGAACCTAGAATTCCTATTCCAGAGTTCTTTTCTGGAGATAGATCTACCTTCCTGAATTTCAGGAACAATTGTAAATTGTTTCTTTCTTTAAAATCTCGCTCCTCTGGAGACCCTGCTCAACAGGTCAAGATTGTAATATCTTTCCTGCGAGGCGACCCTCAGAATTGGGCATTTGCATTGGCACCAGGGGATCCTGCATTGCTCAATGTGGATGCGTTTTTTCTGGCATTGGGATTGCTCTATGAGGAACCCAACCTGGAGATTCAGGCTGAAAAGGCTTTATTAGCCCTCTCTCAGGGGTATGATGAAGCGGAAATATATTGTCAAAAATTTCGGAAATGGTCGGTGCTTACTCAGTGGAATGAGTGCGCCCTGGCTGCAAACTTCAGAAATGGTCTTTCCGAGGCCATTAAGGATATTATGGTGGGGTTCCCTACGCCTACAGGTCTGAATGAGTAGATGGCTATGGCCATTCAGATTGATCGGCGTTTACGGGAGCGCAAACCCGTGCACCAGTTGGCGGTGTCTTTTGAACAGGCACCTGAGACTATGCAATGTGATAGAATTCAGTCCAGAAGTGAACGGCAAAATGATAGGCGGAAAAATGGATTGTGTTTTTATTGTGGTGATTCAGCTCATGTTATATCAGCATGCTCTAAACGCACAAAAAGGGTTGATAAATCTTTTGCCATTGGTACTCTGCAGCCTAAGTTCATTTTGTCTGTGACTCTGATTTTTTCACTGTCTTCCATTTCCGTCGATGCCTATGTGGATTCGGGCGCTGCCCTGAGTCTTATGGATTGGTCATTTGCTAAACGCTGCGGTTTTAGTCTGGAACCTCTGGAAGTTCCTATTCCTCTGAAGGGAATTGACTCTACACCATTGGCTATGAATAAACCGCAGTATTGGACACAAGTGACCATGCGCATGACTCCCGTTCATCAGGAGGTGATTCGCTTCCTTGTACTGTATAATTTACATGATGTACTAGTGCTTGGTCTGCCATGGTTACAAACTCATAATCCTGTCCTGGACTGGAAAACAATGTCTGTGTTAAGCTGGGGATGTCAGGGGGTTCATGATTATGCACCTCCAATTTCAATCGCTTCATCTACTCCTTCTGAGATCCCTGCATTTTTGTCTGACTATAGGGATGTTTTTGAGGAGCCTAAGCTCAATTTGCTCCCTCCGCATAGAGATTGTGACTGTGCTATAGAATTGATTCCTGGCAGTAAGTTCCCTAAGGGTCGTTTATTTAATCTGTCACTGCCAGAGCATACTGCTATGCGGAATTATATTAAGGAGTCCTTGGAAAAGGGACATATTCGTCCATCCTCGTCCCCTCTGGGAGCAGGGTTTTTTTTCGTGGCAAAAAAAGATGGTTCCCTGAGGCCTTGTATAGATTATCGCCTTCTGAATAAGATTACAGTCAAGTATCAGTATCCATTGCCATTATTGACTGATTTGTTTGCTCGCATTAAGGGGGCTAGGTGGTTCACTAAGATAGATCTTCGCGGTGCGTATAATCTGGTGCGGATAAAACAGGGTGATGAGTGGAAAACCGCATTTAATACGCCTGAGGGCCATTTTGAGTATTTGGTAATGCCTTTTGGACTCTCCAATGCTCCGTCAGTCTTTCAGTCCTTTATGCACAATATTTTCCGTGAATATCTGGATAAGTTTATGATTGTGTATTTGGATGATATTTTGGTGTTTTCTGATGACTGGGAGTCTCATGTTCTACAGGTCAGGAAGGTGTTTCAGGTTCTGCGGGCCAATTCTCTGTTTGTGAAGGGCTCAAAGTGTCTCTTCGGAGTCCAGAAGATTTCTTTTTTGGGGTACATTTTTTCTCCTTCTACTATTGAGATGGATCCCGTCAAGGTTCAGGCGATTTGTGACTGGACACAACCTACATCTGTTAAGAGCCTTCAGAAGTTCTTGGGGTTTGCTAATTTTTATCGTCGGTTCATTGCTAATTTTTCCAGTATTGTTAAACCTTTGACTGATTTGACTAAAAAGGGTGCTGAGGTTGCTGATTGGTCTCCTGCGGCCGTGGAGGCCTTTCAGGAACTTAAGCGCCGGTTTTCTTCTGCTCCTGTGTTGTGTCAACCAGATGTTTCACTTCCTTTTCAGGTTGAGGTTGATGCTTCCGAGATTGGAGCGGGGGCGGTTTTGTCACAGAGAAGTTCTAATGGCTCGGTGATGAAGCCATGTGCATTCTTCTCTAGAAAATTCTCGCCCGCCGAGCGCAATTATGATGTGGGTAATCGGGAGCTTTTGGCCATGAAGTGGGCATTTGAGGAGTGGCGTCATTGGCTTGAGGGTGCTAAACATCGTATGGTGGTCTTGACTGATCACAAGAATCTCATTTACCTTGAGTCTGCCAGGCGTTTGAATCCTAGACAGGCTCGTTGGTCGTTGTTTTTTTCTCGTTTCAATTTCGTGGTTTCATACCTGCCAGGTTCAAAGAATGTGAAGGCAGATGCTCTTTCCAGGAGTTTTGTGCCTGACTCTCCTGGAGACTCTGGGCCTACTGGTATCCTTAGGGATGGGGTAATATTGTCCGCCGTATCCCCAGACTTGCGACGTGCATTGCAGGAGTTTCAGGTGGATAAACCGGATCGTTGTCCACCAGAAAGACTGTTTGTTCCGGATGATTGGACCAGTAGAGTCATCTCCGAGGTCCATTCTTCTGTGTTGGCTGGTCATCCTGGAATATTTGGTACTAGAGACTTGGTGGCCAGGTCTTTTTGGTGGCCTTCCTTGTCTAGGGATGTGCGTACCTTTGTGCAGTCTTGTGAAGTGTGTGCTCGAGCTAAGCCTTGCTGTTCTTGGGCCAGTGGGTTGTTGTTATCCTTGCCCATCCCGAAGAGGCCTTGGACGCACATTTCCATGGATTTTATTTCTGATCTCCCGGTTTCACAGAAAATGTCCGTTATCTGGGTTGTGTGTGACCGCTTTTCTAAGATGGTTCATTTGGTGCCCTTGCCTAAGTTGCCTTCCTCCTCTGAGTTGGTCCCTTTATTTTTTCAGAACGTGGTTCGTTTGCATGGGATTCCGGAGAATATCGTTTCTGACAGGGGATCCCAGTTTGTGTCTAGATTTTGGCGGACGTTTTGTGCCAAGATGGGCATTGATTTGTCTTTCTCGTCTGCATTCCATCCTCAGACGAATGGCCAGACGGAGCGAACTAATCAGACCTTGGAAACTTATTTGAGGTGTTTTGTTTCTGCTGATCAAGTTGACTGGGTTGCTTTTTTGCCACTGGCCGAATTTGCTCTTAATAATCGGGCTAGTTCTGCCACGTTGGTCTCTCCTTTTTTTTGTAATTCGGGGTTTCATCCTCGTTTTTCCTCTGGTCAGGTGGAGTCTTCGGATTGTCCTGGAGTGGACGTGGTGGTGGACAGGCTGCATCAGATTTGGAACCAGGTGGTGGACAATTTGAAGTTATCTCAGGAGAAGACTCAGCAGTTTGCTAATCGCCGTCGCCGCGTGGGTCCCCGACTTCTTGTTGGGGATTTGGTGTGGTTGTCTTCTCGTTTTGTCCCTATGAAGGTCTCTTCTCCTAAGTTCAAGCCTCGGTTCATCGGTCCTTATAGGATCTTGGAGATTCTTAACCCTGTATCTTTTTGTTTGGATCTCCCAGCATCGTTTGCTATTCATAATGTGTTCCATCGGTCGTTGTTGCGGAGGTATGAGGTGCCCGTTGTTCCTTCGGTTGAGCCTCCTGCTCCGGTGCTGGTGGAGGGAGAATTGGAGTATGTTGTTGAGAAGATCTTGGATTCTCGTGTTTCCAGACGCAAACTCCAGTATTTGGTTAAGTGGAAGGGTTATGGTCAGGAGGATAATTCCTGGGTGGTCGCCTCCGATGTTCATGCGACTGATTTGGTCCGCGCCTTCCATAGAGCTCACCCTGATCGCCCTGGGGGTTCTCGTGAGGGTTCGGTGACCCCTCCTCAAGGGGGGGGTACTGTTGTGGATTCTGTTTGTGGGCTCCCTCTGGTGGTTACTGCTGGTACTGGGTGACTTTGGTGGGTTGCGGCCTTTGGTTTCCACCTGTCCATCAGAGGCTGGGTGTTTCCTATTTTACCTGGCCTTTCTGTCATTCCCTTGCCGGCTATCAATGTATTCAGATGTGCTCTGTTTGGTTCCTGCCTACCTGCTCCCAGATCTTTCAGGATAAGCTAAGTGCTGATTTTCAGTTGTTGGTTTTTTTTGTCCAGCTTGCTTATTATGTCTCTATGCTAGCTGGTAGCTCTAGTGGACTGAGGTTCTCCCCATGTGCCATGAGTTGGCACATGGGTTCTTGTAATCTCAGGATGGTTTTTTTGATTAGGGTTTTTTGCTGACCGCTCAGACCCCTTTTGTATCGTTCTGCTTTCTAGTTTACAGCGGGCCTCAATTTGCTGAACCTATATATATCATCTCTATGTGTGTGCCTTCCTCTCATTTCACCGTCAATACATGTGGGGGGCAACTATACCTTTTGGGGTTCATTCCTCTGGAGGCAAGTGAGGTCTTTATTTTCTCTGCAGTACTAGTTAGCTCTTAGGCTGGTGCGTGGCGTCTAGAACCAACGTAGGCACGCTCCCTGGCTATCTCTAGTTGCGTTTGTCAGGCGTAGGGCAGCGGTCAGCCCAGGTTCCATCACCCTAGAGCTCGTCCGATATTTTCTATTACTTTGCTTGTCCCTTGCTATCCCTAGCCATTGGGATTCATGACAGTATAGCCGGCCCACAAAGTGTTAATTGTTTGGGCTGAAGCAGGAGAAAAAGAAGTGTTTAAGGGAAATTTATTTATTTTATTTTTTTTTCCTTCAGAGTTTTGCTGCCTAGCCCTTAATTGCTGTCTAGCTGCTTCTTACCTCCTCTTAACCCTTGAATGGCTCTGATATTAGCTGTTTAACATGGATGTCCAGAGTTTGGCTTCCAGCCTGAGTAATCTCGTGGCAAAAGTTCAAAACATACAGGATTTTGTTGTTCACACTCCCATGTCTGAACCTAGAATTCCTATTCCAGAGTTCTTTTCTGGAGATAGATCTACCTTCCTGAATTTCAGGAACAATTGTAAATTGTTTCTTTCTTTAAAATCTCGCTCCTCTGGAGACCCTGCTCAACAGGTCAAGATTGTAATATCTTTCCTGTGAGGCGACCCTCAGAATTGGGCATTTGCATTGGCACCAGGGGATCCTGCATTGCTCAATGTGGATGCGTTTTTTCTGGCATTGGGATTGCTCTATGAGGAACCCAACCTGGAGATTCAGGCTGAAAAGGCTTTATTAGCCCTCTCTCAGGGGTATGATGAAGCGGAAATATATTGTCAAAAATTTCGGAAATGGTCGGTGCTTACTCAGTGGAATGAGTGCGCCCTGGCTGCAAACTTCAGAAATGGTCTTTCCGAGGCCATTAAGGATATTATGGTGGGGTTCCCTACGCCTACAGGTCTGAATGAGTAGATGGCTATGGCCATTCAGATTGATCGGCGTTTACGGGAGCGCAAACCCGTGCACCAGTTGGCGGTGTCTTTTGAACAGGCACCTGAGACTATGCAATGTGATAGAATTCAGTCCAGAAGTGAACGGCAAAATTATAGGCGGAAAAATGGATTGTGTTTTTATTGTGGTGATTCAGCTCATGTTATATCAGCATGTTCTAAACGCACAAAAAGGGTTGATAAATCTTTTGCCATTGGTACTCTGCAGCCTAAGTTCATTTTGTCTGTGACTCTGATTTTTTCACTGTCTTCCATTTCCGTCGATGCCTATGTGGATTCGGGCGCTGCCCTGAGTCTTATGGATTGGTCATTTGCTAAACGCTGCGGTTTTAGTCTGGAACCTCTGGAAGTTCCTATTCCTCTGAAGGGAATTGACTCTACACCATTGGCTATGAATAAACCGCAGTATTGGACACAAGTGACCATGCGCATGACTCCCGTTCATCAGGAGGTGATTCGCTTCCTTGTACTGTATAATTTACATGATGTACTAGTGCTTGGTCTGCCATGGTTACAAACTCATAATCCTGTCCTGGACTGGAAAACAATGTCTGTGTTAAGCTGGGGATGTCAGGCGGTTCATGATTATGCACCTCCGATTTCAATCGCTTCATCTACTCCTTCTGAGATCCCTGCGTTTTTGTCTGACTATAGGGATGTTTTTGAGGAGCCTAAGCTCAATTCGCTCCCTCCGCATAGAGATTGTGACTGTGCTATAGAATTGATTCCTGGCAGTAAGTTCCCTAAGGGTCGTTTATTTAATCTGTCACTGCCAGAGCATACTGCTATGCGGAATTATATTAAGGAGTCCTTGGAAAAGGGACATATTCGTCCATCTTCGTCCCCTCTGGGAGCAGGTTTTTTTTCGTGGCAAAAAAAGATGGTTCCCTGAGGCCTTGTATAGATTATCGCCTTCTGAATAAGATTACAGTCAAGTATCAGTATCCATTGCCATTATTGACTGATTTGTTTGCTCGCATTAAGGGGGCTAGGTGGTTCACTAAGATAGATCTTCGCGGTGCGTATAATCTGGTACGGATAAAACAGGGTGATGAGTGGAAAACCGCATTTAATACGCCTGAGGGCCATTTTGAGTATTTGGTAATGCCTTTTGGACTCTCCAATGCTCCGTCAGTCTTTCAGTCCTTTATGCACAATATTTTCCGTGAATATCTGGATAAGTTTATGATTGTGTATTTGGATGATATTTTGGTGTTTTCTGATGACTGGGAGTCTCATGTTCTACAGGTCAGGAAGGTGTTTCAGGTTCTGCGGGCCAATTCTCTGTTTGTGAAGGACTCAAAGTGTCTCTTTGGAGTCCAGAAGATTTCTTTTTTGGGGTACATTTTTTCTCCTTCTACTATTGAGATGGATCCCGTCAAGGTTCAGGTGATTTGTGACTGGACACAACCTACATCTGTTAAGAGCCTTCAGAAGTTCTTGGGGTTTGCTAATTTTTATCGTCGGTTCATTGCTAATTTTTCCAGTATTGTTAAACCTTTGACTGATTTGACTAAAAAGGGTGCTGAGGTTGCTGATTGGTCTCCTGCGGCCGTGGAGGCCTTTCAGGAACTTAAGCGCCGGTTTTCTTCTGCTCCTGTGTTGTGTCAACCAGATGTTTCACTTCCTTTTCAGGTTGAGGTTGATGCTTCCGAGATTGGAGCGGGGGCGGTTTTGTCACAGAGAAGTTCTAATGGCTCGGTGATGAAGCCATGTGCATTCTTCTCTAGAAAATTCTCGCCCGCGGAGCGCAATTATGATGTGGGTAATCGGGAGCTTTTGGCCATGAAGTGGGCATTTGAGGAGTGGCGTCATTGGCTTGAGGGTGCTAAACATCATGTGGTGGTCTTGACTGATCACAAGAATCTCATTTACCTTGAGTCTGCCAGGCGTTTGAATCCTAGACAGGCTCGTTGGTCGTTGTTTTTTTCTCGTTTCAATTTCGTGGTTTCATACCTGCCAGGTTCAAAGAATGTGAAGGCAGATGCTCTTTCCAGGAGTTTTGTGCCTGACTCTCCTGGAGACTCTGGGCCTACTGGTATCCTTAGGGATGGGGTAATATTGTCCGCCGTATCCCCAGACTTGCGACGTGCATTGCAGGAGTTTCAGGTGGATAAACCGGATCGTTGTCCACCAGAAAGACTGTTTGTTCCGGATGATTGGACCAGTAGAGTCATCTCCGAGGTCCATTCTTCTGTGTTGGCTGGTCATCCTGGAATATTTGGTACTAGAGACTTGGTGGCCAGGTCTTTTTGGTGGCCTTCCTTGTCTAGGGATGTGCGTACCTTTGTGCAGTCTTGTGAAGTGTGTGCTCGAGCTAAGCCTTGCTGTTCTCGGGCCAGTGGGTTGTTGTTATCCTTGCCCATCCCGAAGAGGCCTTGGACGCACATTTCCATGGATTTTATTTCTGATCTCCCGGTTTCACAGAAAATGTCCGTTATCTGGGTTGTGTGTGACCGCTTTTCTAAGATGGTTCATTTGGTGCCCTTGCCTAAGTTGCCTTCCTCCTCTGAGTTGGTCCCTTTATTTTTTCAGAACGTGGTTCGTTTGCATGGGATTCCGGAGAATATCGTTTCTGACAGGGGATCCCAGTTTGTGTCTAGATTTTGGCGGACGTTTTGTGCCAAGATGGGCATTGATTTGTCTTTCTCGTCTGCATTCCATCCTCAGACGAATGGCCAGACGGAGCGAACTAATCAGACCTTGGAAACTTATTTGAGGTGTTTTGTTTCTGCTGATCAAGATGACTGGGTTGCTTTTTTGCCACTGGCCGAATTTGCTCTTAATAATCGGGCTAGTTCTGCCACGTTGGTCTCTCCTTTTTTTTGTAATTCGGGGTTTCATCCTCGTTTTTCCTCTGGTCAGGTGGAGTCTTCGGATTGTCCTGGAGTGGACGTGGTGGTGGACAGGCTGCATCAGATTTGGAACCAGGTGGTGGACAATTTGAAGTTATCTCAGGAGAAGACTCAGCAGTTTGCTAATCGCCGTCGCCGCGTGGGTCCCCGACTTCTTGTTGGGGATTTGGTGTGGTTGTCTTCTCGTTTTGTCCCTATGAAGGTCTCTTCTCCTAAGTTCAAGCCTCGGTTCATCGGTCCTTATAGGATCTCGGAGATTCTTAACCCTGTATCTTTTTGTTTGGATCTCCCAGCATCGTTTGCTATTCATAATGTGTTCCATCGGTCGTTGTTGCGGAGGTATGAGGTGCCCGTTGTTCCTTCGGTTGAGCCTCCTGCTCCGGTGCTGGTGGAGGGAGAATTGGAGTATGTTGTTGAGAAGATCTTGGATTCTCGTGTTTCCAGACGCAAACTCCAGTATTTGGTTAAGTGGAAGGGTTATGGTCAGGAGGATAATTCCTGGGTGGTCGCCTCCGATGTTCATGCGACTGATTTGGTCCGCGCCTTCCATAGAGCTCACCCTGATCACCCTGGGGGTTCTCGTGAGGGTTCGGTGGCCCCTCCTCAAGGGGGGGGTACTGTTGTGGATTCTGTTTGTGGGCTCCCTCTGGTGGTTACTGCTGGTACTGGGTGACTTTGGTGGGTTGCGGCCTTTGGTTTCCACCTGTCCATCAGAGGCTGGGTGTTTCCTATTTTACCTGGCCTTTCTGTCATTCCCTTGCCGGCTATCAATGTATTCAGATGTGCTCTGTTTGGTTCCTGCCTACCTGCTCCCAGATCTTTCAGGATAAGCTAAGTGCTGATTTTCAGTTGTTGGTTTTTTTTGTCCAGCTTGCTTATTATGTCTCTATTCTAGCTGGTAGCTCTAGTGGACTGAGGTTCTCCCCATGTGCCATGAGTTGGCACATGGGTTCTTGTAATCTCAGGATGGTTTTTTTGATTAGGGTTTTTTGCTGACCGCTCAGACCCCTTTTGTATCGTTCTGCTTTCTAGTTTACAGCGGGCCTCAATTTGCTGAACCTATATATATCATCTCTATGTGTGTGCCTTCCTCTCATTTCACCGTCAATACATGTGGGGGGCAACTATACCTTTTGGGGTTCATTCCTCTGGAGGCAAGTGAGGTCTTTATTTTCTCTGCAGTACTAGTTAGCTCTTAGGCTGGTGCGTGGCGTCTAGAACCAACGTAGGCACGCTCCCTGGCTATCTCTAGTTGCGTTTGTCAGGCGTAGGGCAGCGGTCAGCCCAGGTTCCATCACCCTAGAGCTCGTCCGATATTTTCTATTACTTTGCTTGTCCCTTGCTATCCCTAGCCATTGGGATTCATGACAGGCGCCGCTCTGAGTCTTATGGACTGGTCCTTTGCCAGGCGCTGTGGGTTTGATTTAGAGCCTCTGGAAGTCCCTATACCTCTGAAGGGTATTGATTCTACACCTTTGGCTTGTAATAAACCACAGTTCTGGACGCAAGTGACTATGCGTATGACTCCAGACCATCAGGAGGTGATTCGCTTCCTTGTGTTGTACAATTTACATGATGTTTTGGTGCTTGGATTACCATGGTTACAGTCTCATAACCCAGTCCTTGACTGGAAGGATATGTCTGTGTTAAGCTGGGGATGTCGGGGGGCTCATGGGGACACTCCTATGGTGTCCATTTCATCATTTATTCCATCTGAGATTCCGGCATTTTTGTCTGATTATCGTGATATTTTTGAAGAGCCTAAGATTGGTTCACTCCCTCCTCACAGGGATTGTGATTGCGCCATAGATCTGATTCCTGGCAGTAAATTTCCAAAGGGTCATTTGTTTAACCTATCTGTACCTGAACATGCTGCTATGCGCGAGTATAGTAAGGAGTCCCTGGAAAAGGGACATATTCCTCCTTCTTCATCACCTTTAGGAGCCGGTTTTTTCTTTGTCTCTAAAATGGATGGCTCTCTGAGGCCTTGTATTGATTATCGTCTCCTGAATAAAATTACAGTCAAATATCAGTATCCGTTGCCTTTGCTGACTGATTTGTTTGCTCGCATAAGGGGGGCTAAGTGGTTCTCTAAGATTGATCTTCGTGGGGCGTATAATTTGGTGCGAATTAAGCAGGGGGATGAGTGGAAGACCGCATTTAATACGCCTGAGGGCCATTTTGAGTATTTGGTAATGCCTTTCGGCCTTTCTAATGCACCTTCTGTCTTTCAGTCCTTAATGCATGATATTTTCCGTGAATATTTGGATAAATTTATGATTGTGTACTTGGATGATATTTTGATTTTTTCTGATGACTGGGAGTCTCATGTTCAGCAGGTCAGGAGGGTTTTTCAGGTTTTGCGGGAGAATTCTTTGTGTGTAACGGGTTCAAAGTGTGTTTTTGGGGTTCAAAAAATTTCATTTTTGGGGTATATTTTTTCCCCTTCTTCTATTGAGATAGACCCTGTCAAGGTTCGGGCTATTTACGACTGGACGCAGCCTACTTCTCTGAAGAGTCTCCAGAAATTCTTGGGCTTTGCTAATTTTTATCGTCGATTTATAGCTGGTTTTTCTGGCGTTGCTAAACCTCTGACGGATTTGACTAAAAAGGGTGCTGATGTTGCCAATTGGTCCCCTGCTGCCGTGGAGGCCTTTCGGGAGCTTAAGCGCCGCTTTTTGTCTGCCCCTGTGTTGCGCCAGCCTGATGTTTCTCTTCCCTTTCAGGTTGAGGTCGATGCTTCCGAGATCGGAGCGGGGGCGGTTTTGTCGCAGAAAAGTTCCGACTGCTCAGTGATGAGACCTTGTGCGTTCTTTTCGCGAAAATTTTCGGCTGCCGAGCGAAACTATGATGTTGGTAATCGGGAGCTTTTGGCCATGAAGTGGGCATTTGAGGAGTGGCGTCATTGGCTTGAGGGTGCCAGACATCAGGTGGCAGTTTTGACTGATCACAAGAATTTAATTTATTTGGAGTCTGCCAGGCGCCTGAATCCTAGACAGGCACGTTGGTCGTTGTTCTTTTCCCGGTTTAATTTTGTGGTCTCGTACTTACTGGGTTCTATGAATGTGAAAGCAGATGCTCTTTCTAGGAGTTTTGAGCCTGACTCTCCTGGGAATTCTGAACCTGCTGGTGTCCTTAAGGATGGAGTGGTTTTGTCTGCTGTCTCTCCAGATTTGCGACGTGCTTTGCAAGAATTTCAGGCGGAATGACCTGATCATTGTCCGTCTGGTAGACTGTTTGTTCCTGACGAGTGGACCACTAGAGTCATCTCGGAAGTTCATTCTTCTACTCTGGCAGGTCATCCGGGAATTTTTGGCACCAGAGATTTGGTGGCTAGATCCTTCTGGTGGCCTTCCCTGTCTCGAGATGTGCGTGTTTTTGTGCAGTCTTGCGATGTGTGTGCTCGGGCCAAGCCTTGTTGTTCTAGGGCTAGTGGGTTGTTGTTGCCCTTGCCTATTCCGAAGAGGCCTTGGACGCACATCTCTATGGACTTTATCTCGGATCTCCCTGTTTCTCAGAAGATGTCTGTCATCTGGGTGGTGTGTGACCGTTTTTCTAAAATGGTTCATTTGGTGCCATTGCCTAAGTTGCCTTCCTCATCTGAGTTGGTCCCTCTGTTTTTTCAAAATGTGGTTCGCTTGCATGGTATTCTGGAAAACATCGTTTCTGACAGGGGTACCCAGTTCGTGTCTAGATTTTGGCGGGCAGTCTGTGCCAGGTTGGGCATTGATTTGTCCTTTTCGTCTGCATTCCATCCTCAGACCAATGGCCAGACGGAGCGAACTAATCAAACTTTGGAGACTTATTTGAGGTGTTTTGTGTCTGCGGATCAGGATGATTGGGTTGCCTTTCTGCCGTTGGCGGAGTTTGCTCTTAATAATCGGGCTAGTTCTGCCACTTTGGTTTCTCCTTTCTTTTGCAATTCAGGGTTTCATCCGCGTTTTTCATCTGGTCAGGTTGAATCTTCGGATTGTCCTGGAGTGGATGCGGTGGTGGATCGGTTGCATCGGATTTGGGGACAAGTGGTGGATAATTTGGAATTGTCCCAGGAGAGGACTCAGCAGTTTGCTAACCGTCGTCGTCGTGTTGGTCCCCACCTTCGCGTTGGGGACTTGGTGTGGTTGTCTTCCCGTTTTGTCCCTATGAGGGTTTCTTCTCCCAAATTTAAGCCTCGGTTCATCGGTCCTTATAGGATTTTGGAGATTCTTAACCCTGTTTCCTTTCGTTTGGACCTCCCGGCATCTTTCGCTATCCATAATGTGTTCCATCGGTCGTTGTTGCGGAGATATGAGGTACCGGTGGTTCCTTCTACTGAACCTCCTGCTCCTGTGCTGGTGGAGGGTGAATTGGAGTACGTCGTAGAGAAGATCTTGGACTCCCGTATTTCCAGACGGAGACTTCAATATCTGGTTAAATGGAAAGGCTATGGTCAGGAAGATAATTCTTGGGTAACTGCCTCTGATGTTCATGCCTCGGATTTGGTTCGTGCCTTTCATAGGGCTCATCCAGATCACCCTGGCGGTTCTTGTGAGGGTTCGGTGCCCCCTCCTTAAGGGGAGGGTACTGTTGTGTATCCGCTTTTTGGGCTCCCCTGGTGGTTGCTGGTGGTACTGGTGACTTGTTTGCACTTTGCTGCTTCTGTTCACCTGCTTCCATCAGTGTTTGGGAGTTTCCTATTTAGCCTTGTGTTGTGAAATTGAATTTTGGGCTCCCCCGGTGGCCACTGGTGGAATTGAACTGGTGTGCATCATCCCCTCTGTTCACCTGTTTCCATCAGGATGTGGGAGTCGCTATTTAACCTTGCTCCTCTGTCACTTCCATGCCGGTCAACATTGTAATCAGAAGCCTTTCTGTGCATGTTCCTGCTGCTAGACAACTCCCAGCTAAGTTGGACTTTAGTCCTCGTTTGTTTTTGCATTTTGTTCCAGTTCACAGCTGTAGTTTCGTTTCTGTGTCTGGAAAGCTCTTGTGATCTGAAATTGCCACTCTGATGTTATGAGTTAATACTAGAGTCTTAACCCCTTCACCCCCAAGGGTGGTTTGCACGTTAATGACCGGGCCAATTTTTACAATTCTGACCACTGTCCCTTTATGAGGCTATAACTCTGGAACGCTTTGACGGATCTTGGCGATTCTGACATTGTTTTCTCGTGACATATTGTACTTCATGTTAAAGGTAAAATTTATTCGATATAACTTGCGTTTATTTGTGAAAAAAATGGAAATTTGGCGAAAATTTTGAAAATTTTGCAATTTTCCAACTTTGAATTTTTGTGCCCTTAAATCACAGACATATGTCACGCAAAATACTTAATAAGTAACATTTCCCACATGTCTACTTTACATCAGTACAATTTTGGAACCAAAATTTTTTTTTGTGACGGAGTTATAAGGGTTAAAAGTTGACCAGCAATTTTTCATTTTTACAACACCATTTTTTTTTAGGGACCACATCTCATTTGAAGTCATTTTGAGGGGTCTATATGATAGAAAATACTCAAGTGTGACACCATTCTAAAAACTGCACCCCTCAAGGTGCTCAAAACCACATTCAAGAAGTTTATTAACCCTTCAGGTGTTTCACAGGAATTTTTGGAATGTTTAAATAAAAATGAACATTTAACTTTTTTTCACACAAAATTTATTTCAGCTCCAATTTGTTTTATTTTACCAAGGGTAACAGGAGAAAATGGACCCCCAACGTTGTTGTACAATTTGTCCTGAGTACGATGATACCCCATATGTGGGTGTAAACCATTGTTTAGGCGCATGGCAGAGCTTGGAAGGGAAGGAGCGCCATTTGACTTTTCAATGCAAAATTGACTGGAATTGAGATGGGACGCCATGTTGCGTTTGGAGAGCCCCTGATGTGCCTAAACATTGAAACTCCCTACAAGTGACACCATTTTGGAAAGTAGACCCCCTAAGGAACTTATCTAGATGTGTGGTGAGCACTTTGACCCACCAAGTGCTTCACAGAAGTTTATAATGCAGAGCCGTAAAAATAAAAAATCATATTTTTTCACAAAAATGATCTTTTCGCCCCCAATTTTTTATTTTCCCAAGGGTAAGAGAAGAAATTGGACCCCAAAAAATGTTGTGCAATTTGTCCTGAGTACGCTGATACCCCATATGTGGGTGTAAACCATTGTTTGGGCGCATGGCAGAGCTTGGAAGGGAAGGAGCGCCATTTGACTTTTCAATGCAAAATTGACTGGAATTGAGATGGGACGCCATGTTGCGTTTGGAGAGCCCCTGATGTGCCTAAACATTGAAACTCCCTACAAGTGACACCATTTTGGAAAGTAGACCCCCTAAGGAACTTATCTAGATGTGTGGTGAGCACTTTGACCCACCAAGTGCTTCACAGAAGTTTATAATGCAGAGCCGTAAAAATAAAAAATCATATTTTTTTCACAAAAATGATCTTTTTGCCCCCAATTTTTTATTTTCCCAAGGGTAAGAGAAGAAATTGGACCCCAAAAAATGTTGTGCAATTTGTCCTGAGTACGCTGATACCCCATATGTGGGTGTAAACCATTGTTTGGGCGCATGGCAGAGCTTGGAAGGGAAGGAGCGCCATTTGACTTTTCAATGCAAAATTGACTGGAATTGAGATGGGACGCCATGTTGCGTTTGGAGAGCCCCTGATGTGCCTAAACATTGAAACTCCCTACAAGTGACACCATTTTGGAAAGTAGACCCCCTAAGGAACTTATCTAGATGTGTTTTGAGAGCTTTGAACCCCCAAGTGTTTCACTACAGATTATAACGCAGAGCCGTGAAAATATATTTTTTTTTTTTCTCAAAAATGATTTTTTAGCCCCCAGCTTTGTATTTTTACAAGGGTAACAGAATAAATTGGACCCCAAAATTTGTTTTCCAATTTGTCCTGAGTACGCTGATACCCCATATGTGGGGGGGAACCACTGTTTGGGCGCATGACAGAGCTCGGAAGGGAAGGAGCGCCATTTGGAATGCAGCCTTAAATGGATTGGTCTGCAGGCGTCACGTTGCATTTGCAGAGCCCCTGATGTACCCAAACAGTACAAACCCCCCACAAGTGACCCCATATTGGAAACTAGACCTCCCAAGGAACTTATCTAGATGTGTTTTGAGAACTTTGAACCCCCAAGTGTTTCACTAAAGTTTATAGCGCAAAGCCGTGAAAATAAAAATTCTTTTTTTTTTTTCACAAAAATGATTTTTTAGCCCCCAGTTTTGTATTTTCACAAGGGTAACAGGATAAATTAGACCCCAAAAGTTGTTGTCCAATTTGTCCTGAGTACGCTGATACCCCATATGTCGGGGGGAACCACTGTTTGGGCGCATGACAGAGCTCGGAAGGGAAGGAGCGCCATTTGGAATGCAGCCTTAAATGGATTGGTCTGCAGGCGTCACGTTGCATTTGCAGAGCCCCTGATGTACCCAAACAGTACAAACCCCCCACAAGTGACCCCATATTGGAAACTAGACCTCCCAAGGAACTTATCTAGATGTGTTGTGAGAACTTTGAACCCCCAAGTGTTTCACTACAGTTTATAATGCAGAGCCGTGAAAATAAAACATCTTTTTTTTCCCACAAAAATGATTTTTAGCCCCCCAAATTTTTATTTTCCTACGGATAACAAGAGAACTTGGACCCCAGAAGTTGTTGTTCAATTTGTCCCGAGTACGCTGATAACACATATGTTGGGGTAAACCCCTTTTTGGGCGCACGGGAGAGCTCGGAAGGGAAGGAGCACTGTTTTACTTTTTCAACGCAGAATTGGCTGGAATTGAGATTGGACGCCATGTCGCGCTTGGAGAGCCCCTGATGTGCCTGGACAGTGGAAACCCCCCAATTCTACCTGAAACCCTAACCCAAACACACCCCTAACCCTAATCCCAACGGTAACCCTAACCACACCCCTAGCCCTGACACACCCATAATTCTAATCCCAACCCTAATCCAAACGTAAATGTAATCCAAACCCTAACCCTAACTTTAGCCCCAACCCTAACTTTAGCCCCAACCCTAACTTTACCTCCAACCCTAGCCCTAACCCTAACCCTACCCCTAACCCTAACCCTAAACGTGACTGAAATACGTGGCACTGAAATACGTGGCACTGAAATACGTGGCACTGAAATACGTGGCACTGAAATACGTGGCACTGAAATACGTGATACGTGGCACTTAAATACGTGGCACTGAAACACGTGGCACTGAAACACGTGGCACTGAAACACGTGGCACTGAAATACGTGGCACTGAAATACGTGGCACTTAAATAAGTGGCACTGAAATATGTGATATGTGGCACTTAAATACGTGGCACTGAAATACGTGGCACTGAAATACGTGGCACTGAAATATGTGGCACTGAAATACGTGGCACTGAAATTCGTGGCACTGAAATATGTGATACATGGCACTTAAATACGTGGCACTGAAACACGTGGCACTGAAATACGTGATACGTGGCACTGAAATACGTGGCACTGAAATACGTGGCACTGAAATACGTGCAACTGAAATACGTGGTACTAAAATATGTGGCACTGAAATACGTGATACGTGGCACTGAAATACGTGGCACTGAAACACGTGGCACTGAAATACGTGATACGTGGCACTGAAATACATGGCACTGAAATACGTGGCACTGAAATACGTGGCACTGAAATACATGGCACTGAAATACGTGGCACTGAAATACGTGGCACTGAAATACGTGGCACTAAAATATGTGATACGTGGCACTGAAATACGTGGCACTGAAACACGTGGCACTGAAATACGTGGCACTAAAATACGTGCAACTGAAATACGTGGTACTAAAATATGTGGCACTGAAATACGTGATACGTGGCACTGAAATACATGGCACTGAAATACGTGGCACTGAAATACGTGGCACTGAAATACGTGGCACTGAAATACGTGGCACTAAAATACGTGATACGTGGCACTGAAATACGTGGCACTGAAATACGTGGCACTGAAATACGTGGCACTAAAATACGTGATACGTGGCACTGAAACACGTGGCACTGAAACACGTGGCACTGAAATACGTGATACGTGGCACTGAAATACATGGCACTGAAATACGTGGCACTGAAATACGTGGCACTGAAATACGTGGCACTGAAATACGTGGCACTATGACTGTCAGAAAATGTTCATTAAACGGTTAGGGGTGAGGTTAGGGGTAGAGTTAGGGTTAGGGTTTGGATCCCTTTATCACCTTGATGGTGGTGGGTGGCTTTTCAGTGTGTTTTCTGTTTTTTTCGATAAAAATGCATGCGTTTTTAACGCAAACAAACGCATGTGCTTAAAAACGCAAGAAAATACTGCAGGTTGTATTTCTGAAAATGAACGCATGCAGAAAAAAACCGCATGCGTTTGAAAACGCGACCAAACGCGTACAAAAAAACCGCATGCGTTTTCAATGTTAAATATAGGGAAAAAACGCATGCGTTTTTTTGTGCAAAAAACGCTGCAGACAAAAACGGAAGTGTGAAACCAGCGACGCTTTTTATAGCAAAAAAGTTTTTGCGTCTCCACATTTTGAGACCTATAATTTTTCCACATTTGCTCCACAGAGTCATGTGAGGTCTTGTTTTTTGCGGGACGAGTTGACGTTTTTATTGGTAACATTTTCGGACACGTGACCGTTTTTGATCGCTTTTTATTCCGATTTTTGTGAGGCAGAATGACCAAAAACCTGCTATTCATGAATTTCTTTTGGGAGAGGCGTTTATACCGTTCCGGGTTTGGTAAAATTGATAAAGCAGTTTTATTTGTCGGGTCAGTACGATTACAGCGATATCTCATTTATATCATTTTTTTTATGTTTTGGCGCTTTTATACGATAAAAACTATTTTATAGAAAAAATAATTATTTTGGTATCGCTTTATTCTCAGGACTATAACTTTTTTATTTTTTTGCTGATGATGCTGTATGGCGGCTTGTTTTTTGCGGGACAAGATGACGTTTTCAGCGGTACCATGGATATTTATATCAGTCTTTTTGATCGCGTGTTATTCCACTTTTTGTTCGGCGGTATGGTAATAAAGCGTTGTTTTTTGCCTCGTTTTTTTTTTTTTTTTCTTACGGTGTTTACTGAAGGGGTTAACTAGTGTGGCAGTTTTATAGGTTGGGTCGTTACGGACGTGGCGATACTAAATATGTGTACTTTTATTGTTTTTTTTTTTTTTATTTAGATAAAGAAATGTATTTATGGGAATAATATATTTTTTTTTTTTCATTATTTTGGAATATTTTTTTTTATTTTTTTTTTACACATTTGGAAATTTTTTTTTTTACTTTTTTACTTTGCCCCAGGGGGGGACAATACAGATCGGTGATCTGTCAGTTTGCATAGCACTCTGACAGATCACCGATCTGCGAGAAGTGCAGGCTGCTTCACAGTGCCTGCTCTGAGCAGGCGTCTGTGAAGCCACCTCCCTCCCTGCAGGACCCGGATCCGCGGCCATCTTGGATCCGGGTCTGGAGCAGGCAGGGAGGGAGGTAAGACCCTCACAGCAACGCGATCACATCGCGTTGCTGCGGGGGGCTCAGGGAAGCCCGCAGGGAGCCCTCTCCCTGCGCGATGCTTCCCTGCATCGCCGGCACATCGCGATCATGTTTGATCGCGGTGTGCCGGGGGTTAATGTGCCGGGGGCGGTCCGTGACCGCTCCTGGCACATAGTGCCGGATGTCAGCTGCGATATGCAGCCGACACCCGGCCGCGATCGGCCGCGCTCCCCCCGTGAGCGCGGCCGATCGGCTATGACGTACTATCCCGTCGGCGGTCATACGGGCCCACCCCACCTCGACGGGATAGTACGTCAAATGTCGGGAAGGGGTTAAAGTAATTTCAGGATGGTATTTTGATAGGGTTTTCAGCTGACCATGAAAGTGCCCTTTCTGTCTTCCTGCTATCTAGTAAGCGGACCTCAATTTTGCTAAACCTATTTTCATACTACGTTTGTCATTTCATCTAAAATCACCGCCAATATATGTGGGGGCCTCTGTCTGCCTATCGGGGAAATTTCTCTAGAGGTGAGCCAGGACTATATTTTCCTCTGCCAGGATTAGTTAGTCCTCCGGCCGGCGCTGGGCGTCTAGGGATAAAAAACGTAGGCAACGCTACCCGGCTACTGTTAGTTGTGCGGCAGGTTTAGTTCATGGTCAGTTTAGTTTCCATCCTTCCAAGAGCTAGTACTTATGTTTGCTGGACTATGTTCTCTTGCCATTGAGAACCATAACAGTTTGACCGGCCAAAAAGGGTTAAATTAATTGACAGAGAAAGGAGAGAAAAGAGAAGTCTGCTGAAGTTTTTTTTTTTTTTTTTTTTTTCCCCTTCCCTTCAGTTCTGAGTGTGCTTGTAATTGAATCTCTTGCAAGTCTGCCTATATTGCAGCCTTTCTCTCTCTCTCTCTCCTTCTAATCCTGGAATGGCTCTGTGTTCACCTGTTTAAAATGGATATTCAGAGTTTAGCTGCAGGTTTGAATAATCTCACCACGAAAGTTCAAAATTTACAAGATTTTGTTGTTCATGTTCCTATATCTGAACCTAGAATTCCTTTGCCTGAATTTTTCTCGGGGAATAGATCTTGCTTTCAAAATTTTAAAAATAATTGCAAGTTGTTTTTGTCCCTGAAATCTCGCTCTGCTGGAGATCCTGCTCAGCAGGTCAGGATTGTGATTTCCTTGCTCCGGGGCGACCCTCAGGATTGGGCTTTTGCATTGGCTCCAGGGGATCCTGCGTTGCTCAATGTGGATGCGTTTTTTCTGGCCTTGGGGTTGCTTTATGAGGAACCTCAGTTAGAGCTTCAGGCGGAAAAGGCCTTGATGTCCCTATCTCAGGGGCAAGACGAAGCTGAAATATACTGCCAGAAATTCCGTAAATGGGCTGTGCTTACTCAGTGGAATGAGTGCGCCCTGGCGGCGAATTTCAGAGAGGGTCTCTCTGATGCCATTAAGGATGTTATGGTGGGGTTCCCTGTGCCTGCGGGTCTGAATGAGTCCATGACAATGGCTATCCAGATCGATAGGCGTCTGCGGGAGCGCAAACCTGTGCACCATTTGGCGGTGTCTACTGAGAAGACGCCAGAGAATATGCAATGTGATAGAATTCTGTCCAGAAGTGAACGGCAGAATTTAAGACGAAAAAATGGGTTGTGCTTCTATTGCGGTGATTCAACTCATGTTATATCAGCATGCTCTAAGCGTACTAAGAAGCTTGATAAGTCTGTTTCAATTGGCACTTTACAGTCTAAGTTTATTCTATCTGTGACCCTGATTTGTTCTTTATCATCTATTACCGCGGATGCCTATGTCGACTCTGGCGCCGCTTTGAGTCTTATGGATTGGTCCTTTGCCAAACGCTGTGGGTATGATTTGGAGCCTCTTGAAACTCCTATACCCCTGAAGGGGATTGACTCCACCCCATTGGCTAGTAATAAACCACAATACTGGACACAAGTAACTATGCGGATTAATCCGGATCATCAGGAGATTATTCGCTTTCTTGTGCTGTATAACCTACATGATGTGTTGGTGCTTGGATTGCCATGGCTGCAATCTCATAACCCAGTCCTTGACTGGAAAGCTATGTCTGTGTTAAGCTGGGGATGTAAGGGGACGCATGGGGACGTACCTGTGGTTTCCATTTCATCATCTATTCCCTCTGAGATTCCTGAATTCTTGACTGAATTTCGTGACGTTTTTGAAGAACCTAAGCTTGGTTCATTACCTCCGCACCGGGAGTGCGATTGTGCCATAGATTTGATTCCGGGTAGTAAATACCCTAAGGGTCGTTTATTTAATCTGTCTGTGCCTGAACATGCTGCTATGCGAGAATATATAAAGGAGTCCTTGGAAAAGGGACATATTCGTCCTTCGTCATCTCCCTTAGGAGCCGGTTTTTTCTTTGTGGCTAAGAAAGATGGCTCTTTGAGACCGTGTATTGATTATCGGCTTTTGAATAAAATCACGGTTAAATATCAATATCCGTTGCCACTGCTGACTGATTTGTTTGCTCGCATAAAGGGGGCCAAGTGGTTCTCTAAGATAGATCTCCGTGGGGCGTATAATTTGGTGCGAATTAAGCAGGGGGATGAGTGGAAGACCGCATTTAATACGCCCGAGGGCCACTTTGAGTATTTGGTGATGCCTTTTGGTCTTTCAAATGCCCCTTCAGTCTTTCAGTCCTTTATGCATGACATTTTCCGTGATTATTTGGATAAATTTATGATTGTGTATCTGGATGATATTTTGATTTTTTCGGATGACTGGGACTCTCATGTCCAGCAGGTCAGGAGGGTTTTTCAGGTTTTGCGGTCTAATTCCTTGTGTGTGAAGGGTTCTAAGTGCGTTTTTGGGGTTCAAAAGATTTCCTTTTTGGGATATATTTTTTCCCCCTCTTCCATCGAGATGGATCCTGTCAAGGTTCAGGCTATTTGTGATTGGACGCAACCCTCTTCTCTTAAGAGTCTTCAGAAATTTTTGGGCTTTGCTAACTTTTATCGTCGATTTATTGCTGGTTTTTCTGATGTTGTTAAACCATTGACTGATTTGACTAAGAAGGGTGCTGATGTTGCTGATTGGTCCCCTGCTGCTGTGGAGGCCTTTCGGGAGCTTAAGCGCCGCTTTTCTTCTGCCCCTGTGTTGCGTCAGCCTGATGTTGCTCTTCCTTTTCAGGTTGAGGTCGACGCTTCTGAAATCGGAGCTGGGGCAGTTTTGTCGCAGAGAAGTTCCGATTGTTCCGTGATGAGACCTTGTGCCTTTTTCTCGCGTAAATTTTCGCCCGCCGAGCGGAATTATGATGTTGGGAATCGGGAGCTTTTGGCCATGAAGTGGGCTTTTGAGGAGTGGCGTCATTGGCTTGAGGGGGCTAGACATCAGGTGGTGGTATTGACTGACCACAAAAATCTAATTTATCTTGAGTCCGCCAGACGCCTGAATCCTAGACAGGCGCGCTGGTCGTTGTTTTTCTCTCGGTTTAATTTTGTGGTGTCCTACCTGCCGGGTTCTAAGAATGTTAAGGCGGATGCCCTTTCTAGGAGTTTTGAGCCTGACTCCCCTGGTAACTCTGAACCTACAGGTATCCTTAAGGATGGAGTGATATTGTCTGCCGTTTCTCCAGACCTGCGGCGGGCCTTGCAGGAGTTTCAGGCGGATAGACCTGATCGTTGCCCACCTGGTAGACTGTTTGTTCCTGATGATTGGACCAGTAAAGTCATTTCTGAGGTTCATTCTTCTGCGTTGACAGGTCATCCTGGAATCTTTGGTACCAGGGATTTGGTGGCAAGGTCCTTCTGGTGGCCTTCCCTGTCTCGAGATGTGCGAGGCTTTGTGCAGTCTTGTGACGTTTGTGCTCGGGCCAAGCCTTGTTGTTCTCGGGCTAGTGGATTGTTGTTGCCCTTGCCTATCCCGAAGAGGCCCTGGACGCACATCTCAATGGATTTTATTTCGGATCTTCCTGTTTCTCAGAAGATGTCTGTCATCTGGGTGGTGTGTGACCGTTTCTCTAAGATGGTCCATTTGGTTCCCCTGCCTAAGTTGCCTTCTTCTTCCGAGTTGGTTCCTCTGTTTTTTCAAAATGTGGTCCGTTTGCATGGTATTCCGGAGAATATCGTTTCTGACAGAGGAACCCAGTTTGTGTCTAGATTTTGGCGAGCATTCTGTGCTAGGATGGGCATAGATTTGTCTTTCTCGTCTGCTTTCCATCCTCAGACTAATGGCCAGACCGAGCGGACGAATCAGACCTTGGAGACATATTTGAGGTGTTTTGTGTCTGCAGATCAGGATGATTGGGTTGCTTTTTTGCCTTTAGCGGAGTTTGCCCTCAATAATCGGGCCAGCTCTGCCACCTTGGTGTCTCCTTTTTTCTGTAATTCGGGGTTTCATCCTCGATTTTCTTCTGGTCAGGTGGAATCTTCGGATTGTCCTGGAGTGGATGCTGTGGTGGAGAGGTTGCATCAGATTTGGGGGCAGGTAGTGGACAATTTGAAGTTGTCCCAGGAGAAGACTCAGCTTTTTGCCAACCGCCGGCGTCGGGTTGGTCCTCGGCTTTGTGTTGGGGACTTGGTGTGGTTGTCTTCTCGTTTTGTCCCTATGAGGGTTTCTTCTCCTAAGTTTAAGCCTCGGTTCATCGGCCCGTACAAGATATTGGAGATTCTTAACCCTGTGTCTTTCCGTTTGGACCTCCCTGCATCTTTTTCTATTCATAATGTTTTTCATCGGTCATTGTTGCGCAGGTATGAGGTACCGGTTGTGCCTTCCGTTGAGCCTCCTGCTCCGGTGTTGGTTGAGGGCGAGTTGGAGTACGTTGTGGAAAAAATCTTGGACTCCCGTGTTTCCAGACGGAAACTCCAGTATCTGGTCAAATGGAAGGGATACGGTCAGGAGGATAATTCTTGGGTGACTGCCTCTGATGTTCATGCCTCCGATCTGGTCCGTGCCTTTCATAGGGCTCATCCTGATCGCCCTGGTGGTTCTGGTGAGGGTTCGGTGCCCCCTCCTTGAGGGGGGGGTACTGTTGTGAAATTGGATTTTGGGCTCCCCCGGTGGCCACTGGTGGAATTGAACTGGTGTGCATCATCCCCTCTGTTCACCTGTTTCCATCAGGATGTGGGAGTCGCTATTTAACCTTGCTCCTCTGTCACTTCCATGCCGGTCAACATTGTAATCAGAAGCCTTTCTGTGCATGTTCCTGCTGCTAGACAACTCCCAGCTAAGTTGGACTTTAGTCCTCGTTTGTTTTTGCATTTTGTTCCAGTTCACAGCTGTAGTTTCGTTTCTGTGTCTGGAAAGCTCTTGTGATCTGAAATTGCCACTCTGATGTTATGAGTTAATACTAGAGTCTTAAAGTAATTTCAGGATGGTATTTTGATAGGGTTTTCAGCTGACCATGAAAGTGCCCTTTCTGTCTTCCTGCTATCTAGTAAGCGGACCTCAATTTTGCTAAACCTATTTTCATACTACGTTTGTCATTTCATCTAAAATCACCGCCAATATATGTGGGGGCCTCTGTCTGCCTATCGGGGAAATTTCTCTAGAGGTGAGCCAGGACTATATTTTCCTCTGCCAGGATTAGTTAGTCCTCCGGCCGGCGCTGGGCGTCTAGGGATAAAAAACGTAGGCAACGCTACCCGGCTACTGTTAGTTGTGCGGCAGGTTTAGTTCATGGTCAGTTTAGTTTCCATCCTTCCAAGAGCTAGTACTTATGTTTGCTGGACTATGTTCTCTTGCCATTGAGAACCATAACAGCCTTGCTCTCCAGTCATTTCCTTGCCGGTCATCATTGTAACCAGAGCCTTCGGTTGCATGTTCCTGCTACTAGTCTGCTGATCAGCTAAATGGACTTTGTCCTTTTGTTTTGTACCCCCTTCATGACCTTGCCGTTTTTTGCAATTCTGACCAGTGTCCCTTTATGAGGTAATAACTCAGGAACGCTTCAACGGATCCTAGCGATTCTGAGATTGTTTTTTCGTGACATATTGGGCTTCATGTTAGTGGTAAATTTAGGTCGATAATTTCTGAGTTTATTTGTGAAAAAAACGGAAATTTGGCAAAAATTTTGAAAATTTCGCAATTTTCACATTTTGAATTTTTATTCTGTTAAACCAGAGAGTTATGTGACACAAAATAGTTAATAAATAACATTTCCCACATGTCTACTTTACATCAGCACAATTTTGGAAACAAATTTTTTTTTTGCTAGGAAGTTATAAGGGTTAAAATTTGACCAGTGATTTCTCATTTTTACAACAAAATTTACAAAACCATTTTTTTTAGGGATCACCTCACATTTGAAGTCAGTTTGAGGGTTCTATATGGCTGAAAATACCCAAAAGTGACACCATTCTAAAAAACTGCACCCCTCAAGGTGCTCAAAACCACATTCAAGAAGTTTATTAACCCTTCAGGTGTTTCACAGCAGCAGAAGCAACATGGAAGTAAAAAATGAACATTTAACTTTTTAGTCACAAAAATGATATTTTAGCAAAAAAATTTTTATTTTCCCAAGGGTAAAAGGAGAAACTGGACCACGGACGTTGTTGTCCAATTTGTCCTGAGTACGCTGATACCTCATATGTGGGGGTAAACCACTGTTTGGGCGCACGGCAGGGCTCGGAAGGGAAGGAGCGCCATTTGACTTTTTCAATGAAAAATTGGCTCCAATCTTTAGCGGACACCATGTCGCGTTTGGAGAGCCCCCGTGTGCCTAAACATTGGAGCTCCCCCACAAGTGACCCCATTTTGGAAACTAGACCCCCCAAGGAACTTATCTAGAAGCATAGTGAGCACTTTAAACCCCCAGGTGCTTCACAAATTGATCCGTAAAAATGAAAAAGTACTTTTTTTTCACGAAAAAATTATTTTAGCCTCAATTTTTTCATTTTCACATGGGCATCAGGATAAAATGGATCCTAAATTTTGTTGGGCAATTTCTCCTGAGTACACCAATACCTCACATGTGGGGGTAAACCACTGTTTGGGCACATGGTAAGGCTCGGAAGGGAAGGAGCGCCATTTGACTTTTTGAATGAAAAATTATCTCCATCGTTAGCGGACACCATGTCGCGTTTGGAAAGCCCCTGTGTGCCTAAACATTGGAGCTCCTCCACAAGTGACCCCATTTTGGAAAGTAGACCCCCCAAGGAACTCATCTAGAGGCATAGTGAGCACTTTAAACCCCCAGGTGCTTCACAAATTGATCCGCAAAAATGAAAAAGTACTTTTTTTTCACACAAAATTTCTTTTAGCCTCAATTCTTTCATTTTCACATGGGCAACAGGATAAAATGGATCCTAAAATTTGTTGGGCAATTTCTCCTGAGTATGCCGATACCTCATATGTGGGGGTAAACCACTGTTTGGGTGCACGGCAAGGCTCGGAAGGGGAGGCGTGCCATTTGACTTTTTGAATGGAAAATTAGCTCCAATCGTTAGCGGACACCATGTCGCGTTTGGAGAGCCCCTGTGTGCCTAAACATTGGATCTCCCCTACAAGTGACCCCATTTTGGAAACTAGACCCCCCAAGGAACTTATCTAGATGCATAGTAAACACTTATAACCCCCAGGTGCTTCACAGAAGTTTATAACGCAGAGCCGTGAAAATAAAAAAATATTTTTTCTTTCCTCAAAAATGATTTTTAGCCCAGAATTTTTTATTTTCCCAAGGGTAATAGGAGAAATTGGACCCCAAATGTTGTTGTCCAGTTTGTCCTGAGTACGATGATACCCCATATGTGGGGGTAAACCACTGTTTGGGCGCACGGCAGGGCTCGGAAGGGAAGGCTTTTTGACTTTTTGAATGGAAAATTAGCTCCAATCATTAGCGGACACCATGTCGCGTTTGGAGAGCCCCTGTGTGCCTAAACATTGGAGCTCCCGCACAACTGGCCCCATTTTGGAAACTAGACCTCCCAAGGAACTAATCTAGATGTGTGGTGAGCACTTTGAACCCCCAAGTGCTTCACAGAAGTTTATAACGCAGAGCCATGAAAATAAAAAATAATTTTTCTTTTCTCAAAAATGATTTTTTAGCCCACAATTTTTTATTTTCCCAAGGGTAATAGGAGAAATTGGACCCCAAAAGTTGTTTTCCAGTTTCTCCTGAGTACGATGATACCCCATATGTGGGGGTAAACCACTGTTTTGGCACACGTCGGGGTTCGGAAGGGAAGTAGTGACGTTTTGAAATGCAGACTTTGATGGAATGCTCTGCGGGCGTCAGGTTGCGTTTGCAGAGCCCCTGATGTGCCTAAACAGTAGGAACTCCCCACAATTGACTCCATTTTGGAAACTAGACCCCCAAGGGAACTTATCTAGATGTGTAGTGAGCACTTTGAACCCCCAAGTGCTTCACAGAAGTTTATAACGCAGAGCCGTGAAAATAAAAAATGTGTTTCCTTTCCTCAAAAATATTTTTTTAGCCCAGAATTTTTTTATTTTTGCAAGAGTAACAGGAGAAATTGGACCCCAAAAGTTGTTGTCCAGTTTCTCCTGAGTACGCTGATACCCCATATGTGGGGGTAAACCACTGTTTTGGCACACGTCGGGGTTCGGAAGGGAAGTAGTGACGTTTTGAAATGCAGACTTTGATGGAATGCTCTGCGGGCATCAGGTTGCGTTTGCAGAGCCCCTGATGTGCCTAAACAGTAGGAACTCCCCACAAGTGACTCCATTTTGGAAACTAGACCCCCAAGGGAACTTATCTAGATGTGTGGTGAGCACTTTGAACCCCCAAGTGCTTCACAGAAGTTTATAACGCAGAGCCGTGAAAATAATAAATGTGTTTCCTTTCCTCAAAAATATTTTTTTAGCCCAGAATTTTTTATTTTTGCAAGAGTAACAGGAGAAATTGGACCCCAAAAGTTGTTGTCCAGTTTCTCCTGAGTACGCTGATACCCCATATGTGGGGGTAAACCACTGTTTGGGTACATGCCGGGGCTCGGAAGGGAAGTAGTGACGTTTTGGAATGCAGACTTTGCTGGAATGGTCTGCGGGCATCATGTTACGTTTGCAGAGCCCCTGATATGCCTAAACAGTAGAAACCCCCCACAAGTGACCCCATTTTGGAAACTAGACCCCCCCAAGGAACTTATCTAGATGTGTGGTGAGCACGTTCAACCCCCAAGTGCTTCACAGAAGTTTACAACGCAGAGCCGTGAAAATAAAAAATCATTTTTCTTTCCTCAAAAAAGATGTTTTAGCAAGCAATTTTTTATTTTTACAAGGGTAACAGGAGAATTTGGACCCCAATATTTGTTGCCCAGTTTGTTGTGAGTACGCTGATACCCCATATGTGGGGGTAAACCACTGTTTGGGCACACGTCAGGGCTCGGAAGGGAAGTAGTGACATTTGAAATGCAGACTTTGATGGAATGGTCTGCGGGCGTCACATTGCATTTGCAGAGCCCCTGATGTGCCTAAACAGTAGAAACACCCCATAAGTGACCCCATTTTGGAAACTAGACCCCCGAAGGAACTTATCTAGATGTGTGGTGAGCACTTTCAACCCCCAAGTGCTTCACAGAAGTTTATAACGCAGAGCCGTGAAAATAAAAAATAATTGTTCTTTCCTCAAAAATTATGTTTTAGCAAGTAATTTTTTATTTTTGCAAGGGTAACAGGAGAAATTGGACCCCAACAGTTGTTGCCCAGTTTGTCCTGAGTACGCTGGTACCCCAAATGTGGGGGTAAACCACTGTTTGGGCGCACGTCGGGGCTTGGAAGGGCGGGAGCACCATTTGACTTTTTGAACGCAAGATTGGCTGGAATCAATGGTGGCGCCATGTTGCGTTTGGTGACCCCTGATGTGCCTAAAACAGTGGAAACCCCTCAATTCTAACTTCAACACTTACCCCAACACACCCCTAATCCTAATCCCAACTGTAGCCATAACCCTAATCACAACCCTAACCCCAACACACCCCTAACCACAACCCTAACCGCAACACAACCGTAACCCTAATTCCAACCCTAATCCTAACCCTAATCCCAACCGTAACCCTAATCCCAACCCTAACCACAACTGTAACCCCAACACACCCCTAACCCTATCCGTAACCCTAACCACAAGCCTATTCTTAACCCTATTTCCAACCCTAGCCCTAATTCCAACCCTAACCCTAAGGGTATGTGCCCACGTTGCGGATTCGTGTGAGATTTTTCCGCACGATTTTTGAAAAATCTGCAGGTAAAAGGCACTGCGTTTTGCCTGCGGATTTACAGCAGATTTCCAGTGTTTTTTTGTGCGGATTTCACCTGCGGATTCCTATTGAGGAACAGGTGTAAACCGCTGCGGAATCCGCACAAAGAATTGACATGCTGCGGAAAATACAATGCAGCGTTTCTGCACGGAATTTTCCGCACCATGGGCACAGCAGATTTGGTTTTCCTTAGGTGTACATGGTACTGTAAACCTGATGGAAAACTGCTTCGAATTCGCAGCGGCCAATCCGCTGCGGATCCGTGGCCAATCCGCTGCCAATCCGCTGCGGATCCGCGGCCAATCCGCTGCCAATCCGCTGCAGATCCGTGGCCAATCCGCTGCCAATCCGCTGCGGATCCGCGGCCAATCCGCTGCCAATCCGCTGCAGATCCGCGGCCAATCCGCTGCCAATCCGCTGCAGATCCGCGGCCAATCCGCTGCGGATCCGCTGCCGATCCGCTGCGGATCCGCGGCCGATCCGCTGCAGATCCGCGGCCAATCTGCTGCGGATCCGCTGCCGATCCGCTGCGGATCCGCGGCCGATCCGCTGCGGATCCGCGGCCAATCCGCTGCCGATCCGCTGCAGATCCGCGGCCAATCCGCTGCGGATCCACTGCGGATCCGCGGCCGATCCGCTGCGGATCCGCGGCCGATCCACTGCAGATCCGCTGCCGATCTGCTGCGGATCCGCGGCCGATCCGCGGCGGATCCGCTGCGATCCGCGGCGGATCCGCGGCCGATCCGCGGCCGATCCGCTGCGGATCCGCGGCCGATCCGCTCTGTGTGCACATGCCATAACCCTAACCCTAACCCTACCCGTAACCCTAACCCTACCCCTAACCCTACCCCTAGTTCTAACCCTAACCCTAGTGGTAAAAGAAAAAAAAATATTTTCTTTATTTTATTATTGTCCCTACCTATGGGGGTGATAAAGGGGGGGGTTTATTTATTATTTTTTTATTTTGATCGCTGTGGTAGAACCTACCACAGCGATCAAAATGTACCTGTAACGAATCTGCCAGCCTGCAGATTCGGCGGGCGTACTGAGCATGCGCCCGCCATTTTCCAAGATGGCGGCGCCCAGCGAGGAGACGGCCGGACACCGGGAGGATCGGTAAGTATGAGGGGGTGGTGGGGGTGTGGATCGGAGCACAGGGGGGGGGATCGGAGGACGGGGGGAGCGGACAGGAGCACGGGGGAGCGGACAGGAGCACGGGGGAGCGAACAGGGGGACGGAGGGGGGTACCTGACAGAACGGACGACTGGGGAGGAGATCGGGGGCGGTGGGGGGGGCCAGTACATGATTTCCAGCCATGGCAGATGCTATTGCAGCATCGGCCATGGCTGGATTGCAATATTTCACCATTTTCATAGGTGAAATATTGCAAATTGCTCTGATTGGCTGTTGCACTTTCAACAGCCAATCAGAGCGATCGTAGCCACGTGGGGGCAAAGCCACCCCCCCTAGGCTGAAGTACAACTCCCCCTCTCCCTGCAGATCGGGTAAAATAGGAATTAACCCTTTCACCCGATCTGCAGGGATGCGATCATTCCATGACGCCGCATAGGCGTCATGGGTCGGGAAGGGGCTAGTAAGCGGACCTCAATTTTGCTAAACCTATTTTCATACTACGTTTGTCATTTCATCTAAAATCACCGCCAATATATGTGGGGGCCTCTGTCTGCCTATCGGGGAAATTTCTCTAGAGGTGAGCCAGGACTATATTTTCCTCTGCCAGGATTAGTTAGTCCTCCGGCCGGCGCTGGGCGTCTAGGGATAAAAAACGTAGGCAACGCTACCCGGCTACTGTTAGTTGTGCGGCAGGTTTAGTTCATGGTCAGTTTAGTTTCCATCCTTCCAAGAGCTAGTACTTATGTTTGCTGGACTATGTTCTCTTGCCATTGAGAACCATAACAGCCTTGCTCTCCAGTCATTTCCTTGCCGGTCATCATTGTAACCAGAGCCTTCGGTTGCATGTTCCTGCTACTAGTCTGCTGATCAGCTAAGTGGACTTTGTCCTTTTGTTTTGTACCTTTTGTCCAGTGTGCAGTTTTTGTAATTCTCTGTAGCTGGAAGCTCTTGCGGGCTGAAATTGCCACTCCTGTGTCATGAGTTGACACAGGAGTCTTAAAGTAATTTCAGGATGGTTTTTGAAAGGGTTTTCAGTTGACCGTGAAGTCCTCTTTTGTATCCTTCTGCTATCTAGTAAGTGGACCTCTCTTTGCTAAATCTACTTTCATACTGTGTGTGTCTTTTCCTCTTAATTCACCGTTATTACGTGTGGGGGGCTGCTATCATCTTTTGGGGTATTTCCCTAGAGGTAAGCCAGGTCTGTTTCTTCCTCTACCAGGCGTAGTTAGTCCTCCGGCTGGCGCGTGGCATATAGGAAGCCGTAGGTATGCTCCCTGGCTACTGTTAGTTGTGTGGTAGATTTAGCTCACGGTCAACTCGAGTTTCCATCACCCGAGAGCTCGTTCGTTACTTATATGTTTCTTACGTTCCCTTGCCATTGGGAACCATTACAGGTACCCCAGTTTTGGCATCTGTATTAGTTGTGTTTCTCTGGTCTTATACTGTAATTTACACTATGTAGTAACTCTAATTTCACCCAGCCCTTCAAGTGGCTTTCAAGGGTGTATGAAACTGAGATATCATGGAGTCATTAGACGAGGGGCCATAAATCTCTAGAATATAAAAGCCACAAGGATTTAGATCAAACCACCACGGGCAGAGTTTCCGTAAACCTTAATGTTTTACAATGACAAACAGTAAACATATAGAGGCTTAGAACTGTTTGTGAAGTGAATAAACAAACATTTCTCAAGATTGTGTCACTATGAGCATTGTCTGTCACATTTGTAAATGTTTTTCAAGAAATGCAGCTATGTACTTTTCTGAATTCATTCGCTATACAGTATTTTAATCTGGATTCCAAATCGCAATTTGTATATTCACCATTTGTACATTTGTTGCACCCAAAGTTATGGCTCTCAAGGAGAGAAACTAATATAATGGACAAAGAAATATTTGTAATGAACTACTGAGCCAAACTAACAGCATTGCTTTATAAAATTTGTATAAAGTGTATTGTGTCCAATGTGAGCAACCAGGCAATGCAAAAAGGAGCTTTTCAAGTGAGCTCTTTAAGGTACAAAAATGTTATGAAGTCTTTGCCAACAAGGATGTGGTTTCACCAATGGGGGGATACCTTTTTTTAAAAATATACTATTGCCATCACAGCCCCCCTTGCTCATAATTCTGGGGCCTATAACAGTACAGAACAAGTTCACCCAGGTCATGTCATCAGAGATAAGGATGAGACTTTGCAGGAAAACGAGTTAAGAACTAGGCCCAATGTAGGGGTGTGGGTCTCTGAGACTTGTAATGGAGGGCATGAGCTGACAAACAATTCCCCAATGGGGGGTACCTTTTTTAAAAATATACTATTGTCATCACAGCTCCTCTTGCCCAACATTCACCGGCCTATATCAGAACAGAAAACATTGTTAGGGCTAGCGGAACACACCAAATGTGTGCTATATGTGCTATATGGCGGAACAATGTGGATACATACATGGGTTAATTTCATCCTGTGTGAAGGAAGCAAACTCTGTTGCATCACAGGGCCGCGGTACCGCACCAAGAGTGTAAGCAAAGCGTCTCAGGACTCTATCCCAAGACACAGGATTAGATTACATACAGACCACGTGCGCTCGACACCACAACTGGGGTGTCAGAGTAACTGCAAAATAACTTAAAGGGAAGGTGCCACCAGTTTTCTTGTAGTTTGTTTTTTTGTGAAATTAAGCTTAAAATAGTAAATAAAATGTACTAAGGCAATGTTTGCACTGTTTGCACACATTTCTATATGAAAAATATTATATATTTTCTTACAAATATATATATTGACCACTAGGGGGAGCATTTTCCGTTTTAGACCTCAAGCAGCTATAGTAAGACTTACCAGCTTTACTGTTAGCTGGAAAATTGGGGCAGTAACTGCTGACATCAGCATTTCCCTCCCCTTTTGGGTGGTCTAATATCCCTGGGGCAGAATGAAGAGCAGCATCACAGGGCAGAGCCATTTTGTGTGTGTCTGACCTGTGATCTGCTATCACCAGCAGTTACTGCATCAGAAGCACAGTTAGTTTATGTGGTGTTTATGTATGGAGCAGCATTGTCTGTGCAGAGCTGTCTGTGACTCATCCCTCAGTAAGATAAGAAGGAGCTCCAGGTCTGCAGTGAATGGCCAGGCATTGTGGAGGGAGGGGAGAGATACATTGTATGGCAGAGAGAGGTGTCAGGTGTCACCTCTCTCTGCAGGCTGGGAATGGAGCTCCTGTAATAGAGAGTAAGTGGAGCTGGGCAGAGAGCACTGGGCTATAATAAAATGGCTGCTAGTCACACCTACAGCAGTGAGTTGTGCAGCCCACAGAGGCGTGCCCAGCTCACTGCTAACACCTCTCCAATGTTATAGATAGGGTCCTCGCCGGTCTATTATTTCCTATGTCCATGAGGTGCTGTAAAATGACACTGTTAGTGTTGTGAACTGCTGTGAAACCAAGATGTCAGCCCCCAGTTCCTTCTTTAAACACATATAACACACAAAATCTGTTTCACATGCATTTAAAACTTGGTTAAAGCAGCATGTTATGCTACATTACAGTGATTTATTAATGATCTACAAACGCGGTACCTTACCTTTAAATGCAGAAGAGTGCGTGCAGTGCCGCTCTAATAGCGCACGGCGCCACGCTGGCTATCACGGCAATTAGATACTGTTTTGTGTGTTTATTGCTGATAGCTCAGCCGGGCGCTAGATAGCAGACATCCACCTTACGGGAGCAGTCAAACACGTGGGAGGGGATAATTAATGAATGACTTTCACTCATCAACACACACATGATTTCATACAGAATACGCTAGTGCATGACCGAGCGGCCATGCAAACCTTTTATAGCAGCAGTGCTACAAGACCTTCCAGATGGACTAATAGGAGCCGCAACAGGGCCTGAGCATGTGACCCCTGACCTCCAATGGAAGGTCATCCCATGGGCATGCTCAGTATGGGAAAAGCAGGACTTAGTCCCAGAAAGACCTGCTCACCAAAATAACTAAACTAGTGGCATCACAACCCCCTTGCCCAAAATTCAGTGGCCTATAACAGTACAGATCACGTTAACTCTGGTGATCTAGTGGCAGGTAAGGAAGAGACATTGCAGGAGAAAGAGTTTAGAAGTAGACCCAATGTAGGGGTGTGGGTCTCTGAGACTCGTAATGGAGGGCATGAGCTGACAAACAATTCTTCAATGGGGGTACCTTTTTTAAAAACATACTATTGCCATCACAGCTCCTTTTGCCCAACATTCACTGACCTATATCAGTACAGAACACATTCACCCAGGTCATGTGGTCAGAGATAAGGAAGAGACATTGCAGGAAAACGAGTTAAGAAGTAGGAACAATGTAGGGGTGTGGGTGTGTGAGACTTGTAATGGAGCGCATGGCCTGACAAGCATTTGCTCATGTGGGGTTATTTTTTTTTAAATATTTCATGGCAATCATAGACTCCCTTGCCCAAAAATTGACTGTTTGTCACAGAACACATGAACCCTGTTGATCTATTGGTAGAGACTGATGAGAGGTGGAGGAAGCCCTCATTTAAACCTATTTCCACGTTAATGGAGCGGGTCTCCTACACTTGTAATGCCCATACACTAAGTGCATGGGCTGTCAAACATTCCCCCATGGGGGGGTCATTTTTTTTTAAAATTGTTATTTGGCATCAAAAACACCTTGCAAAACTGTAAAGTGGTTTCCTACACAGTTGCTGCTGGGAAGGTGCAGGTTTTTACTAAAAATAAGGCGGACAAATCGTTGGATGAAGTGATCAGGAAAAAGGGGCATGGTGATGACAGGAATGGGAATGTACATGATTAATAACAGCGGTGGCTATGGGAGGTGTGAGATCCAGGATACAGCCTACAATGATTAGTCATTTAGCCACCACCAATTACCAGAATTTGTTTCATGCCTGTCAGAAGATCTGTGTAACAGATGCGGGTGTTAGACTCAACCTAAAAAATGCCTGTCAAAAATATGTTGCCAAAAACGCACTTGTCTGTCTAAAGGGCAAAGTGCAACATGTTCGAGAGATGCTGAATTATAGAAAGCTGATGAGTGCTTGTGAAAAACAAAGTTTAAAGAGCAGTGCACCGTCCGTAACTGTAAACACACCCGTGGCACAAGCTTTTTCATCTTCACCCATACATATAACCAATAATATCCAAATGTCACAGTCAACAAATTTTTCTTCTAGTGTAACAAACACTGTTAAAGGAATGCCACAAAATGTAGATAACCATAACCCTGGGAAACACCAGATTTCCTCTTTACAAGATATGGACGATGATGGTATTGATGGCCACTTTGAAATTTACCACATCCACAAGAAGATGAAGATCACAGCTGCAAAATGTGCAAAAAAGGCCTTGAATGTCTAGAAAGTAATTTTCTCTTGGGCAAACTTTCCCTCTTACTTAAAGTGGTACCGAATGATGCATACACAGCTCTCATGTCTATGTAGCCAGAGATGGTTGAAAGATGATGTATTCTGTTTTGTCCATGTCCACTTTTCGAAAGCGAGCAGAAAAGAAGGATGAATTAGCGGGAAGACATGCAATTTTGGTCGGTAAGGAGGTGATGTCAGGTACAGATAGGTAGATCTGCGTGTCATTGGCGTACTGATGATATTGCAAACCGTGCCATTACATCAGCTGGCCCAGGCCGAAGGTGTAGATGGAGAAGAGTAGGGGTCCTAGAACTGAGCCTTGGAGAACACCGAAAGACCGGGGTCGAGAATTAGGAATTTAGGACCTGAGAATGACGTAGCGGCTTGTGATTGGTCGCGTGGCGGTCACATGAGCGGCACGCGACCAATCAGAAGCCGTGACATCATGGAAGGCCCTAAATGCGCTCATTTTAAGCAAAGAAGGCTGCCGGTTAACAGCGGTAAGGTGCAGGGGCCTCCGGAGAGGTGAGTATATCAATATTTTTTATTTTAATTCTTTATTTTACACATTAATATGGATCCGATACCGATTTCCGATACCACAAAAGTATCGGAACTCGGTATCGGAATTCCGATACCACAAGTATCGGCCGATACCCGATACTTGCGGTATCGGAATGCTCAACACTAGTTATAGCTCTCAGAATAAAGTGATGCAAAAACAATTATTTTTTATATAAAATAGTTTTTATTGTATAAAAGCACCAAAACAATAAAAAATTATGTAAATGAGGTATCGCTGTAATCGTACTGACCTGAAGAATAAAACTGCCTTATCAATTTTACCACACACGGAACGGTATAAATGCCCTAACTAAAAGAAATTCATGAATTGCTGGTTTTTGTTCATTCTGCCTCCCAAAAATCGCATTAAAAAGTGATCAAAAAATGTCATGTGCCCGAAAATAGTACCAATAAAAATGTCAACTCGTCCTGCAATAAACAAGACCTTACATGACTATGTGGGCCAAAATATGGAAAAATTATAGCTTTCAAAACGTGGTGATGCAAAAACTATTTTTGCCATAAAAGCGTCTTTTAGCATGTGACAGCTACCAAACATAAAAACCCGCTATAAAAACCTGCTTTAAATACTAAATCAAACCCTCCTTTATCACCCCCTTAGTTAGGGAAAAAGAATAAAATAAAAAAATGTATTTATTTCCATTTTCCCATTAGGGTTAGGGTTGGGGCTAAAATTAGGGTTAGGGCTAAAGTTAGGGTTAGGGTTGGGGCTAAAGTTAGTGTTGGGGCTAGAGTTGGGAATAGGGTTTGGATTAAGTTTACGGCTGGGATTAGGGCTAGGGTTGGGATTAGGGTTAGGGGTGTGTCATGGTTAGGGATCTGGTTAGGGATATGATTGGGATTAGGGTTAGGGGTGTTGTTAGGGTTGGGATTAGAGTTAGGGGTGTGTTTGGGTTAGGGGTGTGGTTATGGTTAGGGTTGGAATTAGGGTTTGAGGTGTGTTGGGGTTTGGTTTGGAGTTAGAATTGGGGGGTTTCCACTGTTTAGGCACATCAGAGGCTCTCCAAATGCGACATGGTGTTCGATCTCAATTCCAGTCAATTCTGCGCTGAAAAAGTAAAACGGTGCAACTCTGAGCTGTCCCGGGTGCCCAAATAGTGGTTTACTCCCACATATTGGGTATCAGTGTACTAAGGACAAATTGCACAACAATTTCTGCAGCCCATATTCTCCTGTTACCCTTGGAAAAATAAAAATTTGGGGCTAAAAAATCCTGTTTGTGGGAAAAAAATGATTTTTTATTTTCTGCGTTATAAACTTTAGTGAAACACTTGGGGGTTCAAAGTTCTCACAACACATCTAGATAAGCTCATTGGGGGGTATAGTTTCCAAAATAATGTCAATTGTGCTTTTTTTGTACTGTTTAGGCACATCAGGGCCTCTGCAAACTGAAGATGACGCCGGCAGACCATTCCATCAAAGTCTGCATTCCAAAATGTCACTACTTACCTTCTGAGCCCCGACGCGTACCCAAACAGTAGTTTTCTCTCACATACCGGGTATCATCGTACTCAGGATAAATTGGACAACAACTTTTGGGGTCAAATGTCACCTGGTACCCTTGGAAAAATACAAAATTGGATGCTAAAAAATCATTTTTGTGGAAAAAAAATATTTTTATTCTCACAGATCTGCGTTATAAACTTTAGTGAAACACTTGGGGGTTCAAAGTTCTCACTAGTTTCCAATATGGGGTCACTTATGGGGGGTTTCTACTGTTTAGGTACATCAGGGACTCTGCATATGCAACTTGATGCCCGCAGACCATTCCATCACAGTATGCATTCCAAAACGGCCCTCCTTCCCTTCCGAGCTCTGCCATGCGCCCGAACAGTGGTTCCCCCTACATATGGGGTATCAGCGAAAAGATCATTTTTCTGAAAAAAATATGATTTTTTATCTTTACGGCTCTACATTATAATCTTCTGTGAAGCACTTGGGGGTTCAAAGTGTTCACCACACATCTAGATAAGTTCCTTAGGGGGTCTACTTCCAAAATGATGTCACTTGTGGGGGTTTCCACTGTTTAGGAACTTCAGTGGCTCTCCAAATGCGACATGGTGTCCGATCTCAATTCCAGCCAATTTTGCATTGAGAAATCAAACGGCACTCCTTCCTTTCTGAGCTCTGCCATGCATCAAAACAGTGGTTTACTCATACATATGGGGTATCAGCATACTAAGGACAAATTGCACAACAACTTTTGGGGTCCAATTTCTCCTGTTACCCTTGGGAAAATAAAAAATTGGGGGCAAAAAAATCTTTTTTTGTGAAAAAAATATGATTTTTATCTTTACTGCTCTACATTATAAACTTCTGTGAAGCACTTGGGGGTTCAAAGTGCTCACCACACATCTAAATAAGTTCCTTATGGGGTCTACATTCCAAAATGGTTTCATTTGTGGGGAGTTTCCACTGTTTAGGCACATCAGGGGCTCTCCAAATGCAACATGGCATCCAATCTCAATTCCAACCAATTTTGCATTGAATAGTCAAACAGCGCTCCTTCCCTTCTGCCATGCGCCCAAACAGTGGTTTATCCTCACATATGGATGGGGTATCTGAGTACTCAGGACAAATTGTACAGCAAGTTTTGACAATCAATTTCTCCTGTTACTCTTGGTAAAATAAATCAAATTGTATCTGAAGTAAATATTTTGTGAAAAAAATTAAATGTTCATTTTTTTAAATATTTGAAAAATTCCTGTGAAGCACCTGAAGGGTTAATAAACTTCTTGCATGTGGTTTTGTGCACCTTGAGGTGTGCAGGTTTTAGAATGATGTCACTTCAGGGTATTTTCTATCATATAGACCCCTCAAAGTGGCTTCAAATGTAACGTGGGCCCTAAAAAAAATTGTGTTGTAAAAATGAGAAATTGCTGGTCAATTTTAACCCTTATAACTCTCTGACAAAAAAAATGTGGGTTCCAAAATTGTGCTTATGTAAAGTAGACATGTGGGAAATGTTACTTTTTATGTATTTTGTGTGACATATCTGTGTGATTTAAGGGCACAAAAATTCAAAGTTGGAAAATTGCTAAATTTTCAACATTTTCGCCAAATTTCTCATAGCACTCAGCCCAGTGTTAATCTATGGGGCAGCTCACATCAGCATTTTTTTTCTCTCAGGCATATTCGACATGCGTGTAAAATTGCAGCAGGCTGCAATTGACACCAAGACTCGGCCAGGACTCGCCAACGCAAGCCTATGGGTGCGAGAAAAAAAATTGCACTGCTCTCAGACTATGCGCCGTTTCTGGGCAGGTGAAAGCTGATGTTTTTAGCCTGGGGGGCAGTATCCATGGCTCCTTCCTAGGCTATTAATATCAGCCCACAGCTGTCTGCATAGCCTTTCCTAGTTATTAATTATACGGGGACCCAACATTTTTTTTGGGGAAAAAAAACTTTTAATAATTAAATGCATGTACAGTAAGGAGCGCACACACTGTCCTAATTGTATATGTCACTGGCATCTATATACTGTATCTACCTATTCTATGTGTACAGTATATACTGTATGTAATATATCTATTCTATGCTGTCGGGTCCTGCTATATTTTACTGTACGCAGCTTCTGAATTGCTGGCTTTTATTCTATCTAATATATATATATATATATATATACATATATATATATATATATATATATATATATATATATATATATACACATACTGTATATATATATATATTTATATATTTATATATATATATATATATATATATATATATATATATATGTATATATATATATATATATATATATATATATATATTAGAAGAATATTTCCTTTGAAAACAATGTGTAAATGACAGAGAATTGCTTAATGTAAAAGCTCATGTTAAAATCACATTGCAATTGGATGTAAATCGGATGCTAGGTGTTAAAAAATCACATTGTACTCGCATGACACATGCATTACACATGTGCATTTCTCGGCAGTGAGAATCTGACCTATTTTTTATATGTTTAGTATGACTCCAGCCACAAGGTCAATGATGCCTTCAATCAGTGGCGTAACTACAAAGTTATGGGCCCCGGTGCGAACTTCCAAATGGGGCCCCCCCCACCATAAAATTCAATGTAACCCCCATAGAATACAATGCAGCCCCCCTCATAGTATAATGCAGCCCCTCCATACAGGGGCAGTGAGAAAGACACGAGCAAATGGTGATAAGGGGGCAGGGGAGAGGGCACAAGGGGGCAAGGAAGACAGGCACAAGGGGACACATGGGGGCTAGGAGGCAGGAGAGAAGGTTACAAGGGGACTAGTGGGCAAGGGAGACTGACACAAGGGGACAATGGAGACTGACACAAGGGGCACACAGGGACAAGTGGGCAAGGGAGACTGACACAAAGGGCACACGGGGACTAGTGGACAAGGGAGACTGGCACACGGGGACACAGGGACTAGTGGGCAAGGGAGACTGATACAAGGGGACTAGTGGGCAATGGAGACTGACACAAGGGGACACACGGGGACAAGAGGCTGACACAAGGGGACAAGGGATACAAGCACAAGGGGACACACAGGGACAAGTGGGAAAGGGAGACTGACACACAGGGATTAGTGGGCAAAGGAGACTGACACAAGCACAAGGGGACAAAGGAGACTGACACAAGCACAAGGGGACATAGGAGACAGGCACATGGGGACACACAGGGACTAATGGGCAAGGGAGACTGGCACATGGGGACACAAGCATAAGGGAGACAGGCTCAAGGGGACACACGAGCCCCTGACCTGCCAGAGCCGCTTGCAGCTGCGACCGTGGTAGTTACGCCGCTGCCTCACACACACATACTACAGATATCACACACACTACAGATATCACACACACACATCATACTACAGATATCACACACACATCAGTTATCACACACACACTACAGATATCACACACACACACACTACAGATATCACACACACACACTACAGATATCACACACACACTACAGATATCACACACACACATCATATTACAGATATCACACACATACTAGTTATCACACACACACACTACAGATATCAAACACACAGACATACTACAGATATCACACACACACACTATAGATATCACACACACACACACATCATATTACAGATATCACACACACACATACTACAGATATCACACACACACACACACACACACACACACACCAGAGATACCAGCTCATATGCACAACTCACAATCTTCTCTCTGGTACAGGGGTGGCTGATGTAAACCGGCTGCAGCTCCTCAGCTTCTCCTGACTAAAGCGGCTCTGTCCCGCACCTCCCCCCTGCTCTCGCCTTCTGTCCCGGGGTTATTTTGGCTTTCTCTTAAATACGATCTCATTCAGACGTACATGAGATGTATGAGGGGGGAAAAATACAGACTGAGAAGCTGTCTCATCGTGATGACTGGAACTGCTTCCTGTCTCTCATGTGCCCCGGCTGCCCCCTTCCCCTAGATACGCCTCGGAATGTTGCCGTGCAGGAGGAATCTCCTGCACTGCAACATGGTGTTGGGTGCCAGCACAGCCCACACAGTGGTCTATCCAGCACAGCCCGCACAGTGGTCTATCCAGCACAGCCCGCACAGTGGTCTATCCAGCACAGCCCGCACACTGGTATATGCAGCACAGCCCGCACAGTGTATATCCAGCACAGCCCGCACAGTGGTATATCCAGCACAGCCCGCACAGTGGTATATACAGCACAGCCTGCATCTCTCGCCCCCCCCCCCCGAGAATGCCCCCACAGTCCAGTAAAAAAAAAAAAAACACTCTCCTTACCTTTCCTCTTGCCAGCGTTGCTTCCTGCTCTGGTCTCTGGCTCGGCTGCAGTCTGCCCGGGACACAGCAGATGATATGACGTCATCGCGCACCCGCAGTGTCAGAGGCAGAGCAGGGAATGATGGGAGAGGGAGCGTCTGTAGACGCTCTCTCCTCCGTCATTGCATTTAACTGTACCGGCGTCAGAGACGCCGGTATAGTTGAATGCGACGGCAGGAGGGGTGAGTCGGCGGCGGCGGGGGGAGGCGAATCGAGCGGCCCATGACTGGCACCGGCTCTTCTGGCATTTGCCAGAAGTGCCCGATGGCCAGTCCAGCCCTGCTCTGACCTGCCGGCCCCTGACCTGCCAGGCCAGGTCGCAACGGCGACCGCTGCAACCGCGGTAGTTACGCCCCTGTCCATACTGTACAATGGCCACACATAGTGCTCCATACTGTACAATGGCCACACATAGTGCTCTATACTGTACAATGGCCACACATGATGCTCCATACTGTACAATGGCCACACATGATATTGCCTACAGTATAATGGCCACACATAGTTACTCCTACACATGCGGCTGAGCTCTGTACACATTGCACATGCAGCTCCCCTCCGTACACCTCGTACACACCCGGCTCCGCTCCGTACACCTTGCACACACGGCTCCGCTCCGTATACCTCGTACACACATGGCTCTGCTCCGTACACCTCGTACACACACGGCTACGCTCCGTACACCTCGTACACACACGGCTACGCTTTGTACACCTCGTACACACACGGCTACGCTCTGTACACCTTGCACACATGGCTCCGCTCTGTACACCTCGTACACACGCGGCTCCGGTCCGTACACATTGTACACACCCGGCTCCACTCCATATACCTCATACACACACGGCTCCGCTCCATACACCTCGTACACACACGGCTCCACTCCGTACACCTCGTACACACACGGCTCCACTCCGTACACCTCGTACACACGGCTCTGCTCCGTACACCTCGTACACACATGGCTCTGCTCTGTACACCTCGTACACACCCAGCTACGCTCCGTACACCTAGTACACACCCGGCTCCGCTCCGTACACCTCTTACACACCCAGCTCCGCCTTGTACACCTCATACACACCTGGCTCCGCACCATACACCTCATACACACACGGCTCCGCTCCGTTCACCTCGTACACACCCGGCTCCGCTCCGTACACCTCATACACACCCAGCTCCGCCTTGTACACCTCATACACACACGGCTCCGCTCTGTACACCTCATACACACACGGCTCCGCTCTGTACACCTCATACACACACTTCTCTGCTACATCCACACAAACCCCTCCTGACCTCACACAAAAGCTTACCCTCCTCCAGCATGATGACAACCAGCACTGCACTACTGTCCTGCACTACACGGAAGCCCTTGATCATGTGACTCCGACTCATCCCCTCCTGTGACCTCATCACAGGTCCTGTGCGCACAGAGCAGCTGCAGCCATAGTTGTGGTGTGCGGCTCTCTGCGGTGGAGGGGCTCTGCTGCGGGACAAGTGCAGTCCCACCCATGATCGCGCATGCACTGAGAGAGTGCACGCGCACCAGGGCCTGTAAAGAAGATTTATTTAAAGGGCCGGCGGACCATTTTGTAGCTCAGAGTTCTTAGGGGCCCGCCCAGTCTGCTGGACTGGGTGGGCCCCTAAGCACTGCGGGCCCCGTCGCAATTGCAACCCCTGCGACCGCGGTAGTTACGCCCCTTCCTTCAATAACTAATGATATGATCTCGAGACAAGTCTTCATAGAAGAATACATACCGTAATTATAGTACACACAAATTTACTAAATATAAAACAAGATAGAACTTTATATACAGGACTTGTACATTTCTGAAGTAATTTTTTGCTTTATGTTTTTCAGTCTGAAAAACATTTTGTGTCAAGGCGACTTGCTGCTACCTGATTGGCAGCTTCTTTTAACCTTATTTTACTTCCACATGAAACAGTAAAATAAATCCACAAAGAACGAAAAGTGGATGTGGTTAGGAGACCAACTGAATTGAAAATGGATTGCTAAAAAACAGTTGCCAAAGGATGCCTAATAAAAGATAAACTTATCATTGTTTATCCAGCAATGCAGAAATGGATAAGAAACAAGAAACATTCTGGAGATACAGGTGCTTCTCATAAATTTAAAATATCATAAAAAGTTAATTTATTTCAGTTCTTCAATACAAAAAGTGAAACTCATATATTATTATATTATATAGAGTTATTACAAACAGAGTGATCTACCGTATTTCAAATGTATATTTATGTTAATGTTGATGATTATGGCTTACAGCCAATGAAAACCCCAAAGTCGTTACCTCAGTAAATTAGAATACATCATAACACCAGCTTGAAAAATTATTTTAAAATTCCGAAATGTTGGCCTACTGAAATGTATGTTCAGTAAATGCACTCAATACTTGTTTGGGGATCCTTTTGCATCAATTACTCCATCAATTCGGTGTGGCATGGAGTTGAACAACATGTGGCACTGCTGAGTTGTTATGGAAGCCCAGGTTGCTTTGATAGCAGCCTTTAGCTCGTCTGTATTGTTGGGTCTGGTGTCTCTCGTCTTCCTCTTGACAATACCCCATAGATTCTCTATGGGGTTAAGGTTAGGCGCGTTTGCTTTCCAATCAAGCACAGTGATACTGTTGTTTTTAAACCAGGTATTAGCACTTTTTGCAGTGTGGACAGGTGCCAATTCCTCCTGGAGAACAACATTTCCAAAAAGCTTGTCTGCAGAGGGAAGCATGAAGTGGTCTAAATTTCCTGGTAGATGACTGCTCTGACTTTGGACTTGGTAAAACACAGTGGACCTAAACAAGCAGATGACATGGCTCCCCAAACCATCACTGATTGTGGAAACTTTACAGTAGACCTCAAGCAGCTTGGATTGTTTGCCTCTCCACTCTTCCTCCAAACTCTGGGACCTTGATTTCCAAATGAAATGCAAAATTTACTTTCATCTGAAAACAACACCTTGGACCACTGAGCAACAGTCCAATTTTTTTTCTTCGAGGCCCAGGTAAGACACTTCTGACATAGTCTATTGCTCATGAGTGGCTTGACATAAGGAATGCATCACTGGCATGTCCTGGATATATCTGTGTATGGTGACTCTTGAAGCAATAACTCCAGCAGCATTCCATTCCTTGTTAATCTCCCCCAAATTTTTGAATGGCTTTTTCTTAACATCCTTTCAAGGCTGCGGTTATCCAGGATGTGTGTGCACCTTTTTCTACCATGCTTTTTCGTTCCATTCAACTGTCCATTAATATGCTTGGATACAGCACTCTGTGAACAGTCAGCTTCTTTAGCAATGACTTTTGGTGGCTACCCTCCTTGTGGAGAGTGTCAATGACTGCCTTCTGGACATCTGTTAAGTCAGCAGTAGTGTTGAGCATTCCGATACTGCAAATATCGGGTATCGCCGATATTCGCTGTATGGGAATTCCGATACCGAGTTCCGATGTTTTTGCGATATCGGAATTGGAAGTTCCCATAGTGCAATAATGCACTATAATGGAGTGTGGGCGGTGTGTGGGCGGAGACTGCATGTCTCTGTGCAGGCGGGGTCTGTGCGGGACAGTGAGGGGGGTCTGTGCGTGCCTGCTGGGGCTCTGTGCGGCATGCCAGGGCTCTGTGCGGGCTGCGGGGGCTCTGTGCGGGGCTCTGTGCAGCGTGCCGGGGCTCTATGCGGGCTGCCGGGGCTCTGTGCGGGGCTCTGTGCGGCGTGCCGGGGCTCTGTGCGGGCTGCCGGGGCTCTGTGCGTGTGTGAAGGCATCGTCTGATGGGACTACAAGTAACATCGGACGATGCCTGCTACAGTGACAGTGATTGACACATTAGCCGATGATGGGACAGTAGTAGTCCCATCATCCGGCTAATGTGTTGAATGCAAAAAAACCCCTACATACATGCTACATACATGCTACATACATACAACGTACATACATACATACTACATACATGCTATATACATGCTACATACATGTTACATACATGCTACATACATGCTACATACATACTACATGCTACATACATGCTACATACATACTACATGCTAAATACATGCTGCATACATACTACATACATACTACATGCCACATACATGCTAAATACATGCTACATACATACTATATACATACTACATGCTACATACATGCTACATACATACTACATACATACTACATGCTACATACATGCTACATACATACTACATACATACTACATACATACTACATGCTACACACATGCTACATACATGCTACATACATACTACATACATACTACATACATACATACTACATGCATACATACTAAATACATACATACATTCCACATACATACTACATGCATACATACTACATACATACCTACATACATACTACATACATTCTACATACAATACATTCATACATTACATACAATACATACAGACATACAGTACATATAACATAGAGTACATACTCACCATTACTTGTCACTTTGTTCCCCAAAGCCAGTGTCATCTGTAAAAAAGATTAAAATAACAAACAACCAATGTAATCCCTGTCCGCAGAAATCCACGAGTGTCCCACGACGATCTCAATTGGAGAACGGTAGCATTAGCTGATGTGTCCGCTCTCTAGGAGATTCAGGAACACAAAGACGGGAGGAAGGTATCCTGCCGCACTGTATTCCTCCGCCACTGTAAAAAAAGTCCCTAGTCTCACTTTATGCCATTGCTGTGTGAGAAATTTTCCCACGCAGCAATTGACATAAAGTAAGACTCAGAGGTTACTATAGTTCAGTGATGCACTGCAGGAGCCATTTTTTCTTGTCAGTGTGTCACTGAAGGTCCTATAGAGCAGTGACATCACCCAATGTCACTGTTCTATAGGGGAGATCGTCGTGGGACACTCGTTATTAATTGAACTACGGCAGACAGGTAGTATACGATTTATTATTTTACGATTTTTGCAGGCGCTGAAGTATGGTAAGTATGGTGAAATGAAGAATATTAAAATACTTTTTTCTAATGTGTGTGTGTTTTATTAACCCTTTATTATTATTGGATTAATAATGGATAGGCGTCTTATTGATGCCTCTCCATTATTAACCCGGCTTAATGTCACCTTACGATAGCAAGGTGACATTAACCCCTTATTACCCCATATCCCACCGCTACATGGGAGTGGGAAGACAGGGGCTAAGTGCCGGAATTGGCGCATCTCACTGGGGTGGCTGTGGACTGGTATTTGTAGCCGGAGGGGGGCAATATCCATGGCCCCTCTCTAGGCTATGAATATCAGCCTGCAGCTGTCTGCATAGCCTTTCTGGCTATAAAAAATAGGGGGACCCGACGTCATTTTTGGGGGGTCCCCCTATTTTAGTAGCCAGTAAAGGCTGATATTCATAGCCCAGTCTACAAATATTGGCCCCCGGCCATCGGCTTTCCCCCTCTGGCGCAGAAAATTGCGCGGGAACCCACGCTGTTTTTTTCCCTTTTCTTTATTCAACGCTCATTAAGGCCTCTTTCATACTTGCGCCGATACAGGTCCATCGCTAAGCGTCGGGCCGACGTACCGACGCACGTTGTGAAATTTGTGCACAACGTGGGCAGCGGATGCAGTTTTTCAACGCATCTGCTGCCCATTCTGAAGTCCGGGGAGGAGGGGGCGGAGTTCGTACACGCATGCGCGGAAGAAAATGGCGGAAAAAACGTTCACTAGTTTTTGATGCAGGTTTTGGTGCAGTTTTGGATGCTGTTTTTGATGCAGTTTTTGGTGCAGGTTTTTGGTGCAGTTTTTGATGCAGTTTTTGGTGCTGTTTTGATGCGTTTTTTGGTGCAGTTTGGTGCAGTTTTGATGCAGTTTTTGGTTCGGTTTTTGCGCGGTTTTGATGCAGTTTTTGGAAATAAATAAATAAATGGAAAATGTGCATGATTTGAATGGAAATATGCATGAAAAAATGGATTTGGAGGCCAGATTCATCATTTTACATCTCAGTTTCATACGTTTTTTGACAGATCTTTCGCTGTGCGTTTTTTCACCAGACAGAAAAACCGTTCCTCTGTATGTGTTTTCCGTCCGGCGGAAACAGCTTTTTTCCTGCAAAAAATGGATGAAACGTGTGGCCATCAGGCGCAATCTTGCGCTAATACAACTCTATGAGAAAAAACCGGATCCAGAGGAAAAAACAGATCCGGCGGAAAAAAAATGGATCCTGCAAATGTGCTCGAAGGATGCGTATTTTACCCATAGACGGTGCCGGAAAGAAGCCGAGGGTGAGTATATTCCTATTAGGTATATACTCACCCTCGTACGTGCCCTGCTTCTTTCCGGCAGCCTTCCTTCTTAAGAATGAACGCGTGAAGGACCTTCCGATGACGTCACGGCTTTGTGATTGGTCGCGGCAGCCCACGTGACCGCTCAGCGACCAATCACAAGCCGTGACGTAATTCTCATGTACCTGAGAACCAGAACAGGACCTGAGAATAACGTCACCGGCTTGTGATTGGTCGCTCAGCGGTCACGTGGGCCGCCGCGACCAATCACAAGCTGTGAAGCATTCGAAAGGTCTTTCAAGCGCCATTTTTAGGAACGGAAGATGCCGGTTACTACCAGGGCGCGTCAGAGTGTGAGTATATCAATTTTTTTTATTTTAATTCTTTATTTTACACGTAAATATGGATCCCAGGGCCTGAAGGAGAGTTTCCTCTCCTTCAGACCCTGGGAACCATAGTATCCCATTGCACTGCATTGGGTTTCGCGTTTCGGCCGACCCGGACCCCGACTTTTTTATAGGATCGGCCGATTTCACTCGACCCGACTTTTGAGAAAGTCGGGTTTCGTGAAACCCGACCCGATCCTATAAAAATAAAAGTCGCTCAACCCTAATAGTAACCTCTGAGTCTTACTTTATGTCAATTGCTGAGTGGGAAAATTTCTCACACAGCAATGGCATAAAGTGAGACTAGGGACTTTTTTTACAGCGGCGGAGGAATACAGTGCGGAAGGATACCTTCCTCCCGTCACTGTGTTCCTGAAGCCCCTAGAGAGCGGTCGCATCAGCTGATGCTGCCGTTCTCCATGGGAGATCGTCATGGGACACACATGGATTTCTGCGGACAGGGAGTATATTGGTTGTTTCTTATTTTAATCTTTTTTACATATGACACTGGCTTCGGGGACAAAGTGACAAGTAATGGTGAGTATGACATCTATGTTATATGTACTGTATGTCTGTATGTATGTATTGTATGTAATGTATGAATGTATATATATGTATGTAGTATGTATGTATTTAGTATGTATGTAGTATGTATGTAGCATGTATGTAGAATGTATGTAGTATGTATGTATGTAGTATGTATGTATGTAATATGTATGTATGTAGTATGTATGTAGTATGTATGTAGCATGTATGTAGAATGTATTTAGCATGTATGTAGCATGTAGTATGTATGTATTATGCAGCATGTATGTGGCATGTACTATGTATGTAGTACGTATGTAGCATGTAGTATGTATGTTGCATGTATGTAGCATGTATGTGACATGTAGTATGTATGTAGTATGTATGTAGCATGTATGTAGTATATAGTATGTATGTAGCATGTATGTAGCATGTAGTATGTATGTAGCACGTATGTAGCATGTATGTAGCATGTATGTAGCATGTAGTATGTATGTAGTATGTATGCAGCATGTACGTAGCATGTATGTAGCATGTATGTAGTATGTATGTATGTAGTATGTATGTAGTATTTTTTTTTACATGCAACACATTAGCCGGATGATGGGACTACTACTGTCCCATCATCGGCTAATGTGTCAATCACTGTCACTGTAGCAGGCATTGTCCGATAGGACTTTTAGTCCCATTGGACGATGCCTGCACACACGCACAGAGCCCCGGCAGCCCGCACAGAGCCCTGGCACGCTGCACAGAGCCCCGCACAGAGCCCCGGCAGCCCGGACAGAGCCCTGGCAGCCCCCACAGAGCCCCAGCAGCCTGCACAGAGCCCCGGCACACCGCACAGAGCCTCGCACAGAGCCCCGGAAGGCAGCACAGAGCCCCAGCACGCCGCACAGAGCCCCAGCAGCCCGCACAGAGCCCCGGCAGCCCGCACAGAGCCCCGAGATGCCTGTACAGATCCCCGGCAGGCACGCACAGACCCCACCCACACTCACAGACACACCCAGTGTCTGCCCACGCACCGCCCACACTCTCCCCCCTCCGGAACAGGATGTAAAAGCACAGAAAGGGCTTATTTACATTCCGATATTTGTGTCCCATTGACTTGCATTGGTATCTAGTATCGGTATCGGCAATATCCGATATTTTTTGGATATCGGCCGATCCAATCCGATACCGATACTTCTGGATATCAGACGGTATTGCTCAACACTAGTCAGCAGTCTTCCCCATGATTGTGGAGCCTACTGAAACAGACTAAGGAACATTTTTAAATGCTTAGGAAACATTTACAGATTTTTTTTGTTAGTTATTCTAATTTACTGAGACAATGACTTTTGGGTTCTCATAATCATCAATATTTAACTGAAATAAACACTTGACATAGATCACTCTGTTTGTAATGACTTTATATAATATGAGTTTAACTTTTTGTATTGAAAAACTGAAATAAATTAACTTTTTGATAATATTCTAATTTTGTGAGAAGCACCTGTATGTCCTTGTTTTTCAGTACGCAAAACTGACTGAAAACCTAAGGCTATGTTCACACGTTGCATTTTTGGTGCATTTTTTTCTGCAGGCAAAACCTGCTCACTTGGCAGTAAGAAACTTGCTGTGAAAAAGCAGGTTCTGCTTAGTTTTTGTTGCATTTTTTGCTGCTATTTTGGTGTGTTTTTGCCATGCTACCTTTGTCTCTTGTACTTGCTGATAAGGTTTAGTGCCCAAAATTTTTTATTCTACTTCATCAGGTTTTGGCACCAAAAATACAGCAAAACCTATTACTTGTGTTTCTTTCAGCATTTTTTTCAGCATTTTTTTCATCAACCATTGCTTTCAATGGGTAAAATACGCTGAAAGAGTGATGAAAGAAGTGACATACTCCATTCTGCAAAACCTCAGATTTTGCACAAAATACCGAGGACAAGAAAAACTAAGCTTTGTGCATGAGATTTCTGAAATCTCATAGACACAGCTGTACTATAAAATAAAAATTTGTATTGCAACAAAAACACATACGTGTGAACATACCCTAAATGTAAAATTAGAAATTGGCAATAACAGTATGCTAATATATTATCCTTATTTTTACATTGTAAATTAAGCTTTTTACATTTAAATGTTGCTACCTCTATAATATAATGACTCAACAGCGTAGCTCTAAACTGGGGATGGAAATCTCGACCTTGGCTGTAGTTCCCACAAGGTTGGATTGTTCCAAAATTACAAACATAACAAAATGCCAATGGCATTTACCAGCTAAGATCAAAAAGGAAAATGCACAAACATGATGCAGCAGACACCCTTACTAAAGGAGGTAATACAGGTTAAAAATGCTGATGAAACAACCACTCTCAGCCTACCTATACATGGAGGGGATGATTGCCTAGTGTTAGAATTGCACAGGGAAGAAGCTTACAATAGGAAGCAAGTCACTCAAATGTATAGCACTATGCCCATCTAACCAATTACACGGCCCTACTGTTCGATTAGGTGAATGTGCAAAAAGATAAAAATTTTCAAAATTTTTTTTATATAATATTAGGAGGTATTATTTAATATTTTGGCCAGAATACGCAAGCTCGCAACTCACATCAAAAGTTCTCACTAGTGATGAGCGAATCTGCTCGCCACTACTCAGTACTCCCCCGATCACTATGCTCGGTGTACTCGATGAGCACCAAGTGTTTCTGGGATTATTCGTCGGGAGCTCGGGTCTCTTCTTTTTAATTTTGGTGCATTTAGAGCTCCAATCAACATGCAGGGAGTCTGCCATGCATTGTAATACCGCAACCATCTTTGTTGTGGTATTACAGTGATTGGCTGGCTGCACAGTGTCATCAGAAAGCAGTAGATAATCCCCTAATGGTGGTGGCCTAAGCTTATATATGAAAAAGTAGGTGACAGATTCCCTTTAACCTTGTCATTCAATGTTTTCTCAAAAGCTACATGGAGCTGCCGGATCTGCTAGTGAAATTATGCCACCTGTCTGCCCATTTTAGAAAGTCAGCTCGAGCTTCATCCGCCCTTGCCCTGCTTCAGCAGCTTTGTATCTTCTGGCTCACTGACTGGTGTGTAATGTCCCCACGCATTGGAACTCTACAGTGCATATGTTGGAAAGATTTGTGGGCAGAAGAGGGCAGTTGTTGACTACCAGCATCAACAAGGCCTTCGTTATTCAGCTCAGACTCTACACATAAGACCTCTGGAGTGGACCTGGATGTCAGATATATGTACCATCCTCAAAAACTTTGAGGACTGCACCAAGATGGTTAACGGTGATGATGCCATAATTAGTGTCACCATACCGCTTCTCTGCATTCAGAAAACCTCTCTGCTCACAATTAAAGAGGATGCATTGCAAGCGAAGCATGAGGACATGGAGCAAGGAACCATACAGGGTGATTACACTAAGTCCAGCCTCATGTCGTCCCAACGTGGATTGGTAGACAATGAGGAAGAGGAGGAGGATGAAGAACAGGAGCCACTTTCATGTGCTATAGACAGTAGTACAAGCACAGCTGTCATACCATCTTTTTAGCGTGGGTGGCCTGAGGACAGGGAGAAAGAGGAGGATGAGGAGAAGGAGGACAGCATAGTCAGTTCTGTTGGTGAGGAAACGGAAGTCTTGCCTGTTAGCAGTCTAGTACGCATGGCTGACTTTATGTTGCGCTGCATTTCCCGTGACACTCACATTATTAAAATTTTCAGGGACAATCATTACTGGTTGGTGACTCTTCTAGACCCACACTACAAGGAGAACTTTCAATTTCTTCTTCCAGAGGCAGACAGGTGTACTAAATTGTTGCAGTATCAGAGGGCGCTTGTAGCAGAATTACTAAAAAAATTCCCTTCTAAGAATGCTGGCAGCAGACATCAGAGTTTGGTGTACAACCAAGGAGTCCAGGGGAACAATGGCAAAGTTCTGGGACAGTAATCTCAGACCCTCCCGTTGTGCCGACACAGAGGTAAGGGGTGCTATCACAAAAAGTGCAGTGTTTGGGAAGATGCTGAGGGAGTACTTTGCTGATTGTACAAACGTCCTCCGTGATTTCTCTATGCCTTCTAATTATTGGGTATCCAAGTTGGACACATGGCATGAACTGGCTCTCTTCACCTTGGAGGTCCTGGCCTGCCCTGCTGCTAGCATTCTGTCAGAGTGGCTTTTTAGTGCTGCTGGTGGAATTATAACACATAAGCGTACCCACCTGTCAACTGAAAATGCTGACAGGCTGACATAAAAATGAACAAGGGCTGCATTGCGCAAGACTTCTGTACACAACCGAATGAAAACAGCGAAACATAACCTGAAATACATTGCCTTTTTTGTGGAGGTGTATTCTCATGCACCTCTTCACAACCACACATCGGTATATGCTTCCTGATTTGGTCTGTTTGGTGGTATCCTCCTCCTTATCCTCATCCTCATCATCCACAACCACTTGAGCAGCAGGGTGAACCTATTCCGTGATGCAAAAGTAACTACATTTTTGTGCAATGGTGTTTTTATGATGCCCGTTCCTAATTTGAAACCAAAATAAATGTTACTCCCCCATGGGGAAATGTTTGCAGCCCATGCACTTAGTGTATGGGCATTACAAGTCTAGGAGACCCTCTCCTTTAAATTGGGCCTAGTTTTTAAAGAGGCCTTTCTCCACATCTCATCATCCACCGCTACTAGATCACCAGGGATAACGTGTTCCATGCTGATACAGTCAGTCAATTTTTTGGCAAGGATGTCTATGATCCCCATAAAATATTTTTTTAAAATGTACCCCACATGGTGAAATGTTTGTCAGCCCATGCACTTAGTGTATGGGCATTGCAAGTCTAGGAGACCCACTCCTTTATCCCCTTCCTGACCCATGACGCCACGTAGGCGTCATGAAAGTCGGTGCCAATCCGACCTGTGACGCCTATGTGGCGTCATGGAATAATCGCGTCCCTGCAGATCGGGTGAAAGGGTTAACTCCAATTTCACCTGATCTGCAGGGACAGGGGGAGTGGTACTTCAGCCCAGGGGGGTGGCTTCACCCCCCCGTGGCTACGATCGCTCTGATTGGCTGTTGAAAGTGAAACAGCCAATCAGAGCGATTTGTAATATTTCACTATGAAAACTGGTGAAATATTACAATCCAGCCATGGCCGATGATGCAATATCATCGGCCATGGCTGGAAACACTGGTCTGCACCCCCCCACCGCCACCGATCACCTCCCCAGTCCTCCGTTCTGTGGTCCGCTCCCCTCCGTCCTCCTGTCCGCTCCACCGTCCTCCTGCCTGCTCCCCCCATGCTCTGATCCCACCCCCCCTGCTCCGATCCCCCCCCCGTGCTCCGATCCCCCCCTCATACTTACCAAGCTTCCCGGTGTCCGTCCGTCTCCTCCACGGGCGCCGCCATCTTCCAAAATGGCGGGCGCATGCACAGTGCACCCGCTGAATCTGCCGGCTTCGTTCCAGCTACATCTTGATCATCGTGATAAAACCTATCACAGTGATCAAAATAAAAAAAATAGTAAATGACCCCCCCTTTATCACCCCCATACGTAGGGACAATAATAAAATAAAGAAAATATTTTTTTTCCCACTAGGGTTAGAACTAGGGTTAGAAGTAGGGGTAGGGTTAGGGTTAGGGGTAGGGTTAGGGGTAGGGGTAGGGGTAGGGTTAGGGGTAGGGTTAGGGTTAGAACTAGGGTGCGGATTTGGCTGCGCATCCGCAGCGGATTGGCTGCTGCGGATTCGTAGCAGTGTTCCATCAGGTTTACAGTACCATCCGCTGTGCCCATGGTGCGGGAAATACTGCGTGGAAATGCTGCGTTGTATTTTCCGCAGCATGTTAATTCTTTGTGCGGATTCCGCAGCGTTTTACACCTGTTCCTCAATAGGAATCCGCAGGTGAAATCTGCATAAAAAACACTGTAAATCCGCAGTAAATCCGCAGGTAAAATGCAGTGCCTTTTACCTGCGGATTTTTCAAAAATGGTGCGGAAAAATCTCACACGAATCTGCAACGTGGACACATAGCCTTAGGGTTAGAATTAGAGTTAGGGTTGGAATTAGGGCTAGGGTTGGAAATAGGGTTAAGAATAGGCTTGTCGTTAGGGTTATGGTTAGGGGTCTGTTGGGGTTAAAGTTGTGGTTAGGGTTGGGGTTAGGGTTAGGGTTGGGATTAGGGTTAGGATTAGGGTTAGGATTAGGGTTGTGGTTAGGAGTGTGTTGGGGTTAGGGTTGTGATTAGGGTTATGGCTAGAGTTGGGATTAGGGTTAGGGATGTGTTGGGGTTAGTGTTGGAGTTAGAATTGAGGGGTCTCCAAACGCAACATGGCGCCACCATTGATTCCAGCCAATCTTGCGTTCAAAAAGTCAAATGGTGCTCCCTCCCTTCCGAGCCCTGACGTGCGCCCAAACACTGGTTTACCCCCACATATGGGGTACCAGCATACTCAGGACAAACTGGACAACAACTATTGTGGTCCAATTTCTCCTGTTACCCTTGCGGAAAAAAAAATTGCCTGCTAATACATAATTTTTGAGGAAAGAAAAATTATTTTTTATTTTCACGGCTCTGTGTTATAAACTTCTGTGAAGCACTTGAGGGTTCAAAGTGCTCACCACACATCTAGATAAGTTCCTTGGGGGGTCTAGTTTCCAAAATGGGGTCACTTTTGGGCGGTTTCCACTGTTTAAGCACATCAGGGGCTCCGCAAACGCAATGTGGTGCCCGCAGACCATTCCATCAAAGTCTGCATTTCAAAACGTCACTCCTTCTCTTCCGAACCCCGACGTGTGCCCAAACATTGGTTTACCCCCACATATGGGGTATCAGCGTACTCAGGAGAAACTGGACAACATCTTTTGGGGTCCAAATTCACCTGTTACCCTTGGGAAAATAAAAAATTGTGGGCTAAAAAATCATTTTTGAGAAAAGAAAAATTATTTTTTATTTTCATGGCTCTGCGTTATAAACTTCTGTGAAGCACTTGGGGGGTTCAAAGTGCTCACCACACATCTAGATTAGTTCCTTGGGAGGTCTAGTTTCCAAAATGGGGTCACTTGTGGGGGAGCTCCAATGTTTAGGCACACAGGGGCTCTCCAAACGTGACATGGTGTCCTCTAATGATTGGAGCTAATTTTCCATTCAAAAAGCCAAATGGCGTGCCTTCCCTTCAGAGCCCTGCCATGCACCTAAACAGTGGTTTACCCCCACATATGGGGTATCATCATACTCAGGACAAACTGGACAACAACATTTGGGGTCCAATTTCTCCTGTTACCCTTGGGAAAATAAAAAATTCTGGGCTAAAAATCATTTCTGAGGAAAGAAAAATTATATTTTATTTTCACGGCTCTGCGTTATAAACTTCTGTGAAGCACCTGGGGGTTTAAAGTGCTCACTATGCATCTAGATAAGTTCCTTGGGGGGTCTAGTTTCCAAAATGGGGTCACTTGTAGAGGAGCTCCAATGTTTAGGCACACATGGGCTCTCCAAACGGGACATGGTGTCCGCTAACGATTGGAGCTAATTTTCCATTCAAAAAGTTAAATGGCACGCTTTCCCTTCCGAGCCTTGCCGTGCACCCAAACAGTGGTTTACCCCCACATATGAGGTATCAGTGTACTCAGGAGAAATTGCTCAACAAATTTTAGGATCCATTTTATCCTGTTGCCCATGTGAAAATGAAAAAAATTGAGGCTAAAAGAAATTCTGTGTGAAAAAAAAGTACTTTTTCATTTTTACGGATCAATTTGTGAAGCACCTGAGGGTTTAAAGTGCTCACTATGTTTCTAGATAAGTTCCTTGGGGGTTCTAGTTTCCAAAATGGGGTCACTTGTGGGGGAGCTCCAATGTTTAGGCACACGGGGGCTCTCCAAACCCGACATGGTGTCCGCTAAAGATTAGAGCCAATTTTTCATTCAAAAAGTCAAACGGCGCTCCTTCCCTTCCGAGCCCTGCCATGCGCCCAAACAGTGATTTACCCCCACATATGTGGTATCAGCGTACTCAGGACAAATTGGACAACAACAATTGTTGCTAAAAGGTCATTTTTGTGACTAAAAAGTTAAATGTTCATTTTTTCCTTCCATGTTGCTTCTGCTGCTGGGAAACACCTGAAGGGTTAATAAACTTCTTGAATGTGCTTTTGAGCACCTTGAGGGGTGCAGTTTTTAGAATGGTTTCACTTTTGTGTATTTTCAGCCATATACAACTCTCAAACTGACTTCAAATGTGAGGTGGTCCCTAAAAAAAATGGTTTTGTAAATTTTGTTGTAAAAATGAGAAATCACTGGTCAAATTTTAACCCTTGTAACTTCCTAGCAAAAAAAAATTTTGTTTCCAAGATTGTGCTGATGTAAAGTAGACATGTGGGAAATGTTATTTATTAACTATTTTGTGTCACATAACTCTCTTGTTTAACAGAATAAAAATTGAAAATGTGAAGATTGCGAAATTTTCAAAATTTTCGCCAAATTTCTGTTTTTTTCACAAATAAACTCAGAAATTATCGACCTAAATTTACCACTAACATGAAGCCCAATATGTCACGAAAAAACAATCTCAGAACCGCTAGGATCCGTTGAAGCGTTCCTGAGTTATTACCTCATGAAGGGACACTGGTCAGAATTGCAAAAAACGGCCAGGTCATTAAGGTCAAAATAGCCTGGGTCATGAAGGGGTTAAATTGGACCTAGTTTTTAATGAGGTCTTACTCCACGTCTCATCACTCTCCACCACTAGATCACCAGGGTTAACGTGTTCCTTTCTGCTACAGCCTGTCATTTTTTTCGGCAAGGGTATCTATGAGCCCCATAAAATATTTAAAAAAAAGTACCCCACATGGGGAAATGTTTGTCAGTCCATGCACTTAGTGTACGGGCATTACGAGTCTAGGAGACCGGCTCCTTTGTAATGAGACAGTTTTTTTATGAGGCCCTCCTCCATGTTTCTTCCAAGGGGGGATTGTGGTGCATGCAAATTTGGGTCAAGGCGGCCCTTGCAGTCAATGCATAAGGAAACAGTACGGCAGGAACAACTGAAGAATGTGAAGTGGATTTTCCTGTGGCCATCCAGTACCTGTGTTCAAAGGCTTATTGGGGTGCATATGACTTTGTAGCACAGAAGGCCTTGCAGTCAATAGATAAGAAAACAGTATGGGATTACAAAATGAATAATGTGAAGTGGATTTTCCTGTGGCCATCCAGTACCTGTGTTCAAAGGCTTATTGCGGTGCATATGACTTGGTAGCAGGCAGGCCTTGCTGTTGATACATAAGAAAACAGTATGGCAGGATCAGCTGAATAATGTAAAGTGGGTTTTCCTGTGGCCATGCAGTACCTGGGTTCAAAGGCTTATTGGGTTGCATATGACTTGGTAGCAGGGCAGGCCTCACAGTTAATACATAAGAAAACAGTATAGCAGGACTAGCTGAATAATGTGAAGTTGATTTTCCTGTGGCTATCCACTACCTGGGTTCAAAGGCTTTTTGGGGTGTATATGACTTAGTAGCAGGGCAGGCCTTGCATTCAATGCAACATTTTTTTCAGGAAGCCCTTTTGTACCTCTTGTGATTGTGAAAGGGGTATTGTGGTGCGTCATAATTCTTGGCAGGCCATCCACTCACTGCATTGGCAATAACAGCATAGGACACTGTTTAATAATGGCCCTTTAAGAATATTAATGCCGCCTGACGCCCATCTAAAAATAGGCTTTGTAACTTTAAGAGTCCCTCCTTCTTGAATGAAACAATATGTGTCCCCTTATGTGTCACACACCACATGGCCAGCTAGGTTTGTTAAATGTTACAATGATATTCCCAGTGAATGCATTTGTAGTGGTTGAAAGCAATGTTAAAGTTGAAAAACGCATCAAAAACGCTGCGTGTGAACATAGCCCAAGTGGTTGAGGAACATTTTTTTCTGGGGTTAATTATTTTGCCTTATATACCAGTCATTACCCTGGAAAGGATGTACTTTAACATATTTCCCAGCAAAATCCATTTTGCTTTTTTTTGTATGCTTTTGGGTGCACCTGTAAAAATGGCGTGAAACTCTGACACCATTGTTTACAGCTGTGACCTAGGAGTCAGAAATGCTTCCAGGGGTGATCCCCATGATGTTCTTGTGTCATTTGAGCCATGTTTCCATCATTTTCAGACATTTTTAGACCTTAAAAGGACCCCAGGAGGGGGATCGCGGTAAAAATACTCGGGTTTCCCATAGACTTACATAGGGCTGGTTGCTTGGGTCGAGTACCTGAGTATTCCAATTTGTTCGACCCGAGCAATGAGCACCGGAGCATTTTAGAGCTCACCCATCACTAGTCCTCACCTTTGTGCAAGTCCCTGCACTACAGTGAAATAAGTTCCTTTTATTGCTTTACTGTGGTTTTTATTTTACTGTACCAAAATTTCCCTATTATATGCAGCCTGTCTTACAAAGCCACTGTGGGTTGCCTAAGGGCTTCCACTTATCACAGCCTGCCCTGTGTATTTGTCACTTGTGGAGGTGCAGTAATTAATTTAAAGGAAACGACTCTGTATCTCTGTATCTCCTCATTGCTGTTATGCCAATGTCTTTCAAAGATCTACACCCCCAAGTATGCGGCTTGCATTTTTTTAACCAGAAAAGTGTCAGGTACAATGATGCAATAACAGTTTCATTCCCAGTCCAAATAATTTTGGGCACTATCTATTTAAAGACTACAAAGAAAATGTATTATTCATCAGTAGAAAATTCTACATGCAGAACACTCGCCAGGATTCCAATGTTAATTTCTTCAAATTATTGATTTGGACAATCAATAGAAAGAACAATATTCCAGGGGACCATTTCTATGCCTTGTCAACACATACACTCTCGGTATCATCACAGGAAGGTATCTTTCAGTCATTCATTTATTATTGTAAATGGCTGGTATGTGTAAGTGTATGCACTGTAAGCCAGTAATTTTGTTGTTCTGGGACCTCAAGTCCCACAAGTATTTGTATAGTTTGTAAAGGGAGGCTTGCAGGGTTAGTTGGAGAGCTTGGCGGGTCTGACTAACCACACACCTCCCATCTATGGGAGTGGTTACAACTACATAATGTGACCATGGCCTGGTCACATGGTTTCTGGGAGAGAGTGTGTAGGTCCTGGAAGACTTGTGTGTTGGGAGATCCTGGGAGTAGGATCGTAGCCCTGAATAGCACACTGAGAGGCCTTGGATCTGAAGGCCTGTGTTGGAAGTTCCTGGGAATAGGACTTCCTGAATAGCACATCCTATGCTGGAAGATCCTGGGAGCAGGACTTCCTGAATAGTGCATGGAGTGGCCATGTATGCAGAGTCTGTGATGGCACTGCATTGGGGGAGCTACCGTCCGTCTGAGGATCTGGACTGTCAGGTGGCCTGGTGGACAAGGCCTTGTCCGGGACAGTGATCCCAGTTCAGCAACTTCCCTGAGAGAGAGAGCACTGACAGGAGTCAGCGTGTGGACCAGGAGCTCCTGGAAGGTAACCCAGAGTTGGGGAACTGTGTGCACTAGTGAGGGTCAGTAATGAACTGTGTGGTCTTCCACGATAACTGGATAAAGTGAGGTCTGGTCTGTTTAGAGACTGCAAACCAATGTCGTGTGCACTATATGAGTAGAGACATTGATACGACATACGAACACCCACCGGGAACTCGTCAAGGAGGACTGGCAGGTGTAGTGTCAGAAATGTGAGTTAAAGCTGTATATGAAGTATCTAAGTTAAAGCTGCAACTTAATGTCATCTGTTGGTGCCTATTGTGTTCCATGAAGTATATAATGAACTGTGCATGACTCGGTTTATGACTGCATAGTAAACCACATGGACTGTTTAATAGAGAAAATTGTGCCTGTGTGACTGAATCCCGCTACTAAGCGAGTGTCCCCCAACACATGCAATAAAGCGCTATCTCACAAATGGCACTGCACTCACCTCTTCCACAGTGTCCATCACAAAGAATCCAGGACATCTTCAAAGAAGAAACTAGTAAGTGCAGCACTGCCCCCTGATAATGTCCTCTTCCAGGAGGGGTGATAGATGCTGCAGGGAGTGAGTGCAGCCCAGCCTCTTCTGTCTTCCTGTGAGACTCCTTTCAAATGAAACATCATATGAAGTACAATAGAAAATAAAGGTGTGTTTCTGCAGGAAGTGTAGGGTGCTGTACTGTATATTAACCCCTTCACAACATATGACATATATTTGTGTCATATGTCTTATGTCTTCATATGTCATATGTCTTGTCTCTGCCTTTGATGCAGACTCACATGCTGAGCCTACATCTTTCACGGCACATGATCGCTGATTTCATCAGCGATCGTGTGCATTTAACAGCCATGGGAGGTGCTCTGCCCGTGGCTGTTAACCTGTTAAATTCCACTGTCAATCGCTGACAGCAAGATTTAACACTCACCAGCAGGGATTATGTTATTCCACGCTACTATCGGCGCACACATGACATGATCGCGGGGAGCCAATGGATTGTCATGATAGCTAGAGGTCTGCTGATGACCCCCATGCCTGTCATTACGATCCTCCTGTGAATGCTGCATCGATTTCTGCTACACATAGAAGTACTGAAATACTGCTATGTATAGCACAGGCGATCAGAATATCGCAGCTTCAAGTCCCCTCAAGGAACCATTAAATAAATTAAAAAGTGAAAAAAAAGTTTTTAAAAATATTTAGCACAAAAGTTCAATTCACCCCTTTTGAAAATAAAAGAATCAAAAGAAAAAAAAATACACATACAGTGCCTTGCAAAAGTATTTGGCCCCCTGGAACTTTTCAACCTTTTCCCACATATCATGCTTCAATCATAAAGATACCAAATGTAAATTTTTGGTGAAGAATCAACAACACGTGGAACACTATTGTGAAGTTGAACGAAATTTATTGGTTATTTTAAATTTTTGTGTAAATTCAAAAACTGAAAAGTGGGGCGTGCAATACTATTCGGCCCCTTTAACTTGATAGTTTGTTGCGCCACCTTTTGCTGAATTTAGAGCTGCAAGTCCCTTGGGGTATGTCTCTATCAGTTTTGTACATTGAGAGACTGAAATTCTTGCCCATTCTTCCTTGGCAAACAGCTCAAGCTCAGTGAGGTTTGATGGAGATCGTTTGTGAACAGCAGTTTTCAGCTCTTTCCACGGATTCTCGATTGGATTGAGATCTGGACTTTGACTTGGCCATTCTAACACCTGGATACGTTTATTTGTGAACCATTCCATTGTAGATTATGCTTTATGTTTGGGATCATTGTCTTGTTGGAAGACAAATCTCCATCCCAGTTTCAGGTCTTTTGCAGACTCCAACAGGTTTTCTTCAAGAATGGTCCTGTATTTGGATCCATCCATCTTCCCATCAATTTTAACCATCTTCCCTGTCTCTGCTGAAGAAAAGCAGGCCCAAACCATGATGCTGCCACCACCATGTTTGACAGTGGGGATGGTGTGTTCAGGGTGATGAGCTGTGTTGCCTTTATGCCAAACATAGCGTTCAATTTTGGTTTCATCTGACCAGAGCACCTTCTTCCACATGTTTGGCGTCTCCCAGGTAGCTTGTTGCAAACTTTAAACAACACTTTTTATGGATATCTTTGAGAAATGGCTTTCTTCTTGCAACTCTTCCATAAAGGCCAGATTTGTGCAGTGTACGACTGATTGTTGTCCTATGGACAGACTGTCCCACCTCAGCTGTAGATCTCTGCAGTTCATCCAGAGCGATTATGGGCCTCTTGGCTGCATCTCTTATCAGTCTTCTCCTTGTTTGAGATGAAAGTTTAGGGGGACGGCTGGATCTTGGTAGATCTGCAGTGGTATGATACTCCTTCCATTTCAATATGATCGCTTACATAGTGCTCCTTGGGATGTTTAAAGTTTTGGAAATCATTACCAATGGGGGAGCGCCCTGAGGACCCACCACACCCGACACGCGTTTTGCAAGAAATGCTTCGTCCAGGGGTGAAACGCGCGTCGGGTGTGGTGGGTCCTTCAGGCGCTCCCCCATTGGTAACTATGCCTTAAGTCCTCATACATATGTTTGATCTTTATCTGCATTATTGACAGTGTTGCATGACTGCTCATTTTGTGCATCTATTGTGGTTTTACTATACCTGTATACCTATACCTCTTATTTGGGTAAGTGTATATTCTCAGTTTTTACTTATGTATGCACTTTTTGCACATTATCGTCCTGTCTCTTGCACATTTGGAGTGTTATTTATTGATATTTATTTCTATGAATCATTCATTATGCACCAGGTGCAAGCTTTTGGCTGTATCATGAAGTAGGACTTGGGGGTGATGTTCGGTGGTACCACATCGTCTTTTCCTGCATTTTGGGCATTTATGTGCTTTCTTGTATGAATAGTGTTTAATAAAGATATATATATATATATATATATATATATTTTTTCTAGTACGTTGCCTTGTGTGAAGCTATTTCTTTGGTTTTGTCAAACTTTGCATTGTATGACTGTGTAGGGATGAGCGAACATGCTCAGTGATATTTGTTTATCACTTGAATATCACAGGGCTCGGATGTGCTTGTTGCTTGGCAAGTAATGGACGGTGCTTCATGTAAAATTCAAATGCCTGCCCCACATCTTTAGCATCTGTTACACAGCCAATAAGCATGTAGAGATTGCCGGTGAATCACTGTAATTCTGTAGCCATCTTGGTTGTGGCAATACTGTGATTGTCTGGCAATCTGACATCATCAAGGGTTATACCAGGACAAGCGCTGTAAACTGACACCACTGCAAAGCTCTATGACACGTTGTATTAGGAGAGAGAGTGCTTGCCCTGTGTATTAGGAATAAGAGGACTTTAGTGTTGATACTGCTGCTGAAACTGAGCCATCATGCTAACAGCACTTCTAAGGGCTAATCGTTTGCAGCACATACAATCTGCATTTAGCCTAGAGAGGGAGGGAAAGTCACAGGCGCAGGGAAAGTGACAGAATTCATTCTGTAGACAGGGACTAGACCTGAACAGTCCATTGGCAAATAATGTATATAGCTGCATTTTTTTCTGTTGAAGCTGAACATTTTTTGTATATTTTGATCCATCAAGTATTACATACTTTGACGTCCTATTTAGAGATTATCGAACTTTTTAAGGTTCGGCTGTAGTGATGAGCAAGCGGGCTCGCCACTACTCGTTACTTGCCCGAATATCAGTGTACTCAGCGCACCGAGCATTTCCGGGATTATTCGGCGGTAACTGGTGTCTCCACCCAGCATTTTTGGGGGACTTTAGAGACCCAATCACGCTGCAGGGATTGTCATCCAGGCCATGAAACCACGCAGCCATCTTTGTTGTGGTCGTGCAGTGATTGGATTGGCTGCACAGCATCATCCCGAGTATATACAGCACTATTTAGCACAAAAAAGATAAAAAGGCCACGTATTTGCCAGTGTGATGTTTCCGTGACAGCCCTCATATATCTGCGTGCTCCAAGTTTGGGCATTGTAGGCCGGTGGGCCACTTTTTTTGCTGTCTGATACTCTAATTATATACAGCACTATTTATCATAAAAAAATATAAAAAGGCCTCATATTTGCAAGTGTGGTAGTTCCGCGACAGCCATCCTATATCTGGGTGCTCCAAGTTTGGGCATTGTAGGCCGGTGTACATCTTTTTTTGCTGTCTGTTACTCTAATTATATACAGCACTTAGCATAAAAAATAAAAAAAGGCCATATATTTGCCAGTGTGGTATTTCCGTGACAGCCCTCATATATCTGCGTGCTCCAAGTTTGGGCATTGTAAGCCATTTGACCACTTTTTTTGCTGTCTGTTACTCTACTTATTTACAGCACTATTTTCCATAAATTAACTTCACAAAAAAAGCCCCCAAAAATTGAATACAGTCTGTTATGTCAGGCTGAGGCCTGCCTGGTGTTTCGGTTTGAAAAACTGTAGATTTGGAGGCATATGGGTTGAGCATTTGAAATAGTGCAGTAGTCCATTTAAAATGTTTAAGGCAAGGGGCAAGGGGGAAGGGACAGGGAAGTAGACGTGATGGTGCATGCAGAGGATGAGGCCGTGGCCAAGGTGTAAGTGGGCAACAACAAAGACCCACATCTTTTCGCTCGACCTTCCTGTCCCAGTTTCTAGGGGACCGCAGCACACCACTATTGAAGCCAGAGCAGTATGAAACGGTTGTTGGTTGGATAGCGGATAATGCTTCCGGTCCCTTAGCCACCACCACCACCATCACAATGTCTTCCACACGGTCAAGTCTGAGAAGCCGTGAACACTCTGAAGAGCTGTTCAGTTTTCCATTTCAAGATTCCGAACTCTCGGCTGGTCAACTTGAAGTGGGGAGAGATGAGATCGCATGTAGAGATGCCCAAAGCTTTGACCAGCCCCGGTCACACGAAGGCGATGGTGGGAAAGTGTAAGAAGAAGTGGACGATGATGAGACTAAATTGCCAGAAAGTCAGGGGAAGGAGCAGGGTGCGGATGTGGAAGACCAGGTGGTGGATGACTATGTGACTGTTGTGAATTCCGTTCTCGGGCTCCCTCCTGTGGTTGTGAATGGTACTTTGGTGAGTTCTGTTCTTGGACACCCTCTGGTGGCTTTGAGTGGAACTGCTGATCTTTGAGTTTGGCTTTCTCAGCTGCCCTCATTTATTGCTTCTGCTCGCTTCCCTATTTAACTCTGCCCAGGTCGTTAGTCCATGCCAGCTGTCAATGTCTCAGTACTGGTTCAGATCTCTCTTGGAATTCTCAGATGACCTGACTACTCCAGCAGAAGCTAAGTCCTTGCTAATCATTTGCTGTTCATTGGTTTTTTGAATATATTTTTCAGTACATGTTATGTTTCAGTCCAGCCTGCTATTATGATATTTCTTTGCTAGCTGAAAGCTCTGGGGGTGCAAAGCTGCACCTCCACACCGTGAGTCGGTGTGGAGGTCTTTTTGCACACTCTGTGTGGTTTTTGTAGTTTTTTATACTGACCGCATAGTTCCCTTTCCTATCCTCTGTCTTTCTAGAGAAGATTCGGCCTCCTTTGCTAAAATCTGTTTCATTCCTGTGTTTGTCACTTCCCTCTTAACTCACAGTTAATATTTGTGGGGGGCTACCTTTACTTTGGGGAATTTCTCTGAGGCAAGGTAGGCTACTATTTCTATCTTTAGAGGTAGTTAGCTCTTAGGCTGTGAAGAGGCGTCTAGGGAGAGTTAGGTACGCTCCACGGCTATTTCTAGTGTGTGTGATAGGATTAGGGATTGCAGTCAGTAGAGTTACCACTCCCTCAGAGCTTGTCCCAGGTTTTCTGTTTTAACCATCAGGTCACTTCGGGTGCTCCTAACCACCAGGTCATAACAGTGACTGACCCAACCTGGCAGGAGGACATGCAAAGTGAGGGCAGCAGCACACATGGGGAAGGAGGCATATCACCCCAACAGGCAGGAAGCAGCAGTGTGGTGGCCACAGACAGAAGGCGTGCATCATCCATTCCCCATACCACCAACATGAGGGAAGTTGCCATTCCAACTGTTAGATCTTCCTGAGTCTGTTATTTTTTTAAAGACTCTGCCGATAACCTCAAACAGGGTATTTGCAGTACCTGCCATGCCCGCATTAACAGGAGTAGCAAAACAACTAGCCTGACCGCCACCAGCATGATCAGGCACATGGCAGCAAAGCACCCGACTTTGTGGGCTGAACCCCAGGCTCCAAGACCACTGTTTGCAGGTGACACCACTGCTTCTTCCACTATTATGCATAGAAGCCAATCCCCAGTACACCGTGCATGTGAAGATGCCTCTAGCCCTGCACTTGCTGTTGCCCACAGTCAAGCAGCACCATCATCAAGCCTGTCCACGTTCTTGTCCCAGCACAGCCTTCAGTTGTCTTTAACCCAGTCTTTGGAATGTGACCAACTCCCCACAAGCCACAGTCCTAAATTCTAATACTTCTCTTCTGCTTTCGCTAGAAATGCTGCCTTTTAGGCTCATTGAGACAGAATCTTTCCACAACCTGATGGCAGCGGCCGTCCCAAGGTACTCAGTCCCCAGTCGCCACTATTTCTCCTGGTGCGCCATAACAGCATTACACCAGCATGTGTCCCACAACATTACCCATGCCCTCAACAATACTGTTACAGGGAAAGTCCATCTAACCATGGAAACATGGACAAGTGCTTGTGGGCAGGGATGGTACATCTCACTGATGGCACACTGGGTTAACATAGTGAAAGCCGGGACCCAGTCGGACCTTGGGATGGAACACATCCTCCCCATGCCGAGGATTGCTGGCCCTACGTCAATCAGGGTTGCCCCCACAGTCTACAGCTCCTGCACCTCCTCCTCTTCATCCTCCATCTCTGAAATCAACACATCAGTCAGAAGCTGGAAGCACTGCAGCACTGCTCCAGCCAAGTGGCAACAGGCTGTGCTGAAGCTAATCTTCATAGGTGACAAACCTCACAATGCAGAAGAGGTGTGGACAGCGCTGAGAAAGTAGTCAGATGTTTGGATAACACCACTGAACCTACAGCCAGGCATGCTCGTGTGTGACATTGGCCATAACCTGGAGGTGGCTCTGAGGCAAGGTGAGCTCACACACGTACCTTGCTTGGCACATGAGCTTAACCTCGTGGTTCAACTTTTTTTAAACGCTCCCCGGAATTGTCGGATCTGCTAGCGTAAGTACGCCATCTGCCTGCCCATTTTAGAAAGACAACTACAGCTTCAGCCACCCTTGCCGTGCTTCAGCAGAGTTTGCAGCTTCCAGCTCCCCGGCTGGTGTGTGATGTCCCCATGCGCTTGAACTCTACGTTGCATATGTTGGAAAGAATTTGTCAGCAGAAGAGGGCAGTTGTTGACTACCAGCATCAACAAGGCCATCGATATTCAGTTCAGACTCCACACATAAGACCTCAGGAGTGGACATGGATGTCCGACATATGTACCATCCTCCAAAACTTTGAGGACTGCACCAAGATGGTGAGCGGCGATGACGTCATAATTAGCATCACCATCGCACTTCTCAGCATTCTGAAAACCTCTCTGCTCACAATTAAAGAGAATGCATTGCAGGCAGAGCACAAGGACATGGAGCAAGGAACCATACAGTGAGATTACACTCAGTCCAGCCTCATGTCTTCTCAACTTGGATTGGTAGTCAATGAGGAGGAGGAGCTACTTTCATGCGCTATAGACGGTACTACAAACACAGCTGTCATACCGTCTGTTCAATGGGTATGGCCTGAGGACAGGAATGAGGAGGATGAGGAGGAGGAGGGCAGCATGGTCTGTCATCCTGTTGGTGAGGACACGGAAGTCTTGCCTGTTAGCAGTCTGGCACACATGGCTGACTTTACGTTGCGCTGTGTTTCACGTGACCCTCGCATTATAAAAATTTTGGGTGACACTCATTACTGGTTGATGACACTTCTAGACCCACACTACAAGGAGAACTTTCAATCTCTTCTACCAGAGGCAGAGAGGTGTAATAAAATGTTGCAGTACCAGAGGGCCCTTGTAGCAGAACTACTTAGAAAATTCCCATGTGAGAACGTTGGCAGCAGACGTCATAGATTGTTGTACCAAGGAGTCCAAGCGAGAGAGACAGAAGTACAATCCAGCTCAGGCAGGGGAACAATGGCAAAGTTCTGGGACAGTTTTCTCAGACCCTCCCATCGTCCCTGGACAGTGTAAGGGGTGCTGTCACAAGAAGTGCAGTGTTTGGGAAGATGCTGAGGGAGTACTTTGCTGATTGTACAAACGTCCTCCGTGATTTCTCTATGCCTTTTAATTATTGGGTATCCAAGCTGGATGCGTGGCTCGAACTGGCTCTCTACGCCTTGAAGGTCCTGGCCTACCCTGCTGTTAGCATTCTGTCAGAGCGGGTTTTTAGTGCTGCTTTTGGAATTATAACAGTTTAGCGCATCTGCCTATCAACTGAAAATTCTGACAGGCTGACTCTTATAAAAATGAACAAGGCCTGGATTGGGCACAATTTTTTTTTGCATGGGTGTAAATATTATGCCCATAACTAATTGGAAACCAAAACAAATGTTACTCCCACAGGGGGAAATATCATAAAAAAGAGATGTAAATCTATTTATCCCATGTATTCTTATTTTTACCATTTTCCCAATCTCTGGACAGTCTTGTTATGAGGTAGTGTATACCTCAACAATAGAAAATTATTCAAAGACTTGTCTCTGAGCTGTTGCTAGGGACAAACCTATCTCTTTGGACACATTCAGGCTTCAAATCTATGATCCTGTGTTTACCCCTCCCTTTTGTTATTTACTTTCATCAGTGGATTCACATTTTTTATTTCTTTGTTTAATTTCATTATGTTTTAGCTTTATGTCTCCTCATTGTCTACTGCTAGATCACCAGGCTTATCGGCCTCTGGGCCGCAACAGGCAGTCAATTTTTTGGCAAGGGTTTCTCGGGTGTCCATAGTATGTTTTTAATCAATGTATCCCCCTTGGGGAAATGTTTGTCAGGCCATGGGCACTTAGTGTATGGGCATTATAAGTATAGGAGACACAATCCTTTACATTGGGCCTAGGTTTTAATGAGGCCTTCAATAATGTCTCCTCATTCTCCACCACTAGATCACCAGGGTTCACGTGTTATGTGCTGCTTCAGACAGTCAATTTTTTGGCAAGGGTGTCTATGATCCACATGAAATATTTTTTAAAAATTTACAACCCATGAGCAAATGCTTGTCAGGCCAGGCACTCCATTACAAGTCTCAGAGACCCACAACCCTACATTGGACCTGCTTCTTAACTCCGTCTCCTGCAATGTGTCCTTTACCTGCCACTTGATCAGCAGGGTGAACGTGCTCTGTACAGTGCATTTTGGGCAAGGGGGCTGTTATGGCATTATTTTATTTAGTAAAGAAAGTACCCCACATTGGGGAATTGGGCATGACATTACATTGGGCCTACTTCTTAACTCTGTCTCCTACAATGTGTCCTTTAACTGCCACTAGATCACCAGGGTGAACATGCTTTGTGCGGTGCATTTTGGGCAAAGGGGCAGTGATGGCACTTTTTTATTAAGTAAAGAAAGGACCCCCCATTGGGGAATTTTTTGTCAGCTCATGCCCTCCATTACAAGTCTCAGAGACCCACACCCCTACATTGAGCCTACTTCTTAACTCTGTTTCCTGCAATGTCTCTTCCTTATCTCTGATGACATGAACTGGATGAACGTGTTCTGTACTTTTATAGGCCCCAGAATTTTGAGCAAGGGGGCTGTGATGGTAAAAGTATATTTTTTAAAAAGGTAACCCCCATTACTGAAACCACATCCTTGTTGGCAAAGACTTCATAACATTTGTGTACCTTAAAGAGCTCACTTGAAAAGCTCCTTTTTGTGTTGCCTGGTTGCTCACATTGGACACAATACACTTCATATAAATTTGATAAAGCAATGCTGTTAGTTTGGCTCAGTAGTTTATTAGAAATATTTCTTTGTCGAGGATATTAGTTTCTCTCCTTGAGAGCCATAACTTTTGCTGCCTCAAATGTACAAATCGCGAATATATAAATGGCGATTTTTAATCCAGATTAAAATACTGTATACCAAATGCTTTTAGACAATCTCATAGTGGCATTTCTTGTAAAACATTTACAGATGTGACAGACAATGCTCATAGTGACACAATCTTGAGAAATGTTTGTTTATTCACTTCACAAACAGTTCTAAGCCTCTATATTTTTGCTGTTTGTCATTGTAAAACATTAAGGTTTACTGAAACTCTGCCAGTGGTGGTTTGATCAAAATTCTTGTGGCTTTTATTTTCTAGGGGTTTATGGTCCCTCGTCTGATGACTCAATGATATCTCAGTTTCATACAACCTTGAAAGCTGGCCACTTGAAGGTCTGGATGAAACTAGAGTTAATACATAGGGTAAATCACTAGAAAAGACCAGAGAAACATGACTTAGATGCCAAAACTGGGGTACCTGTAAATGTACAGTGTGCTGATACCTGCATAATTAGGAATGTCTATGCAGTGTAGGTAATCTCCCAGGGGTTCTCTGTCTTTGTGTTGCTTGTCTGATATTCCAGACAAATGAGGTTTAAAAGCCTCTCGTGCATGATGTAAGTATACTGTATGTAGTTAATCTTCATATATACATAATCACTATATGTATTTAAACCTTATACACTCACCGGCCACTTTATTAGGTACACCATGCTAGTAACGGGTTGGACCCCCTTTTGCCTTCAGAACTGCCTCAATTCTTCGTGGCATAGATTCAACAAGGTGCTGGAAGCATTCCTCAGATATTTTGGTCCATATTGACATGATGGCATCACACAGTTGCCGCAGATTTGTCGGCTGCACATCCCAAAGATGCTCCATACAAGGCAGGATGGATCCATGCTTTCATGTTGTTTACGCCAAATTCTGACCCTACCATCCGAATGTCGCAGCAGAAATAAAACTCATCAGACCAAGCAACGTTTTTCCAATCTTCTACTGTCCAATTTCGATGAGCTTGTACAAATTGTAGCCTCAGTTTCCTGTTCTTAGCTGAAAGGAGTGGTACCCGGTGTGGTCTTCGGCTGCTGTAGCCCATCTGCCTCAAAGTTCGACGCACTGTGCATTCAGAGATGCTCTTAGGCCTACCTTGGTTGTAACGGGTGGCGATTTGAGTCACTGTTGCCTTTCTATCAGCTCGAACCAGTCTGCCCATTCTCCTCTGACCTCTGGCATCAACAAGGCATTTCCGCCCACAGAACTGCCGCTCACTGAATTTTTTTTCTTTTTCGGACCATTCTCTGTAAACCCTAGAGATGGTTGTGCGTGAAAATCCCAGTAGATCAGCAGTTTCTGAAATACTCAGACCAGCCCTTCTTGCACCAACAACCATGCCACGTTCAAAGGCACTCAAATCACCTTTCTTCCCCATACTGATGCTCGGTTTGAACTGCAGGAGATTGTCTTGACCATGTCTACATGCCTAAATGCACTGAGTTGCCGCCATGTGATTGGCTGATTAGAAATTAAGTGTTAACAAGAAGTTGGACAGGTGTACCTAATAAAGTGGCCAGTGAGTGTATATACTTATTAACCTTTGTATGTTAACATATACAAAAATGTATGCACTTACACTATTCAATCATACTATTCCTTGAATTTTGTAGTTTGCAATAAAATTGCGTTGTATTGCAAGTATTAGCCTTATTTAAAGCCGTATCTGAAACTTAGGGTACCATTACACTAAACGATTTACCAACGATCATGACCAGTGATACGACCTGGCCGTGATTGTTGGTAAGTCGTTGTGTGGTCGCTGGAGAGCTGTCACACAGACAGCTCTCCAGTGACCAATGATGTAGAAGTCCCCAGGTAACCAGGGTAAACATCGGGTTACTAAGCGCAGGGCCGCGCTTAGTAACCCGATGTTTACCCTGGTTACCATTGTAAATGTAAAAAAACAAACACTACATACTCACATTCCGGTGTCTGTCACGTCCCCCGCCGTCAGCTTCCCGCACTGACTGTGTCAGTGCCGGCTGTAAAGCACAGCGGTGACATCACCGCTGTGCTCTGCTTTTACTTTACGGCCGGCGCTCACAGTCAGTGCGGGAAGCTGACGGCGAGGGACGTGACAGACATCGGTATGTGAGTATGTAGTGGTTTTTTTTTTTTACATTGGACATCTTATGACAGGGGTATTGTGGTGCATCGTAATTCTTGGCAGCTCATCCACTCACAGCATAGTCTACAAAAGCTTAGGAAATCCACTGTTTAATAATGGCCCTTTAAGAAGATTAATGTCACCTGATGCACCAGTAAAAATAGGCTCTGAATTAAAGAGTGCCTCCATCCTAAATGAAACAAGATGGGTCTGCTTATGTGTCACACACCACATGGCCAGCTAGGGTTGTTAAATGTTACAATGACATTTCCCAGTGAATGCATTTGTAGTGGTTGAAAGCAATGTCAAAGTTGAAAAATGCTTCAAAAACGCTGCGCCTGAACTAAGTCTAAGTGGGGGAGGAAATTTTCTGTCTGGGGTTAAACATCTGGCCTTACAGGCAGGTCATTAACCTGCAAACGATGTACCTTGACATATTTCCCAGCAAAACCCGTTTTGGCTTCATTTTAGTGTGTTTTTTGTTGCACCGGGAAAAAATGGCATGAATCTTGGAAAAAAATGTTTACAGCTGTGAACTAGGAGTCAGGAATGCTTCCAGGGGTGATCCCCATGATGCAGTGGTATCTAGGAGGGGCAGATGGGGCATGTGCCCCGGGCGCAGCTGGCAGGGGGGCACAGTCGGGCCACCTAATGTGGCGGTCCGCAGTGTCTCCCCTGGCAGCTGCATTCTGCTGCCCCACGGACTGGGAGTCAGCTGTTCTCTGAGCCGACTGTCAAACTGACAGCCTGCACAGAGAAACTGCAGCATTCCGGCTCCCAGTATTCAGTTGTACTCGTATCTTACAGACAAGAGTACAATTGAAGATCTGACTGCAGGGTAGCGTCTAGATTGAAGTTGATTTCTGGAGGGGGAGGAGTGATTCCTTGGAATCATGATGTCACCGGAAGGGGCGGGGCCTCCTTCATGGCAATGGAGAGCCAATAGCAGGAAGCTGCTGGTGGTGAAGAGAAGTGGGAAATGAGGAGCCGTGCGAGCTGCACCATGGACCCTTGTAAAAGGGAATGAAGATGCAGGACTTGGTGTGAGGCTCTCAGGATGTAATTTGGAAAGGGGGTGATGTTACTTGAGTGGGGCTGCAAAGGGAATAGGAGGATGATGAGACGCTGTGTGAGGAATGGGGGGATGATGAGACGCTGTGTGGGGAATAGGGGGAGGATGAGGGGCTGTGTGGGGAATGGGGGGTGATGAAGGGTTGTGTGGGGAATGGGAGGATGATGAGATGCTGTGTGGGGAATGGGGGGCTGATGAGACGCTGTGTGGGGAATGGGGGATAATGAGGCGCTGTGTGGGGAATGGGGGGATGATGAGATGCTGTGTGGGGAATAGGGGATGATGAGATGCTGTGTGGGAATGGGGGATAATCAGATGCTGTGTGGGGAATGGGGGATGATGAGACGCTGTGTGGGGAATGGGGGGATGATGAGACGCTGTGTGGGGAATAGGGGGATGATGATGAGCTGTGTGGGGAATGGGGGATTTATTGTGTGGGGAGAATTGGAGTGGAGATGGGGGATTGAATCTGAGGGGGACATTTGAGGACACAAAATGAAGAGCAAAGGGGGATATGGGGGGCATATATGAGGAAACATATTTGAGGGTGATGGGATGTGTGCAGACACAGTATGGGGAGTCAGGTGAGCAGGCAGTATAGAAAGTGAGGGAGTAAATATAAGAGGAGACAGTATGGTGAACAGGAGGGATGTGAGAGGAGACAGTATGTGGAGGGAGGGGAATAGTGTGAGGAGACAGTATGGGGGGAGAAAAGTGAGTGGGAACCGAATAGAAACTGAGTAGTGGGGGCGTAGCATGGAGGGACAGTGTAAGGGCACAGACAGGAGGGGACAGTATACCAAGGAGGGTGTGTGTGATGACAGAGTACAGTATAAATACTGGGCCCTATAGGGGGGATACAGTGTGAGAGGACAGTGTGAAGAGGGGGCCGGTATGAAAAGGAGAGGTCAGTGTGAAGAGCATATACAATAAGAGGGACAGTGTGGGGGTCATATTTTGTGCAGACAATATAGTGAAGGGCAATTTTTTATTCAGGAGCATTATAATGACACTTATATCTTTAAAGGCATCATGTCTGCAGAGACGGCTGTGGATGAGAAAACTCATGGTGGGCTCTGGACAAGATGAAGAAGAGAAGGAGAACGACTCCAGAGATGATGTCATCTACAGTATAAGGTACCTGGATGTAAATGTTATTTGTGATAGTAACTAACTCTCATGTTTTTATTTATGATAGGAGCATTAAAGGGAATGTCCAGGTTTGTGATGAGTCTGCAGTCATTCTTCGTGACTGCAGACTTCTGAGTTCTCACAGTGCACCCTGCATGCTATCGGGATAAAGGTATAAGGGTATGTGTCCATGTTCAGGAAACGCTGCGTTTTTGATGCAGTGCTGAGCCGCAGCATCAAAAACGCAGCGTCCAGATGTTACAGCATAGTGTGCACTGTGCATTAAAAAACGCATGCGTTTTTCCCGCAAAAACGCACATGCGTTGCGTTTTTTCAGAACGCAGCATGTTGCTACAATGAGCAAAATACGGAGGAACACCGCAGGTGACCTGCCAGTGACCTCAGGTGCATTTTTGGTCAGGATTGTACCTGCATAAAATCCTGACCAAAGCCTGAGGCAAACCTGAACGTGGACACATACCCTAAGAAGCTAGTTGCCAACAAATTTGTTCGGCCTATTTTGGGGGTTTAGTGTGACATATTTAGCAAGGCCAAAATAGTCATTTGTCCATCCAGTTCAGCCTATATTCCGTCAGAATAAATCCCCAGATCTACATCCTTCTAATGAACCTAATAACTGTAAGATACAATATTGTTATGCTCCAGGAAGACATCCAGGCCTCACTATAGCAAAATAGTTAGCAAACAGTGTGAAATAAACTTTGTCCATTTTCCTTTTTTTTTCTTTTGTAAAACAAAACATGTGGAATTACAATAATTTTCTGAGAGAAATCATTTATTTTCGAACGTGCTCGCCACTATTCGTTACTCGCCCGAGTATCACGGTACTCGGTATACACGGCGAGCACCGAGCATTTCCTGGATTATTCGCTACAATTCTTATATTTATCACTGTGTTTTGTCTGCAACACGCATCACATATTATTGCGCTAAATATTTTACAATTTTAGTACTCCAAAATTTTTTTTTTAGAGTCATAGCCTACTTAATGAGACAATTTTGGTGGACTCAAAAAAATCCAGGCCACATATTTAACAGTGTTCTATCTCTGTCAGACTCCTGGTCTATCTGTGCTCTCCAAATAGTTGCTTTTCAGACCTACATTTCACTTTTTTGACTGTCTGCTTATTTTGGGGTAAAAAATTTGAGATAACAAATAAAAAAATACAGGCCACATATATTACAGTGTGGTATCTCTGTGACACGCCTCATTTTTATGTGGGCTACAAAGTGTGCTTTTGAGGCTTTCATTCACCTTTTTTTGCTGTGTGTTACCCTAGCTCTAAACACTATTTCGGGGTAAAAAATTTAAAAATACCGGCCACATATATTACAGTGTGGTATCTCCGTGACACGCCTCATCTATCTGTTGGCTACAAAGTGTGCTTTTGAGACTTCCATTCACCTTTTCTGGCTGTGTGTTACTCTATCTCTAAACACTATTTTGGGGTAAAAAAATAAGAAATACAGGCCACATACATATGTGGCCAAAAGTATTGACACCCCTGCAATTCTGTCAGATAATACTCAGTTTCTTCCTGAAAATGTTTGCAAACACAAATTCTTTGGTATTATTTTCTTCATTTAATTTGTCTTAAATGAAAAAACACAAAAGAGAATGAAGCAAAAAGCAAAACATTGATCATTTCACAAAAAACTCCAAAAATGGGGCCAGAGAAAAGCATTGGCACCCTCAGCCTAATACTTGGTTGCACAACCTTTAGCCAAAATAACTGCGACCAACCACTTCCGGTAACCATCAATGAGTTTCTTACAATGCTCTGCTGGAATTTTAGACCATTCTTCTTTGGCAAACTGATCCAGGTCCCTGATATTTGAAGGGTGCCTTCTCCAAACTGCCATTTTTAGATCTCTCCACAGGTGTTCTATGGGATTCAGGTCTGGACTCATTGCTGGTCACCTTAGAAGTCTCCAGTGCTTTCTCTCAAACCATTTTCTAGTGCTTTTTGAAGTGTGTTTTGGGTCATTGTCCTGCTGGAAGACCCATGACCTCTGAGGGAGTCCCAGCTTTCTCACACTGGGCCCTACATTATGCTGCAAAATTTGTTGGTAGTCTTCAGACTTCATAAGCCATGCACACGGTCAAGCAGTTCAGTGCCAGAGGCAGCAAAGCAACCCCAAAACATCAGGGAACCTCCACCATGTTTGACTATAGGGACCGTGTTCTTTTCTTTGAATGCCTCTTTTTTTCTCCTGTAAACTCTATGTTGATGCCTTTGCCCAAAAAGCTCTACTTTTGTCTCATCTGACCAGAGAACATTCTTCCAAAACGTTTTAGGCTTTTTCAGGTAAGTTTTGGCAAACTCCAGCCTGGCTTTTTTATGTCTCGGGATAAGAAGTGGGGTCTTCCTGGGTCTCCTACCATACAGTCCCTTTTCATTCAGACACCGACGGATAGTACGGTGTTATGGTTCTCAATGGCAAGAGAACATAGCCCAGCATACATAGGAACTAGCTCTTGGAAGGATGGAAACTTAAACTGACCATGAACTAAACCTGCCGCACAACTAACAGTAGCCGGGTAGCGTAGCCTGCGTTTTATCCCTAGACGCCCAGCGCCGGCCGGAGGACTAACTAATCCTGGCAGAGGAAAATATAGTCCTGGCTCACCTCTAGAGAAATTTCCCCGAAAGGCAGACAGAGGCCCCCACATATATTGGCGGTGATTTAAGATGAAAATGACAAACGTAGTATGAAAATAGGTTTAGCAAAATCGAGGTCCGCTTACTAGATAGCCGGAAGACAGAAAGGGTACTTTCATGGTCAGCTGAAAACCCTATCAATACACCATCCTGAAATTACTTTAAGACTCTAGTATTAACTCATAACATCAGAGTGGCAATTTCAGATCACAAGAGCTTTCCAGACACAGAAACGAAACTGCAGCTGTGAACTGGAACAAAATGCAAAAAACAAACAAGGACAAAAGTCCGACTTAGCTGGAAGTTGTCTGGTAGCAGGAACATGCACAGAAAGGCTTCTGATTACAATGTTGACCGGCATGGAAGTGACAGAGGAGCAAGGTTAAATAGCGACTCCCACATCCTGATGGGAACAGGTGAACAGAGGGGATGATGCACACAAGTTCAATTCCACCAGTGGCCACCGGGGGAGCCCAAAATCCAATTTCACAACAGTACCCCCCCCTCAAGGAGGGGGCACCGAACCCTCACCAGAACCACCAGGGCGATCAGGATGAGCCCTATGAAAGGCACGGACCAGATCGGAGGCATGAACATCAGAGGCAGTCACCCAAGAATTATCCTCCTGACCGTATCCCTTCCATTTGACCAGATACTGGAGTTTCCGTCTGGAAACACGGGAGTCCAAGATTTTTTCCACAACGTACTCCAACTCGCCCTCAACCAACACCGGAGCAGGAGGCTCAACGGAAGGCACAACCGGTACCTCATACCTGCGCAACAATGACCGATGAAAAACATTATGAATAGAAAAAGATGCAGGGAGGTCCAAACGGAAGGACACAGGGTTAAGAATCTCCAATATCTTGTACGGGCCGATGAACCGAGGCTTAAACTTAGGAGAAGAAACCCTCATAGGGACAAAACGAGAAGACAACCACACCAAGTCCCCGACACAAAGCCGAGGACCAACCCGACGCCGGCGGTTGGCAAAAAGCTGAGTCTTCTCCTGGGACAACTTCAAATTGTCCACCACCTGCCCCCAAATCTGATGCAACCTCTCCACCACAGCATCCACTCCAGGACAATCCGAAGATTCCACCTGACCGGAGGAAAATCGAGGATGAAACCCCGAATTACAGAAAAAAGGAGACACCAAGGTGGCAGAGCTGGCCCGATTATTGAGGGCAAACTCCGCTAAAGGCAAAAAAGCAACCCAATCATCCTGATCTGCAGACACAAAACACCTCAAATATGTCTCCAAAGTCTGATTCGTCCGCTCGGTCTGGCCATTAGTCTGAGGATGGAAAGCAGACGAGAAAGACAAATCTATGCCCATCCTAGCACAGAATGCCCGCCAAAATCTAGACACGAATTGGGTTCCTCTGTCAGAAACGATATTCTCCGGAATACCATGCAAACGAACCACATTTTGAAAAAACAGAGGAACCAACTCGGAAGAAGAAGGCAACTTAGGCAGGGGAACCAAATGGACCATCTTAGAGAAACGGTCACACACCACCCAGATGACAGACATCTTCTGAGAAACAGGAAGATCCGAAATAAAATCCATCGAGATGTGCGTCCAAGGCCTCTTCGGGATAGGCAAGGGCAACAACAATCCACTAGCCCGAGAACAACAAGGCTTGGCCCGAGCACAAACGTCACAAGACTGCACAAAGCCTCGTACATCTCGTGACAGGGAAGGCCACCAGAAGGACCTTGCCACCAAATCCCTGGTACCAAAGATTCCAGGATGACCTGCCAACGCAGAAGAATGAACCTCAGAAATGACTTTACTGGTCCAATCATCAGGAACAAACAGTCTACCAGGTGGGCAACGATCAGGTCTATCCGCCTGAAAATCCTGCAAGGCCCGCCGCAGGTCTGGAGAAACGGCAGACAATATCACTCCATCCTTAAGGATACCTGTAGGTTCAGAATTACCAGGGGAGTCAGGCTCAAAACTCCTAGAAAGGGCATCCGCCTTAACATTCTTAGAACCCGGTAGGTATGACACCACAAAATTAAACCGAGAGAAAAACAACGACCAGCGCGCCTGTCTAGGATTCAGGCGTCTGGCGGACTCAAGATAAATTAAATTTTTGTGGTCGGTCAATACCACCACCTGATGTCTAGCCCCCTCAAGCCAATGACGCCACTCCTCAAAAGCCCACTTCATGGCCAAAAGCTCCCGATTCCCAATATCATAATTCCGCTCGGCGGGCGAAAATTTACGAGAAAAAAAAGCACAAGGTTTCATCACGGAGCAGTCGGAACTTCTTTGCGACAAAACCGCCCCAGCTCCGATTTCAGAAGCGTCGACCTCAACCTGAAAAGGAAGAGCAACATCAGGCTGACGCAACACAGGGGCGGAAGAAAAGCGGCGCTTAAGCTCCCGAAAGGCCTCCACAGCAGCAGGGGACCAATCAGCAACATCAGCACCCTTCTTAGTCAAATCAGTCAATGGTTTAACAACATCAGAAAAACCAGCAATAAATCGACGATAAAAGTTAGCAAAGCCCAAAAATTTCTGAAGACTCTTAAGAGAAGAGGGTTGCGTCCAATCACAAATATCCCGAACCTTGACAGGATCCATCTCGATGGAAGAGGGGGAAAAAATGTATCCCAAGAAGGAAATCTTTTGAACCCCAAAAACGCACTTAGAACCCTTCACACACAAGGAATTAGACCGCAAAACCTGAAAAACCCTCCTGACCTGCTGGACATGAGAGTCCCAGTCATCCGAAAAAATCAGAATATCATCCAGATACACGATCATAAATTTATCCAAATAATCACGGAAAATGTCATGCATAAAGGACTGAAAGACTGAAGGGGCATTTGAAAGGCCAAAAGGCATCACCAAATACTCAAAGTGGCCCTCGGGCGTATTAAATGCAGTCTTCCACTCATCCCCCTGCTTAATTCGCACCAAATTATACGCCCCACGGAGATCTATCTTAGAGAACCACTTGGCCCCCTTTATGCGAGCAAACAAATCAGTCAGCAGTGGCAACGGATATTGATATTTAACCGTGATTTTATTCAAAAGCCGATAATCAATACACGGCCTCAAAGAGCCATCTTTCTTAGACACAAAGAAAAAACCGGCTCCTAAGGGAGATGACGAAGGACGAATATGTCCCTTTTCCAAGGACTCCTTTATATATTCTCGCATAGCAGCATGTTCAGGCACAGACAGATTAAATAAACGACCCTTAGGGTATTTACTACCCGGAATCAAATCTATGGCACAATCGCACTCCCGGTGCGGAGGTAATGAACCAAGCTTAGGTTCTTCAAAAACGTCACGATAGTCAGACAAGAATTCAGGAATCTCAGAGGGAATAGATGACGAAATGGAAACCAAAGGTACGTCCCCATGCATCCCCTTACATCCCCAGCTTAACACAGACATAGCGTTCCAGTCGAGGACTGGGTTATGAGATTGCAGCCATGGCAATCCAATCACCAACACATCATGTAGATTATACAGCACAAGAAAGCGAATAATCTCCTGATGATCCGGATTAATTCGCATAGTTACTTGTGTCCAGTATTGTGGTTTATTACTAGCCAATGGGGTGGAGTCAATCCCCTTCAGAGGTATAGGAGTTTCAAGAGGCTCTAAATCATACCCACAGCGTTTGGCAAAGGACCAATCCATAAGACTCAAAGCGGCGCCAGAGTCGACATAGGCATCCGCGGTAATAGATGATAAAGAACAAATCAGGGTCACAGATAGAATAAACTTAGACTGAAAAGTGCCAATTGAAACTGACTTATCAAGCTTCTTAGTACGCTTAGAGCATGCTGATATAACATGAGTTGAATCACCACAATAAAAGCACAACCCATTTTTTCGTCTAAAATTCTGCCGTTCGCTTCTGGACAGAATTCTATCACATTGCATATTCTCTGGCGTCTTCTCAGTAGACACCGCCAAATGGTGCACAGGTTTGCGCTCCCGCAGACGTCTATCGATCTGGATAGCCATTGTCATGGACTCATTCAGACCCGCAGGCACAGGGAACCCCACCATAACATCCTTAACGGCATCAGAGAGACCCTCTCTGAAATTCGCCGCCAGGGCGCACTCATTCCACTGAGTAAGCACAGACCATTTACGGAATTTTTGGCAGTATATTTCAACTTCATCTTGCCCCTGAGATAGGGACATCAAGGCTTTTTCCGCCTGAAGCTCTAAATGAGGTTCCTCATAAAGCAACCCCAAGGCCAGAAAAAACGCATCCACATTGAGCAACGCAGGATCCCCTGGAGCCAATGCAAAAGCCCAATCTTGAGGGTCGCCCCGGAGCAAGGAAATCACAATCCTGACCTGCTGAGCAGGATCTCCAGCAGAGCGAGATTTCAGGGACAAAAACAACTTGCAATTATTTTTGAAATTTTGAAAGCAAGATCTATTCCCCGAGAAAAATTCAGGCAAAGGAATTCTAGGTTCAGATATAGGAACATGAACAACAAAATCTTGTAAATTTTGAACTTTCGTGGTGAGATTATTCAAACCTGCAGCTAAACTCTGAATATCCATTTTAAACAGGTGAACACAGAGCCATTCCAGGATTTGAAGGAGAGAGAGAGAGGAAGGCTGCAATATAGGCAGACTTGCAAGTGATTCAATTGAAAGCACACTCAGAACTGAAGGAAAAAAAAAAAAAAAAATTTTTCAGCAGACTTCTTTTTTCTCTCCTTTCTCTGCCAATTAATTTAACCCTTTGTGGGCCGGTCAAACTGTTATGGTTCTCAATGGCAAGAGAACATAGCCCAGCATACATAGGAACTAGCTCTTGGAAGGATGGAAACTTAAACTGACCATGAACTAAACCTGCCGCACAACTAACAGTAGCCGGGTAGCGTAGCCTGCGTTTTATCCCTAGACGCCCAGCGCCGGCCGGAGGACTAACTAATCCTGGCAGAGGAAAATATAGTCCTGGCTCACCTCTAGAGAAATTTCCCCGAAAGGCAGACAGAGGCCCCCACATATATTGGCGGTGATTTAAGATGAAAATGACAAACGTAGTATGAAAATAGGTTTAGCAAAATCGAGGTCCGCTTACTAGATAGCCGGAAGACAGAAAGGGTACTTTCATGGTCAGCTGAAAACCCTATCAATACACCATCCTGAAATTACTTTAAGACTCTAGTATTAACTCATAACATCAGAGTGGCAATTTCAGATCACAAGAGCTTTCCTGACACAGAAACGAAACTGCAGCTGTGAACTGGAACAAAATGCAAAAAACAAACAAGGACAAAAGTCCGACTTAGCTGGAAGTTGTCTGGTAGCAGGAACATGCACAGAAAGGCTTCTGATTACAATATTGACCGGCATGGAAGTGACAGAGGAGCAAGGTTAAATAGCGACTCCCACATCCTGATGGGAACAGGTGAACAGAGGGGATGATGCACACAAGTTCAATTCCACCAGTGGCCACCGGGGGAGCCCAAAATCCAATTTCACAACAGTACGGGTTGACACTGTTGTGCCCTCGGACTGCATGGCAGCTTGAACTTGTTTAGATGTTAGGCGCGGTTCTTTATCCAACATCCGCACAATCTTGCGTTGAATTCTCTTGTCAATTTTTCTTTTCCGTCCACATCTAGGGAGGTTAGCCACAGTGCCATGGGCTTTAAACTTCTTGATGACACTGCGCACGGTAGACACAGGAACATTCAGGTCTTTGGAGATGGACTTGTAGCCTTGAGATTGCTCATGCTTCCTCACAATTTGGTTTCTCAAGTCCTCAGACAGTTCTTTGGTCTTCTTTCTTTTCTCCATGCTCAATGTGGTACACACAAGGACACAGGACAGAGGTTGAATCAACTTTAATCCATGTAAACTGGCTGCAAGTGTGATTTAGTTATTGCCAACACCTGTTAGGTGCCACAGGTAAGTTACAGGTGCTGTTAATTACACAAATTAGAGAAGCATCACATGATTTTTCGAACAGTGCCAATACTTTTGTCCACTCCCTTTTTTATGTTTGGTGCGGAATTATATCCAATTTTATTTAGGACAATTCTTTTTGTGTTTTTTCATTTAAGACAAATTAAATGAAGATAATACCAAAGAATTTGTATTTGCAATCATTTTCAGGAAGAAACTGATTATTACCTGACAGAATTGCGGGGGTGTCAATACTTTTGGCCACAACTGTATATTACAGTGTGATATCTCCAAGACATGCCTCATCTATCTGTGGGCTGCAAAGTGTGCTTTTGAGGCTTCCATTCATCTTTTTTGGCTGTGTGTTACCCTAGCTCTATACACTATTTTGGAGTAAAAATTAAAAAAATACAGGCCACATATATTACAGTGTGGTATCTCCGTGACATACCTCATCTATCTGTAGGCTACAGAGTGTGCTTTTGAGGCTTCCATTCACCTGTTTTGACTGTGTGTTACCCTAGCTCTAAACTCTATTTTGGGGTAAACAGAAAAAAAATACAGGGCACGTATTGAACAGTATGTTATCTCCGTCAGACTCCTGGTCTATCTGTGCTCTCCAAATAGTTGCCTTTCAGACCTACATTCCACTTTTTTGACTATCTGCTACCCTAGGTCTATATAGTTTTGGGAAAACAAATATAAAAATACAGGCCACATATATTACTGTGTGGTATCTCCGTGACACTCCTCATCTCTCTGTGAGCTACAAAGTGTGCTTTTGAGGCTTCCATTCACCTTTTCTGGCTGTGTGTTACCCTATCTCTAAACACTATTGTGGGGTAAAAATTAAAAAATACAGGCCACACATATTAGTGTGATATCTCCGTGACACGCCACATTTTTATGTGGCTACGAAGTGTGCTTTTGAGGCTTCCATTCACCTTTTCTGGCTGTGTGTTACCCTAGCTCTAAACACTATTTTAAGGTAAAAAATTAAAAAATAGAAGCCACATATATTACAGTGTAGTATCTCGGTGACACGTCTCATCTATCTGTGGGCTACAAAGTGTGCTTTTGAGGCTTCCATACACCTTTTCTGGCTGTGTGTTACCCTATCTCTAATCACTATTTTGTGGTAAAAATTAAAAAATACAGGCCACATGTATTACAGTGTGGTATCTCTGTGACACACCTCATCTATCTGTGGGCTGCAAAGTGTGCTTTTGAGGCTTCCATTCACCTATTTTTGCTGTGTGTTACCCTAGCTCTAAACATTATTTTGGGATAAAAAAAATAAAAAATGCAGTCTGCATATTTTATAGTGTGGTATCTCCATGACACGCCTCATCTATCTGTGGGCTACAAAGTGTGTTTTGAGGCTTCATTTCACCTGTTTTGACTGTGTGTTACCCTAGCTCTAAACATTATTTTTTTGTAAAAGGAAAAAAAAATACAGGGCACGTATTGAACAGTCTGTTATCTGTGTCTGACTTCTGGTCTATCTGTGCTCTCCAAATAGTTTCTTTTCAGACCTACATTCCACTTTTATGGCTGTCTGCTACCCTAGGTCTATACAATATTTTGGGGTAAAAAATTAAAAAATACAGGCCACATATATTACAGTGTGATATTTCCATGACACGCCTCGTCTATCTGTGGGCTACAAAGTGTGCTTTTGAGGCTTCCATTCACCTTTTTTTTGCTGTGTGTTACCCTAGCTCTAAACACTATTTAACAGTAAAAAATAAATATACAGGCCACATATTGAACAGTGTGGTATCTCAGTCAAATGCCAGATGCATCTGTGGCCTACAAATTGTGGCATTTCAGGGCTACATTCAATTGTATTTGCTGTCTGTGACACTATCTCTATACTGTATTTTGGGGTACAAATTTTAAAAATAAAGGGCACATATTGAACTGTCTGGTATCTCATTTAAACGCCAGATGTATCTGTGGCCTACAAATTGTATACATTGCATGTATTAAAGAACTGATTGGCCAGATATGTACGGACTCAGGATGACCGGGCTGTGGGTACCTATGATGCACCAGGTCCGGAACTGTCAATGCTGCATCCCCTGTTTCCCTGGGGAAGGAATAGGGGAACGAACAGGCCCCATTACCCAGGAAGAGGGGCCGTGTTTAGACAGGGAACCTGGCCGGAAGCTGAGGGAAAAAATATGAAAATCAGGAGTGAGTCCTCAGCTGTCAGCGTGTGAGCAGCAAGGGGGGCAGTGCACTACACACACAAAGCACAGGTAGTGTGATGAATTTCAGCTGACAGACATGGTGACCTAGAGGCAGGGGGCAGCTTAAGAGAAAGCGGGCACAACAGCAGAGATTTTTGGCGTGGAGAAGCAGCGTATAGGAGGCTGAGCAGTGTGTTCCATCCTTAGAGCACTGGCTCTGCAAAGGACTGTCCCCGTTGGCTCCCGGCAATAAAAACTGTTCTGCCAAAGAGCGAGGTGCCATGTGCCCAGTGACTGCCATAGAGTGAGGAGCTCTGCGCTCCATGACCGTGAGTACAGCGCACGTGAGCAGTAGAGAGAGACAGTTCATGTCACGTGTTCAGCTTTGCTAACCAATAATTATAAGGCAAAGAGGAATAACAGAGGACATTGGTACGGTCAGCAAGGTACTCCCTCAGTAATTTCACAAACTTTGCACTCCTTGGGAGAGTCCCCCACACCTGAGGCCCAGGGCGATGGGAGTGTTTGAGAAAACTCTCCCAGAACTTTACCAGTGTTCCACTGCCTCTGCTGGATTGGAGTTGTGTCTCTCTCAACTGTACTCCTTGCTTTGCCAACAAACTGTGTCTGTGACCTCTGCTGCCAGCGCTTTCAGATGGGAATTTTTTAATAATTCTGCAAGAAGTGCCCTCTAGTCCTCTAACATTTTAGTACACCTGTCTGCCACTGGGATGAGGGATATAAAGCTCTCCTTGTAGCATGAGTCTAGAAGTGTCGCCAATCAGTATTGCCTGTCACCCAAAATTTTGAGAAAACAAGGGTGACAGGAAAGGCAGCGTAACATAAACTCAGCCAATACTTCCGTGTCCTCACCAAGGGGAAGAATGACCATGCTCTCCTCTTCCTCTTTCCCTTCAGTAGTGTTGAGTGATACCTTCCGATATTCGAAAGTATCGGTATCGGATTGGATCGGCCGATACCCGCAAAATATCGGATCTCGCCGATACCCGATACCAATACAAGTCAATGGGACACAAGTATCGGAAGGTATCCTGGATGGTTCCCAGTGTCTGAAGGAGAGGAAACTCTCCTTCAGGCCCTGGGATCCACATTCATGTAAAAAATAAAGAATTAAAATAAAAAATATGGATATACTCACCCCTCCGGCGGCCCCTGGACCTTAGCAATGTAACCGGCAGCCTCCGTTCCTAAGAACGCAGAGTGAAGGACCTTCGATGACGTAGCGGCTTGTGATTGGTCACGTGACCGCTCATGTGACCGCTCACGCAACCAATCACAAGCCGCGACGTCATGGCAGGTCCTAAACTCACTGCATTCTTAGGAACGGAGGCTGCCGGTTACATCGCTAAGGTCCAGGGTCCGCCGGAGGGGTGAGTATATCCATATTTTTTATTTTAATTCTTTATTTTTTACATGAATATGGATCCCAGGGCCTGAAGGAAAGTCTCCTCTCCTCCAGACCCTGGGAACCATACACTGGGAACTTCCGATTCCGGTTTCCGATATCACAAAAATATCAGAACTCGGTATCGGAATTCCGATACAGCAAATATCGGCCGATACCCGATACTTGCGGTATCGGAATGCTCAACACTAGTCTTCAGGCCTCCACAACTTTCGACTAACCTCCGTACTATCATTGTAAATACATCATTGTAAATACATCCCTGTAGTTTTTATCTCCCCCACCTCATTGTAGATTGTAAGTTGTGATGAGCAGGATCGTTTTTTTTTGTTTAATTATAGTTATCATTGTTACTTAGTGTAAATTGTAAGCTGTCATGATTAGGGTCATTTTATTTTGGTTTAATTATTGTATTATTGATATCATTGTTACTTATGACTATTGTGTTTGTAACTGATAAACTGTAAATATATTGGTGCTATATAAATAAATAGCAGTATTATTATTAGAGCAAAGAGAAGCAGGATGGAGGCGTAAATTATGGAGTCATTGCCACTCACCATCTAGGTGGATTCTTCAAAGTTTTGGAGGGTGGTACATATGTCTGACATCCATGTCAACTACTGAGATCTTATGTGTGAAGTCAGAACTGAATACCAATGGCCTTGTTGATGCTGGTAGTCACCAATTGCCTCTTCTGCTCAAAAATCCTTTCCAACATCTGCAGTGTAGAGTTCCAACATGTGGGAACATCACACACCAGTCGGTGAGCCAGTAGCTGCAAACGCTGCTGAAGCACGGCAAGGGCAGATGAAGCTCTAGCTGACTTTCTAAAATTTGTATGAAGGGCATCATACTTTCCCTAGCAGATCCAGCAGATACGTGCTGCTTTTTATAAACCGTTGAACAATGAGGTTAAGCACATGGGCCAGGCATGGCACGTGTGTCAGTTCGCCTCACCTCAGAGCAGCCACTTGATTCCCATCATTGTCACACATGACCATGCCTGGCTGTAGGTTCAGTGGTGTCAGCCACAGATCTGACTGCTCTTTCATAGCTGTCCACAACTCTTCAGCATTGTGCGGTTTGTCACCTAAGCATATTAGCTTCATCACAGCCTGTTGCCGCTTGGATGAGGCAGTGCTGCAGTGCTTCCAGCTTGTGACTGATGTGCTGCTTTCAGAGTTGGAGGCTGAAGAGGAGGCGAAGGAGGAGGAGGGGCAGGAGCTGTAGACTGTGGGGGTAACCCAGATTGACGTAGGGCCCACAATATCCGGGGTTGGAAGGAAGTGCACCATCCTAAGGTTGGACTGGTTCCCGGCTTAAACTATGTTAACCCAGTGTGCCGTCTGGGTTAACATAGCGAGATGTAACATCCCAGCCCACAAGCACTTGTCCATATGTCTGTGGTTAGGTAGACTTTCCCAGTAACAGCATTGTGGAAGACATGGGTAATGTTGTGGGATACATGCCTGTGTAATGCTGGGATGGCACACCGGGACAAATAGTTCCACATATTCGGGGCCTCAGGGTGATCCTCGACTCTGCCCTCTCTTTCAAGCTACATATCCAAAGCCTTGCCTCCTCCTGCCCACTAAACTGAAAAAACATTTCCCGGATCCGTACATTCAAAGAAACTGCAAAAACGTTTGTGCACCTCATCATCTCCCACCTTGACTATTGTAACCTTCTACTCTCTGGTCTCCCCTCTAGCACTCTTGCACCACTCCAATCTATCCTAAACTCTGTTGCTTGAGTAATTCAACTGTCGCTCCGTTATTCCCCAGCCTCTTCTCTATGATAGGCCCTTCACTGCCTTACTAATGCCCAGAGGCTACAGATCAAAACCCTAACTATGACATACAAATCTTTCCACAACCTGTCTCCTCCATACATCTGTGACATGGTCTCCCAATGTCCGACTTGGTCATGGCTTCCTCTATGCTAACCAAGTGCGCAGTCAGCGAGATGTACCATCCCTGCCCACAAGCACTTGTCTACGTGTCTGTGGTTAGTTGTACTTTCCCAGTAACAGCATTGTTGAGGGCCTGGGTACTGTTGTGGACACGTGCTTGCTTGTGTAATGCCATGCCAGCAGACAGGGAGAAATTGTGGTGGCTGTGGACCGAGTACCTTGTGACAGTCGCCGCCTTTAGGTTGTGGAAAGCTTCCATCTCCATTTCAAGTGTAAGCAGAAGAGAATTGTGTGAATTTAGTACTGTGGCCTGTGTGGCATTGTTTGAGTATTTCTGCTTGTGTTCCAAAGACTGGGGTATGGACAACTGAACGCTGCGCTGGGACAAGTACATGGACGTGCTTGTTGATGGTGCTAGTTGAGTTTGTGTGCAACTGCAGATGCAGTCCAGGAGGTATCTTTGCATGCACCATGGATGGGGGATTGGCTTGCACGCACAACAGTGGAACAAGCAGCGGTATCACCCGCAGACACTGTTCATGGAGTCTGGTGTTCGGCCAACAAAGTCCGGTACTTTGCTGCCATGTGCCTGATCATGCTGGTGGTGGTTAAGCTGGTAGTTTTGCTACCCCTGCTGATGCGGGCTTGGCCGGTGGTGCAGATGGCCTTTTTCTGGTTATTGGCAGAGTCTTTAGAAAACAACCAGACTGTTACGGGGACATTCAGTGTCTTCATCTCCCACACCACCTTCTCACCACGATCCTGGTCTTTCAATGTTCCCCAGGGCTAAATTCTAGGACTCCTACTCTTCTCCATCTACACCTTTGGCCTGGGACAGCTCATGTAATGGCACGGTTTGCAATATCATCAGTACGCCGATGACACAAAGATCTACCTACCTGTACTGTATTTGACATCACCTCCTTACTGACCAAAATCACACGTCTCCCCGCTATTTCATCCTTATTTTCTGCTCACTTTCAAAAAGTGGACACGGACAAAATGGAATACATCATCTTTCAACCATCTCATGCTAAGAGCTGTATATGCATCATTCTGTTCCACTTTAGTAAGAGGTAAGGTTTGCCCAAGAGAAAATGAATTTCTAGACATTCACGTCCTTTTTTGCACATTGTTTGCAGCTGTGATCTTCATCTTCTTGGTGTAGATGTGGTAAAGTTCCAAGTCGTCATCAATACCATCATTGTCCATGCCTTGTAAAGAGGAAATCTGGTGTTTCCCAGGGTAGTGGTTATCTGCGTTTAGTGTCATTCCTTTAACAGTGTTCGTTACACTAGAACAAATAATTTTCGGCTGTGACATTTTGATATTATTGGTAATACTGTATGTATGGGTGAAGATGAAGAACCTTGTGCCATGGATGTGTTGATAGTTACAGACGTGAACTCCTCTTTAAACGTAGTTTTTCACGAGCATCCATCAGTTTGTTTGCTTTTCCTCCAACACTGATCTGCTTTCTTTAATTGAGCATCTCACAAACATGTTGCACTTTGCCCTTTATACGGAAACATGCGTCTTTGGCAACATATTTTTTTACGGGCATGTTTTATGCCGAGCTTCACATGGGCATCTGTTACACCGATCTTATAAAGGGCATGAAATACATTCTGGTAATTGGTGGTGGGGTGGCTAAACGACGAATCAGTGTAGGCTGTATCCTGGATGTCATACCTCCCATAGCCACCGCTATTATTGATCCTGTACATTCCCATTCTTGACGTCACCATGCCCCTTTTCCTGATCACTTCATCGATTCATCCACCATATTTTTACTAAAAACCTGCATCTTCCCTGCAGCAACTGTGTAGGAAACCATGTTACTGTTTTCCAAGGTGTTTATAATGCCCTTAAAAAAAAATGTATGCACTATGTTGATGTGTACCCCATCAGGGAAAAATGTTTGTCAGTGTAAGGGCATTGCAAGTATAGGTGAACTGCTCTTTTGTAATGTGAAAATGTTTTTATGAGATCCTCCTCCACATTTCTTCCAAGGGGGATTGTGGTGCATGTAATTTACAGCCAGGCCTTGCATTCACTTCATGGACAAAATTTATGGTAATAATAAAAAAAATAACGGGAACTTTTGTCTCATGTGGCCATCCAGTAACTGGTTTCAAAGTGTAGGCCTTGCATTCACTGCATAAGCAAACAGTATGGGAGACACACTTTTTACTAATGGGAAAAATTTTGTCTTGAGGCCTTCAAGTATGTCTGCTGAAATGGTTATTGGGATGCATGTAACTTTGGTGCAGGGCAGGCCTTGCATTCAGTGCATAAGCAAACAGTATAGGAGACAGAATTTCTTCCAATGGGAGCAATTTTGTCATGAAGCCCTTAAGTACATCTGCTGAAACAGTTATTGTAACATTGGTGCAGGGCACATCTTGCATTCAGTCCATAAGCAAACAGTATGGAAGACACTTTTTTCTAATGGGAACAATTTGGTAATGAGACCCTCAAGTACGTCTGCTGAAATGGTTATTGGACTGCATGTAACTTTGGGGCAGGCCAGATCTTGCATTCAATGTAACATTTTTTCAGGAGGCCCTCCTGTACATCTCATGAAAGGGATATTGGGGTGCATCCTAATTTTTGGCAGCCCAGCCACTCACTGCATAGGCAATAGCAGTATAAGAAACCCACTATTTAATGGCCCTTTAAGAAGGTTAATGCCGCCTGATGCCCCTCTAAAAATAGGCTATGTGACTTTAAGAGGCCCTCCTTCATAAATGAAACAAGAAGGGTCTGCTTATGTGTCTCACACCACATGGCCACCTATGGTTGTTAAATGTTACAATAACATTACCCAGTGAATGCATTTGTATTGGTTGAAAGGAATGCTGAAAAACACATCAAAAACCCTGCTTGTGAACATGGCCCAACTGGTGGAGGATCATTTTTGTTTGGAGTTAATTATTTTGCCTTATATACAAGTCATTACCCTGGAAAGGATGTTTCTTAACATATTTCCCAGAAAATCCATTTGGGTTTTGGTTTTGTATGCTTTTTGGTGCACCTGTAAATATGGAGTGAAACTCTGACAACATTGTTTACAACTGTGACCTAGGAGACAGAAATGCTTCCAGGGACATTTGCCATGATGTTCCCATGTCATATGAGCATTTTTTCCATCATTTCATTTCCAGACATTTTTAGACCTTAAAAGGACCCCCGGGGGGGATCGCGGTAAAAATACTCGGGTCTCCCATAGACTTACATTGGGCTCGTTGTTCTGGCCGAGTACCCGAGTATTACAAATTGCTCCACCCAAACAACGAGCACCCAAGCATTTTAGTGCTCGCCCATCACTAGTGCCAACACTTTCGTCTGTTCAATAACTTCAATAACTTTTCTTAGCACTGTTAATTTTCAACCAAATGTAACACTTCTCCTTAATTAGGGTTTGATGGAAAAAATACCTGACTTAATTATAAGAAGCCAAGAGATGTCTTTGCAGAGCAATTTAAAATGGTTTAGTCGATTTAGACAAGCTAGCCAGAGGCATTATATTTCTCTAGGTTTTAAAATTGATTCTATTATTTCATCTTAATTTTTTTATATATATACTTTAACCCCTTTCCCACCTTGGACGCATCCATACGTCCTTGTTACCTGGGCCTTATTGACCTGGGACGTGTGAATATGTCCCAGCAATTTTGCATGCAGACGGGCATTGCACACGCGTGATCACCTCTGGGTGTCAGCTGATTCTGACAGCTGACACCCGACACTCATTGCCAGAAGCGGTCCCGCCCTGCTCCTGGAACCTTAACATAAATGCTGCGATCGACCTCGATCGCAGCATTTCGGGAGCAGGCAGAAGGAAGACAGTCCCTTTGCCCTTGGATCGCAGACCCTGAGAAGTTATTGACATGGCCACCTGAGCATTGGGTAATCCGAGCTAACAAAGATGCTAGATCATGCTCAGCGCATGATCAGCAACTTTGTCCATCAGTGAAGCGCTGACAGTTTGCATAGCACAGTGATGCTGCCACATCCCCATGCTACACAAGCGATCAACCTGCAAAAAATGAAAGTCCAACAGTGGGACAAAGTAAAAATGTATAAAAAAAAACAAGTTTAAAAAAGTGGTAAAATATATATAAAAATAAATAAATAATAATAATAAAAATATTTTGTACCCATAAATAAATATTTTTATGAAAAAAATATAAACAGTAAAAGTACACATATTTGGTATCGCTGTGTCTAGATCGACCCGACCTAATAAATTTTCCAGCTATTTAACCCCTTTAGTGAACACCATAAAAAAAGGCAAACAACAATGCTTTATCATCATAAAAAAATATATATTAAACGTGATCAAAAAGACGAATATAAATAAACATAGCTATGGTATTGCTGTAATCATGCTGACCCAAAGAATAAAACTGCCTTATTAATTTTACCACACGCGGAAAGACTTAACCCCCCCAGAAAAAAAACATTCCTGAATTGCTGGTTTCATTCTGTCTCCTAAAAATTGGAATTGAAAGCAATAAAAAGTTGTCATGCGTCTGAAAATGGTCCCAATAAAAAAGTCAACTTGTTCAGCTAAAAATCAAGCTCTCACATGACTCTGTTGGGTGAAATATGGAAAAATTATAGCTCCCAAAATATGATTACAATAAAAAGCGTTTTTTTTTAGTGTGTGACAACAGCCAAAACATACAGCAGAAAATGATATACATATGATATCGCTGAAATCGCATTTACCCGAAGAATAAAGTCACGTAATCTCACTTTTACTGCACCAGGAACAGTGTAAAAAAATAAATAAAACCAATTCTTCACCTACTGTTTTGTTCACTCCCAAACATCGCAGTAAGCCTCGGCTCACATTTATCCTGCTCTCTGCACTGTTCGATTACAACGGGGTTTCTGTATAAATCTCTGAAATATGTGATTCAGATGGAACCCCCGGCAGAAGATTCCCTATAATGAAGGATATATGGATGCCATGGGATCTGTGATCATCATCATCATCATCTGTGTCCATCTTTTTAGGACTGCATAAAGTGTAGTCAGTCACAGTTTTGGGCACGTCTGAAAAGAAGGACACAGCTGAACAAAGGCCAGACAGAGTCCAGAGTAACTCTGCTGCCTCATTACAATTAATGGATCACTCGGGGTTTCATCTGAAAAGCATCACTTGGAGATTTAGATGGAAACGCAAAAATAAGTGCTCAGTGTAGAGCACCAGGTAAATGTGATCCCAAACGTTATGTAAAATGTTCCCAAGAAAAGCTTCAAATCAATCCAAAAAAAGAGCAAATCCCCACTCAGATCTGTCATGTGTTAATGGAAATATAGGTGGCTTCCAAGCTACTGGTAGTACAAAGGCTCTGGAAAAGCGAAATGGTTCCTCACCCATCAAAAGAAATTCAGCAAATTCTACGGTCCCAAATCCAAATGCCCTCTCTCTTTTGAACCCCACAGTGTGCCTAAACCACATATAGTGTCCACTAGGGTTGAGCGAAACGGGTCGATCATTTTCAAAAGTCGCCGACTTTTGGCTAAGTCGGCGTCTCATGAAACCCGATCCGACCCCTGTGCTTGTCGGCCATGCGGTACGCGACTTTCGCGCCAAAGTCGCATTTCAATGACGCGAAAAGCGCCATTTCTCAGCCAATGAAGGTGAACGCAGAGTGTGGGCAGCGTGATGACATAGATCCTGGTCCCCACCATCTTAGAGAAGGGCATTGCAGTGATTGGCTTGCTGTCTGCGGCGTCACAGGGGCTATAAAGGGGCGTTCCCGCCGACCGCCATCTTACTGCTGCTGATCTGAGCTTAGGGACAGGTTGCTGCCGCTTCGTCAGAAGCAGGGAGAGCGTTAGGCAGGGTCCACTAACCACCAAACCGCTTGTGCTGCAGCGATTTCCACTGTCCAACACCACCTTCGGTGTGCAGGGACTGTGGAAGCTATTTTTTTTTTTTTTTCCCCTCAGCGCTGTAGCTCATTGGGCTGCCCTAGAAGGCTCCGTGATAGCTGTATTGCTGTGTGTACGCCACTGTGGAAACCAACTGCTTTTTTCAAAGCACATATCCTCTTGTTCCTTCCTTTCTGCACAGCTATCTTTTTTGTTTGTCCACACTTTTTATTTAATTTGTGCATCAGTCCACTCCTATTGCTGCCTGCCATACCTGGCTTACATTACTGCAGGGAGATAGTAATTGTAGGACAGTCCCTGTTTTTTTTTTGTTTTTTTTGTGGGAGATTAAGATTGGCATTTCTGCTACAGTGCCATCCCTGTGTGTGCCATCTCTCACTGAGTGGGCCATAGAAAGCCTATTTATTTTTTCCGTGATTTGTGTTCTAAATTCTACCTCAACACAAAAACACTACATCAATCAGTGGGAGAAAAATATTGGCCTCAGTCAGGGCTTGTGTGCCACTGCTGTGTGTGCTATCTCTCATTCAGTGGGCTATAGCAAGCCTATTTTTTTTTTTTTTTTTTTTTTAATATTATTTGGTTTCTAAAGTCTCCCTGAAAAAAAAAAAAAACCTAAAAAAACAGTGGGAGAGTAATATTGCCCTTTCAGCTTGTGTGCCAGTCTTGACTCCTGGGTGTGCCACCTCTCTCCCTCTCATTCAGTGGGCCATAGAAAGCCTATTTATTTATTTTTTTAAATATTATTGGGTTTCTAAAGTCTCCCTTAAAAAACAAAAAATACATAAAAAAACAGTGGGAGAGTAATATTGCCCTTTCAGCTTGTGTGCCAGGCTTGACTCCTGGGTGTGCCACCTCTCTCCCTCTCATTCAGTGGGCCATAGAAAGCCTATTTATTTATTTTTTTTAAATATTATTGGGTTTCTAAAGTCTCCCTTAAAAAACAAAAAATACATAAAAAAACAGTGGGAGAGTAATATTGCCCTTTCAGCTTGTGTGCCAGTCTTGACTCCTGGGTGTGCCACCTCTCTCCCTCTCATTCAGTGGGCCATAGAAAGCCTATTTATTTTTTTTTAAAAATATTATTGGGTTTCTAAAGTCTCCCTTAAAAAACAAAAAATACATAAAAAAACAGTGGGAGAGTAATATTGCCCTTTCAGCTTGTGTGCCAGTCTTGACTCCTGGGTGTGCCACCTCTCTCCCTGTCATTCAGTGGGCCATAGAAAGCCTATTTATTTATTTTTTTAAATATTATTAGGTTTCTAAAGTCTCCCTTAAAAAACAAAAAATACATAAAAAAACAGTGGGAGAGTAATATTGCCCTTTCAGCTTGTGTGCCAGTCTTGACTCCTGGGTGTGCCACCTCTCTCCCTCTCATTCAGTGGGCCATAGAAAGCCTATTTATTTTATTTTTTTAATATTATTGGGTTTCTAAAGTCTCCCTTAAAAAACAAAAAATACATAAAAAAACAGTGGGAGAGTAATATTGCCCTTTCAGCTTGTGTGCCAGTCTTGACTCCTGGGTGTGCCACCTCTCTCTCATTCAGTGGGCCATAGAAAGCATTTTTTTTTTTTTCCTTGATTTGTGTTCTAAAATCTACCTCAACACAAAAACACTACATCAATCAGTGGGAGAAAAATATTGGCCTCAGTCAGGGCTTGTGTGCCACTGCTGTGTGTGCTATCTCTCATTCAGTGGGCTATAGAAAGCCTATTTATTTATTTATTTTTTTTCTTATTATTTGGTTTCTAAAGTCTCCCTGAAAAAAAAAAAAAAAAACATAAAAAAACAGTGGGAGAGTAATATTGCCCTTTCAGCTTGTGTGCCAGTCTTGACTCCTGGGTGTGCCACCTCTCTCCCTCTCATTCAGTGGGCCATAGAAAGCCTATTTATTTATTTTTTTAAATATTATTGGGTTTCTAAAGTCTCCCTTAAAAAAAAAAAATACCTAAAAAAACAGTGGGAGAGTAATATTGCCCTTTCAGCTTGTGTGCCAGTCTTGACTCCTGGGTGTGCCACCTCTCTCCCTCTCATTCAGTGGGCCATAGAAAGCCTATTTATTTTTTTTTAAAAATATTATTGGGTTTCTAAAGTCTCCCTTAAAAAACAAAAAATACATAAAAAAACAGTGGGAGAGTAATATTGCCCTTTCAGCTTGTGTGCCAGGCTTGACTCCTGGGTGTGCCACCTCTCTCCCTCTCATTCAGTGGGCCATAGAAAGCCTATTTATTTATTTTTTTAAATATTATTGGGTTTCTAAAGTCTCCCTTAAAAAACAAAAAATACATAAAAAAACAGTGGGAGAGTAATATTGCCCTTTCAGCTTGTGTGCCAGTCTTGACTCCTGGGTGTGCCACCTCTCTCCCTCTCATTCAGTGGGCCATAGAAAGCCTATTTATTTATTTTTTTAAATATTATTGGGTTTCTAAAGTCTCCCTTAAAAAACAAAAAATACATAAAAAAACAGTGGGAGAGTAATATTGCCCTTTCATCTTTTGTGCCAGTCTTGACTCCTGGGTGTGCCACCTCTCTCCCTCTCATTCAGTGGGCCATAGAAAGCCTATTTATTTTTTTTTTTAAATATTATTGGGTTTCTAAAGTCTCCCTGAAAAAAAAAAAATACATAAAAAAACAGTGGGAGAGTATTATTGCCCTTTCAGCTTGTGTGCCAGTCTTGACTCCTGGGTGTGCCACCTCTCTCCCTCTCATTCAGTGGGCCATAGAAAGCCTATTTATTTTTTTTTTTAAATATTATTGGGTTTCTAAAGTCTCCCTTAAAAAACAAAAAATACATAAAAAAACAGTGGGAGAGTAATATTGCCCTTTCAGCTTGTGTGCCAGTCTTGACTCCTGGGTGTGCCACCTCTCTCCCTCTCATTCAGTGGGCCATAGAAAGCCTATTTATTTTTTTTTTTAAATATTATTGGGTTTCTAAAGTCTCCCTGAAAAAAAAAAAATACATAAAAAAACAGTGGGAGAGTAATATTGCCCTTTCAGCTTGTGTGCCAGTCTTGACTCCTGGGTGTGCCACCTCTCTCCCTCTCATTCAGTGGGCCATAGAAAGCCTATTTATTTTTTTTTTTAAATATTATTGGGTTTCTAAAGTCTCCCTTAAAAAACAAAAAATACATAAAAAAACAGTGGGAGAGTAATATTGCCCTTTCAGCTTGTGTGCCAGTCTTGACTCCTGGGTGTGCCACCTCTCTCTCATTCAGTGGGCCATAGAAAGCATTTTTTTTTTTTTTCCTTGATTTGTGTTCTAAAATCTACCTCAACACAAAAACACTACATCAATCAGTGGGAGAAAAATATTGGCCTCAGTCAGGGCTTGTGTGCCACTGCTGTGTGTGCTATCTCTCATTCAGTGGGCTATAGAAAGCCTATTTATTTATTTATTTTTTTTCTTATTATTTGGTTTCTAAAGTCTCCCTGAAAAAAAAAAAAAAAACATAAAAAAACAGTGGGAGAGTAATATTGCCCTTTCAGCTTGTGTGCCAGTCTTGACTCCTGGGTGTGCCACCTCTCTCTCTCATTCAGTGGGCTATAGAAAGCCTATTTTTTTTTTTTTTTTTTTTTTATATTATTTGGTTTCTAATGTCTCCCTGAAATAAAAAAAAAACTTAAAAAAACAGTGGGAGAGTAATATTGCCCTTTCAGCTTGTGCGCCAGTCTTGACTCCTGGGTGTGCCACCTCTCTCTCTAATTGTGGGCCATAGAAAGCCTTTTTTTTTTTTTTTTTTTTAATATTATTTGGTTTCTAAAGTCTCCCTGAGAAAAAAAATAAAATAAATTAGGTGGGAGATTAATATTGACATTAGTGCTTGAGTGACAGTCCTGCGTGTGTGTCATCTCTGTGATTTTGTGCCACAGAAAACAGAGTGTGTAACATTGTGCCTGATTTTCCTTGTGGTCTCACCAACCTGTTAAGGGATATTGAAATCATACTGAAGTTATAGCTCACCGTGTAAGTTGTTTGACAGCAACAAATAAAGTTACTTTGGTTAAGATTTTAAAACAATGAGGAAGTCTGGTGCAAGAGGTCGTCGTGGGCGTTCATTGTCAGCTGGTAATGATGGTAGTGGTAGTGGAGCATCAGGTGGTCGTGGGGATAAAAATATTCCACCTAAGTCTGGAGCTGTGGAGCCAGTTTCGTCGTCAGGCTACACAAGGCCTCGAACGCTCTCTTTTCTGGGAGTAGGAAAACCGCTTTTAAAGGCGGAGCAGCAACAGCAAGTTTTGGCTTACATTGCAGACTCAGCCTCTAGCTCTTTTGCCTCCTCTTCCGAAACTGGTAAATGTAAAAGCAGCGCGTCGCTTGTGGATGTTCACGGTCAGGGACAAGTCGCTTCCTTGTCCTCCTCAGCAAAAACTACAACAAGAGAGAAGGATGCAGCAGGCGACACAACGGGTCACTCCATGGAGCTCTTTACACATACCGTCCCTGGCTTAGAAAGTGAAACATTTAACAGGCCATGCCCATTACAAGTATATTCTGACATGGAGTGCACTGATGCACAGCCACAGCCAGAGTACTATGCTGCTCCTTTGACTCAGACCACCACATTGCCCTCTCAGGGTACAGATCCACAATCAGACCCTGATGAGACTATGTTGCCCCGCCACGAACGCTATACCACCGACCGACACAGTGACACAGACGAAGTTGCACACGAGCTCGAAGAGGAGGTAATAGATGACCCAGTTATTGACCCCGATTGGCAGCCATTGGGGGAACAGGGTGCAGGCGGCAGTAGTTCAGAAGCGGAGGTGGAGGAGGGGCCGCAGCAGGCATCAACATCGCAACAGGTTCCATCTGCCGGGCCCGTATCTGGCCCAAAACGCGTGTCAAAGCCAAAACCTGTTGGAGCACAGCGTTGCCATCCGGTTAAAGCTCAGTCTGCAATCCCTGAAAAGGGATCCGAGTCTAGGAAGAGTGCAGTCTGGCATTTTTTTAAACAACATCCAACTGATCAGCGCAAAGTCATCTGTCAAAAATGTTCAACTAGCTTAAGCAGAGGTCAGAATCTGAAAAGTCTAAATACTAGTTGCATGCATAGACACTTAACCACCATGCATTTTCAAGCCTGGACTAACTACCAAACGTCCCTCAAGGTTGTAGCACCCTCGGCCAATGAAGCTTGTCAGCAACGCAACATCCCTTCCGTCACTGTAAGGCCACCATTTTCCGCACCACCGGCTGTATCTGTGCAGGTTTCTTTGCCAGCCAAAAGCAGTCAGGGTCAGGGAATCACCAGTTTTGTAGGAGGAAATATTGCATCTAGGGCACCGGCGGAAACAATACCGTCTCCAACCGTCTCTCAGTCTGCCATGTACACCGGCACACCCGAAAGTTCCACGATCTCCAGCTCTCCAGTCCAGCTCACCCTACATGAGACTCTGGTTAGAAAAAGGAAGTACTTATCCTCGCATCCGCGTACACAGTGTTTTAACGCCCACATAGCTAGACTAATCTCGTTAGAGATGATGCCCTACCGGTTAGTTGAAAGCGAAGCTTTCAAAGCCCTGATGGAGTACGCTGAACCACGATACGAGCTACCCAGTCGACACTTTTTTTCCAGAAAAGCCATCCCAGCCCTGCACCAGCATGTTAAACAGCGCATCGTCCATGCACTCAGGCAATCTGTGAGTACAAAGGTGCACCTGACTACAGATGCATGGACCAGTAGGCATGGCCAGGGACGTTATGTGTCCATCACGGCACACTGGGTGAATGTGGTGGATGCAGGGTCCACAGGCGACATCAATTTAGGGACAGTTGTGCCTAGCCCACGGTCTAGGAAACAGTTGGCTGTAGGCGTTCGCACCCCCTCCTCCTCCTCCTCCTCGTCCTCCTGCAGAAGCTACAGCTCTTCCACAGAACGCAGTCTGCCAACCACTCCATCGGCAGATGACACTGTTGCACACCAGTTGTCCCATTATGGGCCAGCTACTGCCAAGCGTCAGCAGGCTGTATTGGCTATGAAGTGCTTGGGCGACAACAGACACACCGCGGAAGTTCTGTCCGAGTTCTTGCAACAAGAAACGCAGTCGTGGCTGGGCACAGTAGATCTTGAGGCAGGCAAGGTAGTGAGTGATAACGGAAGGAATTTCCTGGCTGCCATCTCCCTTTCCCAACTGAAACACATTCCTTGCCTGGCTCACACCTTAAACCTGGTGGTGCAGTGCTTATTGAAAACTTATCCTGGGTTCTCCGACCTGCTCCTCAAAGTGCGTGCACTTTGCTCACATATCCGACGTTCGCCTGTACACGCCAGCCGTATGCAGACCTATCAGCGGTCTTTGAACCTTCCCCAGCATCGCCTAATCATAGACGTTGCAACAAGGTGGAACTCAACACTGCACATGCTTCAGAGACTGTGCGAACAGAGGCGTGCTGTTATTTATTTGTGGGAGGATACACGGGCAGGCAGTAGGATGGCAGACATGGAGTTGTCAGGTGTGCAGTGGTCTAAGATACAAGACATGTGTCAAGTCCTTCAGTGTTTTGAGGAATGCACACGGCTGGTTAGTGCAGACAACGCCGTAATAAGCATGAGCATCCCCCTAATGCGTCTGCTGATGCAAAGTTTGACGCACATAAAGGAGCAGGCGTCTGCACCAGAGGAAGAGGAAAGCCTTGATGACAGTCAGCCATTGTCTGGTCAGGGCAGTGTACAGGACGAGGTAGCGGGCGAAGAGGAGGTGGAGGACGAGGAGGATGATGGGGATGAGTATATTTTTAATGCCGAACCTTTCCCGGGGGCACAGGAAATTGGTTGCGTGTCACGGCCGGGTTCTGGTTTTTTGAGGGACACAAGTGACGTAGATTTGCCTGCAACTGCCCCTCAACCAATCACAACCGGAGATTTTACAACTGGAACTTTGGCCCACATGGCGGATTATGCCTTACGTATCCTAAAAAGGGACACACGCATTACGAAAATGATGAACGATGACGATTACTGGTTGGCCTGCCTCCTTGATCCACGCTATAAAGGCAAATTGCAAAATATTATGCCACATGAGAACTTGGAACTAATATTAGCAACCAAACAATCAACTCTTGTTGACCGTTTGCTTCAGGCATTCCCAGCACACAGCGCACGTGATCGTTCTCACACGAGCTCCAGGGGGCAGCAGACTAGGAGTGTTAGGGGTGCACACATCAGAAGTGGCGTTGGACAGAGGGGTTTTCTGACCAGGTTGTGGAGTGATTTTGCTATGACCGCAGACAGGACAGGTACTGCTGCATCAATTGAAAGTGACAGGAGACAACATTTGTCCAGTATGGTTACTAACTATTTTTCATCCCTTATCGATGTTCTCCCTCAACCGTCATTCCCATTTGATTACTGGGCCTCCAAATTAGACACCTGGCCAGAATTGGCAGAATATGCATTGCAGGAGCTTGCTTGCCCGGCAGCAAGTGTCCTATCAGAAAGAGTATTCAGTGCTGCAGGTTCAATATTAACCGAAAAAAGGACTCGTCTGGCTACCCAAAATGTTGACGATCTAACATTCATTAAAATGAACCACAACTGGATTTCGAAATCTTTTGCCCCACCTTGCCCGGCCGACACCTAGCTTTCCTATGAAAGGCTCTTGCCTGTGAATTACTTTTCTAATGTCTAATTTGCTGCAGCTGATTGTACAGCATACGACATGTTTACACCTCCCTAAATGGCCAAACTCCCCACACGGGGCCGTGGTATCGCGACTTGGCGCAAGCACCCGTGAGACTGCTGTTTGTCTGAAGAGGTGGGTGTGCTCGCTTTTGGTTGACGGCATTGCTACTGGGTCCCTCATAGTACAATGTAGTGTCTCTGGCGGTGGTGGTGCACACCCAACGTCAGACACACCGTTGTAACATGAGGGGCCCTGGGGCGGTCCCGCCGGCCTCTAGAGAGTTCCCCCCTACCCCAGCTCAAAATGTGCTCTACCACATGCAAAATTATGTCGCACAGCTCCACCAATCTTTAGTCTATTCGCTGACATCATTCAATGTCTGGCACTGACAATACAAATTTGTAGACATCTACGATGCAACTTAAAGTAGTCTGTGTCTGTGTCCTATATTGGCACCATTAAATAGTTACTGCCAAATTACTATGTCAGAAACTCAGCAGATGAGCCCACCCCTGTACCTAAGTATGCCACCTTTTTTTTTGTTTTGGTTGTTTTGCGAGACATTAACATCTATTTATATTTTGGGAGTACTGGGACAGACACTCCTTGCACTACTCCTCCACTCACCACCAAGCTGCCCGTGTATCCATGTAACCGCTGTAAAACTGCCATGAGCCTATTGTTTGTTATTTTAGGCCTTTGAAGCCTGTCTGCGGTCCCTCCTTCCACTAGTCCTCCACTGACCAGACCACTGCTGCCCGTGTACCCCTGGAACCAATTATAAAGTGCCTACAGTCAGCCCATTTTTTTATGTTAGGCCTTTGAAGCCTGTCTGCGGTCCCTCCTTCCACTAGTCCTCCACTGGCCAGACCACTGCTGCCCGTGTACCCCTGGAACCAATTATAAAGTGCCTACAGCCAGCCCATTTTTTTATGTTAGGCCTTTGAAGCCTGTCTGCGGTCCCTCCTTCCACTAGTCCTCCACTGACCAGACCACTGCTGCCCGTGTACCCCTGGAACCAATTATAAAGTGCCTACAGCCAGCCCATTTTCTTATGTTAGGCCTTTGAAGCCTGTCTGCGGTCCCTACTTTAAATACTCCTCCACTGACCACCAAGCTGCCTGCCCGTGTATCCATGTAACCGCTGTAAAACTGCCATGAGCCTATTGTTTGTTATTTTAGGCCTTTGAAGCCTGTCTGCGGTCCCTCCTTCCACTAGTCCTCCACTGACCAGACCACTGCTGCCCGTGTACCCCTGGAACCAATTATAAAGTGCCTACAGCCAGCCCATTTTTTTATGTTAGGCCTTTGAAGCCTGTCTGCGGTCCCTCCTTCCACTAGTCCTCCACTGGCCAGACCACTGCTGCCCGTGTACCCCTGGAACCAATTATAAAGTGCCTACAGCCAGCCCATTTTTTTATGTTAGGCCTTTGAAGCCTGTCTGCGGTCCCTCCTTCCACTAGTCCTCCACTGACCAGACCACTGCTGCCCGTGTACCCCTGGAACCAATTATAAAGTGCCTACAGCCAGCCCATTTTCTTATGTTAGGCCTTTGAAGCCTGTCTGCGGTCCCTACTTTAAATACTCCTCCACTGACCACCAAGCTGCCTGCCCGTGTATCCATGTAACCGCTGTAAAACTGCCATGAGCCTATTGTTTGTTATTTTAGGCCTTTGAAGCCTGTCTGCGGTCCCTCCTTCCACTAGTCCTCCACTGACCAGACCACTGCTGCCCGTGTACCCCTGGAACCAATTATAAAGTGCCTACAGCCAGCCCATTTTTTTATGTTAGGCCTTTGAAGCCTGTCTGCGGTCCCTCCTTCCACTAGTCCTCCACTGGCCAGACCACTGCTGCCCGTGTACCCCTGGAACCAATTATAAAGTGCCTACAGCCAGCCCATTTTCTTATGTTAGGCCTTTGAAGCCTGTCTGCGGTCCCTACTTTAAATACTCCTCCACTGACCACCAAGCTGCCTGCCCGTGTATCCATGTAACCGCTGTAAAACTGCCATGAGCCTATTGTTTGTTATGTTAGGCCTTTGAAGCCTGTCTGCGGTCCCTACTTTAAATACTCCTCCACTGACCACCAAGCTGCCTGCCCGTGTATCCATGTAACCGCTGTAAAACTGCCATGAGCCTATTGTTTGTTATTTTAGGCCTTTGAAGCCTGTCTGCGGTCCCTCCTTCCACTAGTCCTCCACTGACCAGACCACTGCTGCCCGTGTACCCCTGGAACCAATTATAAAGTGCCTACAGCCAGCCCATTTTTTTATGTTAGGCCTTTGAAGCCTGTCTGCGGTCCCTCCTTCCACTAGTCCTCCACTGACCAGACCACTGCTGCCCGTGTACCCCTGGAACCAATTATAAAGTGCCTACAGCCAGCCCATTTTCTTATGTTAGGCCTTTGAAGCCTGTCTGCGGTCCCTACTTTAAATACTCCTCCACTGACCACCAAGCTGCCTGCCCGTGTATCCATGTAACCGCTGTAAAACTGCCATGAGCCTATTGTTTGTTATTTTAGGCCTTTGAAGCCTGTCTGCGGTCCCTCCTTCCACTAGTCCTCCACTGACCAGACCACTGCTGCCCGTGTACCCCTGGAACCAATTATAAAGTGCCTACAGCCAGCCCATTTTCTTATGTTAGGCCTTTGAAGCCTGTCTGCGGTCCCTACTTTAAATACTCCTCCACTGACCACCAAGCTGCCTGCCCGTGTAGCCATGTAACCGCTGTAAAACTGCCATGAGCCTATTGTTTGTTATGTTAGGCCTTTGATAGCCTGTCTGCGGTCCCTACTTTAAATACTCCTCCACTCACCACCAAGCTGCCTGCCCGTCTATCCATGTAACCGCTGTAAAACTGCAATGAGCCTATTGTTTGTTATTTTAGGCCTTTGATAGCCTGTCTGCGGCCCCTACTTGCAATACTCCTCCACTGACCACAATGCTGCCTGGAGTGCCTGCCTGTGTATCCATGTAACCGATGTAAAACTGCCATGACTGCCTACTGTTTGTTATTTTAGGCCTTTGATAGCCTGTCTGCAGCCCCTACTTGCAATACTCCTCCACTGACCACACCAATGCTGCCCGTGTACCCCTGGAACCTATTTAAAAGTTCATAGAGCCTAGTTATATATTTTATTTACTATTAATAAGGCCATGATGGACTACGCTGTACCACGCTACAAGCTAACCAGTCGACACTTCTTTTGCGAGAAAAGCCATCCCAACCCTCCACCAGCATGTAGAAGACCGCATTGTCCATGCACTCTGGCAATCTGTGAGTACAAAGGTGCACCTGATAACAGACGCATGGACCTGTAGGCATGGCCACGGAAGATTACGTGTCCATTACGGCGCAATGGGTTAATGTGGTGGATGCATGGTCCACAGGGGACAGCCTACTAAGTCTGTCTGCAGTCCCTAATTCAAATTGTCCTCCACTGTCTAAATCGGAGCTTCCACCTTCTGGCTTTCGGCCTATAGTATCAGAAATTAAACTGCATTTGGCCTTCAACTTTGGATAGGGCCTACTAACGGCTTCTGCCCCTCCCTGGTGTTGCCCTCAACTAAATAAAGCTGAGCTTCAACCTTCCGGCTCTCATTAAGTGGTTTTAAAAAAAAAAAATGGTGGTTAGGGCCTACTAACGGCTTCTGCCCCTCCCTGGTGTTGCCCTCAACTAAATAAAGCTGAGCTTCAACCTTCTGCTCCAAATTACCATTTTAAAAAATGCAATAGGCTTTTCCGGCCTACTAAAGGTGTCTGTCTGTGTGCCCCTGCCTGGTGTTGTCCTCAACTAAATAAAGCTGAGCTTCAACCTTCCGGCTCTCATTAAGTGGTTTTAAAAAAAAAAAATGGTGGTTAGGGCCTACTAACGGCTTCTGCCCCTCCCTGGTGTTGCCCTCAACTAAATAAAGCTGAGCTTCAACCTTCTGCTCCAAATTACCATTTTAAAAAATGCAATAGGCTTTTCCGGCCTACTAAAGGTGTCTGTCTGTGTGCCCCTGCCTGGTGTTGTCCTCAACTAAATAAAGCTGAGCTTCAACCTTCTGCTCCAAATTACCATTTTAAAAAATGCAATAGGCTTTTCCGGCCTACTAAAGGTGTCTGTCTGTGTGCCCCTGCCTGGTGTTGTCCTCAACTAAATAAAGCTGAGCTTCAACCTTCTGCTCCAAATTACCATTTTAAAAAATGCAATAGGCTTTTCCGGCCTACTAAAGGTGTCTGTCTGTGTGCCCCTGCCTGGTGTTGCCCTCAACTAAATAAAGCTGAGCTTCAACCTTCTGCTCCAAATTACCATTTTAAAAAATGCAATAGGCTTTTCCGGCCTACTAAAGGTGTCTGTCTGTGTGCCCCTGCCTGGTGTTGTCCTCAACTAAATAAAGCTGAGCTTCAACCTTCTGCTCCAAATTACCATTTTAAAAAATGCAATAGGCTTTTCCGGCCTACTAAAGGTGTCTGTCTGTGTGCCCCTGCCTGGTGTTGTCCTCAACTAAATAAAGCTGAGCTTCAACCTTCTGCTCCAAATTACCATTTTAAAAAATGCAATAGGCTTTTCTGGCCTACTAAAGGTGTCTGTCTGTGTGCCCCTGCCTGGTGTTGTCCTCAACTAAATAAAGCTGAGCTTCAACCTTCTGCTCCAAATTACCATTTTAAAAAATGCAATAGGCTTTTCCGGCCTACTAAAGGTGTCTGTCTGTGTGCCCCTGCCTGGTGTTGTCCTCAACTAAATAAAGCTGAGCTTCAACCTTCTGCTCCAAATTACCATTTTAAAAAATGCAATAGGCTTTTCCGGCCTACTAAAGGTGTCTGTCTGTGTGCCCCTGCCTGGTGTTGTCCTCAACTAAATAAAGCTGAGCTTCAACCTTCCGGCTCTCATTAAGTGGTTTTAAAAAAAAAAAATGGTGGTTAGGGCCTACTAACGGCTTCTGCCCCTCCCTGGTGTTGCCCTCAACTAAATAAAGCTGAGCTTCAACCTTCTGCTCCAAATTACCATTTTAAAAAATGCAATAGGCTTTTCCGGCCTACTAAAGGTGTCTGTCTGTGTGCCCCTGCCTGGTGTTGTCCTCAACTAAATAAAGCTGAGCTTCAACCTTCTGCTCCAAATTACCATTTTAAAAAATGCAATAGGCTTTTCCGGCCTACTAAAGGTGTCTGTCTGTGTGCCCCTGCCTGGTGTTGTCCTCAACTAAATAAAGCTGAGCTTCAACCTTCTGCTCCAAATTACCATTTTAAAAAATGCAATAGGCTTTTCCGGCCTACTAAAGGTGTCTGTCTGTGTGCCCCTGCCTGGTGTTGTCCTCAACTAAATAAAGCTGAGCTTCAACCTTCTGCTCCAAATTACCATTTTAAAAAATGCAATAGGCTTTTCCGGCCTACTAAAGGTGTCTGTCTGTGTGCCCCTGCCTGGTGTTGTCCTCAACTAAATAAAGCTGAGCTTCAACCTTCTGCTCCAAATTACCATTTTAAAAAATGCAATAGGCTTTTCCGGCCTACTAAAGGTGTCTGTCTGTGTGCCCCTGCCTGGTGTTGTCCTCAACTAAATAAAGCTGAGCTTCAACCTTCTGCTCCAAATTACCATTTTAAAAAATGCAATAGGCTTTTCCGGCCTACTAAAGGTGTCTGTCTGTGTGCCCCTGCCTGGTGTTGTCCTCAACTAAATAAAGCTGAGCTTCAACCTTCTGCTCCAAATTACCATTTTAAAAAATGCAATAGGCTTTTCCGGCCTACTAAAGGTGTCTGTCTGTGTGCCCCTGCCTGGTGTTGTCCTCAACTAAATAAAGCTGAGCTTCAACCTTCTGCTCCAAATTACCATTTTAAAAAATGCAATAGGCTTTTCCGGCCTACTAAAGGTGTCTGTCTGTGTGCCCCTGCCTGGTGTTGTCCTCAACTAAATAAAGCTGAGCTTCAACCTTCTGCTCCAAATTACCATTTTAAAAAATGCAATAGGCTTTTCCGGCCTACTAAAGGTGTCTGTCTGTGTGCCCCTGCCTGGTGTTGTCCTCAACTAAATAAAGCTGAGCTTCAACCTTCCGGCTCTCATTAAGTGGTTTTAAAAAAAAAAAATGGTGGTTAGGGCCTACTAACGGCTTCTGCCCCTCCCTGGTGTTGCCCTCAACTAAATAAAGCTGAGCTTCAACCTTCTGCTCCAAATTACCATTTTAAAAAATGCAATAGGCTTTTCCGGCCTACTAAAGGTGTCTGTCTGTGTGCCCCTGCCTGGTGTTGTCCTCAACTAAATAAAGCTGAGCTTCAACCTTCTGCTCCAAATTACCATTTTAAAAAATGCAATAGGCTTTTCCGGCCTACTAAAGGTGTCTGTCTGTGTGCCCCTGCCTGGTGTTGTCCTCAACTAAATAAAGCTGAGCTTCAACCTTCTGCTCCAAATTACCATTTTAAAAAATGCAATAGGCTTTTCCGGCCTACTAAAGGTGTCTGTCTGTGTGCCCCTGCCTGGTGTTGTCCTCAACTAAATAAAGCTGAGCTTCAACCTTCCGGCTCTCATTAAGTGGTTTTAAAAAAAAAAAATGGTGGTTAGGGCCTACTAACGGCTTCTGCCCCTCCCTGGTGTTGCCCTCAACTAAATAAAGCTGAGCTTCAACCTTCTGCTCCAAATTACCATTTTAAAAAATGCAATAGGCTTTTCCGGCCTACTAAAGGTGTCTGCCCCTCCCTGGTGTTGTCCTCAACTGAACAAAGCTGAGCTTCCACATTCTGGCTTTCGCCCTATACTATCAGATATTAAACTGCATTTGGCCTACTAGTGTGGTTAGGCCCTTGAAACAGTGTCTGCTGCTCTTGGGTTTGCTACTCCACTGAACAAAGCAATGCCGCCTGTTTAGTCCTGTTACCAATTTTGAACTGCATGTAGCCTACTTTATTCTTTGGCCCTATATCTGTTTCCTCCTCATCCTGCCCATTGCCCAGCCACTGCTAAATGAGTCTGCTGGTACATTGACCTAGACCACTACATTCCCCTTGTACTCTACACAGCCAGAATCTGACCCTGCTGAAAGTAAGGTTACCCTTCCCGCATGTTATACCACCTTACACAGGGACAAAGAGGAAGGTGCAGATGAAAGTGCAGGTTCCTTCATCAGGTGGGGGGGCATACTCGTTGGCGACGTCACTGGCACAGGGCCCCTCAGAGTACGCAAAAGTGTCGCTGCTGGTGGGAGGCGCCCCCGCCATGCAAACACACCGCCGTACTTTGAGGGGCCCTGTGCCAGTGGCAATGCGAACGAGTGGGCCCCCCCCTGCTTGCTCAGGATCACAGCACTTGCAACTTTTAAATACTTACCTTTCCCTGCAACACCGCCGTGACGTAGTCCGCATTTCCTGGGCCCACGAAAAACTTGAGCCAGCCCTACTCCCCCCACAACTTTCCCCCAATTCCCTATGCCCAACTATTATTATACAGTTAATTAAGATTGGCAAGCTTCAGAAACAAGAATGGATGTTTTTGGCATTAAAATGGGCACTGTAGGTGTTTTCCTGGCCTCCACTCACTGCCGACTATGCTTCCCCATTGACTTGCATTGGGTTTCGTGTTTCGGTCGATCCCCGACTTTTAGCGATAATCGGCCGACTGCACTCGACTCGACTCTGGACAAAATCGGGTTTCCCAAAACCCTACTCGATCTTAAAAAAATGAAAGTCGCTCAACCCTAGTGTCCACATGTTTGACATTTCTGAAGCGATGAGAACCCGCCTATCTATGGGTACAGGTCTCCAGAAGCATAAACTTGGCATAATGTACTGTTGACTGCAACATAGTGGTCACTACAACATACTGGTCACTACAGCGTACTAGTCACTACAATGGAAGTTTGCAATTTTCACTCGGCAAAATTAAATTCTGCTTGTTTCTGGAAAACACCTTTTAAGTCAAAATGGGGTCAATTTAGGGGGATTCTGCTCTTCTAGCAATTAGGGGCTCTGTATATGGAGTCCACAAAATATTCTAGGAAAATCTGTGCTCCAGGAGGCAAATAGCACTCCATCCCTCCCAAGTCTCTCCATATGCCAAAGCAGTACTGTACAGCCACATATTGGGTATTGCCACATTCAGTAAAAATTGTGCGACAAATTATTTTGCCATTTTTACCCAATTTTTGTATAAAAATGTAAACTCTGAGATGAAAACAAAATTTTGGTGGTAAAAATGTAGTTATTTTTTCTTCATTGTCCAATGGAAGAAAATTCTGTGACACACCCGTGGTGTCAATATGATCACTGTTTCCCTAGATGAATTTGTTGAGAGGTGTAGTTTGTAAAATGAGGCCACTTATGGGAGTTCTGCTGTTCTGTCAACTCAGGGGCTTTTTCAGTGGGTCATGGAACCCGCATGCCATAACAGTAGAATCCGCAGTATAGGATGGTGCTTCTGAGCTCTGCACTGTGCCTGAAAAATATTTCCCGCTTACATGTAGGTTATTGGCACACTAAGAAAAAAATGGACCTCAATTTGTAGTAAAAAAATTTCTCATTAGCCCTCAGAAAAATGGAAAACTTGGGGCTAAAACAACATTTTAGTGGTAAATAGGTAATTTATCCTTTCTTCACAGCTTAATCTTATAAAATTTTGTGAAGCACATGTGGTTCAAATATGATCATTGCACCCCTAGATGAATTCATTGGGGACTATAGTTTATAAAAATGAGTTCACATACGGGGGGGTTCTAATGTCCTGGCACCTCCAGGCTCTGCCAATATGACACGGCATCCTCAAGCCATTCCAGCAAAATCTGAACACCAACATGGTGCCTCTTCCCTTCTGAGATTTGCACTCTGCCTCAAAGGTAGTATTCCCCCACATATGGGGTATTGGCATATTCAGGACAAATTACACAACAAATTCTATGGTGCAATTTTTCCTGTTAGGCCGGGGTCACACTAGACCGTAATACGGACGAGTGCAATGCGAGAAAAAAATTGCATAGCGCTCGACCCAATGTAAATCTATGGGGCAGCTCCCATCATCCGATATTTTCTCGGCCGTATTCAGGATCCAAGTGAAATCGCAGCATGCTGCGATTGTCAGCGTATCTCGGCCGAGAATCGCCAATGCAAGTCTATGGGTGCGCGAAAAAATCGGATTCCACACTGACCAGCAGTGTGACTTGCGAGAAATATGCAGCAGTGTTCTATAGAAAAGCCGGTAATTCAATTGCCGGCTTTTTCTTTCTCCTTCACAAACCCGACATGATATAAGACACGGTTTACATACAGTAAACCATCTCATATCCCTTTTTTTGCATATTCCACACTACTAATGTTAGTAGTGTGTATGTGCAAAATTTGGGTGCTGTAGCTTGTAAATTAAAAGGTTAAATCGCGGAAAAAAATGGCGTGGGCTCCCGCGCAATTTTCTCTGCCAGAGTGGTAAAGCCAGTGACTGGGGGCAGATATTAATAGCCTAGAGAGGGTCCATGGTTTTTGGCCCCCTCCGGCTAAAAACATCTGCCCCCAGCCACCCCAGAAAAGGCACATCTGGAAGATGCGCCTATTCTGGCACTTGGCCTCTCTCTTCCCATTCCCGTGTAGCGGTGGGATATGGGGTAATGAAGGGTTAATGTCACCTTGCTATTGTAAGGTGACATTAAGCCAGATTAATAATGGAGAGGCGTCAATTATGACACCTATCCATTATTAATCCAATAGTACGAAATGGTTAAAAAAATACACACATTATTTAAAAGTATTTTAATGAAATAAAGACACAGGGTGTTTTATTATTTTATTATACTGGTAATCCACCTGAAGACCCTTGTCACCTGAAACAAAGTTAAAAAAACAAACAACAATATTCCATACCTTCCGTCGTTCCGTCAGTCCCACAATGTAAATCCATCTGAAGGGGTTAAATCATTTTACAGCCAGGAGCTGTGCTAATGCACCCGCTCCTGTCTGTAAAATGTTGTGAATGAATGGAGTGCAGGGGAATGTCCTGTAGTTACCTTGATTCGTGGTGATGTGCCCTGTTGTGAACTATATTTTTTGGCTCCCTCTTGTGGTCACTAGCGGTATGGCACTTGGATTGTCTTTCCCCAGGTTGGTACCCACCTGGTTCGTTAGGCCTTGGGTGTTCCTATTTAGACTTCCTGGAAACTCAGTCTTGTGCCTGGAATCGATGTTATCAGTCTATGCCTGTTTTCTCCTGACTCCTGGTCTCCTGATTTTTGCAAGATAAGCTAAGTTCTGCTTTCTTATTTTTGTTCATTTGCATTTGCTCTTATTTTGTTCAATATGTGATCTCATGTGACATATGTGACAATTCAGCTTGTTCAATATGTGATCTCTGTTTTGCTGGAAGCTCTAGGGGGCTGATATTCTCCCCCCACACCGTTAGTCGGTGCGGGGGTTCTTGGATATTCAGCGTGGATATTTTTGTAGGGTTTTTGCTGACCGCATAAGTCCGCTTCCTATTTTCTGCTATTAATTAGTGGGCCTCTCTTTGCTAAATCTATTTCATTCTTACATTTGTCTTTTCTTCTTACCTCACCGTTATTATTTGTTGGGGGCTTGTATTTTAACTTTGGGGTCTTTTCTCTGGAGGCAAGTGAGGTCTTATTTTCTCTGAAAGGGTTAGTTAGTTCTCCGGCTGGCGCGAGACGTCTAGAATCAACGTAGGTACGTTCCCCGGCTGCTTCTAGTTGTTGTGCCAGGATCAGGTATGCGGTCAGCCAAGTTACCACCTCCCTATGAGCTGGTTTTTGTGTTTGCAGACTTAGCTGGAACTCCTGAGATCCTCTACCACTAGGATCATAACAGTATTCCAGGCCAAAAAGAGAATATTTAATGCATTGCAGAAGCGGGATTAAAAGAAAAGAAGTTCTGAGTTTTGTTTTTTTTTTTCTTCTTCCCCTTTTTCTCTGAGTGGCTTGAAGCTCTGCTGCAGACATGAATGTTCAGACTCTGATTACTAGTGTGGATCAGCTTGCTGCACGAGTGCAGGGCATTCAGGATTTTGTTACTTGTAGTCCTATGTCAGAGCCTAAGATACCTATTCCTGAGCTGTTCTCTGGAGATCGATTTAAATTTAGGAATTTTAGGAATAATTGTAAATTGTTTCTATCTTTGAGACCTCGTTCATCTGGAGACTCAGTTCAGCAAGTTAAAATTGTTATCTCCTTCTTGCGGGGCGACCCTCAGGATTGGGCTTTCTCATTGGCGCCAGGAGATCCTGCATTGGCAAATATTGATGCGTTTTTTCTGGCGCTCGGATTGCTTTATGAGGAGCCTAATCTTGAAATTCAGGCAGAAAAAGCATTGCTGGCTATCTCTCGGGACCAGGATGAAGCTGAAGTGTATTGCCAAAAATTTCGGAAATGGTCCGTGCTTACTCAATGGAATGAGTGTGTTCTGGCCGCAAATTTCAGAAATGGCCTTTCTGAGGCCATTAAGAATGTGATGGTGGGTTTTCCCATCCCTACAAGTCTGAATGATTCTATGACTCTTGCCATTCAGATTGATCGGCGTTTGCGGGAGCGCAAATCTGCTAATCCTCTGGCAGTATTGTCTGAACGGACACCTGACTCAATGCAATGTGATAGAATTCAGACTAAAACTGAACGACAAAATCATAGACGTCAGAATGGGTTGTGTTTTTACTGCGGTGACTCTACACATGTTATCTCAGCATGCTCTAAACGCCTAACAAAGGTTGTTATTGGTCGCCATTGGTAATTTGCAGCCTAAGTTTATTTTGTCCGTGACTTTAATTTGCTCATTGTCTTCCTACCCTGTTATGGCATTTGTGGATTCTGGTGCTGCCCTGAGTCTTATGGACTTGTCGTTTGCCAAGCGCTGTGGTTTTGTCCTGGAGCCTTTAAAAAATCCTTTTCCTCTTAGAGGAATTGATGCTACGCCATTGGCGGAGAATAAACCGCAGTATTGGACACAAGTGACCATGTGCATGACTCCTGAACATCGGGAGGTGATTCGTTTTCTTGTTCTGCATAAAATGCATGATTTGGTCGTTTTGGGTCTGCCATGGTTACAGACCCATAATCCAGTTTTGGATTGGAAGGCTATGTCTGTGTCAAGTTGGGGTTGTCAGGGAATTCATTGCGATTCCTTGCCGGTGTCTATTGCTTCTTCTACTCCTTCTGAAGTTCCGGAGTATTTATTGGACTATCAGGATGTATTCAGTGAGTCCAGGTCCAGTGCCCTTCCTCCTCATAGGGACTGTGACTGCACTATAGATTTGATTCCTGGTAGTAAATTTCCTAAGGAACGATTATTTAATCTATCTGTACCTGAGCATGCCGCAATGCGTTCTTATATAAAGGAGTCTTTGGAGAAGGGACATATTCGTCCATCCTCTTCCCCTCTTGGTGCGGGATTCTTTTTTGTGGCCAAGAAAGACGGGTCTTTGAGACCTTGTATTGACTATCGGCTTCTGAATAATATCACGGTCAAATTTCAGTATCCTTTGCCACTATTGTCGGACTTGTTTGCTCGGATTAAGGGTGCCAATTGGTTCACCAAGATAGATCTTCGTGGTGCGTACAACCTTGTGCGCATTAAGCAGGGAGATGAATGGAAAACTGCGTTCAATACGCCCGAAGGTCATTTTGAGTACTTGGTGATGCCTTTTGGGCTCTCTAATGCTCCTTCAGTGTTTCAGTCCTTTATGCATGACATCTTCCGGAAGTATCTAGATAAATTTATGATTGTTTATCTGGATGATATTCTGTTTTTTTCTGATGATTGGAATTCTCATGTAAAGCAGGTCAGGATGGTATTTCAGGTTTTGCATGATAATGCTTTGTTTGTGAAGGGTTCAAAGTGTCTCTTTGGAGTGCAGAAGGTTTCCTTTTTGGGTTTTATTTTCTCCCCTTCTACTGTGGAGATGGACCCAGTCAAGGTCCGAGCTATTCATGATTGGACTCAACCCACGTCTGTTAAGAGTCTTCAGAAGTTCTTGGGTTTTGCTAATTTCTACCGTCGTTTTATTGCTAATTTTTCTAGCGTTGTTAAACCTTTGACGGATATGACCAAGAAAGGTTCTGATGTTGCTAATTGGGCTCCTGCAGCCGTGGAGGCTTTTCGGGAGCTGAAGCGCCGGTTTACTTTGGCGCCTGTTTTGTGCCAGCCTGATGTCTCACTTCCCTTTCAGGTTGAAGTGGATGCTTCTGAGATTGGTGCCGGAGCTGTTTTGTCGTAGAAAGGCTCTGGTTGCTCTGTGATGAGACCATGTGCTTTTTTCTCTAGGAAATTTTCGCCTGCTGAGCGGAACTATGATGTTGGTAATCGGGAGTTGTTGGCCATGAAGTGGGCATTTGAGGAGTGGCGTCATTGGCTCGAGGGAGCTAAGCATCGTGTGGTGGTCTTGACTGATCACAAAAATCTGATGTATCTCGAGTCTGCTAAGCGCCTGAATCCTAGACAGGCTCGTTGGTCGTTGTTTTTCTCCCGTTTTGACTTTGTGGTCTCGTACCTGCCTGGTTCAAAGAATGTGAAGGCTGATGCTCTTTCTAGGAGCTTTGTGCCTGACTCTCCTGGCGTCTCAGAGCCAGCTGGTATTCTTAAAGAGGGAGTAATCTTGTCGGCCATTTCTCCTGATTTGCGACGTGTGTTGCAGAGATTTCAGGCTGGTAGACCTGACCCTTGCCCACCTGATAGATTGTTTGTTCCTGATAAATGGACCAGCAGAGTTATCTCTGAGGTTCATTCCTCGGTGTTGGCAGGGCATCCTGGGATTTTTGGTACCAGAGATTTGGTGGCTAGGTCCTTTTGGTGGCCTTCCCTGTCGCGGGATGTGCGTTCTTTTGTGCAGTCCTGTGGGATTTGTGCTCGGGCTAAGCCTTGCTGTTCTCATGTCAGTGGGTTGCTTTTGCCCTTGCCCGTCCCGAAGAGGCCTTGGACGCACATTTCCATGGATTTCATTTCAGATCTTCCGGTGTCTCAAGGAATGTCTGTCATCTGGGTGGTGTGTGATCGTTTTTCCAAGATGGTCCATTTGGTGCCCTTGCCTAAGTTGCCTTCCTCTTCCGATCTGGTTCCTTTGTTCTTTCAGAATGTGGTTCGTTTGCACGGCATTCCTGAGAATATCGTGTCTGACAGAGGATCCCAGTTTGTGTCCAGATTCTGGCGATCTTTTTGTGCTAAGATGGGCATTGATTTGTCATTTTCATCTGCCTTTCATCCTCAGACTAATGGCCAAACGGAGCGAACTAATCAGACGCTGGAGGCTTATTTGAGATGTTTTGTTTCTGCGGATCAGGATGATTGGGTGACCTTCTTGCCATTGGCTGAGTTTGCCCTCAATAATCGGGCTAGTTCCGCTACTTTGGTTTCTCCATTTTTCTGCAACTCTGGTTTTCATCCGCTTTTTTCCTCGGGTCATGTTGAACCTTCTGACTATCCTGGGGTGGATTCCGTGGTGGATAGGTTGCAGCGGATTTGGAATCATGTGGTGGACAACTTAAAGTTGTCACAGGAGAAGGCTCAGCGTTTTGCCAACCGCCGCCGCGGTGTGGGTCCCCGACTTCGTGTTGGGGATTTAGTTTGGTTGTCTTCTCGGTTTGTCCCTCTGAAGGTTTCCTCTTCTAAGTTTAAGCCTCGCTTTATTGGTCCTTATAAAATTTTGGAAGTCCTTAATCCGGTGTCTTTTCGTTTGGATCTTCCTGTGTCATTTGCCATTCACAATGTGTTCCATAGGTCTTTGTTGCGGCGGTACGTTGTGCCTATGGTTCCTGCTGTTGAGCCTCCTGCTCCAGTGTTGGTTGAGGGCGAGTTGGAGTACGTGGTGGAGAAGATCTTGGACTCTCGTCTCTCTAGACGGAGGCTTCAGTATCTGGTCAAATGGAAGGGCTATGCTCAGGAGGACAATTCCTGGGTGGTCGCCTCTGATGTTCATGCGGCCGATTTGGTTCGTGCCTTTCACGCTGCTCATCCTGATCGCCCTGGTGGTCTTGGTGAGGGTTCGGTGACCCCTCCTTAAAGGGGGGGTACTGTTGTGAACTATATTTTTTGGCTCCCTCTTATGGTCACTAGCAGTATGGCACTTGGATTGTCTTTCCCCAGGTTGGTACCCACCTGGTTCGTTAGGCCTTGGGTGTTCCTATTTAGACTTCCTGGAAACTCAGTCTTGTGCCTGGAATCGATGTTATCAGTCTATGCCTGTTTTCTCCTGACTCCTGGTCTCCTGATTTTTGCAAGATAAGCTGTCATGATTCTCAATGGCGAGAGAACATAGCCCAGCATATATGAGAACTAGCTCTTGGAAGATGGAAACTATACTGACCATGAACTAAACCTGCCGCACAACTAGAAGTGGCCGGGTAGCATGCCTACGTTTTTTTATCCCTAGATGCCCAGCGCCAGCCGGAGAACTACCTAATCCTAGCAGAGGAAAAGACAGTCCTGGCTCACCTCTAGAGAAATTTTCCCAAAAGGCAGACAGAGGCCCCCACATATATTGGCGGTGATATTAGATGAAATGACAAACGTAGTATGAAAATAGGTTTAGCAAAAATCGAGGTCCGCTTACTAGATAGCAAGAAGACAGAAAGGGCACTTTCATGGTCAGCAGAAAACCCTATCAAAACACCATCCAGAAATTACTTTAAGACTCTAGCATTAACTCATAACACCAGAGTGGCAATTTCCGCTCACAAGAGCTTTCCAGACACAGTAACGAAACAGCAGCTGTGAACAGGAACAAAATGCAAAAACACACAAGGACAAAAGTCCAACTTAGCTGGGAGTTGTCTAGTAGCAGGAACATGCACAGAAAGGCTTCTGATTACATTGTTGACCGGCATGAAACTGACAGAGGAGCAAGGTTATATAGCGACTCCCACATCCTGATAGGAGCAGGTGAACAGAGGGGATGATGCACACAAGTACAATTCCACAAGTGGCCACCGGGGGAGCCCAGAATCCAATTTCACAACAGTACCCCCCCCTCAAGAAGGGGGCACCGAACCCTCACCAGAACCACCAGGGCGATCAGGATGAGCCCTATGAAAGGCACGGACAAGATCGGAGGCATGAACATCAGAGGCAGTGACCCAAGAATTATCCTCCTGACCGTATCCCTTCCATTTGACCAGATACTGGAGTTTCCGTCTGGAAACACGAGAGTCCAAGATCTTTTCCACAACGTACTCCAACTCACCCTCAACCAACACCGGAGCAGGAGGCTCAACGGAAGGCACAGCCGGTACCTCATACCTGCGCAACAATGACCGATGAAAAACATTATGAATCGAAAAGGATGCAGGGAGGTCCAAACGGATGGACACAGGGTTAAGAATCTCCAATATCTTGTACGGGCCGATGAACCGAGGCTTAAACTTAGGAGAAGAAACCCTCATAGGGACAAAACGAGAAGACAACCACACCAAGTCCCCAACACAAAGCCGAGGACCAACACGACGACGGCGGTTGGCAAAAAGCTGAGTCTTCTCCTGGGACAACTTCAAACCGTCCACCACCTGCCCCCAAATCCGATGCAACCTCTCCACCACAGCATCCACTCCAGGACAATCCGAAGATTCCACTTGACCGGAGGAAAATCGAGGATGAAACCCCGAATTACAGAAAAACGGGGACACCAAGGTGGCAGAGCTGGCCCGATTATTGAGGGCGAACTCCGCCAAAGGCAAAAAAGCAACCCAATCATCCTGATCCGCAGACACAAAACACCTCAAATATGTCTCCAAGGTCTGATTAGTCCGCTCGGTCTGGCCATTAGTCTGAGGATGGAAAGCAGACGAAAAAGACAAATCCATGCCCATCCTAGCACAGAATGCCCGCCAAAATCTAGACACGAACTGGGTCCCTCTGTCAGAAACGATATTCTCCGGAATACCATGCAAACGAACAACATTTTGAAAAAACAGAGGAACCAACTCGGAAGAAGAAGGCAACTTAGGCAAGGGAACCAGATGGACCATCTTAGAGAAACGGTCACACACCACCCAGATGACAGACATCTTATGAGAAACAGGCAGATCCGAAATAAAATCCATCGAGATGTGCATCCAAGGCCTCTTCGGGATAGGCAAGGGTAACAACAATCCACTAGCCCGAGAACAACAAGGCTTGGCCCGAGCACAAACGTCACAAGACTGCACAAAGCCTCGCACATCTCGTGACAGGGAAGGCCACCAGAAGGACCTTGCCACCAAATCCCTGGTACCAAAGATTCCAGGATGACCTGCCAACGCAGAAGAATGAACCTCAGAGATGACTCTACTGGTCCAATCATCAGGAACAAACAGTCTACCAGGTGGGCAACGATCAGGTCTATCCGCCTGAAACTCCTGCAAGGCCCGCCGCAGGTCTGGAGAAACGGCAGACAATATCACTCCATCTTTAAGGATACCTGTGGGCTCAGAATTACCAGGGGAGTCAGGCTCAAAACTCCTAGAAAGGGCATCCACCTTAACATTCTTAGAACCCGGTAGGTAAGACACCACAAAATTAAACCGAGAGAAAAACAACGACCAGCGCGCCTGTCTAGGATTCAGGCGCCTGGCAGACTCAAGGTAAATTAAATTTTTGTGGTCAGTCAATACCACCACCTGATGTCTGGCCCCCTCAAGCCAGTGACGCCACTCCTCAAAAGCCCACTTCATGGCCAAAAGCTCCCGATTCCCAATATCATAATTCCGCTCGGCGGGCGAAAATTTACGGGAAAAAAAAGCACAAGGTCTCATCATGGAGCAGTCGGAACTTCTCTGCGACAACACCGCCCCAGCTCCGATTTCAGAAGCGTCGACCTCAACCTGAAAAGGAAGAGCAACATCAGGCTGACGCAACACTGGGGCGGAAGAAAAGCGGCGCTTGAGCTCCCGAAAGGCCTCCACAGCATCAGGGGACCAATCAGCAACATCAGCACCCTTCTTAGTCAAATCAGTCAATGGTTTTACAACATCAGAAAAACCAGCAATAAATCGACGATAAAAGTTAGCAAAGCCCAAAAATTTCTGAAGACTCTTAAGAGAAGAGGGTTGCGTCCAATCACCAATAGCCTGAACCTTGACAGGATCCATCTTGATGGAAGAGGGGGAAAAAATGTATCCCAAGAAGGAAATCCTTTGAACCCCAAAAACACACTTAGAACCCTTCACACACAAGGAATTAGACCGCAAAACCTGAAAAACCCTCCTGACCTGCTGGACATGAGAGTCCCAGTCATCCGAAAAAATCAGAATATCATCCAGATACACAATCATAAATTTGTCCAAATAATCGCGGAAAATGTCATGCATAAAGGACTGGAAGACTGAAGGGGCATTTGAAAGACCAAAAGGCATCACCAAATACTCAAAATGGCCCTCGGGCGTATTAAATGCGGTTTTCCACTCATCCCCCTGCTTGATTCGCACCAAATTATACGCCCCACGGAGATCAATCTTAGAGAACCACTTGGCCCCCTTTATACGAGCAAACAAATCAGTAAGCAGTGGTAACGGATATTGAAATTTAACCGTGATTTTATTCAAAAGTCGATAATCAATACACGGCCTCAAAGAGCCGTCTTTCTTAGACACAAAGAAAAAACCGGCTCCTAAGGGAGATGACGAAGGACGAATATGTCCCTTTTCCAAGGACTCCTTTATATATTCTCGCATAGCCGCGTGTTCAGGCACAGACAGATTAAATAAACGACCCTTAGGGTATTTACTACCCGGGATCAAGTCTATGGCACAATCGCACTCCCGGTGCGGAGGTAGTGAACCAACCTTGGGTTCTTCAAAAACGTCACGAAAGTCAGACAAGAATTCAGGAATCTCAGAGGGAATAGATGATGAAATGGAAACCAAAGGTACGTCCCCATGAGTTCCTTTACATCCCCAGCTTAACACAGACATAGCTCTCCAGTCGAGGACTGGGTTATGAGATTGCAGCCATGGCAATCCCAGCACCAAAACATCATGTAGATTATACAGCACCAGAAAGCGAATAACCTCCTGGTGATCCGGATTAACACGCATAGTCACTTGTGTCCAGTATTGTGGTTTATTACTAGCCAATGGGGTGGAGTCAATCCCTTTCAGAGGTATCGGAGCCTCCAATGGCTCCAAATCATACCCACAGCGTTTGGCAAAGCACCAATCCATAAGACTCAAAGCAGCGCCAGAGTCGACATAGGCGTCCGCGGTAATAGATGACAAAGAACAAATCAGGGTCACAGATAGAATAAACTTAGACTGTAAAGTGCTAATTGAAACAGACTTGTCAGGCTTCTTAGTACGCTTAAAGCATGCTGATATAACATGAGTTGAATCACCACAATAGAAGCACAACCCATTTTTTCATCTAAAATTCTGCCGCTCGCTTCTGGACAGAATTCTATCACATTGCATATTTTCTGGCGTTTTCTCAGTAGACACCGCCAAATGGTGCACAGGTTTGCGCTCCCGCAGACGCCTATCGATCTGAATAGCCATCGTCATGGACTCATTCAGACTCGCAGGCACAGGGAACCCCACCATAACATCCTTAATGGCATCAGAGAGACCTTCTCTGAAAATCGCCGCCAGGGCGCACTCATTCCACTGAGTAAGCACAGACCATTTGCGGAATTTTTGGCAGTATATTTCAGCTTCATCTTGCCCCTGAGACAAGGACATCAAGGCCTTTTCCGCCTGAAGCTCTAAATGAGGTTCCTCATAAAGCAACCCCAAGGCCAGAAAAAACGCATCCACATTGAGCAACGCAGGATCCCCTGGTGCCAATGCAAAAGCCCAGTCTTGAGGGTCGCCCCGGAGCAAGGAAATTACAATCCTGACCTGCTGTGCAGGGTCTCCGGCAGAGCGAGACTTCAGGGACAAAAACAATTTGCAATTATTTTTAAAATTTTGAAAGTGAGATCTATTCCCCGAGAAGAACTCAGGCAAAGGAATTCTAGGCTCAGACATAGGTGCATGAACAACAAAATCTTGCAAATTTTGTACCTTTGTGGCGAGATTATTCAAACCTGTAGCTACACTCTGAAGATCCATTTGAAACAGGTGAACACAGAGCCATTCAAGGATAAGAAGGAGAGAAAGAGAGGAAGGCTGCAGTATAGGCAGACTAGCAAGTGATTCAATTAAGAGCACACTCAGAACTAGAGGAAAAAAAAAAAAAAAAAAAATTGTAGCAGACTTCTTTTTTCTCTCCTTTCTCAGCCAGTAATTTAACCCTTTTTTTTGGCCGGTCAAACTGTCATGATTCTCAATGGCGAGAGAACATAGCCCAGCATATATGAGAACTAGCTCTTGGAAGATGGAAACTATACTGACCATGAACTAAACCTGCCGCACAACTAGAAGTGGCCGGGTAGCATGCCTACGTTTTTTTATCCCTAGATGCCCAGCGCCAGCCGGAGAACTACCTAATCCTAGCAGAGGAAAAGACAGTCCTGGCTCACCTCTAGAGAAATTTTCCCAAAAGGCAGACAGAGGCCCCCACATATATTGGCGGTGATTTTAGATGAAATGACAAACGTAGTATGAAAATAGGTTTAGCAAAAATCGAGGTCCGCTTACTAGATAGCAAGAAGACAGAAAGGGCACTTTCATGGTCAGCAGAAAACCCTATCAAAACACCATCCAGAAATTACTTTAAGACTCTAGCATTAACTCATAACACCAGAGTGGCAATTTCCGCTCACAAGAGCTTTCCAGACACAGTAACGAAACAGCAGCTGTGAACAGGAACAAAATGCAAAAACACACAAGGACAAAAGTCCAACTTAGCTGGGAGTTGTCTAGTAGCAGGAACATGCACAGAAAGGCTTCTGATTACATTGTTGACCGGCATGAAACTGACAGAGGAGCAAGGTTATATAGCGACTCCCACATCCTGATAGGAGCAGGTGAACAGAGGGGATGATGCACACAAGTACAATTCCACAAGTGGCCACCGGGGGAGCCCAGAATCCAATTTCACAACAATAAGCTAAGTTCTGCTTTCTTATTTTTGTTCATTTGCATTTGCTCTTATTTTGTTCCAGCTTGTTCAATATGTGATCTCTGTTTTGCTGGAAGCTCTAGGGGGCTGATATTCTCCCCCCACACCGTTAGTCGGTGCGGGGGTTCTTGGATATTCAGCGTGGATATTTTTGTAGGGTTTTTGCTGACCGCATAAGTCCGCTTCCTATTTTCTGCTATTAATTAGTGGGCCTCTCTTTGCTAAATCTAGTTCATTCTTACGTTTGTCTTTTCTTCTTACCTCACCGTTATTATTTGTTGGGGGCTTGTATTTTAACTTTGGGGTCTTTTCTCTGGAGGCAAGTGAGGTCTTATTTTCTCTGAAAGGGTTAGTAAGTTCTCCGGCTGGCGCGAGACGTCTAGAATCAACGTAGGTACGTTCCCCGGCTGCTTCTAGTTGTTGTGCCAGGATCAGGTATGCGGTCAGCCAAGTTACCACCTCCCTATGAGCTGGTTTTTGTGTTTGCAGACTTAGCTGGAACTCCTGAGATCCTCTACCACTAGGATCATTACAGCGCCCCCTGCTGGATGTCCTCATATGAACTCGAGCGTGGGAAAAAGGCTCAAGTTCATATGAGGATATCCAGCAGGGGGCGCATCACCACGAATCAAGGTAACTACAGGACATTCCCCTGCACTCCATTCATTCACAACATTTTACAGACAGGAGCGGGTGCATTAGCACAGCTCCTGGCTGTAAAATGATTTAACCCCTTCAGATGGATTTACATCGTGGGACTGATGGAACGACGGAAGGTATGGAATATTGTTGTTTGTTTTTTTAAACTTTGTGTCAGGTGACAAGGGTCTTCAGGTGGATTACCAGTATAATAAAATAATAAAACACCCTGTGTCTTTATTTCATTAAAATACTTTTAAATAATGTGTGTGTGTGATTTAACCATTTCGTACTATTGGATTAATAATGGATAGGTGTCATAATTGACGCCTCTCCATTATTAATCTGGCTTAATGTCACCTTACAATAGCAAGGTGACATTAACCCTTCATTACCCCATATCCCACCGCTGCACGGGAATGGGAAGAGAGAGGCCAAGTGCCAGAATAGGCGCATCTTCCAGATGTGCCTTTTCTGGGGTGGCTGGGGCAGATGTTTTTAGCCAGGGGGGCCAATAACCATGGACCCTCTCTAGGCTATTAATATTTGCCCCCAGTCACTGGCTTTACCACTCTGGCAGAGAAAATTGCGCGGGAGCCCACGCCAATTTTTTCCGCAATTTAACCCTTTATTTTACAAGCTACAGCGCCCAAATTTTGCACATACACACTACTAACATTAGTAGTGTGGAATATGCAAAAAAAAGGGATATTAGATGGTTTACTGTATGTAAACCATGTCTCATATCATGTCGGGTTTGTGAAGGAGAAAGAAAAAGCCGGCAATTGAATTACTGGCTTTTAGGACATCTAGCGCTGAATTAAATATAAATACAGTATATATATATATATATATATATATATATATATATATATATATATATATGTGTGTCTCAATGACATATATATATATATATATATATATATATATATATATATATATATATATGTACTGTATATATGTTTAAACGAACATTTGAGCCGAAAAATCCATTAGATGTTGGTTTTGCAAGCCTGCGAGAAAATCTCGCCATACGGATGCCATACGGATGTCACACGGATAATTTGATGTGAGGAAATCGCATCCTCGCACTGCACACGGATCACTGTTTTGGAAACATTTGTGCGATTCTCGTCCGTGAAAAACGGACCATTTTTTTATACGTTGTGTGTGTCCCCAGCCTTACCCTTATGAAAATGAAACATTTGGGGCTAAAAATTATTTGTAGAGAAAATTAGATTTTTTTTATTTTCATGGCTCTACGTTATAAACTTCGGTGAATCACCTGAAGGTTCAATCTGCTTACTACACATCTAGATCAGTTCCGTGAGTGGTCTAGGTTCCACGTGCACGTCGAACGCCATCTTACTTCTGCAGATCGTAGCATAGGGAAAGATTGCTGCAGCTTCGTCAGGAGAAGGGCTATAGTTAGGGAGGGAAGATTAACCCCCAAACTGCTTGTGCTGTAGCGATTTCCACTGTCCAACACCACCTTTGTTTTGCAGGGACAGTGGAGGCTATATCTTTGTGCATCAGCTCTGTAGCTTATTAGGCTGCCTTATAAGGCTCCCTGATAGCTGCATTGCTGTTTGCACCGCTGCTGTGCAAATCAACTGCTTTTTTAAAAGCAAAAATCCTGTTGCTCCTTTCTGCACAGTTATCTTGTTTATTTGTCCACACTTTTGTGTGCAGCAGTCCTTTTTGTTGCTGCCATACTTGTCCTGAGATCATTGTAGGGAGATTGAAATTGTACTACAGTCCTTGGATTTTTCAGATATCTTCCAGCCACTTGCTGCCACTCACATTGCGTTGTGTTACACACTGGGCCTGAGTTGTGGTGCAGTCTCCCCCCAAAAAAAGTGAGATTGAAATTCTCACAAAGTGGCTATACGTCAGTCCTCTTAGTTTGTGGTGTATCAGCCAGCCACTTGCTGCCACTCACATTGCGTTGTAAAATACACTGGGCCTGAGTTTGGGTTCTGTGTCCCAAAAAAAAAGTGAGATTGAAATTCTCACAAAGTGGATATACCTCAGTCCTCTTAGTTTGTGGTGTATCAGCCAGCCACGTGCTGCCACTCACATTGCGCTGTAAAATACACTGGGCCTGAGTTTGGGTTCTGTGTCCCCCCCAAAAAAAAGTGAGATTGAAATTTTCACAAAGTGGATATACCTCAGTCCTCTTAGTTTGTGGTGTATCAGCCAGCCACTTGCTGCCACTCACATTGCGTTGTAAAATACACTGGGCCTGAGTTTGGGTTCTGTGTCAAAAAAAAAGTGAGATTGAAATTTTCACAAAGTGGATATACCTCAGTCCTCTTAGTTTGTGGTGTATCAGCCAGCCACTTGCTGCCACTCACATTGCGCTGTAAAATACACTGGGCCTGAGTTTGGGTTCTGTGTCCCCCCCAAAAAAAAGTGAGATTGAAATTCTCACAAAGTGGATATACCTCAGTCCTCTTAGTTTGTGGTGTATCAGCCAGCCACTTGCTGTCACTCACATTGCGTTGTAAAATACACTGGGCCTGAGTTTGGGTTCTGTGTAAAAAAAAAAAAGTGAGATTGAAATTCTCACAAAGTGGATATACCTCAGTCCTCTTAGTTTGTGGTGTATCAGCCATCCACTTGCTGCCACTCACATTGCGTTGTAAAATACACTGGGCCTGAGTTTGGGTTCTGTGTCCCCCAAAAAAAGTGAGATTGAAATTCTCACAAAGTGGATATACCTCAGTCCTCTTAGTTGGTGGTGTATCATCCAGCCACTTGCTGCCACTTACATTGTGTTGTGTTATACACTGGGCCTGAGTTGTGGTGCAGTCTCCCCCCAAAAAAGGGAGAATGAAATTCTCAACAAGTTTATATACACTTTCTACCTTGTTTTACAGTACCATATAATGGTTGTTATTTTGGTTAAATTTTCCCAAAAATTAGGAAGTCTGGTGGAAGAGGCCATGAGCGGTCATTGCCAGCTGGTACTGATGGTGGTGGTGGTGGTGGTGGAGCATCTGGTGGTAGTGGGAAAAGGAAAATAGCAGCTAAGGCTTGAGGTGTTGAGGCAGCGTCATCATCTGGCTACACAAGGCCTCGAAGGCTCCCTTATCTGGGAGTAGGAAAACCGCTTTTAAAGCCGGAGCAGCAGGAAAAAGTTTTGGCTTTCCTTCTGACTCAGCCTCTAGCGCTTTCGCCTCCTCTACAGAAAGTTCCAAATTTAAAAGCAGCGAGTCATCAGTGGATGCTCCAGGTCAGGAACAAGACTCTTCCTTGTGTCCTTCACCCAAACCAACAGTGAAGGATGCGGCAGGTGACACAACAGGTTATTCCATGGAGCTCTTTACACATACCGTGCCTGGGTTAGAAAGGGAAATTGTTAACAGCTCATTACAAGATGATTTGGACATGGAGTGCACTGAAGCACAGCCACAGCTAGATTATTATGCTGTTCTATTGACTCAGATCACTACGTTGCCCTCGCAGTGTACTGAGCCAGAAACTGACCCTGATGAGACTATGGTGCCCCGTCCCGAACGCTATAGCACCTTACACGGTGACACAGAGAAAGGTGCACATGACATTGAAGAGGAGATGATAGATGACCCAGTTGTTGACCCAGATTGGCAGCCATTGGGGGAAGAGGGTGCCGCTGCCAGTAGCTCAGAAGTGGAGGAGGATGATCCACAGCAGCCATCTACATCGCAACAGCTTTCATCTGGCAGGCCCGTCTCAGGCCAAAAACGTTTGTCAACCAAAAAAAAATGTTTTAGGACAGCGTGGCCATCCGGTGAAAGTAGCACAGCGTACAATGCCTGAAAAGGTATTGCATAGTAGGAAGAGTAAAGTGTGGCAATTTTTTAACCAAGATCCGAATGATCAGTGCAAAGTTATCTGTAAGAAATGCTCAAAGACCTTTAGCAGAGGGAAGAATCCCCTAAATTTAAATACAACGTGCATGCGTAGACATTTAACCAGCATGCACTTGCAAGCCTGGAATAACTACTAAACGTCCCGTACCGTTGGTGCACCTGCTCAGAATGAAGGTAGTCAGCAAAGCTACATTGCTTCCCTCACTGTAAGCCCACCAGTTAGGACACCACCAGCAGCAAATGTGGAGGTATCGTCGCAAGGCCAAAGCAGTCAGGGAATCACAAGGTTTTTGGTAGGAAACACTGTGGGTAGGTCAACATCAAGAATAGCATCACCAACCCTCTCTCAATCTGCCATGTCCACCACCACCACCACCGCTAGTTCCACCATATGCACCTCTCCAGACCAGCTCACCCTACAAGAGACTCTCGTTAGGAAAAGAAACTACTCATCCTCTCATCCGCGTACACAGGGTTTGAACGCCCACATTGCTAGACTAATCTCGTTAGGGATGATGCCCTACCGGTTGGTTGAAAGTGAAGCTTTCAAAGCCCTGATGGCCTACGCAGTACCATGCTATGACCTACCCAGTTGACACATCTTTGCAAGAAAAGCCATCCCAGCCCTCCACCAGCATGTCAAAGACCGCATTGTCCATGCACTGAGGCAATCAGTCAGTAGAAAGGTGCACCTCACAACAGATGCATGGACCAGTAGGCATGGCCAGGGACATTAGGTGTCCATCACGGCACACTGGGTTAATATGGTGGATGCAGGGTCCACAGGGGACAGCCATAGTGGGACAGTTCTGCCTAGCCCACGGTCTAGGAAACAGTTGGCTGTAGGTGTTCACCACCCCTCCTTCTCCTCCTCCTCCTCCTCCACCAGAAGCGAAAGCTCGTCCACAGAGAGCAGTCGCACGACCACTTTATCCGCAGCTGCCAGTGTTGCACACGAGGTGTCCCATTATGGAACAGATACTGGTAAGCGTCAGCAGGCTGTGTTGGAAATGAAGTGTTTGGGCGACAGCAGACACACCACGGAAGTTCTGGCCGAGTACTTGCAGCAAGAAACTCAGTCGTGGCTGGGCAGTGTACATCTTGAGGCAGGCAAGGTAGTCAGTGATAACGGAAGGAATTTTATGGCTGCCATAGCCCTTTCAGAACTGAAACACATACCTAGCCTGGCTCACACCTTGAACCTGGTGGTGCAGTGCTTCCTGAAAAATTATCCGGGGTTACCAGCCCTGCTCCTGAAGGTGCAAAGTCTTTGCTCGCACATCCACCGGTCACCTGTACAATCCAGCCGTATGCTGAACCATCAGCGATCGCTGAATCTGCCCCATCACCACCTAATAATCGACGTTGCAACATGAGGAATGCACATGGCTGTTAAATGCAGATGACACCATCATAAGCATGAGCATCCCACTAATGCGTCTGCTGATGCAAAGTTTGACGCACATTAAGGAGCAGGCATCTGCAGCCGAGGAGGAGGGAAGCCTTGATGGAAGTCAGCCATTGTCTGCTCAGGGAGCTCTCCTGGACAAGGTGGTGGACGAAGAGGAGGAGGAGGAGGATGATGGGAATGAATATTTATGGGAGGAGGATGCTTCTCAGGGGGCAAAAAAATCTGGTGGCGTTGCAAGGTCAGGTACAGGGTTTTTTCGGGAGACAAGTGATGTTGATTTGCAAGACAGTGCTCCTCAACCCAGCACAAGCAGTGAATTGACACCTGGAACATTGGCCCACATGGCTGAGTATGCCTTGGTATCCTAAAAAGGGACCCCCACATTATCAAAATGATGACCGATGACGATTAATGGTTGGTCTGGCTCCTGGATCCACGATATAAAGGAAAATTGCAAAATATCATGCCACATGAGAACCTTGAGCAAATATTGCAACCAAACCAGCAACTCTTGTAGACCGTTTGGTTCAGGCATTCCCAGCACACAGCGGCGGTGATGGTTCTCACAAGAGCTGTAGGGGGCAACATGGCAGAGGTGTTAGAGGTGCACAAATCAGAAGTGGCGTTGGACAGAGGGGTTTTATGACCAGGTTGTGGAGTGATTTCGCAATGACCGCAGACACGAAAGGTACTGCTGCATCAATTCAAAGCGACAGGAGACTGCATTTGTCCAGTACGGTTACAAACTATTTTTCCTCGCTTATCGATGTTCTCCCTCACAGGTCATTCCCCTTTGATTACTAAGCATCTAAAATAGACACCTGGCCTGAATTGACTGAATATGCATTACAGGAGCTCGCTTGCCCTGCTGCTAGTGTGCTATCAGAAAGAGTCTTCAGTGCTGCTGGTTTAATACTGACCGAAAAAAGGACTTGTCTGGCTACCCAAAATGTTAATGATCTAGCCTTCATTAAAATGAACCAATCATGGATTTCAAATTATTTTGCCCCACCTTCCCCTGCTGACACGTAGCTTGTCTGAAAAATGTCTTGCTTTTGGCTTCCTCTTACTGACTGCTCCAATTCCTCCATTTGCAGCTGCTGAATTTCCACCATAGGCCATTTTTTACCTCCCTAAATGGGCTGACTCCCCCCACAGGGCCGTGGTCACCATTTGGCGCAAGCAGCCGTGTGAGTGCCGTTTGCCTGGACAGGTGGGTGTGCCCACTCTTGGGCGACGGCAATGACACAGGGTCCCTCATAGTACAAAGAAGTGTCTCTGACGATGGTGGTGCACAACCAACGTCAGGCACACCGTCGTAATATGAGGGGCCCTGTGCCAGTACCACAGACCACGAGAGAGTGTTCCCCCCAGTTCGAACAGTGCTCTACCACTTGCAATACTTACCTCTCCCTGCTCCACAACTGTGTAGTTTGTGCTGTTAAATCCTTCAATGGCACTGCTAATACAAATTTGTTGAAATGATAGATGAAAGTTAAAATACACAGGGGCCCTGGCCTCCATTTAATACTTTGCGCCTACTACCACTGTCTTTATTATTTGGGCCTACTAATGGTGTCTGCCGCTGCTTGTTGTTCTCCTCCACTGAACAAAGCTGAGCCGCCCTTTTACTCCTGTTTCGAATATTAAACTGCATTTGGCCTACTTGTTAGGTTGGGCCTACTAATGGTGTCTGCCACTCCTTGCTTTTCTCCTCCACTGAACAAAGCTGAGCCGCCACTTTACTCCTCTTTCGAATATTTAACTGCATTTGGCCAACTTGTTTGGTTGGGCCTACTAACGGTGTCTGCCACTGCTTGTTGTTCTCCACTGAACAAAGCTAAGCTGCCACTTTACTCCTGTTTCGAATATTAAACTGCATTTGGCCTAATTGTTAGTTTGGGCCTACTAACGGTGTCTGCCGCTCCTTGCTTTTCTCCTCCACTGAACAAAGCTGAGCCGCCACTTTACTCCTGTTTCGAATATTAAACTGCATATGGCCTACTTGTTAGGTTGGGCCTACTAACGGTGTCTGCCGCTCCTTGCTGTTCTCCTCCACTGAACAAAGCTGAGCTGCCACTTTACTCCTGTTTCGAATATTAAACTGCATATGGCCTGCTTGTTAGGTTGTTCCTACTAACGGTGTCTGTTGCTCCTTGCTGTTCTCCTCCACTGAACAAAGCTGAGCCGCCACTTTACTCCTGTTTCAAATATTAAACTGCATTTAGCCTACTTGTTTGGTTGGGCCTACTAACAGTGTCTGTGCTGCTTGTTGTTCTCTTCCTGTAACCAATTGTGAACTGCATTGAGCCTACTTTTTTATTTTAGGCCTACTACCTGTGTCTGTCTGCGCCACTCCTTACGATTGTCCTCCGCTGAACAAAGCTATGCCGCCTGTGCACTCCTGTAACCAATTGTGAACTGCATTGAGCCTACTTTTTTATTTTAGGCCTACTACCTGTGTCTGTCTGTGCCACTCCTTACAGTTGTCCTCCACTGAACAAAGCTATGCCACCTGTTTAGTCCTGTTACCAATTTTGAACTGCATTTAGCCTACTTTATTATTTGGGCATATATATCTGTGTTTCCTTGTCATCCTGCCCATTGCCCAGCTACTGCTAGATGAGTCTGCTGGTACATTGACCCAGACCACTACATTCCCCTTGCACTACACAGCCAGAATCTGACCCTGCTGAAAGTCAGGTTCCCCTTCCCGCATACTATAGCACCTTACACGGGGACAAAGAGCAAGGTGCAGATGAAAGTGCAGGTTCCTTCATCAGATGGGGGGCATACTCGTTGGCGACGTCACTGACACAGGGCCCCTCATAGTACGCAAAAGTGTCTCTGCCAGTGGGAGGCACCCCGCCATCAAACACACCGCCGTACTTTGAGGGGCCCTGTGTCAGTGCCAATGCGAACGAGTGGGCCCCCCTGCTTGCTCAGGATCACAGCACTTGCAAGGTTTAAATACTTACCTCTCCTTGCTCCACCACCGTGACGTAGTCCGCGTTTCCTGGGCCCACGAAAAACTTGAGCCAGCCCTACCCCCCCACAACTTTAGCCAAATGACCCCCAATTTTCAATGCCTAACTATTATTATAAGGTAAATTAAGATTGACAAGCTTAAGTAACAAGAATTGATGTGTTTGGCATTAAAATGGGCACTGTAGGTGTTTTCCCGTCCTCCACTCACTGCCGACTTTGATTCCCCATTGACTTGCATTGGGTTTCGTGTTTCGGTCGGCCCCCGACTTTTCGCAATAATCGGCTGATTTCACCCGACCCGACTTTTGAGAAAGTCAGGTTTCGCGAAACCCGACTCGATCCTAAAAATTTTAAGTCTCTCAACACTAGTTACAAAGTTATAACCACATAAAGTGACAGTGGTCAGAATTGTAAAATTTGGCCTGGTCATTAGCGTGCAAACCACCTTCGGGAGTAAAATATTTAAAAAACATTTATTCCATATCATAAAAAATTTATGTATTTTCCTTACACATCTCAGACTAAAAAAAGTATTTATTCATGGAGATGCATGATTAAGGATTTTTTAGCCTGAAACATGTACGAAAACTAAATCGTGTTTGGATTTATTGTGAGTGCCAATTTTTACGATAAAGAATAAAAGTATTTGACATATTTTAATCAAGAATTGGTTGAAAAATCTATTTATTATACAATACATTCAGGCCCAATTCTCATTGGTATTTACAAAATCAGTCTCTTGACAAAGTTCCCCCTCCCCTACCTAATATCCCCATTTATCTAACCCTTACCCCAATTTTTACTTATTACTTTTATAAAACATGAAGATAAACAGGACTCCTTACATCACAGACTAAATCAGCTTTATTATTGATGGTTACACTTGTACAGGTTCTAAATATGCAATGTAACTGAATGTTCCAACTATGGCAAGCATTCTTACTCACATCATGATTTGCAGATTACTTATGTCAACCTTCTAAGATATTAGAAAGTACTTTTCTTTGTATGTGAAAGCTTTGAAAATGTAGCCTGCGTGTTACTTACTGAAAAATAAAATACATAACAAAATTCTGAAATAAAGAAAAATGCCATCTCCCACGGATTTCCTAAGAAATTAAAGTTTGTAAAAGTTTATAAAGTCGGAACATGACAATAATAATCCATTGTATGAGAAAAATTGACTAAGGTCTGAAACATAGTCAGGTCAGCAAACTGAAGCATTGAGCTTATGTAACCCCTAGCACCGATAATGGGCGTTGCTGTGGGATGTCAGCTCTCATACAGAGCTGACACCCGTACCGATCGCCGCTCAATTGAGAACACAGCTCCTGCAGTGCAGTATATGTACGGTGCATGTCAGGAAGGGGTTAAACCATATGATGATGTCATGTGTTTGGAAGCTTCTGAATATCGGAGTTAATTAGAGATACACCTATGGATGTATTTTAATGCACACCTGAAACACACTGCTTCCTTGTGTAGCATCATGGGAAAGTTTAAAGAAATCAGCCAAGAAACCAGGTAAAGTATTGTGGACTTGCACAAGTCTGGCTCATTCTTGGGTACAATTTCAAGATACCTGAAGGTGCCACGTTCATTTGTATAAATAATTATATGCAAGTACAAACAAGATTGGAATGTCCAGCCATCATACCACTCAGGAAGGAGACGGGTTTTGTGTCTCAGAGATGAACGTGCTTTTGTCCAACATGTGCATAGCAACCAAAGAACAAAAGCAAAAGACCTTGCGAAGATGATGGCAGAATCTGTTAAGATTGGGTTGTGACAAAGTCACTGGTAATGTAATAGAAGGGAGATATGTGTCACTGTGCTTAATTGCATCAGTAATATGAAACCAGAGCACATTGTGAGGGTTAAGTTAAAGTAGCATAATGGGCTGGTGTTAGTGGACATTCATAGAATGGGAGGGAGGAAGTCCATCATATCTCCCCAGCCGACAGGACCTGTGTGATGTCGTAATTATGTGGTCAGTCACATGATGGAAAGAGTCACATGATCTTAGGTTTAAATAACTGAGCTCTAGAGGCAGTCTTTGGTCAGCAAGATTGGAGAGATGATTCTCCAGTGGTTTTGTGTCTTGTGGAAGAAAGACTGAACCTGTGTTGCTCCAGAGCAGGATGTTACCCATATAAACATGGACTATGTGGCAGTGTTTTACTTTTTCTTTATTGTTTTTCCATTTTAGCTGGAAAGGCTGTGTTTATTTTCCCCTCATTGTCAATATCCATAGTGAAACGAGTACTCTATCAACATGGACTGAAAGGCAACTCTGCCAGCAAAAAGGCCATTACTCTAAAAGAAACATAAAAAAGCCAGATTAATATTTGCAAATGCACACATGAGCAATGACCTTTATTTTTGGAGTCATGTCCTGTGGTCTGATGAAATTAAAATGTATCTTCTTGTGCATAATGACCATTGTTACGTTTGGATGAAAAAGGGAGAAGCTTAGAAGCCTAAGAACACCATCCCAACTGTGAAACACGGGGATGGCAGCATCATGTTTAGGGTTGTTTTGCTGCAGGAGGTACTGTGCACATCACAAAATCAGGGCATCATGAGAAAGGAAGATTATGTGGCAATACTGAAGCAACGCCTCAAGATATCAGCTAGGAAGTTAAAACGTGGGAGGAAATGGATCTTCCAAATGGATAATGATCCGAAGTACACTGTCAAAATGGTAGCAAAGTGGTTTAAAGGGAATCTGTCACTAAATAACTAAAAGAGCCACCTTCTGCAGCACTAATGATGCATTCTGACAAGGTGGCTCTTTTTTGGGGGGTCCCTTCCAACGCTGCAATATCACTTTTTTTAATTAGCCCGCCATACCTGTAGTCTGTCCAGGGGGCATTTATTTTCCCCCCGGACACAAACACCTCCCAGCCATCCCTCAGTGCGCCGGGCGCCACCTCCTGTGTCTTCATTAACATCCCCGGCTCCTGCGCTGTAAGTTCCCATCATGTGATGTGAGTCAAAGGGCAGTGCAAACTGTGCATGCCCAAAAAAGGAACTTACAGTGCAGGTGTCGGGAATAGGGTTGAGCGACCTTGACCTTTTTAGGGTCGAGTCATGTTTTGCGAAACCCGACTTTTTGAAAAGTCTAGTCGGGCGAAATCGTCCGATTACTGCGAAAAGTCGAGGATCGGCCGGAACACGAAACCCTATGCACGTCAATGGGGATTTTTTATTTTTTTATTCTCTCTCTCTCTCTCTCTCTCTCTCTCCCCCTCCGTCCCGTTCCGAAAATTTCGTTTTACACATTGCAAATCCCTGCTGCGCACAAGCGCTAAAATGATCATAGGCGTGCACGCCCCTAACCCCTATGTCATCACTCTGCCCACACTCCTTCATTGGCTGAAAAAATGGCGCTAAACGCGTCATACGAAACGCGACTCTGGCGCCAAGATCGCGTACCGCATGGCCGACCCCACACAGGGATCGGGTCGGGTTTCATGAGACGCCGACTTTGCCAAAAGTCGGCGACTTATGAAAATGAACGATCCGTTTCGCTCAACCCTAGTCGGGGATGTTAATAAATGCAGAGGTGGTGGCGCCTGGCGCACGGAGGGGCTAAGTGATAGCTGGGAGGCATTTGTGTCCAGGGGGAAAAGACGTGCCCCCTGGACAGACTATGGCAGGCAAATTATAAAAAGGGATATTGCAGCGTTGGAAGGGACCCCAAAAAATAGAGCCACCTTCACAGAATGCAGCATTAGTGCAGCACAAGATGACTCTTTTAGTTAAAAACGCCAGGGGGGTGACAGGTTCCCTTTAATGATAACAAAGCCAATGTTTTGGAGTGGCCATCGCAAAGCCCTGATCTCAAATCTATTGAAAATGTATGGGCAAAGCTGAAAAGGCAGGTGAGAGCCAGGCGACCTACAAACCTGGATCAGTTACAATAGTTTTGTCAGGAGGAACGGGCCCAAATTCCAAACAACTATTGTGAGAAGCTTGTGGAAGGATTTCCCAAACTTTTGACTCAAGTCATTCAGTTTAAGGGCAATGGTACCAAATACTAATGAAATGAATGTAAACTTTTGACTAATAAAATAATAATAAAAATGTCTTAAAACATTCTCTCCCACATTATTCTGGCATTTTGGCAAATATTATTAATAGTGTTGAGCATTCCGATACCGCAAGTATCGGGTATCGGCTGATACTTGCGGTATCGGAATTCCGATACCGAGTTCCAATATTTTTGTGATATCGGAAATCGGAATCGGAAGTTCCCAGTGTATGGTTCCCAGGGTCTGGAGGAGAGGAGACTCTCCTTCAGGCCCTGGGATCCATATTCATGTAAAAAATAAAGAATTAAAATAAAAAATATGGATATACTCACCTCTCCGGCGGCCCCTGGACCTTACCGATGTAACCGGGAGCCTCCGTTCCTAAGAATGAGGAGTTTAGGACCTGCGATGACGTCGCGGCTTGTGATTGGTTGCGTGAGCGGTCACATGAGCGGTCACGCGACCAATCACAAGCCGCGACATCATCGCAGGTCTTTCACTCGCTCATTCTTAGGAACGGAGGCTGCCGGTTACAGCGGTAACTACTAGGGCGCGTCATAGGGTGAGTATATCCCTATTTTTTATTTTTATTCTTTATTTTACACATGAATATGGATCCCAGGGCCTGAAGGAGAGTTTCCTCTCCTTCAGACCCTGGGAACCATCCAGGATACCCTCCGATACTTGTTTCCCATCGACTTGTATTGGTATCGGGTATCGGTATCGGCGATATCCGATATTTTTCGGATATCGGCCGATACCATCCGATACCGATACTTTCAAATATCGGAAGGTATTGCTCAACACTAATTATTAATTATGGTAATCCTAACTAAAATAAAATGGGGAAGGATTATTCTGATTTCTTGTCAGATACTAAGAAAAGCATGTATATTTGTCGTTTTATATAGTGTATGTAAACTTCTAGTTTCAACTGTTCATAAAGGAGGGCTTCATGCACATTCTGTTCAAGTTGTCATGTAGTAACATTCCTTGACTCATAAAGGCTATTCACTAAGTGCAAAGCCTGCCAAAAATTACAAGTGGGGTCATCCATGCACTACTAAAGTCACCAACTGTACTGCATAAAATATTGTGAACAAAGTGTAGTTGTGGTACTTCTACACTGATCAAAACTATGCACACAGTGCACAGCCTGCCAAAAATAACAAGCAGGTTCATCCATACACCATTGAAGGCACCAACTGGAAGGCCTCATTCAAATATTGAAGATTATTGAAGATTGCTGTCATCTGATGATGTACAAAAGTCAGGGCTAATCCAAGTTTTGTTCTTTTTTTATCGGAGTGAGACTGTTAGCATTTTCTGTTGACAGTCTGTTATGATCCCCTCTCGGCAGCACTAAAAACCCACTGAGACAAGACTCTAGTGGCGGGGCAACACAATACCTCCAAGGAATAGAATGACAGCTCATGCCAGGTATCCACCTTTGTAAGGTAGGTATTGCTTGATCATCTTTAAAACTTTTCCCACCTTGTCAAAAATATCTTGTCATCAGGACCGGGAGGCTGGGATGATGCCATGAAATTGATTCAGCCCTTTAACAAAGTACCCCCACTTCTGCTGTAACTGGTATGTGTTTCCCTTGCTTCTCCTCCTTGGTTGGGTAAGGAAGCTTGCCCCCTGCCGCTAGCCAACACTTCCCTGTCTCCATCATAATTACGACTCTCCATCTCTTTCTTCTCCTCCCTCTCTTCCTCCACATTCCCCTTCACAGCCCATCCATATAAGAGAGATGGGATGAAGTGTGTGTGCTAGTCTTTGTTGCGCTAGCAACCAGCTCCTCCTCAGCCTCTACCACCTCATTATTACCCAATCTACTCTGTGCAGATGAAGTGAGGCTGGGTAGTATCTCCCTGTCTTCCTCCATCTCCACCTGGTCCGCATGCAAAGCATTATGTTTAATTGTGAGCAGCGACTGTTTAAGTAGGAACAGAAGTGGCATTGTTGCGCTGATTATGGTGACATCACCACTCATCATCTTTGTGGAGTCCTACAAGTCTTGGAGAAGCACACAAATGTCTGATATACATGCCCACTATTCAGTTTTTATGCGTGGAGGCTGACCAGAATACAGACTTATGTGTTGGAGCTGTTATTCAGCAACTGGCCTCTGCTGCTCACAAAGCCTTGTCAGAATGTGCAGTGTGGAGTACCAGCGAGTGGTGATGTCGCAAACCAGTCGATGAGCTGGCACTTGCATGAGCTGCTGCAGCACTGCCACAGTTTTTTTTTCTGCTAGACAGGATGTAATTTCAAATGACACCATTCATTTTGCTATATAGAGTAAGAAATAATGGAAAATAAAATTCCAAGTGCAATAAAATTCCAACAATTTTTTTTCTACAATATAAATAACTTGGAAACATGATTCTTCAGGTCAGTATGATTACTGAGATATTTAGCATGTAGAGTTTTTTTTATTTAACTGCCTAAAAAAATGTAAAAGAAAAATGTACTATATTACCTTCAATAGACATGTGATGGAGCTTTCATATTTCATGGTAAGCTGATGTTTATAATTATATATAATTTTGTGGTGCATTCTATGATTTGACTGCTTTTTATTGCATTTTTTAGCTATATTGCAGGACCCAAAGATAGGCAATTATGGTGTTTTGATTTATTTTTATCATCATAGCTTATATCAATCTCCTAAATTAATTTTCTGTTTTGATAGATCAGACTTTCCTGAAAGCAGCAATACCAAATAAGTATATTTTTTATTTTTCACATTTATTTATTGTTAACTAGGGAAAAGGCGGGTGATTCGAATCCTTTGGTACGTTAAAAGGTTGACTTTTAGAATTGCTACTTACAATACACTGTGTTCCAAATTATTATGCAAATAATATTTCATCATATTTTCTCTAAATTACCTATCTGGATTGCAGTCATTGTTATTTTCCAGTAATCTACTATTCTAGTATAATTGCAATGTTTTGGAACAAACTGCCTATGAAAACAGTATCTTTTTAAAAAAAATAAACACTGAAAATGCATGTTCCAAATTATTATGCACAGCAGAGATTTCAACCTTTTTTTTATTTTGAACAAAAAAATGGTCAATTGTGAAGTTATAAGCATTATCAGCTTATTACAAAATGAAATCAAACAGTTTTCAAGTGAAAACTTTATTCTAGGTGATGTTACATTAGCACATAGGACCCCTTGTTCGAAAGAAGCTTCTGAACTCTCTCGTCCATTGAATTTGTCAGTTTTTGGATGGTTTCTGCTTCAATTGTTTTGCATGTGGCCAGAATACCCTCCCAGAGCTGTTGCTTAGATGTGAACTGCCTCCCGCCGTCATAGACACTCCTTTTGATGGTGCTCCAGAGGTTCTCAATGGGGTTGAGGTCAGGGGAAGATGGTGGCCACAGCATAAGTTTGTCCTGTTTTATGCCCATAGCAGCCAGAGATGCAGATGTGTTTTTTGCAGCATGAGACGGTGCATTATCATGCATGAAATTGATCTTGCTGCGGAAAGCACGGTTCTTCCTCTTGAACCATGGCAGGAAGTGTTGTTTTAGAAACTCCACATAGATTATGAAGTTCATCTTTACCCCTTCAGGGATCATAAAGGGGCCGACAATCTCTTTCCCCATGATTCCAGCCCAAAACATTACTCCACCTCCTCCTTGTTGGCACCTTAGCCGTGTTTTCATGGGGTGTCCATCAACCAGCCATCCTCCACTCCATCCATCTGGACTCATCGGTGAACAAAACAGTTTGGAAGTCAGTCTTCATTTATCGTTTGGCCCACTGGAGCCGTTTCTGCTTGTGTGCAGTGGATAGAGGTGGTCAACAGGATGGCTTACGCACAGCTGCAAACCTCTGAAGGACCCTGCATCTTGTTGTTCTGGGGACGTTGGAGGCACCAGCAGCTTCAAAAACTTGTCTGCTGCTATGGCAAGGCATTTTTGCAGCTGCTCTTTTAACCTTACGCAATTGCCTGTTGGAAAGAGTCCTCAATTTTTCCTTATCAGCACGCACACGTGTGTGCTGGGAATCAGCTACATACTTCTTGATTGTGCGATGATCACGATGAAGTGTCTTGGCAATGTTGATTGTAGTCATGCCTTGACCTAAATACTCCACAATCTGTTGCTTCTCAGCAGCCAACACATCCTTTTTCTTTCCCATTTTGGCAAAAAATGTAGGCTGCTTAATAATGTCTAACAGCCTTCTTAAGTAGTCTTGCCTTTATTTGGACACACCTGCCAAACTAATGTGCACAGGTATCTGCAATTGCTTTCAGTGATATAAAGAGCCCTGACACACATCACCATCAAGGAGTTTAAATGACAAACAAAAAAATTGTAACCTTATCACTCATAAACTCTTTGTGCATAATAATTTGGAACACAGTGTAGATGGTATTAGAGTTCAAGTCCTCTTTTTCTCTTTGAAGAGGCATTTTGCCTGCGTAAATTTCCCAAACAGGATTGCATGGCCTATAAGCCTCCTAACCCTGGCATGTCAAGCATATCACTTTCCACAAGGAGATACATAACCCCTTAGACCCCAGTTAACTGCCTCTAATACAGCCAAACCTGATCTCATACTTTGCACTAAAGAGGGCCACACCATGAAAAACGTGCTTGGAAATATACATTCTGGTTTGGCTTTTATCCTAAATCATATGTTAAGGCTCATAAATGGTCAATTTTGACTTTTAGTATTGCTACTTCCAATAGATGCACTAGAGTTCAAGTCTTCTTCCACTATGAAGTAGCAATTTGCATATTTAATTTTCCAGAGCAGCATTGCATGATCTATAAGACTTTTTACACTGGCATGTCAGGCATGTTACTCTCCGCAAAGAAAGACTTTACTCCATTTTTTATAAAATAAAATACATACAGTGGCATGTAAAAATCTTGGCACCCCTAGTCAAATTACTCTTATTATGAACAGTTAAGTCAAGCAAGTTGAAGATTAAATGACTTCTAAAAGGGCTAAAGTTAAAGAAAACATATTTCCCTTGCATGTTAGGCCCCCCAAATATATATATATATATATATATATATATATATATATATATATATATATATATATATATATATATACTCAAAAGTTTACATATCCTGACATAATTTTTGCTTTCTTGGCCTTTTTCAGAGAATATGAATGATAACTAGGGTTGAGCGAAACGGATCGTTCATTTTCAAAAGTCGCCGACTTTTGGCAAAGTCGGGTTTCGTGAAACCCGACCCGACTCCAGCATGGGATCGGCCACGTGGTCGGCGATCTTGGCGCCAAAGTCGCGTTTTGTATGACGCCTTCCCCGCCATTTTTTCAGCCAATTAAGGAGTGTGGGCAGCGTGATGACATAGGTTCCGGCCTGGTTTCTGCGGCCATATTACCGTTTGGGCTGCAGTGATTTCCAAAGTCAAACACAACACATGCTTTGCACGGAGGAGAGAGAGAGAGAGAGAGAGAGAATAATCCACATTGACTTGCATTGGGTCTCGTGTTATGACCCCAATGGCAGAGGGTCTCGGAAATAAATACCAAGTCTGCAAACACAAAAAAACAGCTCATAGGGCAGTGGTAACTGGGCTGACCATATATCTAATCCTAGCACCACAAATAGCAGTAGCCGGGGAACGTGCCTACGTTGGTTCTAGACGTCTCGCGCCAGCCGGAGAACTAACTAACCCTAGAAGGGAAAAGAAAGACCTTTCTTGCCTCCAGATAAAAGACCCCAAAAGTTGGATACAAGCCCCCAACTAATAATAACGGTGAGGTAAGAGGAAAAGACAAACGTAAGAATGAGCTAGGTATTTAGCAAAGAGAGGCCCACTAGCTAATAGCAGAATATAGTAAGATGACTTATATGGTCAGCAAAAACCCTATTAAAATATCCACGCTGGATATTCAAGAACCCCCGAACCGTCTAACGGCCCGGGGGAGAACACCAGCCCCCTAGAGCTTCCAGCAAGGTCAGAAATCACATTTAGTACAAGCTGGACAAAAATAAGAGCAAAGCAAATAACCAAAAAACAAAGAAGCAGGACTTAGCTTAATTTTGCAGGAACCAGGACCAGCAGACAGGAGCAAACAGAAAGGATCTGAATACAACGATGCCAGGCACTGGACTAAGAATCCAGGAAGTTAATATAGCAACACCCCTGGACTAACGACCCAGGTGGGTGCCAAACTGAAGAAAGACAATCTCAGAGTCATATCACTAGTGACCACAAGAGGGAGCCAAAAAGTCTAATTCACAACAGTACCCCCCCTTAAGGAGGGGTCACTGAACCCTCACCAAGACCACCAGGGTGATCAGGATGAGCAGCGTGAAAGGCACGAACTAAATCGGCTGCATGCACATCAGAGGCAACCACCCAGGAATTATCCTCCTGACCATAGCCCTTCCACTTGACCAGATACTGAAGCCTCCGCCTGGAGAGACGAGAATCCAAGATCTTCTCCACCACATACTCCAACTCGCCCTCAACCAACACCGGAGCAGGAGGCTCAACAGAAGGAACCACAGGTACAACGTATGGAACACGTTGTGAATGGCAAACGACACCGGAAGATCCAAGCGAAAGGACACAGGATTAAGGATTTCCAATATCTTGTAAGGACCAATGAAGTGAGGCTTAAATTTAGGAGAGGAGACCTTCATAGGAACAAATCGAGAAGACAGCCATACCAAATCCCCAACACGAAGTCGGGGACCCACACCGCGGCGGCAGTTGGCAAGATGCTGAGCCTTCTCCTGTGACAACTTTAAGTTGTCCACCACATGATTCCAGATCTGCTGCAACCTATCCACTACAGAATCTACCCCAGGACAGTCAGAAGGCTCCACATGTCCCGAGGAAAAACGAGGATGGAAACCAGAGTTGCAGAAAAATGGCGAAACCAAAGTAGCGGAACTAGCCCGATTATTAAGGGCAAACTCAGCCAACGGCAAGAAGGTCACCCAATCATCCTGATCTGCAGAAACAAAACACCTTAAATAAGCCTCCAGAGTCTGATTAGTTCGCTCCGTTTGTCCATTAGTCTGAGGATGAAAGGCAGACGAAAACGACAAATCAATGCCCATCCTAGCACAAAAGGATCGCCAGAACCTGGAAACAAACTGGGATCCTCTGTCAGACACAATATTCTCAGGAATGCCGTGTAAACGAACCACATTCTGAAAGAACACAGAAACCAGATCGGAAGAGGAAGGCAGCTTAGGCAAAGGTACCAAATGGACCATCTTAGAAAAGCGATCACATACCACCCAGATGACAGACATGCCCTGAGACACCGGGAGATCTGAAATGAAATCCATGGAAATGTGTGTCCACGGCCTCTTCGGGACAGGCAAGGGCAAGAGCAACCCGCTGGCATGAGAACAGCAAGGCTTAGCTCGAGCACAAGTCCCACAGGACTGCACAAATTACCGCACATCCCGAGACAAGGAAGGCCACCAAAAGGACCTAGCCACCAGATCTCTGGTGCCAAAAATTCCCGGATGCCCTGCCAACACCGAGGAATGAACCTCGGAAATGACTCTGCTGGTCCACTTATCAGGAACAAACAGTCTGTCAGGTGGACAAGAGTCAGGTCTACCAGCCTGAAATCTCTGCAACACACGTCGCAAATCCGGAGAAATGGCTGACAAGATAACTCCCTCTTTAAGAATACCAACTGGTTCTGCGACTCCCGGAGAGTCAGGCACAAGGCTCCTTGAAAGAGCATCAGCCTTCACATTCTTTGAACCTGGTAAATACGAGACCACAAAGTCAAAACGGGAGAAAAACAATGACCAGCGGGCCTGTCTAGGATTCAGGCGTTTAGCAGACTCGAGATACATCAAATTTTTGTGATCAGTCAAGACCACCACACGATGCTTAGCACCCTCGAGCCAATGACGCCACTCCTCAAATGCCCACTTCATGGCCAACAACTCCCGATTGCCAACATCATAATTCCGCTCAGCAGGTGAAAACTTCCTAGAGAAAAAGGCACAAGGTCTCATTACAGAGCAACCAGGGCCTCTCTGCGACAAAACGGCCCCTGCCCCAATCTCAGAAGCATCCACTTCAACCTGAAAGGGAAGTGAGACATCAGGCTGGCACAAAACAGGCGCCAAAGTAAACCGGCGCTTCAACTCCTGGAAAGCCTCCACGGCTGCAGGAGCCCAGTTAGCAACATCAGAACCTTTCTTGGTCATATCCGTCAAAGGTTTAACAATGCTAGAAAAATTAGCAATAAAACGACGGTAGAAGTTAGCAAAACCCAAGAACTTCTGAAGACTCTTAACTGACGTGGGTTGAGTCCAATCATGAATAGCTCGGACCTTGACTGGGTCCATCTCCACCGCAGAAGGGGAAAAAATAAACCCCAAAAAGGGAACCTTCTGTACTCCAAAGAGACACTTTGAGCCCTTAACAAACAAAGCATTCTCACGCAAAACCTGAAACACCATCCTGACATGCTCTACATGCGAGTCCCAGTCATCAGAAAAAACCAGAATATCATCCAGATAAATGATCATAAATTTATCCAGATACTTTCGGAAAATATCATGCATAAAGGACTGAAACACTGAAGGAGCATTAGAGAGCCCAAAAGGCATCACCAAGTACTCAAAATGACCTTCGGGCGTATTAAACGTGGTTTTCCATTCATCTCCTTGCCTAATGCGCACAAGGTTGTACGCACCACAAAGATCTATCTTGGTGAACCACTTGGCACCTTTAATCCGGGCAAACAAGTCTGACAACAGAGGCAAAGGATACTGAAATTTAACAGTGATTTTATTCAAAAGCCGATAGTCAATACAAGGTCTCAAAGACCCATCCTTCTTGGCCACAAAAAAGAATCCCGCACCAAGAGGGGAAGAGGATGGATGGATATGCCCCTTCTCCAGAGATTCCTTGATATACGAACGCATTGCGGTATGCTCAGGTACAGACAGATTAAATAGTCTTCCCTTAGGAAATTTGCTACCTGGAATCAAATCTATGGCACAGTCACAGTCCCTATGAGGAGGCAGAGCACTGGACCTGGACTCGCTGAACACATCCTGATAATCAGACAAATACTCAGGAACTTCCGAAGGAGTAGAGGAAGCAATAGACACCGGCGGGGAATCACCATGAATACCCTGACAGCCCCAACTTGACACAGACATTGCCTTCCAATCCAAGACTGGATTATGAGTCTGTAACCATGGCAAACCCAAAACGACCAAATCATGCATTTTATGCAGAACAAGAAAACGAATCACCTCCCGATGTTCAGAAGTCATGCACATGGTTACCTGTGTCCAAAACTGCGGTTTGTTTTCCGCCAATGGCGTAGCATCAATACCCCTCAGAGGGATAGGATTTACCAACGGCTCAAGAACAAAACCACAGCGCTTGGCAAATGACAGATCCATAAGACTCAGGGCAGCACCTGAATCCACAAACGCCATAACAGGGTAAGAGGACAATGAGCAAATTAAAGTCACAGACAAAATAAATTTAGGTTGCAAATTACCAATGGCGACAGGACTAACAACCCTTGTTAGGCGTTTAGAGCATGCTGATATAACATGTGTAGAATCACCACAGTAAAAACACAACCCATTCTGACGTCTATGATTTTTCCGCTCATTTCTGGTCTGAATTCTATCACATTGCATTAAATCAGGTGTTTGTTCAGACAACACCACCAGAGGATTAGCGGTTTTGCGCTCCCGCAAACGCCGGTCAATTTGAATAGCCAGCGCCATGGAATCATTCAGACTTGTAGGAATGGGGAAACCCACCATCACATTCTTAATGGCTTCAGAAAGGCCATTTCTGAAATTTGCAGCCAGAGCACACTCATTCCACTGAGTAAGCACGGACCATTTCCGAAATTTTTGGCAATACACTTCAGCTTCATCCTGGCCCTGAGAAATAGCCAGCAAGGCTTTTTCTGCCTGAACCTCAAGATTGGGTTCCTCGTAAAGCAATCCGAGCGCCAGAAAAAACGCATCAATATTTGCCAATGCCGGATCTCGTGGCGCTAGCGAGAAAGCCCAATCCTGAGGGTCGCCCCGTAAAAAAGAGATAACAATTTTAACTTGCTGAGCTAAGTCTCCAGATGAACGGGGTCTCAGAGATAGAAACAATTTACAATTATTCCTGAAATTCCTAAACTTAAATCGGTCTCCAGAAAACAGTTCAGGAATAGGTATTTTAGGTTCAGACATAGGACTACTGGTAACAAAATCTTGTATGCCCTGCACACGAGCAGCAAGCTGGTCCACACTTGTAATCAAGGTCTGGACATTCATGTCTGCAGCAAGCTCAAGCCACTCAGAGGTAAAGGGGAGGAAGAGAGGAAAAAAAAAAAAAAAAAAACTCAGAATTTCCTTTCTTATAATCCCACTTCTGCAATGCTTTAAACATTCAATGTTGGCCTGGCATACTGTTATGACTCCAATGGCAGAGGGTCTCGGAAATAAATACCAAGTCTGCAAACACAAAAAACCAGCTCATAGGGCAGTGGTAACTGGGCTGACCATATATCTAATCCTAGCACCACAAATAGCAGTAGCCGGGGAACGTGCCTACGTTGGTTCTAGACGTCTCGCGCCAGCCGGAGAACTAACTAACCCTAGAAGGGAAAAGAAAGACCTTTCTTGCCTCCAGAGAAAAGACCCCAAAAGTTGGATACAAGCCCCCAACAAATAATAACGGTGAGGTAAGAGGAAAAGACAAACGTAAGAATGAGCTAGGTATTTAGCAAAGAGAGGCCCACTAGCTAATAGCAGAATATAGTAAGATGACTTATATGGTCAGCAAAAACCCTATTAAAATATCCACGCTGGATATTCAAGAATCCCCGAACCGTCTAACGGCCCGGGGGGAGAACACCAGCCCCCTAGAGCTTCCAGCAAGGTCAGAAATCACATTTAGTACAAGCTGGACAAAAATAAGAGCAAAGCAAATAACCAAAAAACAAAGAAGCAGGACTTAGCTTAATTTTGCAGGAACCAGGACCAGCAGACAGGAGCAAACAGAAAGGATCTGAATACAACGATGCCAGGCACTGGACTAAGAATCCAGGAAGTTAATATAGCAACACCCCTGGACTAACGACCCAGGTGGGTGCCAAACTGAAGAAAGACAATCCCAGAGTCATATCACTAGTGACCACAAGAGGGAGCCAAAAAGTCTAATTCACAACAGTCTCGTGTTCCGGTCCGGAACCCGACTTTACAGCAGAATCGGCCGATTTCACGCGATCCGACTTTCGAGAAGGTCGGGTTTCACAAAACCCAACTCGACCCTAAAAATGCTAAAGTCGCTCAACCCTAATGATAACACCAAAACTTTGTCTCCACTCATGTTTGGTGATTGGGTGAAGCCATTTATTGTAAAACTACAGTGTGTTCTCTTTTTAAATCATAATGACAACCCAAAACATCCAAATGACCCTGTTCAAAAGTTCACATACCCCATTTCTTAATACCATGTATTGCCCCTTCTAGCATCAATGACAAATTGAAGTCTTTTGTGGTAGTTGTGGATGAGGTTCATTATTTTCTCAGATGGTAAAGCTGCCTTCTTTTCTTGGCAAAAAGCCTCCAGTTCCTGTAAATTCCGGGGCTGTCTAGCATGAACTGCACGCTTGAGATCTCCCCAGAGTGGCCGGCTCAATTATATTGAGGTCAGGAGACTGTGATGGCCATTTCAGAACCTTCACTTTGTTCTGCTGTAGCGAATGACAGGTCGACTTGGCCTTGTGTTTGGATCTCTGTCATGTTGGAACTGATGAGTGCAAATTTGTCTCCCGCATTTGCGGACAATATGCTGCATTCGTCTTTCATTCAACTTGACCAAATTTCCTGTTGCTTTGAATCTCACACATTCCCAAAACATCAGCGATCCACCTCCGTGATTTACAGTAGGAATGGTGTTCCATTCATCATAGGCCTTGTTGACCTCTCTCCAAATGTAATGCTTATTGTTGCGGCCTAAAAGTTCAATTTTGGTCTCAACACTCCAAATTACCTTGTTCTCGAAGTTTTGAAGCTTGGCTCTGTGCTGTTTTGCATATTGTAGGAGAGATACTTTGTGGCATTTGCGCAGTAATGGCTTTATTCTGGCGACTCGACCATGCAGCCCATCTTTCTTCAAGTGTCTCCTTATTGTGCATCTTGAAACAGCCACACGGCTAGTTTTCAGAGAGTCCTGTATTTCAGCTGATGTTACTTGTGGGTTTTTCTTTGCATCCCAAACAATTTTCCTGGCAGTTGTGGATGACATTTTTGTTGGTCTACATGACCATGGTTTGGTTTTTTCAGAGCCCCTGATTTTCCATTTTGTTAATCACTAGTGATTGTTAGAATAGAGACCCAATCATGCAGCAGGGATTGTCTACCAGGCCATGAAATGCCGCAGCCATCTTTGTTGTGGTCGTGCAGTGATTGGCTTGGCCGCACACCATCAATCCGAGTATAAGAGACCTGGCGCTGCCCTGCTTGCTGCATTCAGCTCTGGATTCAGCGAGAGTAGGGAGAGCTGCTGCCGAGATAGGGTCAGAATCATGGTTTTTACAGTTAGTGTAGGTCTGCAACTGTTAAAGCCACAACTCCTGAGAAACCAACAGTCCTTTTTAGGGCTAATTCGTGGGTCCCGATATTGCAGCACTAGGCAGGCATGGCACAGCATATCCACATCAGTGCAAGGCCTGCAGGCACTGTATGTGCATACATTGCTTCCACTGCATCCCTCCCAAAGCTCCATAACTGTCTGCTGCTGCAGCTTCTTTGCTATGTACCTAGTTGCATTTTTTTCCCAAAAATTCACCCCCCCAAAAAAAAATATAGTGTGTTCTGTCAGACTGAGGCCAGTTTAAAAATCATAGTTTGTCAGGCATACGTAGCATAGTTGTGTGTGCTTGCCTTGTGCTACTGTTTTTTGTGTGTGTGTTTTAAATTCAACAATAAAAGGCCTCATATATCTGCGTGCTCCGAGTTTGGGCATTTTAGGCCATTTTGCCACTGTTTTTGCTGTCTGTTACTCTACTTATATACAGCACTATTTTGCATTCAGAAAATACAGGCCACATATTTGGCAGTGTGATATTTCCGTGACAGGCCTCCTATGTCTGCTTGCTCCAAGTTTGGGCATTGTAGGCCGGTTTACCACTTTTTTTCCTGTCTGTTACTCTAATTATATGCAGCACTATTTTGCATTTTAAAAAAAGCAGGTAACACATTTGCCAGTGTGGTATTTCCATGACAAGCCTCATATATCTGCGCGCTCAAAGTTTTATTTAGTAAAAAAAAGGAACCCACATTGGGGAATTGTTTGTCAGCTCATGCCCTCCATTACAAGTCTCAGAGACCCACACCACTACATTGGGCCTACTTCTTAACTCTGTTTCCTGCAATGTCTCTTCCTTATCTCCGACGACATGACCTGGGTGAACGTATTCTGTACTTTTTTAGATCACAGAATTTTGAGCAAGGGGGGCTGTGATGGCAATAACATATTTTTAAAAAAGGTACCCCCCATTGGTGAAACCACATCCTTGTTGACAAAGATTTCATAACATTTGTGTACCTTAAAGAGCTCACTTGAAAAGTTCCTTTTTGTATTGCCTGGTTGCTCACATTGGACACAATACACTTCATATAAATTTGATAAAGCAATGCAGTTAGTTTGGCTCAGTAGTTCATTACAAATATTTATTTGTCCACTATATTAGATTCTCTCCCTGAGAGCCATAACTTTGGCTACCTCACATGTACAAATGGAGAATATACAAATGCCAATTTGGAATCCAGATTAAAATACTGTATACCAAATGCATTCAGGCAATCACGTAGCTGCATTTCTTGTAAAACATTTACAGATGTGACAGACAATGCTCATAGTGACATAATCTTGAGAAATGTTCATTTATTCACTTCACAAACAGTTCTAAGTCTCTATATGTCTGCTGTTTGTCATTGTAAAACATTAAGGTTTACTGAAACTATGCCTGTGGTGGTTTGATATAAATCCTTGTGGCTTTTATTTTCTATGGGTTTATGGCCCCTCGTCTGATGACTCCATGATATCTCAGTTTCATACAGCCTTGAAAGCTGGCCACTTGAAGGGATGGACGAAACTAGAGTTACTACATAGTGTAAATCACATTATAAGACCAGAGAAACATGACTAAGACAGATGTCAAAACTGGGGTACCTGTACGTGTACAGTGTTCTGATACCTGCATAATTGGGGACCCCCATGCAGTGTAGGTAATCTCCCAGGTGTTATCTGCTTTGGTGTTGCTTCTCTGATATTCCAGACAAATGATGTTTAAAAGCCTCTTGTGGATGATGTAAGTATACTGTATGTAGTTAATCTTTATATTTACGTAATCACTATATGTATTTAACCCTCATATGTACTTATTCACCTTTGTATGTTAACATATACAAAAGTGTACGCACTCACACTATTCAATCAAACTATTCCTTGAATTTTGTAGTTTGCAATAAAATTACATTGTATTGCAAATATTAGCCTTATTTAAAGCCGTTTCTGAACCTTAGTGTTAAAAACATGGCAAATAAAATTGCCAAATTCTCCTGTAAATAATTCTGCAAAGAGGGAACCATCATACCATTAAAGAATACGAGTGGATTTTCATGGGCCCATCCAGTATGTGGGTTCCAAGGCGTAATGGGGTGCATATGACTACGCATCAGGGCTGGCCTTGCTGCTAATGTGTAAAACAAAGGAGTACGGGAGTAAAAAATGCATATTGTGAAGTGGATTTGCATGATTCCATCCAGTGTGTGGATTCAAAGGCTTATTGGTGTGCATATGAATTGGTAGCAGGACAGGCCTTGCATTCAATCCAAAATTTTTTCAAGAGGCCCTCCTGGACATATTATGAAAGGGGTGTTGTGGTGCATCATAATTCTTGGCAGCCTATCCACTCACAGCATAGGCTACAACATTTTAGGAGACCCGCTGTTTAATAATGTCCCTTTAAGAAGATTAATGCCACCTGATGCACCAGTAAAAATAGTCTCTGTTACTTAAAGAGTGCCTCCTTCATAAATTAAATAAGATGGGTCTGCTTATGCTTCACACACTACATGGCCAGCTAGGGTTGTTAAATGTTACAATGACATTTCGCAGTGAATGCACTTGTAGTGGTTGAAAGCAATGTTAAAGTTGAAAAATGCTTCAAAAATGCTGCGTCTGAACTAAGCCTAAGTTGGGGAGGAAATTTTCGGTCTGGGGTTAATTGTTTGGCTTTACAGGCAAGTCATTAATCTGCAAAGGATGTACCTTAACATATTTCCCAGCAAAATCCGTTTTGGTTTTGTTTCAATTTGCTTTTTGTTGCATCAGGAAAAATGGCATGAATCTCGGAAAAACATGTTTACATCTGTGAACTAGGAGTCAGGAACGCTTTCAGGGCGATCCCCATGATGTCCCTGTGTCATTTGAGCAGTGTTTCCATCATTTTCAGACATTTTTAGACCTTAAATGGACCCCCGGGGGAATAGCGGTGAAAATTCTCGGGTCTCCCATAGACTTACATTGGGCTTGTTGTTCTGGCCGAGTACCCCAGTATACCAATCTGCTCGACCCGAGCAACGAGTACCCAAGCATTTTAGTGCTCGCTCATCACTATTAAATACAGTTTGATTTCTGCTGACTGGCATTATCAATTCCTTGGATATCTTTTTGTATCCCTTTCCTGTTTTATACAGTTCAACTACCTTTTCCCATAGATCCGTTGACATTTCTTTTGCTTTCCTCATGACTCACAATTCTGAAATGTCAGTGGCTGGATGAAAGATGCAAGAGTCTGTCTGGATCCCAGAAACTCACTCAGCTTTTACGCACACATATTGATTACAACCAAACAGGTCACAGGTGAGGATGTTACCTTTAGTAGCCATTTAAACCCATTTGTGTCAACTTCTGTGCATGTAATCAGGCCAAAATCACCAAGGTATGTGAACTTTTGATCGGAGTCTTTTTGATGTTTTGGGTTGTCATTATGATTTAAAATGAGAAACCACAGTAGTTTGAGAATACATGGCTTCACCCAACCACTAACCATGAGTGGAGATAAAGTTTTGGTGTTATCATTCATATTCTCTGAAAAAAGCCCAAGAAAGCAAAAATTCTGCATGGTATGTAAACTTTTGAGCACAACTGTAGTCATTTTTTACATTTTAAGAATTACAAAAAGGATAATGGGCCGATGCAAAAGTTTGGGCATTCTTGGAGATTATTGTGCTCAGAAAACTTTGAGCAAGGTGTTAGACATTATTTAGCCTGCTAGGGTTATGACTTGCTCACCATCATCAATAGGAAAGGCCAAGTGGTGCAAATTTTCCAAGTTTATAAAAACCCAACCTACTCTAACTTGTTGCCAAAAACTGCATCCATTGGTTCTTCTAAACAGCTGCCTAGCACTCTGAAAATGAAAATGGTGGAGACCCACAAAGCAGAAGAAGGCTATAAGAAGATAGCAAAAAATTTTCAAGTTTCTCTTAATTTGAAATGCAATCAAGAATTGTCAGTTAACAGCAACAATGTAGTTCAAGATAAGGTCTCGACGACAAAGCAAAATTTTAGTGAAAGCTGCTTGTAAGATTGCTAGAAAGGCAAATCAGAACCCCCGCTTCACTGCAAAATACCTTTAGAAAGATTTTGCAGACTCTTGAGCTGTGGTGCATTGTTCTACTGCTCAGAGCCACTGCACAAATGTGGCCTTCATGGAAGAGTCATCAGTAGAAAACCTCTCCTGCTTCCTCGACATAAAATTCAGAATCATAAGTTGTTAGGGCTGGCGGAACGCACCGAGTAAATATAGATGTTATTATTGGTGCGTTCGCAGCCCGGGGTCCACCGTGCAGGAGGAGAACCTGCTGCTAGCAAATGGCACTACATGGCGGTATAAGTGAGCTCTGTTACTTCACAGAGTCGCCATGATAGAAAAGCACTGTGTCCTGTTAAGCTCACAGAAGTACACAGCTAACTGCTGAGCTGATAGCAGTCAGTGGTCATGCAGTCAGAGAAGCACACAAACAATTCCTCACCGGAGGTGCTGGTATTCTAGTGGCTTATTTCAGCCAGGCCCTAAATACATGCAAGCAAACTCCTCACCAGAGGTGCCGGTATTCTAGTGGCATATTTCAGCCGGACCCTTCCACAAGCATACATGACCACACTGGCGCAAAGCTCATGACAAAGATTGATACTGGCGCATGGCCGCACGGCCATGCAAACCTTTTATAGTTACAGCAACTTCAGGACCTTCCTAGAGGACCAATGGGAGTTTCTTCAGGACCTGAGTGTGTGACCCTGACTTCCAATGAAAGGTCTTCCGTGGGCATGCTCAGAAGAGAGAAAACAGGATTTAGTGCCAGAAGCGAGTCCTCGACACTGACCAGTACTAGCTATAATGACAGAGCCTGGAAGAACAGCAGTAGCCAGACACAGAGTATCTGCCTGAGCCAGACGCTGGGACCGACGTCTCCGCTGAGCAGGCTCCACTGTGGCTGGAGACAAATCGGAGACTGCAGCGGAGATGGCTCGAGATTCCCCCTGTGCAGAGGCGGGAACTCGTGCCCTAACATAAGTATGCAAAAGAACATCTAATCAAGGCTGATGCATTTTGGAAACAAGTCATGTGGACTAGTGATGAGCGAGCACTAAAATGCATGGGTGCTCGTTGCTCTGGTCGAGCAGATTGGAATACTCGGGTACTCGGCCAGAACAACGAGCCCAATGTAAGTCTATGGGAGACCCGAGTATTTTTACCGCGATCCCACCTGGGGGTCCTTTTAAGGTCTAAATACGTCTGAAAATAATGGAAACACTGCTCAAATGACACAGGAACATCATGGGGATCGCCCCTGGGAGTCTTCCTGACTCCTAGTTCACAGCTTTAAACCATTTTTTTTGAGATTCATGCCATTTTTCCCAGTGCCACCAAAAACACAATAAAACGAAACCAAAACGGATTGTGCTGGGAAATATGTTAAGGTACATCCTTTACAGGTTAATGACTTGCCTGTAAGGCCAAATTATTACCTCCAGAACAAAAATTTCCTCCCTCACTTAATTTTAGTTCAGATGCAGCGTTTTTGAAGCATTTTTCAACTTTAACATTGCTTTCAACCACTACAAATGCGTTCACTGGGAAATTTCATTGTAACATTTAACAACCCTAGCTGGATATGTGGTGTGTGCCCAATTCCCAATTCATGCCCAATTCCCCAATGTGGGTTCCTTTATATACAAAATAAAATAGTGCCATCATAGCCCCCTTGTCCAAAATGCACTGTACAGAGTACATTCACCCTGGTGATCTAGTGGCAGTTAAAGGACACATTGCAGGAGACAGAATTAAGAAGTAGGCCCAATGTAATATCATGTCCAAATTCCCAATGTGGGGTCTTTTTTGTCCAAAATAAAATAGTGCCATCACAGCCCCCTTGCCCAAAATGCACCGTACAGATCACGTTCACCCAGGTGATCTAGTGGTAGTTAAAGGACACATTGCAGGAGACAGAATTAAGAAGTAGGCCCAATGTAATGTCATGCCCAATTCTCCAATGTGCGTTCCTTTTTTACAAAATAAAAGAGTGCCATCAGAGCCCCCTTGCCCAAAATGCACCGGCCTATAACAGTACAGAGCACATTCACCCTCGTCATCTATTGGTTCTGGATGATGAGGATGAGGATAAGGAGGAGGATAAGAGCAAACAGACCAAATCTGTAAGCGTATACCCATGTGTGGTTGTGAAGAGGTGCATGAGAATACACCTCCCCAAAAGAGAGAATGTATTTGAGGTTATATTTCACTGTTTTCACTTGGTGGTGTACAGAAGTCTTTCCCAATCCAGCCCTTGTTCATTTTTATAAGAGTGAGCCTGTCAGCATTTTTAGTTGACAGGCAGATGCGCTTATCTGTTATAATTCCACCAGTGGCACTAAAAACCTGCTCTGACAGAACGCTAGCAGCAGGGCAGGCCAGGACCTCCAAGGCAAAGAGAGCCAGTTCATGCCATGTGTTCAGCTTGGATACCCAATAATTAAAAGGCACAGAGGAATCACAGAGGATGTTTGTACAATCTGCAAGGTACTCCCTCACCATCTTCCCAAACATTGTACTTCTTGTGACAGCACCCCTTGTCTCTGTGCTGCCACAATGGGAGGGTCTGAGAAAACTGTCCCAGAACTTTGCCATTGTTCCCCTGCCTGACCTGGATTGTACTTCTGTCTCTCTTGCTTGGACTCCTTGGTTGCACAACAAATTCTGATGTCTGCTGCCAGCATTCTCAGATGGGAATTTTCTAAGTAATTCCGCTACAAGGGCCCTCTGGTACTGCAACATATTAGTACACCTCTCTGCCTCTGGTAAAAAAGATTGAAAGTTCTCCTTGTAGCGTGGGTCTAGAAGTGTCACCAACCAGTAATGAGTGTCAAAATTTTTATAATGCGAGGGTCACGTGAAACGCAGCGCAACATAAAGTCAGCCATGTGTGCCAGACTGCTAACAGGAAAGAATTCTGTGTCCTCATCAACAGGACAACTGACCAAGCTGTCCTCCTCCTCCTCATTCTCATTCTACTCCTCCCTGTCCTCAGGCCATCCCCGCTGAACAGACTGTATGACAGCTGTGTTTGTAGTACTGTCTTTAGCGCATAAAAGTAGCCCCTGTTCTTCCTCCTCCTCATTGACTACCAATCCACGTTGAGAAGACATGAGGCTGGGCTGAGTGTAATACCCCTGTATGGTTTCTTGCTCCATGTCCTCATGCTCTGCCTGCATTGCATCCTCTGTGAGCAGAGAGTTTTTCAGAATGCTGAGAAGAGGGATGGTGATGCTAAATATGGCGTCATCGCCGCTCACCATCTTGGTGCAGTCCTCAAAGTTTTGGAGGATGGTACATATGTTGGACATCCATGTCCACTCCTGAGGCCTTATGTGTGGAGTCTGAACTGAATATCATTGGCCTTGTTGATGCTGGTAGTCAACAACTGCCCTCTTCTGCTCACAAATCCTTTCCAACATATGCAGCGTAGAGTTCCAGCGCATGGGGACATCACGCACCAGCCGGTGAGCTGGAAGCTGCAAACGCTGCTGAAGCACGGCATGGGCGGCTGAAGCTGTAGCTGACTTTCTAAAATGGGCAGACAGACAACGTACTTTCACAAGCAGGTCCTGCAGCTCCGGGTAGCTTTTCAGAAAATGTTGAACCATGAGGATAAGCTCATGGTCAAGCAAGGTACGTGTGTGAGCTCACCTTGCCTCAGCGCCGCCACCAGGTTACGGCCATTATCACACACAACCATGCCTGGCTATAGGTTCAGTGGTGTCATCTAAACATCTGACTGCTCTTTCAGTGCTGTCCACAAGTCTTCTGCATTGTGTGGTTGTCACCTATGCAGATTAGCTTCAGCACAGCCTGTTGCCGCTTGGCTGAGGCAGTGCTGCAGCTTCTGACTGATGTGTTGATTTCAGAGATGGAAGATGAAGAGGAGGAGCAGGAGGAGGAGGTGCAGGAGCTGTAGACTGTGGGGGCAACCCTGATTGATGTAGAGCCAGAAATACTCGGTGTGCGGAGGATGGGTTCTATCCCAAGTTCGACTGGGTCCTGGCTTCCACTATGTTAACCCAGTGTGCCGTCAGTGAGATCCACCGTCCCTGCCCACTTTCACCTTGGCCACGGCCTCGTCCTCTGCATGTACCATCATCATCACATCCCCTTCCACGTCCCTTGCCTTGCCCATTTTATATGGACTACTGCACTATTTCAAATGCTCAACACAAATATATTTATTAGTAGCGAAATAATATCTGATCAGTATGCCTGCAATCTATGATTTTTCAAACCCAAACACCAGGCAGGCCTCAGCCTGACATAACAGACTGTAGTCAATTTGGGGGGGCTTTTTTGTGAAGTTAATTTATGCAAAATAGTGCTGTTTTTAAGTAGCGTAACAGAAAGCAAAATAAGTGGTCCTCCGGCCTACAATGACCAAACTTGGAGCACACAGATATATGAGGGCTCTCACGGAAGTACCCCACTTGCAAATATGTGGCCTTTTTAGATTTTTTATGCTAAATAGTGCTGTACATAATTAGAGCATCAGCCAGCAAATGAAATGTGGTACATAGGCCTACAATGACCAAACTTGGAGCACGCATATATACGAGGGCTCTCACAGAAATACCACACCGGAAAATATGTGTCATTTTTATATTTTGTTAGGCTAAATAGTGCTGTATATAATTTCAGTAACAGACAGCAAAAAAAGAGGTCCTCCGGCCTACAATGCCCAAGCTTGGAGAACGCAGATATATGAGCTCTGTCACGGAAATACCACACTGGCAAATATGTGGCCTGTTTTTTTTAGAAATGCCAAATAGTGCTGTATATAATTAGAGTAACAAACAGCAAATACAGTGGCAAAACAGCCTACAATGATCAAACATGGAGCACGTAGATATATGAGGGCTCTCACTGAAATACCACACTGGCAAATATGTGCCCTTTTTATAATTTTTTATGCTAAATAGTTCTGTATATAATTTCAGTAACAGACAGCAAAAAAAGTGGTCCTCCGGCCTACAATGCACAAACTTGGATCACGCAGATATATGAGGGCTCTCACGGAAATACCACACTGGCAAATATGTGCCCTTTTTATGCTAAATAGTGCTGTACATAATTTCAGTAACAGACAGCAAAAAAGTGGTCCTCCGGGCTACAATGTCCAAATTTGGAGCACGCAGATATATGAGGGCTGTCACGGAACTACGACACTGGCAAATATGTGGCCTGTTTTTTTTTTAAATGCCAAATAGTGCTATATATAATTAGAGTGACAGACCGCAAAAACAGTGGCAAAATGGCCTAAAATGCAAAAACTTGGAGCACGCAGATATATGAGGCCTTTTTTGGTGAATTTAAAAGACAAAAAAAAGTGGCACAAGGATAGCACACACAACTATGCTACGTATGCCTGACAAACTATGATTTTTAAACAGGCCTCAGTCTCACAGAACAGACTGTATTTTTTTTTTGGGGGGGTGAATTTTTTGGGAAAAAAAATTGCAACTAGGTGTATAGTAAAGAAGCTGCAGCAGCAGACAGTTATGGAGCTTTGGGAGGGATGCAGTGGAAGCAATGGACGCACATACAGTGCCTGCAGGCCTTGCACTGATGTGGATATGATGTGCCCTGCCTACCTAGTGCTGCAATATCGGGACCCACGAAATAGCCCTAAAAAGGACTGGTGGTTTCTCAGGAGTTGTGGATTTAACAGTTGCAGACCTACACTAACTCTAAAAACCACGATTCTGACCCTATCTCAGCAGCAACTTTCCCTTTTCTTGCTTAATCCGGAGCAGAATGCGGCGCGCAGGGTGGCGCCAGGTCTCCTATACTTGGGATGATGCTGTGTGGCCAAGCCAATCACTGCACGACCACAACAAAGATGGCTGCGGCGTTTCATGGCCTGGCAGACAATCCCTGCATCGTGATTGAGTCTCTATAGTCCGCCAAAAATGCTGGGTGGAGACACCAGTTACCGCCGAATAATCACGGAAATGCTCGGTGCTCGCCGAGTACACCGAGCATAGTGATACTCAGGCAATTAACAAGTAGTAGCACGATCGCTCATCACTAATGTGGACCGATGACGTTAAGACACAGTGATCAAAGGTATGTGTGGAGAATAAAAAGCACAGAATTTCATGAAAAGAACATCTTGCCAACCATTAAGCATGAAGTGGAGCAATCATAATTTGAAGATGTGTTGCAGCCAATGGCATGGGGAACATTCCCCGTATAGAGGAAAGGATAGATTCAATGAAATTTCAACAAATTTTTCATGCAAACATAACACCATCTGTACAAAAAGGGAATTTGAAAAGATGATGGCTTCTACAAATGGATAATAATACATACGTCAAAATCTGTAATAGACTACATCAAAAGGCATAAGCTGAAAGTTTTACAATGAGTCTCACATTCCCCACATCTGAACATCATTCAAAATCTGTTGCTAGACCTCAAAATAGCAGTGCATGCAAGACGACCCAGGAATCTCACGTATCAACAAAGGATGAAAATCCTTCAAACAAAAATTGAAAGATTCTTGGCTGGCTACTAAAAGCAATTAGTGTATTTTTCGGACTGTAAGACGCAACAGATCATAAGACGAACCTAGATTTTAGAGGAGGAAAATAGAAAACAAATTGAAGCAAAAACTGTAGTCATAAAGCACTGTTATGGGGGCATCTGCTATTGACACTGTTACAGGGCTTCTGTCCCCTACTTCTGTACTAATATTCTCCAATCCGGTATATATCATCCCCATCCTGATCTACATGGCCCCCAATTCAGGTATACATGGGCCCCAATCCAGGTATACATTGTCCCCCAATCCAGGTATACATGACACCTCATCCTGATATATATGACATCAAATCCTGGTATACATGGCATCCCATCCAGGCATACATGCACCCCATCCTGGTATACATGGCCCCATCCCTATCCTGGTATACATGGTCCCTAATCCTGGTATACATGGCCCCATCCCCAAACTGGTATACATGGCCCCCTTATACTCATCCTGATATACATGGACCCTTCATCCCCATCTTGTTATGCATGGCCCCATCACTAGTAATCAGCAAATTTGTTTGGAAAATGATTGCCAAAGATATAATCGGCAGTAATATGGCACATTTGAATTCGTGATTGGAAACACAAGCACAATTTTAATGTTAAATCGGTGACATTCGGTAAAAAGTGAAGGAAAATATTTGCATTGGCACAAAAGTATTTTCAGCACTTTAGCAATGATTATAGTAGTGTATCAGGAGCGTTTGGCACATGTTTGATGAGGGAAGGGTGTTTGCAAAGCTGAAGTGCAGCATTCTTGTAAACAGTAATTTTTGGGGGGTTTTTGTGTGCACATTGTGGCTAGCCAATCAGGACTCAGGAAACATCCACAATGTCCTGACACCATGGCTTGTGTTAATGGCTGCTGAAATCACATGTCCCTCTCCATATAAAGAGCGGTCATCTTGTTTTAGTGCCAATTTGACACTGTAACAGCACAGATATGCTGCTCTTGACGCTGTTACTGTTAGCAGCAAGATTTTAGCTCGTTAGTTAGGCGATTGTATATTAGTCAGATAGTGTAGCTATCTAGTGTCCAGTGTGGCTGTTAAATTTACCTTCCAGTATTTTTTGGGGTTTTTTTTGGCTATTACTGAGGTCCGCAGACAAAGCCAGCAGGGAATATGTCATACAAGTGTGTTGTGCACTGCTTCTATTGTGCTTCATGCATGAGTATAGCATTCTAAATTATATTTTTTCACTAGCTAAATGTGAAACAGCCTGCTGAATCCCATCTTGTAAGTTAGTGCTGTGGTGATATGAAACTGTCTGCAGACCTAAGGCACATTAAGAATATATATATAATTTTTCAGTTGCAAAACATTAGATATCCTGCCATATCACACTTTGTAATTTTGCTGACTTGAAATTAAGCTGTAGAGGACTGATCCAGAGGCCACCCAAAATTCTTCTGTTCCTAGTGTAATACAGTAGAGGACCTGACTTTAAAACAGTTAGTAGCATCTAGTGTGTTATAGAGGCCTTATCCAGAGGCCACCAAAAAGTTCCTCTGATCCTAATGTCATACAATAGAGGAAATCTAACTTTCAAATTTTTTGTAGCATATCTTCTTTGTCATACAGGCCTCATCCACACTCAAAAAAATTATTTTGTCTGTGACTAACGTGATACAGCACACCATATTTCACCTTGGAATTTACTGTCGCTGAAATTCAGCTGTTTGCAGAGGTGGTGCAGAGTTTAAAATGTAATGTTCTGTGGAAGATACTGTGCTCCCAACACAGTATCTGAGCAGCATGACTGGGAAAAAGCAACGCATTGGTGGAAGATGAATTAGGCTTGGTGTTCAAGGTGTACCTGGGGAAAGTGGTAAGGTTAGTGAAAGCACTAGTGAAACAACAGCGTCACGTCCTATGCAAAGACATCTGACAACTTCAGTTACTGGATGAGCTACTCTACTACCTTTCTTTGGCAGATGCACAGTGGTACGCCTTATCGATGATGCCCAGAAAGCGCATGGGCACGAGTGGATGGCAAGTGCAGCTTCAAGAGTCCTCTCCACCTCTTCCTTCACCTCAACATCACACCCAGTACAGTCCACAGAGCTGGCACCCAAATTCCCCTTGCTTTCCCCCTTGTCCCAACTCTCCAACCATACAACTGACTATACTGTACCACAGATGGTTAAGTCTGAAGAGCTGTTCACACATTCTATGCCATGGTCATCAAAAGTGTGCCCAAAAGCTTCACAGAGTCAAGAGGAGGAAATCTGCACCGATGCCCAAATTTTTTTTAGCTTGGATCTGAGGCAGGGCGAAGTAGGGTCTGAACTAGGGTTGAGCAACTTTTATTTTTATAGGATCGGGTCGGGTTTCACGAAACCCGACTTTCTCAAAAGTCGGGTCGAGTGAAATCGGCCGATCCTATAAAAAAGTCGGGGTCGGCCGAAACACGAAACCCAATGCAGTGCAATGGGATACTATGGTTCCCAGGGTCTGAAGGAGAGGAAACTCTCCTTCAGGCCCTGGGATCCATATTTAAGTGTAAAATAAAGAATTAAAATAAAAAATATTGATATACTCACCCTCTGACGCGCCATGGTAGTAATTGGCATCTTCCGTTCCTAAGAATGGCGCTTGAAAGACCTTTCGATGATGTCACGGCTTGTGATTGGTCGCGGCGACCCACGTGACCGCTCAGCGACCAATCACAAGCCGTGACGCAATTCTCAGGTCCTTAAATTCCTCATTCTAGGAATTTAGGACATGAGAATTACGTCACGGCTTGTGATTGGTCGCTGAGCGGTCACGTGGGCGGCCGCGACCAATCACAAGCCGTGACATCATCGAAAGGTCCTTCACGCGCTCATTCTTAAGAAGGAAGGCTGCCGGAAAGAAGCCGAGGGTGAGTATATTCCTATTAGGTATATACTCACCCTCGGATGCGCCCTGCTTCTTTCTGGCAGCCTTCCTTCTTAAGAATGAGCGCGTGAAGGACCTTTCGGTGACATCACGGCTTGTGATTGGTCGCGGCGGCCCACGTGACCGCTCAGCGACCAATCACAATGCGTGACGTAATTCTCATGTCCTAAATTCCTAGAATGAGGAATTTAAGGACCTGAGAATTACGTCACGGCTTGTGATTGGTCGCTGAGCGGTCACGTTGGCCGCCACGACCAATCACAAGCCGTGATGTCATCGAAAGGTCTTTCAAGCGCCATTCTTAGGAACGGAAGATGCCGGTTACCAGCAGCGATGTCCAGGCTGCGTCGGAGAGGTGAGTATATCAATATTTTTTATTTTAATTCTTTATTTTACACTTAAATGTGGATTCCGATACTGATTTCTGATATCGCAAACATATTGGAACTCGGTATCGGAATTCCGATACCAGATTCAGAAGATCGCCGACCTCATGGCCGACCCCACACAGGGGTCGGGTCAGGTTTCATGAAACCCGACTTTGCCAAAAGTCGGCGACTTCTGAAAATGGCTGACCCGTTTCGCTCAACCCTAGTCTGAACAGGATCCTGACCCTCATCATCAGACTGTAGCCCCTTGGGGGGAGATGATGCTGATGAGGCTCACATGGACTGTACTGTGCTGTCAGGACAGGAAAAGGAGGTGTCAGGACTCTGAACATTTTTTACCTTTTGTGCATTACTGCCCTTTTTCAAGATGGTGTCTTTGGTCTCATGTGCACTGTGTCTCCTGCTATAAAACTCCACCCCAGCCTTCAGTCTGTGCTAGAGTATTCTGTCTTGCATCCAGCTCCTGACCTCTGATTACTCCCTGGCTATACACCTGCTCCTGTGAACCTGTTTGGTGATCCTGCTACTCTGCTCTGAGTTCCTGCTGCATACACAAGTTTCCAGTAATCCTCCTTCATCTGCTGTTCGTGTTTACTTCCATCTGCATTTGCTGGTCATGTAAGCTGTTGCTGCTTTGCAATAACCTGAGACTATTAACCAGGCCTCCCTGGCTGAGCTAAGATATGATTTGAACTGTCTAATAAGCATATCTATCTGTGCCTGGACTAAGACAAGGATTTATTCGTGTCAAGTATCCTGAAGAATAACTGTGCTTCATAGACTTTCTGCTTGATTGCATTTTCCTCTGAAGTTTCCTATAGACTGCTAAGCTGCGTTTATTATTTGCACCAAGTGTTGTGGACTTGAGTTTCTCTCTGCACCTGTTTGAATTACCGTGTGATAATATAAACTTTACCACTTATAAAACTGTGTCCTGTAGTTGTCTTGTTCCACGCAAAGAGTCTGAGTTATCCCCTATAATTATTACAGGAGGAGGGTGACTCCAAGGGCAAGGAATGTGATAATACAGAGAATGATGATGATGAGGTGTTAGATCTCAGTTGGTGTGAACATAGAGGCACACAGCTGAGGTCATCTGAGGAGGAAGACAAGGAGGTTACCTTACACCGTACGTTGCAGGCACATAGTGATGCAGCCACGATGAGCAATGCATCCTCAGCCACAACTGTGGCTGTGACCAGCAGCATACGTAGGTCTGCAGCTCGCAGGGGTGGCAAGGATTGCCTAGTCTGGGCCTTTTTTGACTACTCACGTAATATGCCAAATTTGCAAAAAAAAACTGGAGTTGAGGTAAAAAGTGCAATAGTTTGACTACTACATGTATAAACCTTCACATGCGCAATCAACATGCGTTACTGTGTGAATCCCACTGCACAAAAATACAGACCAGCGGACCTCAACAGCCATCAGGCGCCCCATCAATTGCATCTGCTGCTTCTTCCTCCTCCTCTGTTAGTGTGCCAACTATTGAGAAGCAGGTCTTTAACCGCAGAACCTCGGGTTCTTTACCCGCTCCAGTAACGGTGAATAAGAGCCCACCATCAGCTATAACAGAAGCAGTCATGCCTGCTGATTTTGACTGATCTCAGAGTACTAGCATACCTCAACTTTCTCAACCCACCGTAATATCTCTGCCTGCACCTTTCTGATGGTCTAGCAGTTTGTCCAGTTCACTGTACTCAGCCCTCTCTCAGCACTGCAGCTAGCCCACAGTTCTGCAGTTGTGGTCACGTAAAAGATTGCTTCCGCCTACGCATGGCTAAGCTAAGAGGTTGAACTCCATCATCTCCAATCTGTTGGCCACGGAAATGACACAGAGATACAGACGATTTCCGAAATTTGATGGAGGTGTTAGGCCGCCGTCACACATGCGAGTTTTACGGACGTAAGAGCGCAGAAACTACGTCCGTAAAACTCGCATAACATACGGCACAATGATTCTCAATGGGTCTATTCCTATCAGCCGTATATTACGGATCCGTAATATACGGCGTTCTATGGCCGTACAAAATCGCAGCATGCTGCGTTTGTCAGTGTATTGCGCAAAAAAATCGCCAATGAAAGTCTATGGGGGCGAGAAAAATACGGATTCCACACGGACCAGCAGTGTGACTTGCGAGAAATACGCAGCGGTGTTAGTGAAAAGTCGGTAATTCAATTGCCGGCTTTTCATTTCTCCTGCCTAAACCCGACAGGATATGAGACATGGTTTACATACAGTAAACCATCTCATATCCCATTTTTTTTTGCATATTCCACACTACTAATGTTAGTAGTGTGTATGTGCAAAATTTCAGCGCTGTAGCTGCTAAAATAAAGGGTTAAATGGCGGAAAAAATTGGCGTGGGCTCCCGCGCAATTTTCTCCGCCAGAGTGGTAAAGCCAGTGACTGACGGCAGATATTAATAGCCAGGAGAGGGTCCATGGTTATTGGCCCCCCCGTGGCTAAAAACATCTGCCCCCAGCCACCCCAGAAAAGGCACATCTGGAAGATGGCCTCTCTCTTCCCACTCCCTGTAGCGGTGGGATATGGGGTAATGAAGGGTTAATGTCACCTTGCTATTGTAAGGTGACATTAAGCCAGATTAATAATGGAGAGGCGTCAATTATGACACCTATCCATTATTAATCCATTTGTCTGAAAGGGTTAAAAAACACACACACATGATTTAAAAGTATTTTAATGAAAGAAACAAACAGGTTGTTTTAGTATTTTATTGTTCTCTCAATCCATCAGGAACACCCTCGCTTGGCAAAATAATAAACACACAATATACATACCTTCTGATGTCCTATCACGTCCCACGAGGTAATCCATCTGAAGGGGTTAACTAATATTACAGGCATGAGCTGCGCTAAACCACTCGCTCGTGCCTGTAATCTCCGGGTGCTGAAAGGAAAGCAGAGTGATCTATACTTACATTCAGTCGCGGTGATGCGCCCCTGCTGGATGTTCTCATGAACTGCAGCATGGGAACTTTTTCCCACTTTCCAGGTCATATGAGGACATCCACCAGGGGGCGCATCACCGCGACTGAAGGAAATGTAGGTCAATTACCTACATTTCCTTCATTCGTCGGGGAATTACAAGCACGAGCACAGCTGCATTTGCAGGGCTCCTGCTTGTAAATTATTTTAACCCCTTCAGATGGATTACCTCGTGGGACGTGACGGTTCAACAGAGGGGTATGTATCTTGTGCATTTATTGTGTTGCCAAGCGAGGGTCTGCAAATGGATTGAGAGAGCAATAAAATATTAAAACAACCGCTGTGTTTATTTCATTAAAATACTTTTAAATCATGTGTGTGTGTGTTTTAACCCTTTCAAACAATTGGATTAATAATGGATAGGTGTCATAATTGACGCCTCTCCATTACTAATCTGGCTTAATGTCACCTTACAATAGCAAGGTGGCATTAACCTTTCATTACCCCATATCCCACCGCTACAGGGAGTGGGAAGAGAGTGGCCAAGTGCCAGAATAGGCGCATCTTCCAGATGTGCCTTTTCTGGGGTGGCTGGGGGCAGATGTTTGTAGCCACGGGGGGGGCCAATAACCATGGACCCTCTCCTGGCTATTAATATCTGCCGTCAGTCACTGGCTTTACCACTCTGGCGGAGAAAATTGCGCGGGAGCCCACGCCAATTTTTTCCGCCATTTAACCCTTTATTTTAGCAGCTACAGCGCCCAAATTTTGCACATGCACACTACTAACATTAGTAGTGTGGAATATGCAAAAAAAAAGGGGATATGAGATGGTTTACTGTATGTAAACCATGTCTCATATCCTGTCGGGTTTGGGAAGGAGAAATTAAAAGCCGGCAATTGAATTACCGGCTTTTCACAGATATCGCGCTGAAGTAAATATAAATACAGACTAGATATATATATGTGTCTCAATGACATATATATATATATATATATATATATACTGTATATATGTTTTCCCGAACATTTGAGCACATAAATCCATTAGATGTCGGTTTTGCAAGCCTGCGAGAAAATCTCGCAGTACGGATGCCATACGGATTACATACGGAGGATGCCATGCGCAAAATACGCTGACACACCCTGCCTACGGATCAATATTTTGGGAACATTTCTCCGTATTACGGCCGTATTACGGCCGTAAAATACGGACCGTATTGTCTTACGCCAAGTGTGACGCCGGCCTTAGTCCCCCAGTGCCAATTGCCCAGTAGCCATTATTTTTCTAAGAAATCGGTGCCTGCCCTAAACCAGCATGTCACAGACAACATCACCTTTTCCTTGACTAAATCTGTTGCAGACAAGTAGTGATGCAGCCACGACGAGCAATGAATCCTCAGCCACAACTGTGGCTGTGACCAGCATGTCCATGGGTCTGCAGCTCACAGGGATGGCAAGGGTTGCCTAGCCTGGGCAATCTGACATTATATAGTGATGTGTAAAAATATTTTTTTTTAAGTTCCTAAATAAAGAAAAAAAAATATTTTTCCAACAAATACATTTATGTAAATAAAAAAAACTATAAAAATACACATATTTGATAATGCCACGTCTGTAGCGTCCCGCTCCATAAAACTATCCCACTAGTTAACCCCTTCAGTGAACACTGCAAAAAAATAAATAAAAAATTAGGTTAAAAACTATACTTTAGCAACATACCTCCAAACATAAAGTGCAATAAAATGTGATCAAAAAGATGTAAATAAAAATGGTACCGCTAAAAGTGTCATCTTGTCCCGCAAAAAAGAAGCTGCCATACAGCTCTATCAGCAAAAAAATAAAAAAAAGTTATAGCTCTTAGAATAAAGCAAAATAAAGCAATGCAAAAATAATTATTTTTTCTATAAAATAGTTTTTATTGTCTAAAAGCGCCAAAACATAAAAAAATATAAAAAAGGTATTTCTGCAATCATACTGACCCGAAGAATACGGCTGTCTTATCAATTTTACAACAAAAAAACGAAAGCAAAAAGCATTTCCTGAATTGCTGGTTTTTGTTCATTCTGTCCCTCGAAAATTGGAAAAGAAAGTGATCAAAAAATGTCATGTGCCCAAAAATAGTATCAATAAAAATGTCAACTGGTCCCGCAAAAAATAAGTCATAACATGACTCTGTAGACTGAAATATGAAAAAATTATACCTCTCAAAATATGGTGATGCAAAAACTAGTTTTCCTAATAAAAAGCATCTTTTAGTCTGTGACAGCTGTCAAACATAAAAACCCTATATAAATCTGGAATCGCTTTTATTTCACCGACCCGTAGAAATAAGTCGCCTAATCACTTATACCGCACGAGGAATGGCATAAAAATAAATAAAACCAATTCTTCACATGCTGTTGATTTTTTCATTCTGCCTCCCAAAGATCGCAGTAAGATTCAACACACATTTATCCTGGGCTCTGCACTGAGCGCTTACACCGGGGTTTCTGCATAAATCTCTGAAATACATGATTCAGACAGAACCCCAGGTGGAATATTACCTATAATGAGGCAGATGGAGGCACTGTGGGCGCCATATGTCCATCTTTTTAGGATTGCATAAAAGTACCGTCGGCTATAGTTTTGTGCACTTCTGAAAAGGACACCGCTGAACAGAGGCAAGACGGAGTCCAGAGTAATTCTGCTACCTCATTATAGTGAATGGATCCCTTGGGGGTTTCATCTTTCATGTCACTCAGAGATTTAGATGGAAACCCCAAAGTGCTCAACGTAGAGCGACGGATAAATGTGATCCATAACATTATGTAAAATGTTCACAATAAAAGTCTCCACTCAGGTCTGTCATCTGTTAATGGAAATAAAGGGGGCTTCCACCTTACTGGTAGCACAAAGGCTCTGGAAAAGCTAAATGGCTTCACGCTCCCCAAAAGAAATTTAGCAAATTCTGCGCTCCCAAATCCAAATGCCCCCCTCCATTTTGAGCCACTGTGGGCCTAAGCAACAAGCAAAATGTTTGGCATTTCTGTAGTGATGAGAGCCCGCCTAATTTACAGAAGCTTGAGCTTGGCATAATGTTCTGGTCACTAAAACAGCAGTGTAATTTTCACTCAGCAACATCCACTGCTCCTTCATTTCTGAGCCCCGCCGTGTGCCCAAACAGTAGTAAAACCCCACATATGGGGTATCGGCATGCTCAGGAGAAATTTCACAACACAATGTATGGTCCATTTTCTCCTGTTACTCTTAAGAAAGTTTCAAAAAAATTAGGTCCGAAGGAAAATTTTTGTGAAAGAAAAGTAAATGTTTATTTTTTTCTTCCACATTCCAAAACTTTCTGTGAAACAACTGAAGGGTTAATAAACTTTCTAAATGTGGTTTTGAGTACCTTTAGGGGTGCAGGTTTTAGAATGGTTTCATTTTGGGATATCTTCTTTCATATAAGCCCCTAAACGTCACTTCAAATGTGAGTTGTTCCCTAAAAAATGGTTTTGCAAATTTTATTGTAAAAATAGGAAATTGCTGGTCAACTTTTAACCCTTATAACTTATGTTTCCAAAATTGTGCTGCGGTATTGTAGAAATGTTATTTATTAACTTGTTTGTGCAATTTGACTCTGTGATTTAAGGGCATAAAAATTAAAAGTTTGAAAATTGTGAAATTTTTGCCAAATTTCCATTTTTTTTAACAAATAAACGCAAGTCATATCAATACCACTAACATAAAGTACAATATGTCCCAAGAAAACGATCTCAGAATCAGCAGGATCCATTGAAGCATTCTGGATTTATGACCTCATAAAGTCACAGTGGTCAGAATTGTAAAAATTGGCCTGGTCAGGAAGATGAAAGCAGGCTTCGGGGTGAAGGAGTTAAATGTGAAAATTCCTGGTTGGGTTTCCATCTGCTGCTGTCAGTCCCTATTGTATTATCTATATTGTGGTGAAATTGATGCAACGTTAGTAGTGTTTGCCACAAATTTTTGAAAATGTGTAGATTCCTTGTTGGCTCTTTTTCATGCGTGTTGCCTGTAGCAGTAGGCCTCCGAGACCATCAGGCCTCCTCTTCCTTGGACTCAACTACCCCTGTTACTATCCTTAAATTTTTCTGACAATGGTAGTCTGCGAAACTGATATTTGTGCCACCTGAGTGTGGCTCGGCAAGAAAACAGGCAGAGGTGTTGCATGTGGTATCAGGGCTCCCAGGAAAGGAGGCCTACTCCGATCTCTCACCCACCTAGTCTTACTGTGACGTTCAATTTAAAGCTGTAAATGCTGTCCTAGACCCTGATACCTCATGCCTGGTTGATTGCTGCAGAGCCATGCAAAAATTTTAACTGTAGGTGAATTGAGGCCACTTTTCTGGTGTACATTTGGGGTTTTTATAAGGTGTTTTGCATGCGCTTGTTTTTGCCTCCCATTGACATGAATGGCATTTGGCTAATATTCAACAAGTTAATCGGCGAATATTGCAAATTCATTGATTATAATCCAAATCTAACATTCAAATATTTGCTCATCTATACCCATCACCCCCATCCTTGCAGCACGGTGTCCTGTTCTGATGCCAGCAGCTGATTTCAGCATGTAGGCAGCGCATGTTGTCACTGCCATGTGCCCCCACACTCCGAGGTCAGCTGCCGGAACATTCCCTGCTCCCCACACCATAGACAATGGGAGTGGAGAGCAGTGAATGCTAATTTTCTTTTATAATGGGCACTGTTTTAGCCACATCTGCCGGTTATCTGCAGTGGAAGATCACATGTGCCCGCTATCAAAGGGAATTAATATTCTCTGCTCTCCACTTCCGAAGTCCCTCCCACCTTTCGGTGAAGAATTCAGTGCGTAGAGATGGGAGAGACTATGGTCGTGGGGAGCACTGAATATTTATTTTCTTTAACAGCGGGCATACTGTATGTGTTAGCGGCAGCCGCTGTCTCATGCCCCTGTGACCTGCTCCTCCACCGCTGCTGCTCCCCACCCCCATCCACAGAAGTACATTTGGACTATAAGAACCACCCCCCATTTTCCTCCAAAAGTTGGGAGGAAAAAAGTCCATCTTATAGTTTGAAAAATACAGTACAAACTGTGATTCCTGCAAAAGGGGGTACTACTAGATACTAATCATGCAAGGTGTCCAAACTTCTTCATCTGCCAATTTTCCTTTTTCTAATTTTTGTAATGTAAAAAATGACATTGTTTTATTCTTTGCCTAAACTGCCAATGAAATGTGTCTTCTTTAACTTTAGCCCTTTAAGACATCATTTCATCTTCAACTTGCTTAACTGTTCACAATAACAATAATTTTGACCAGGGGTGCCCAAACTTTTACATGACACTGTATATATTTTTCTAATTTTCTTTAAGGATTTGAATCTTTCATTGTTTGAATGTTATAAATAGTGAAAACTAGAGTTGAGTGACTTTTACTTTTTTAGGATCGAGTCGGGTTTCGCGAAACCCGACTTTCTCAAAAGTCGGGTCGGGTGAAATCCGCCGATTATTGCGAAAAGTCGGGGGCCAACTGAAACACAAAACCCAATGCAAGTCAATGGGGAATCAAAGTCGGCAGATAGCGGAGGACAGGAAAACACCTACAGTGCCCATTTTAATGCCAAAAACATCAATTCTTATTACTGAAGCTTGTCAATCTTAATTTACTTTATAATAATAGTTAGGCATTGAAAACTGGGGGTCATTTGGCTAAATTTGTGGGGGAGTAGGGCTGGCTCAAGTTTTTCGTTGGCCCAGGAAACTCGGAATACGTCACGGCGGTGGAGCAGGGAGAGGTAAGCATTTAAACTTTGCAAGTGCTGTGATCCTGAGCAAGAAGGGGGGGCCCACTCATTCGCATTGGCACTGGCACAGGGCCCCTCAAAGTACAGCGGTGTGTATGACGGCGGGGGCGCCTCCCACTGGCAGAGACACTTTTGTGTACTATGAGGGGCCCTGGGCCAGTGACGTTGCCAACGAGTATGCCCCCCACCTGATGAAGGAACCTGCACTTTCATCTGCACCTTCCTCTTTGTCCCCGTGTAAGGTGGTATTGTATGCAGGAAGGGGAACCTGACTTTCAGCAGGGTCAGATTCTGGCTGTGTAGTGCAAGGGGAATGTAGTGGTCTGGGTCAATGTACCAGCAGAGTCATCTAGCAGTGGTTGGGCAATGGGCAGGTTGACGAGGAAACACAGATATATGCCCAAATAATAAAGTAGGCTAAATGAAGTTCAAAATCGGTAACAGAACTAAACTGTCGGCATAGCTTTGTTCAGCGGAGGACAACTGTAATGAGAGGCTGGCAGTTAGTAGGCCCAGTAAAGTAAGTAGGCTAAATGCAGTTCAAAATAGGTAACAGAAGTAAACTGGCGGCATAACTTTGTTCAGCGGAGGACAACTGTAAGGAGTGGCGCAGACAGACTTAGTAGGCCTAAAATAAAAAAGTAGGCTAAATTCAGTTCAAAATTGGTAACAGGAGTACACAGGCGGCATAGCTTTGTTCAGCAGAGGACAACTGTAATGAGAGGCTGACAATTAGTAGGCCCAGAAAAGTAAGTAGGCTAAATGCAGTTCAAAACTGGTAACAGGAGTGAACTGGCGGCATAGCTTTGTTCAGCGGAGGACAATTGTAAGGAGTGGCGCAGACAGACTTAGGGGCAGACACAGTTAGTAGGCCCAACCAAACAAGTAGGCCAAATGCAGTTTAATATTTGAAACAGGAGTAGACTGGCGGCTCAGCTTTGTTCAGTGGAGGAGAAAAGAAAGGAGCGGCAGACACCGTTAGTAGGCCCACCCAAACAAGTAGGCCAAATGCAGTTTAATATTCGAAACAGGAGTAAACTGGGGGCATAGCTTTGTTCAGCGGAGGACAACTGTAAGGAGTGGCACAGACAGACTTAGTAGGCCTAAAATAAAAAAGTAGGCTAAATGCAGTTCAAAATTAGTAACTGGAGTACACAGGCAGCATAGCTTTGTTCAATGGAGGACAGCTGTATTGAGTGGCGCAGACAGACACATGTAGTAGGCCTAAAATAAAAAAGTAGGCTAAATGCAGTTCAAAAATGGTAACAGGAGTAAACAGGCGGCATAGCTTTGTTCAATGGAGGACAGCTGTAATGAGTGGTGCAGACACAGTTTGTAGGCCCACATTAAAAAAGTAGGCTCCAAGCAGTTCAAAAATGGTAACAGGAGTAAACAGGTGGCTCAGCTTTGTTCAGTGGAGGACAACTGTAAGGAGTGGTGCAGACAGACTTAGTAGGCCTAAAATAAAAAAGTAGGCTGCATGCAGTTTAAAATTGGTTACAGGAGTACACAGGCGGCATAGCTTTGTTCAGTGGAGGACAACTGTAAGGAGTGGCTGACACAGTTAGTAGGCCAAAATAATAAAGTGATATAAATGTCTGCCCAAAAAATGTTCATAAATAAACAGGTGGCATAGCTAGGTACAGAGGTGGGCTCCTCTGCTGAGTAGCAGACAGTGGTAGTTGGTAAAGTATTAACTGGTCTAAATGGAGGCCAGTGCCCCTGTATTTTTGCTATCATCTATCATTTCAAAAAATTTGTATTGGCAGTGCCATTGAAGGATTTAACAGAACAGACTACACAGTGGTGGAGCAGGAACAGGTAAGTTTGGCAAGTGGTAGAGCACTGTTTGACCTGGGGGGAACACTCTCTCGTGGGCGGCAGTACTGGCACAGGGCCCCTCATATTACGACAGTGTGTCTGACGTTGGTTGTACACCACCACCATCAGAGACACTTCATTGTACTATGAGGGACCCTGTGCCAGTGCCGTCGCCCAAGAGTGGGCACACCCACCTGTCCAGGCAAAGGGCGCTCGCACGGGTGCTTGCGGTAGGTGGTGACCACGGCCCTGTGGGGGGAGTCAGCCCATTCAGGGAGGTAAAAAAATGGCCTATGTTGGACATTCAGCAGCTGCAAATGGACAAATTGGGTCAGTCAGTCAGAGGAGGCCAAAAGCAAGACATTTTCCAGGCAAGCTACATGTCAGCAGGGGAAGCTGGGGCAAAATAATTTGAAATCCATGATTGGCTCATTTTAATGAAGGTTAGATCACCAACATTTTGGGTAGCCAGACGATTCCTTTTTTCAGTCAGTATTGAACCAGCAGCACTGAAGACTCTTTCTGATAGCACTCTAGCAGCTGGGCAAGCGAGCTCCTGTAATGCATATTCTGCCAATTCAGGCCAGGTGTCTATTTTAGATGCCCAGTAATCAAAGGAGAATTACCTGTGAGGGAGAACATCGATAAGGGAGGAAAAATAGTTTGTAACCATACTGGACAAATGCAGTCTCCTGTCACTTTGAATCGATGCAGCAGTACCTGTCGTGTCTGCGGTCATTGCGAAATCACTCCACAACCTGGTCATAAAACCCCTCTGTCCAACGCCACTTCTGATTTGTGCACCTCTAACACCTCTGCCATGTTGCCACCTACAGATCGTGTGAGAACCATCACCGCCACTGTGTGCTGGGAATGCCTGAACCAAACGGTCTACAAGAGTTGCTTGTTTGGTAGCCAATATTTGCTCAAGGTTCTCATGTGGCATGATATTTTGTAATTTTCCTTTATATCGTGGATCCAGGAGGCAGGCCAACCAGTAATCGTCATCAGTCATCATTTTGATAATGTGGGGGTTCCTTTTTAGGATACGCAAGGCATACTCAGCCATGTGGGCCAATGTTCCAGGTGTCAATTCACTGCTAGTGCTGGGTTGAGGAACACTTTCTTGCAAATCAACATCATTTGTCTCCCGCAAAAACCCTGTACCTGACCTTGCAACACCCCCAGTTTCTATTGCCCCCTGAGAAGAATCCTCCTCCCATAAATATTCATCTCCATCCTCCTCCTCCTCCTCTTTGTCCACCACCTAGTCCAGGAGAGTTCCCTGAGCAGGCAATGGCTGACTGTCATCAAGGCTTCCCTCCTCCTTGGCTGCAGACGCCTGCTCCTTAATGTGCGTCAAACTTTGCATCAGCAGATGCATTAGTGGGATGCTCATGCTTATGATGGCGTCGTCTGCACTTACCAGCCGTGTGCATTCCTCAAAACACTGAAGGACTTGACAGAGGTCTTGTAGCTTCGACCACTGCACACCTGACAACTCCATGTCTGCCATCCAACTGCCTGCCCGTGTATGTGTATCCTCCCACAAATACATTACAGCACGCCTCTGTTCGCACAGCCTCTGAAGCATGTGCAGTGTGGAGTTCCACCTTGTTGCAACGTCGATTATTAGGCGGTGCTGGGGAAGCCTCAGCGATCGCTGATGGTTTAGCATACGGCTGGAGTGTACGAGTGACCGGCAGATGTGCGAGCAAAGTCTTTGCACCTTCAGGAGCAGGGCTGGTAACCCCGGATAATTTTTCAGGAAGCACTGCACCACCAGGTTCAAGGTGTGAGCCAGGCAAGGTATGTGTTTCAGTTCTGAAAGGGCTATGGCAGCCATAAAATTCCTTCCGTTATCACTGACTACCTTGCCAGCCTCAAGATGTACACTGCCCAGCCATGGCTGAGTTTCTTGCTGCAAGTACTCGGCCAGAACTTCCGCGGTGTGTGTGTTGTCACCCAAACACTTCATTTCCAACACAGCCTGCTGACGCTTACCACTAGCTATTCCATAATGGGACACCTCGTGTGCAACACTGGCAGCTGCGGATAGAGTGGTCATGAGACTGCGCTCTGTGGATGAGCTCTCGCTTCTGGAGGAGGAGGAGGAGGGGCAAACGCCTACAGCCAACTGTTTCCTAGACCGTGGGCTAGGCAGAACTGTCCCACTATGGCTGTCCCCGTGGACCCTGCATCCACCACATTAACCCAGTGCGCCGTGATGGACATGTAACGTCCCTGGCCATCCCTACTGGTCCATGCATCTGTTGTGATGTGCAACTTTCTACTGACTGATTGCCTCAGTACATGGACAATGCGGTCTTTGACATGCTGGTGGAATGCTGGGATGGCTTTTCTCACAAAGAAGTGTCGACTGGGTAGGTCATAGCGTGGTACTGTGTAGGCCATCAGGGCTTTGAAAGCTATGCTTTCAACCAACTGGTAGGGCATCATCTCTAACGAGATTAGTCTAGCAATGTGGGCGTTCAAACCCTGTGTACGCGGATGAGAGGATGAGTAGTTTCTTTTCCCAACGAGAGTCTCTTGTAGGGTGAGCTGGATTGGAGAGGTGCATATGGTGGAACTAGCAGTGGTGGTGGTGGACATGGCGGACTGAGAGAGGGTTGGTGATGGTATTCTTGATGTTGGCCTACATACCGTGTTTCCTACCAAAAACCTTGTGATTCCCTGACTGCATTGGCCTTGCGACGATACCTCTACATTTGCTACTGGTGGTGTCCTAACTGGTGGGCTTACAGTGAGGGAAGCAATGTAGCGTTACTGACTACCTTCATTCTGAGCAGGTGCACCAACAGTACAGGATGTTTGGTAGTTAGTCCAGGCTTGCAAGTGCATGCTGGTTAAATGTCTACACATGCACTTTGTATTTAAATTTAGGGGATTCTTACCTCTGCTAAAGGTCTTTGAGCATTTCTTACAGATAACTTTGCACTGATCATTCGGATCTTGGATAAAAAATTGCCACACTCCACTCTTCCTACTATGCAATACCTTTTCAGGTATTGCTCGCTGTGCTACTTTCACCGGATGGCCACGCTGTCCTAAAACTGTTTTTTTGGTTGACAAACTTTTTTGGCCTGAGACGGGCCTGCCAGATGAAAGCTGTTGTGATGTTGATGGCTGCTGTGGATCATCCCCCTCTGCTTCTGAGCTACTGTCAGCGGCACCCTCTTCCCCAATGGCTGCCAACCTGGGTCAACAACTGGGTCATCTATCACCTCCTCTTTAATGTCATGTGCACCTTTCTCTGTGCCACCATGTAAGGTGCTATAGCGTTCGGGATGGGGCACCATAGTCTCATCAGGGTCAGTTTCTGGCTCAGTACACTGTGAGGGCAATGTAGTGATCTGAGTCAATGGAACAGCATAATAATCTAGCTGTGGCTGTGCATCAGTGCACTCCATGTCCGATTCATCTTGTAATGGGCAGTTAACAATTTTCCTTTCTAACCCAGGCACGGTATGTGTAAAGAGCTCCATGGAGTAAACTATAGTGTCACCTGCCGCATCCTTCACTTTAGGTTTGGGTGAAGGACACAAGGAAGCGACTTGTTCCTGACCGGGAGCATCCACTGACGACTCGCTGCTTTTATATTTTGAACTGTCGGAAGAGGAGGCGAAAGAGCTAGAGGCTGAGTCAGCAAGGAAAGCTAAAACTTTTTCCTGCTGCTCCGGCTTTAAAAGCGGTTTTCCTACTCCCAGATAAGGGACCCTTAGAGGCCTTGTGTAGGCAGACGATGATGCTGGCTCAACAGCTCCAGCCTTAGCTGCTATTTTGCTTTTCCAACTACCACCAGATGCTCCACCACCATCATCACCACCATCAGTACCAGCTGGCAATGACCGCCCACAGCCTCTTCCACCATACTTCCTCATTTTTGGGAAAATCTAACCAAAATAACAACCGTTATATGGTACAGTAAAACAAGGTAGAAGGTGTACATAAACTTGCTGAGAATTTAATTATCCCATTTTTTTGGGGGGACTGCACCACAACTCAGGCCCAGTGTATAACACAACACAATGTAAGTGGCAGCAAGTGGCTGGCTGATACACCACAAACTAAGAGGACTGAGGTATATCCACTTTGTGAGAATTTCAATCTCACTTTTTTTGGGGGGAGACTGAACCCAAACTCAGGCCCAGTGTATTTTACAACGCAATGTGAGTGGCAGCAAGTGGCTGGCTGATACACCACAAACTAAGAGGACTGAGGTATATCCACTTTGTGAGAATTTCAATCTCACTTTTTTTGGGGGGAGACTGAACCCAAACTTAGACCCTGTGTATTTTACAACGCAATGTGAGTGGCAGCAAGTGGCTGGTTGATACACCACAAACTAAGAGGACTGAGGTTCATCCACTTTGTGAGATTTTCAATCTCACTTTTTTGGGGGGGAGACTGAACCCAAACTCAGGCCCAGTGTATCTTACAACTAGTGTTGAGCATTCCGATCCTGCAAATATCAGGTGATATTCGTTGTATCGGAATTCTGATACCGAGTTCCGATATTTTTGCGATATCGGATATCGGAATTGGAAGTTCCTATAGTGAAATTATGCAGTAAAATGAAGTGTGGGGAGAGACTGGGTGTGCGCGGGTGCGGGTACTCTCTGTGCATGACCGTGGGGCTCTCTGGGTGTGTGCCGGGGCTCTATGCTTCGTGCGGGGGGTCTCTGTGCAGCATGTCTCTGTGCGGTGTGCGGGGTGTCTCTGTGCAGCGTGCGGGGTGTCTTTGTGCCGCATGCTGGGTGTCTCTGTGCGGCATGGGGGGGTCTCTGTGCGGCATGCGGGGGTCTCTGTGCGGCGTGCGGGGTGTCTCTGTGGTGTGGGGGGTCTCTGCGGCGTGCGGGATGTCTCTGCGACATGCGGGGTGTCTCAGTGCAGGCATCGTCCGATGGGACTACAAGTCCCATCGGACGATGCCTGCTACACTGACAGTGATTGACACATTAGCCAATGATGGGACAGTAGTAGTCCCATCATCCGGCTAATGTGTTGAATGAAAAAAAAATACTCCCTACATGCTACATACATGCTACATACATACATGCTACATACATGCTACATACATACATACTACATACATACATGATACATACATGCTACATACATACATGCTACATATATGCTACATACATACTACATGCATGCATACATACATGCTACATACATGCTACATGCATACATGCTACATACATGCTACATACATATATACATATTAAATACATACTACATACATGCTACATACATACTACATACATACTACATACATACTACATGCATGCTACATACATGCTACATACATGCTACATACATACATACATACTACATACATACATGCTACATACATGCTACATACATACATGCTACATACATACTACATACATACATACATACATGCTACATACATGCTACATACATACTACATACATACATGCTACATACATACATGCTACATACATACTACATACATGCTACATACACGCTACATACAGTACATGCTACATACATACATACATACTACATACATACATACTACATACATACTTCATACATACTACATACAATACATTCATACATTACATACATGACATACATATAGACATACAGTACATTAAACATAGATTACATACTCACCATTACTTGTCACTTTGTTCCCCGAAGCCAGTGTCAACCTGTAAAAAATATGAAAAAAAACAAATAACCAATATACTCCCTGTTCGCAGAAATCCACGAGTGTCCCACGACGATCTCCCATAGAGAACAGCAGCAACAGCTGTTGCAACCACTCTCTAGGGGCTCCAGAAACACAATGACGGAGGAAGGTATTCCTCCGCCGCTGTAAAAAAAAGTCCCTAGTCTCACTTTATGGCATTGCTGTATGAGATGAGTGAGATTTGTCCTAAGGTAACCTCAGTGATGCACGGCAGGAGCCATTGTCTCCTGTCAGTGTGTCACTGAGGGTCCTATACAGCAGTGACATCACCCGATGTCACTGTTCTATAGGGGAGATCGTCGTGGGACACTCGTTATTAATTGGACTACGGCGGACAGGTAGTATGCGGTTTATTATTTTACGTTTTTTGCAGGCGCTGAAGTATGGTAAGTATGGTGAAATGAAGAATATTAAAATACTTTTTCCTAATGTGTGTGTGTTTTATTAACCCTTTCTTACTATTGGATTAATAACGGATAGGTGTCTTATTGACGCCTCTCCGTTATTAACCCGGCTTAATGTTACCTTACAATAGAAAGGTGACATTAACCCCTTAGTACCCTGTTATGATCTGGTGGCCTAAGAGCAGCATAAGACGTACTCTGGAGAAGGTGGTACCTGTACTGACCACAGACCCTGAACCTAACACTGCAACTAGAAGTAGCCGTGGAATGTACCTAGCACTCCCTAGACATCTCGACACAGTCGGAGGACTAATTACCCCCAGAGATAGAAAAGGGAAAACTATCTTGCCTCAGAGAAAATTCCCAAAGGATAGGCAGCCCCCCACAAATAATGACTGTGAGAGGAGAGGGAAAAAACATACACGGACTGAAATGAGAATTTAGCAAAGGAGGCCACTTCTAGCTAAATAGAAAGGATAGGACAGAGTACTATGCGGTCAGTATTAAAACACTAGAAAATATCCACCACAGAAAATACAGAATCTCCACAGCTAACTAAAGATATGGAGGGTATATCTGCATCTCCAGAGATACCAGCTTGGATAAAAAAAATCCTTATACAGACCAAGCTGGACAAGACAAAACATAGAAAAGAACTGAACAATAAGACCACAGCATGTGGACAGCAAAATCAAGGCCAGAACTTATCTTTGTTAAAAAAAACTGCAAAGCAGAAGAGACCAGGCAGGGATGTGAATCCTCCAGGAACAATGGACAACAGGCACTGACTAAAGGGTGAAGCAAGACTAAATAGCCCAGTCCAAATTGCAAAAAGTGAACACACCTGATAAATGCTGTGATTCAGAGACAGCAGCGCTACCACTTACAACCACTGGAGGGAGCCCAAGAGCAGAATTCACAACAGTACCACCCCTTGAGGAGGGGTCACCGAACCCTCACCAGAGCCCCCAGGCCGATCCGGACGAGCCAAATGAAAGGTACGAACCAAATCATCAGCATGAACATCGGAGGCAACAACCCAAGAATTATCCTCCTGGCCATAACCCTTCCATTTGACAAGATACTGAAGCCTCCGCCTCGAAAAATGAGAATCCAAAATCTTCTCAACCACATACTCCAACTCCCCATCAATCAACACCGGGGCAGGAGGATCAACAGAGGGAACAACGGGCACCACATATTTCCGCAACAAAGATCTATGAAAAACATTATGGATGGAAAAAGAGGCTGGAAGGGCCAAACGAAAAGACACTGGATTGATAATCTCAGAAATCCTATAAGGGCCAATAAACCGAGGCTTAAACTTAGGGGAAGAAACCTTCACAGGGACATGACGGGAAGACAACCAGACCAAATCCCCAACCCGAAGCCGTGAACCAACACAACGACGAGGGTTAGCAAAACGTTGAGCCCCCTCCTGAGACAACACCAAATTGTCAACAACATGAGCCCAAATTTGCTGCAACCTGTCAACCACAGAGTCCACCCCAGGACAATCAGAAGGCTCAACCTGCCCTGAAGAAAAACGAGGATGAAAACCAGAGTTAGAAAAGAAGGGTGAAACCAAGGTAGCAGAACTAGCCCGATTATTAAGGGCAAACTCGGCCAATGGCAAGAAAGCCACCCAATCATCCTGATCAGCAGACACAAAGCATCTCAAATAAGTTTCCAAAGTCTGATTAGTTCGCTCGGTTTGGCCATTTGTCTGAGGATGAAATGCGGAAGAAAAAGACAAATCAATGCCCAGCCTAGCACAAAAGGCCCGCCAAAACCTAGAAACAAACTGGGAACCTCTATCGGACACAATGTTCTCTGGAATGCCATGCAAACGAACCACATGCTGAAAAAACAACAGAACCAAATCAGAAGAGGAAGGCAACTTAGGCAAAGGTACCAAATGAACCATCTTCGAAAACCGGTCACAAACCACCCAGATAACTGACATCCTCTGGGAAACCGGAAGATCCGAAATAAAATCCATAGAAATATGCGTCCAAGTCCTCTCAGGGACCGGCAAAGGCAAAAGCAACCCACTAGCGCGGGAACAGCAAGGCTTGGCCCGCACACAAGTCCCACAGGACTGCACAAAAGAACGCACATCCCGTGACAAAGAAGGCCACCAAAAGGACCTACCAACCAAATCTCTGGTACCAAAAATCCCAGGATGACCGGCCAACACAGAACAATGAACCTCCGAAATCACTTTACTAGTCCATCTGTCAGGAACAAACAATTTACCCACTGGACAGCGGTCAGGTTTATCAGCCTGAAATTTCTGAAGAACCCGTCGTAAATCAGGGGAGATGGCAGAAAGAATCACCCCTTCCTTCAGAATACCGACTGGTAGGGTTGAGCGAAACGGGTCGGCCATTTTCAGAAGTCGCCGACTTTTGGCAAAGTTGGATTTCATGAAACCCGACCCGACTCCTGTGTGGGGTCGGCCATGAGGTCGGCGATCTTCTGAATCTGGTATCGGATTTCCGATACCGAGTTCCGATATGTTTGCGATATCGGAAATCGGTATCGGAATCCACATTTAAGTGTAAAATAAAGAATTAAAATAAAAAATATTGATATACTCACCTCTCCGGAGGCCCCTGGACATCGCCGCTGGTAACCGGCAGCCTTCTTTGCTTAAAATGAGCGCGTTCAGCACCTTCCATGACGTCACAGCTTCTGATTGGTCGCGTGCCGCTCATGTGACCGCCACGCGACCAATCACAAGCCGTGACGTAATTCTCAGGTCCTAAATTCCTCATTCTAGGAATTTAGGACCTGAGAATTACGTCAGGGCTTGTGATTGGTCGCGTGAGCGGTCACATGGGCAGCCGCGACCAATCACAAGCCGTGACGTCATCTAAGGCCCTTCACACGCTCATTCTTAAGAAGGAAGGCTGCCGGAAAGAAGCAGGGCGCGTCCGAGGGTGAGTATATACCTAATAGGAATATACTCACCCTCGGCTTCTTTCCGGCAGCCTTCCTTCCTAAGAATGAGCGCGTTCAGGGCCTTAGATGACGTCACGGCTTGTGATTGGTCACGGCCGCCCATGTGACCGCCACGCGACCAATCACAAGCCGTGACGTAATTCTCAGGTCCTAAATTCCTCATTCTAGGAATTTAGGACCTGAGAATTACGTCACGGCTTGTGATTGGTCGCGTGGCCGTCACATGAGCGGCACATGACCAATCAGAAGCCGTGACGTCATGGAAGGCCCTGGACGCGCTCATTTTAAGCAAAGAAGGCTGCCGGTTACCAGCGGTAAGGTGCAGGCTGCGTCGGAGAGGTGAGTATATCAATATTTTTAATTTTTATTCTTTATTTTACACATTAATATGGATCCCAGGGCCTGAAGGAGAGTTTCCTCTCCTTCAGACCCTGGGAACCATAGTATCCCATTGCACTGCATTGGGTTTTGTGTTTCGGCCGACCCCAACTTTTTTATAGGATCGGCCGATTTCACTCGACCCGACTTTTGAGAAAGTCGGGTTTCGTGAAACCCGACCCGATCCTACAAAAATAAAAGTCGCTCAACCCTACCGACCGGCTCAAGGACCCCAGGAGAATCAGGCAAAAAGCTCCTAGAGAGGGCATCAGCCTTAACATTCTTAGAACCCGGAAGATTCGAGACCACAAAATCAAAACGGGAGAAAAACAGGGACCATCGGGCCCGTCTAGGATTCAGCCGTTTGGCAGACTCGAGATAAATCAGATTCTTATGATCGGTCAAGACCACAATACGGTGCTTGGCCCCCTCAAGCCAATGTCGCCACTCCTCAAATGCCCACTTCATAGCCAACAACTCACGATTGCCGACATCATAATTGCGTTCCGCAGGCGAAAACTTTCGAGAAAAGAAGGCACACGGTTTCATCATGGAACCATCAGAATTCCTCTGAGACAAAACGGCCCCTGCCCCAATCTCAGAAGCGTCAACCTCAACCTGAAAAGGAAGAGAAACATCCGGCTGATGCAACACAGGGGCAGAAGTAAATCGGCATTTAAGCTCCTGAAAGGCAGAAACAGCCACAGAGGACCAATTCGTCACATCAGCGCCTTTCTTCGTCAAATCGGTCAGGGGTTTAACCACACTGGAGAAGTTGGCAATGAAACGGCGATAAAAAATAGCAAAGCCCAAAAATTTCTGAAGGCTCTTCACGGATGTGGGCTGGATCCAATCATGAATGGCCTGAACCTAAACCGGATCCATTTCTATAGATGAGGGAGAAAAAATGAAGCCCAAAAAAGAAATCTTCTGTACTCCAAAGAGGCACTTAGACCCCTTCACAAACAAGGCATTATCACGAAGGATCTGAAATACCATCCTGACTTGTTTCACATGAGACTCCCAATCATCTGAAAAAATCAAAATATCATCCAAATATACAATCATGAATTTATCAAGATAATTCCGAAATATATCACGCATGAAGGACTGAAACACAGATGGAGCATTAGAGAGTCCGAATGGCATCACAAGGTATTCAAAATGGCCTTCGGGCGTATTAAACGCAGTTTTCCATTCGTCACCCTGCTTAATACGAACCAGATTATATGCCCCTCGAAGGTCAATCTTAGTAAACCAACTAGCCCCCTTAATCCTAGCAAACAGATCAGAAAGCAAAGGCAAAGGGTATTGGAATTTGACCGTGATCTTATTCAAGAGGCGATAATCAATACAGGGTCTCAAGGAGCCATCTTTTTTGGCAACAAAAAAAAAACCTGCTCCCAATGGTGAAGAAGATGGCCGAATATGCCCCTTCTCCAAGGACTCCTTAACATAGCTCCGCATGGCGGTATGTTCTGGCACAGACAGGTTGAAAAGTCGGCCCTTAGGGAACTTACAGCCTGGAATCAAGTCAATAGCACAATCACAGTCCCTATGCGGTGGAAGGGAACTGGATTTGGGCTCATTGAATACATCCTGGAAATCTGACAAAAACTCAGGAATTTCAGAAGAGGGGGAGGAGGCAATTGACATCACAGGAACGTCACCATGAACCCCCTGACAACCCCAACTAGTCACAGACATAGATTTCCAATCTAATACCAGATTATGCATCTGTAACCATGGGAAACCCAGCACAATAGCATCATGCAAATTATGCAACACCAGAAAACGACAATCTTCCTGATGGGCTGGCGCCATGCACATGGTCAGCTGTGTCCAAAACTGAGGTTTATTTTTAGCCAACGGTGTAGCATCAATGCCCCTCAAAGGAATAGGACTCTGCAAAGGCTGCAAGGGGAACCCACAACGTCTGGCAAATTCTAAGTCCATTAAATTTAGAGCGGCGCCTGAATCCACAAATGCCATGACAGAAAATGACGATAATGAGCAGATCAGGGTCACAGATAACAGAAATTTAGGTTGTACAGTACTGATGGTAACAAAACTAGCGATTCTCTTGCTACGCTTAGGGCAATCAGAAATAACATGAGCAGAATCACCGCAGTAAAAACACAACCTATTCTGACGTCTGAATCCTTGTCGTTCAGCTCTAGACACAATCCTATCACACTGCATAGGCTCAGGACTCCGCTCAGAAGACAATGCCATAGTGTGCACAACTCTGCGCTCGCGCAAGCGCCGATCAATCTGAATGGCCAGAGACATAGAATCACTCAGACCAGCAGGCGTGGGGAACCCCACCATAACATCTTTAACGGATTCAGAAAGACCCTTTCTGAAGATTGCCGCCAAGGCATCCTCATTCCATTTAGTCAGCACAGACCATTTTCTAAACTTCTGGCAATATGATTCTGCCACTTCTTGACCCTGAGACAGGGCCAACAAGGTCTTCTCAGCATGATCCACTGAATTAGGTTCGTCATACAATAACCCAAGCGCCTGAAAAAAGGTGTCTACATTAAGCAACACCAGATTCCCAGGTTCCAGGGCAAATGCCCAATCCTGGGGGTCACCACGCAGCAGAGAAATAATAATTTTAACCTGCTGGATGGGATCACCAGAGGAACGGGGTTTCAGAGAAAAAACAGTTTACAGTTATTTTTAAAGCTCAGAAATTTGGACCTATACAAATCAGGAGTTGGAATTCTAGGCTCTAAAACTGGAGTCTGAACGATATAATCGGAAATACCCTGTACTCTAGCAGCAAGTTGATCCACACGAGAAGCCAATCCCTGAACATCCATACCAGCGCCGAACTCCTGAGCCACCCAGAGGCAAAGAGGGAAGAGAAAAAAAAACACAACAGACTACAGAAAAAAATGGCTCAGCACTTTCCTTCCCTTCTTCTGAGATGTGGTTAACTCATTGTAGGCCAGTTGTACTGTTATGATCTGGTGGCCTAAGAGCAGCATGAGACGTACTCTGGAGAAGGTGGTACCTGTACTGACCGCAGACCCTGAACCTAACACCGCAACTAGAAGTAGCCGTGGAATGTACCTAGCGCTCCCTAGACATCTCGACACAGCCGGAGGACTAATTACCCCTAGAGATAGAAAAGGGAAAACTATCTTGCCTCAGAGAAAATTCCCAAAAGATAGGCAGCCCCCCACAAATATTGACTGTGAGAGGAGAGGGAAAAAACATACACAGACTGAAATGAGAATTTAGCAAAGGAGGCCACTTCTAGCTAAATAGAAAGGATAGGACAGAGTACTATGCGGTCAGTATTAAAACACTAGAAAATATCCACCACAGAAAATACAGAATCTCCACAGCTAACTAAAGATATGGAGGGTATATCTGCATCTCCAGAGATACCAGCTTGGATAAAAAAAATCCTTATACAGACCAAGCTGAACAAGACAAAACATAGAAAAGAACTGAACAATAAGACCACAGCATGTGGACAGCAAAATCAAGGCCAGAACTTATCTTTGTTGAAAAGAACTGCAAAGCAGAAGAGACCAGGCAGGGATGTGAATCCTCCAGGAACAATGGACAACAGGCACTGACTAAAGGGTGAAGCAAGACTAAATAGCCCAGTCCAAATTGCAAAAAGTGAACACACCTGATAAATGCTGTGATTCAGAGACAGCAGCGCTACCACTTACAACCACTGGAGGGAGCCCAAGAGCAGAATTCACAACAGTACCCCATATCCCACCGCTACACGAGAGTGGGAAGACAGGGGCTAAGTGCCGGAATTGGCGCATCTTACAGATGCGCCATTTCTGGGGCGGCTGCGGACTGGTATTTGTAGCCGGGGGGGGCAATATCCATGGCCCTTCTCTAGGCTATGAATATCAGCCCGCAGCTGTCTGCGTAGCCTTTCTGGCTATAAAATATAGTGGGACCCCACGTCATTTTTTGGGGGGTCCCCCTATTTTAATAGCCAGTAAAGGCTACACAGACAGCTACGGGCTGATATTCATAGCAGGCTACAAATATCGGTCCTCAGCCGTCGGCTTTCCCCCTCTGGCGCAGAAAATTGCGCCGTTTTTTTCCATTTTTTTATGCTTTTTAAATTCAATGCTCATAAAGGCCTGTTTCACACTTGCGTCGGTACGGGTCCGTCGCTATGCGTCGGGCCGACGTACCGACGCACGTTGTGACATTTCTGCACGACGTGGGCAGCGGATGCAGTTTTTCAACGCATCCGCTGCCCATTCTGAAGTCCGGGGAGGAGGGGGCGGAGTTTCTGCTGCGCATGCGCGGTAGAAAATGGCTGACGCGATGGACAAAGAAAGTTCACTTGAACGTTTTTTCGTGCCGACGGTCCGCCAAAACACGACATGTAGTTTTTGGTGCAGTTTTTGGTGCAGGTTTTGATGCTGTTTTTTGTTGCAGTTTTTGGTGCGGTTTTTGATGCAGTTTTTGGTGCAGTTTTTGATGCGGTTTTAGATGCTGTTTTTGATGCAGTTTTTGTTCCGTTTTTTGACCGGTTTTGATGCACTTTTTGGAAATAAATAATGGAAAATGTTCATGATTTGAATGGAAACATGCATGAAAAGACGGATTCGGAGGCCGGATTCATCATTTCACATCTGTTTCATCCGTTTTTTTGCTGGATCCGTCGCTGTGTGTTTTTTTTCCGGAGAGAAAAACCGTTCCTCTGTATGTGTTTTCCGTCCAGCAAAAACAGCTTTTTTGACAGATCCTGCAAAAAACGGATGAAACGTGTGGCCATCAGGCGCAATCTGGCGCTAATACAACTCTATGAGAAAAAAAAGAATGTGGCGGGAAAAAATGGATCCGGCGGCAAAAAAACGGATCCGGCGGAAAAAAACAGATCCGGGGGGAAAAAATGGATCTGGCAGGAAAAAACAGATCCGGTGGAAAAAAAACGGATCTGGTGGAAAAAAACAGATCCGGTTGAAAAAACGGATCCGGCAGGAAAAACAGATGCGGCGGAAAAAAACGGATCCAGTGGAAAAAACAGATCTGGCGGAAAAAAACGGATGCTGCAAATGTGTTCGCAGGATGCGTTTTTTTCCCATAGACTTGTATTAGCGACGGATAGCGATGGATGGCCACACTTCTCGTCCGTCGTGCAATGGATCCGTCGTGTTTTGGCGGACCGTCGGCACGAAAAAACATTCAAGTGAACTTTTTTTGTCCATCGCGTCCGCCATTTTCTACCGCGCATGCACTGCAGAAGCTCCGCCCCCTCCTCCCCGGACTTCAGAATGGGCAGCGGATGCGTTGAAAAACTGCATCTGCTGCCACGTCGTGCAGAAATTTCACAACGTGCGTTGGTACGTCCGCCTGACGCATAGCGACGAACCTTACCGACGCAAGTGTGAAACAGGCCTTTATGAGCGTTGAATTTAAAAAACATTAAAAAAATGGAAAAAAACAGCGTGGGCTCCCGCGCAATTTTCTGCGCCAGAGGTGGAAAGCAGCCAGCTGAGGGCCAATATTTGTAGACTGCTATGAATATCATAACAACAAAAAAATCTCTCAGGTGCACTATCTATATGGGTTTATACACATGAATAAATGGATAAATTACCTAGGGTGCTGCAAAACTGCATAGAAATTGCATGACCATAAAAAGAAAAAGAAAAAGCCTATGCATATAACAGCGCACACCTGAATATATAGAACAAATAATATAGAAAAGTATAACAATTTTTATTGAGCAAAGTGCCAAGACAAAAACACATCAATCAATTTAAAAACAATTAAAACCAAATGGAACAACCACTCTTCCCCCTGGAAAGACAATATACCCAAAAATAAGGTCCGCTCCCATATAAATGATACATGATGTTGTTTACAGAAAACACATGTTATAACACATCAAGGTGCAATATGTCAGCAGCATACAAATTCTCCCTATCCAACCATATGACCAAAAATTGGGCGTCCCCAATAAAATGAACTAAGATATTATCAGCCCCAAAGAAGGTAGTATGGGCTTAATAACAAAGGTTAAGGCCCAGGAAGGAATCAGGGGCTAAATATAGTGCAAAAGTACTGCAGCACAATAATGATAGCTGGTAATGGGAGTGAACCCATAATAAAGAAAGATGTAAAATAAGGCACAAAATAATCTGCGCTGTCCTGAAGTGCGCTGAGAACCAATACCATACCCTGCAAGCCAAGGATTAAAGGAATAAGGAACGGATAGTCTCCAAACGGTAAGAAGACAGGGTGCCAGGGGGAAGGAGTGGGAAGAAATCCAATGGATTTCTTCCCACTCCTTCCCCCTGGCACCCTGTCTTCTTACCGTTTGGAGACTATCCGTTCCTTATTCCTTTAATCCTTGGCTTGCAGGGTATGGTATTGGTTCTCAGCGCACTTCAGGACAGCGCAGATTATTTTGTGCCTTATTTTACATCTTTCTTTATTATGGGTTCACTCCCATTACCAGCTATCATTATTGTGCTGCAGTACTTTTGCACTATATTTAGCCCCTGATTCCTTCCTGGGCCTTAACCTTTGTTATTAAGCCCATACTACCTTCTTTGGGGCTGATAATATCTTAGTTCATTTTATTGGGGACGCCCAATTTTTGGTCATATGGTTGGATAGGGAGAATTTGTATGCTGCTGACATATTGCACCTTGATGTGTTATAACATGTGTTTTCTGTAAACAACATCATGTATCATTTATATGGGAGCGGACCTTATTTTTGGGTATATTGTCTTTCCAGGGGGAAGAGTGGTTGTTCCACTTGGTTTTAATTGTTTTTAAATTGATTGATGTGTTTTTGTCTTGGCACTTTGCTCAATAAAAATTGTTATACTTTTCTATATTATTTGTTCTATATATTCAGGTGTGCGCTGTTATATGCATAGGCTTTTTCTTTTTCTTTTTATGGTCATGCTATGAATATCAGCCCATAGCTGTCCGTAGCTGCTATGAATATCTGCCCGTAGCTGCGGGCTGATATTCATAGCCAAGATGGAGGGAGGCCATGGATATTGGCCCCCCCGGCGACAAATACCAGTCAGCAGCCGCCCCAGAAATGGCGCATCTGTAAGATGCGCCAATTCCGGCACTTAGCCCCCCCTTCCCACTCCCGTGTAGTGGTGGGATATGGGGTAATAAGGGGTTAATGTCACCTTGCTACTGTAAGGTGACATTAAGCCGGGTTAATAACGGAGAGGCGTCAATAAGACGCCTATCCATTATTAATTCAATAGTAAGAAAGGGTTAATAAAACACGCACACATTAGGAAAAAGTATTTTAATATTCTTCATTTCACCACACTTACCATACTTCAGCGCCTGCAAAAAACGTAAAATAATAAACTGCATACTACCTGTCCGCCATAGTCCAATTAATAACAATTGTCCCACGACGATCTCCCTTATAGAGCAGTGACATCGGGTCATGTCACTGCTCTATAGGACCCTCAGTGACACACTGACAGGAGACAATGGGCTCCTGCAGTGCATCACTGAGGTTACCTTAGGACAAATCTCACTTTATGACAATTGCTGCCTGGGAAAATTTCTCATACAGCAATGCCATAAAGTGAGACTAGGGACTTTTTTTACAGTGGCAGAGGAATACCTTCCTCCGTCATTGTGTTTCTAGAGCCCCTTGAGAGCGGTTGCAACAGCTGTTGCTGCCGTTCTCTATGGGAGATCGTCGTGGGACACTTGTGGATTTCTGCGGACAGGGAGTATATTGGTTGTTTGTTTTTTTGATATTTTTTACAGATGACACTGGCTTCGGGGAACAAAGTGACAAGTAATGGGGAGTATGAAATCTATGTTTAATGTACTGTATGTCTATATGTATGTCATGTATGTAATGTATGAATGTATTGCATGTAGTATGTATGTATGTAGTATGTATGTAGTATGTATGTAGTATGTAGCATGTATGTAGCATATATGTATTATGTATGTAGTATGTACGTATGTAGTATGTATGTAGCATGTATGTATGTAGCATGTATGTATGTAGCATGTATGTATGTAGCATGTATGTAGTATGTATGTAGCATGTATGTAGCATGTATGTAGTATGTATGTAGTATGTATGTAGCATGTATGTATGTAGCATGTATGTATGTAGCATGTATGTATGTAGTATGTATGTAGCATGTATATATGTAGCATGTATGTATGTAGCATGTATGTATGTAGTATGTATGTAGCATGTATGTAGCATGTATGTGGCATGTATGTAGCATATATGTAGCATGCATGTAGCATGTATGTATGTAGTATGTATGTAGCATGTAGGGAGTATTTTTTTTTCATTCAACACATTAGCCGGATGATGGGACTACTGCTATCCCATCATTGGCTAATGTGTCAATCACTGTCAGTGTAGCAGGCATCGTCCGATGGGACTTGTAGTCCCATCGGGCGATGCCTGCACACACGCCGCAGAGACCCCACACGCCGCACAGAGACCCCCCACGCCGCACAGAGACCCCCCACGCTGCACAGAGACCCCCCCATGCCACACAGAGACCCCCCCACGCTGCACAGAGACACCCCCATGCCGCACAGAGACCCCCCCACGCTGCACAGAGACCCCCCACGCCACATAGAGCCCGGGCAGCCCACATACAGCCCGGCATGCCACATAGATCCCCTGCATGCCGCATACAGCCCCAGAAGGCACGTACACATCCCTGGCAGGCCCGCACAGACCCCGCCCGCACACACAGACTCTCAGTGTCCGCCCACGCACCGCCCACGCACCGCCCACACTCTTCCCCCCTCCGGAACAGCATATAGAAGAACAAAAAGGGCTTATTTATGTTCCGATATTTGTGTCCCATTGACTTGCATTGGTATCGGGTATCGGTATCGGCGATATCCGATATTTTTGGGATATCGGCCGATCCAATCCGATACCGATACTTTTGAATATCGGAAGGAATCGCTCAACACTATTTACAATGCAATGTGAGTGGCAGCAAGTGGCTGGCTGATACACCACAAACTAAGAGGACTGAGGTATATCCACTTTGTGAGAATTTCAATCTCACTTTTTTTTGGGGACACAGAACCCAAACTCAGGCCCAGTGTATTTTACAACGCAATGTGAGTGGCAGCAAGTGGCTGGCTGATACACCACAAACTAAGAGGACTGAGGTATATCTACTTTGTGAATATTTCAAACTCACTTTTTTTGGGGGGAGACTGAAACCAAATTCAGGCCCAGTGTATTTTACAACACAATGTAAATGGCAGAACGTGGCTGGCTGATATACGACAAACTAACAGAACTGATGTATATCCACTTTGTAAGAATTTGAATCTCCCTTTTTTGGGGGGTAGACAGCACCACAACTCAGGCACAGTGTGTACCACAACACAATGTAAGTTGCAGAACGTGGCTGGCTGATATACAACAAACTAACAGGACAGAAGTATATCCACTTTGTAACACTTTGAATCTCCCTTTTTTGGGGGGAGACAGCACCACAACTCAGGCACAGTGTGTATCACAACACAATGCAAGTGGCAGAAAGTGGCTGGAAGATATCTGAAAAAAATCCAAGGACTGTAGTACAATTTCAATCTCCCTACAATGATCTCAGGACAAGTATGGCAGCAACAAAAAGGACTGCTGCACACAAAAGTGTGGACAAATAAACAAGATAACTGCAGAAAGGAGCGACAGGATTTTTGCTTTTAAAAAAGCAGTTGATTTGCACAGCAGCGGTGCAAACAGCAATGCAGCTATCAGAGAGCCTTATAAGGCAGCCTAATAAGCTACAGAGCTGATGCACAAAAATCTAGCCTCCACTGTCCCTGCAAAACAAAGGTTGTGTTGGACAGTGGAAATCGCTGCAGCACAAGCGGTTTGGGGGTTAATCTTCCCTCCGTAACTAAAGCTTCTGATGAAGCTGCAGCAATCTCTCCCTATGCTAAGATCGGCAGAAGTAAGATGGCGGTCGGTGTGCACGCCCCTTTATACCCCTTGTGACACCGCAGAAAGCAAGCCAATCACTGTCATGCCCTTCTCTAAGATGGTGGGAACCGAGACCTATGTCATCACGCTGCCCACACTCTGCATCCTCCTTCTTTGGCTGAGAAATGGCGCTGAACGCGTCATACGAAGCGCAACTTTGGCGCGAAGATCGCCAACCACATGGCCGATCCCACACTGGAATCGGGTCGGGTTTCATGAAACCCGACTTTGCCGAAAGTCGGCGATTTTTGAATTTGTCCGATCCGTTTCGCTCAACCCTAGTGAAAACTACAGACTTCTTTGAAACCCAGCCACACGTTGGATGTCACAGAAGAGATTGTATGACAGGCACGAGAGCCTTCAGCCAGCCCCTGGCTGCAATTGCATCACTGGTGAGGGATTAAATGCCATTGTCAGTAATTGACAGCGACATTTAAGAGATTAACAACAACAATCAGCAGGTGTGCCGATCACTGCTGTTAGTGGCAGATGTCAGGTATATAACCTAGCTGACATCTGCCCAGTGTAGAGTTGGTTCTTCTTCTGACCCAAATCAAAGCTTCTGACTTACTCCATGATGTAATGGCGTATCATGGAACGGGAAGAGGTAATCTGGAATCCTGTTGTTTATAGATGGAATATTTCTGACTGCAAGTTTACTCCCTTTAATCTGCTCCAAAATAGGTATGTCTTGCAGATTTGCAGAGAGGCTGAAAAACTGGTACAGATTTCACCCCAAGTACTGTAATTCTGCAGCGTTTGAACGTAGATCTTGTGACGTATTTGACATGAGATTAAAATTTAATTACAAAAATAAAGAAATAATGGCTTATCAGAATCCACCCTGCAACATAAAATTAAACGTCAGGGCTGTTCAAATGAGACAATACAGGTTGTAGAAAGTTCAGAGCTAAAACTTCAGTATATTGGAGTATATTCATGGCATGAAAAGTTATAGAATTTAGACTATAGAATTCTGAAAATTTAAGCCTAGTTTGAAAATACGATATTGACTCAGGGTTGAACTTTTTTGAAAAAATGACATTGAATAATTTAATAATGAGATTCCCACACAAATTTAAGTAATATGGTCAGTTTTCAAGTAGCTGACGGAAACTCTTCATGTTAAATCTAATGGGTGTTCGTTTTTCGAACAGTTGCTTAATACATATGCTGCAATTTTTCTTTTTCTTTTTTTCTCACACTGTTCAATTTAATGTGATCTTGTAATATTTAAACACATTCACTACACATTTCTAATGTTTTTCTGATTAATAGTTGAAAGTATCAATTAAATAAATTGGTTAACATTTTTTTTAAACTGATAGCATCTCTCTAGGACAAGCTATCAGTATTAGATGGATGGGGGTCCAACTCTAATTAGTTGTTTAAAGTGACCACTGCATCCAATGAAACATTGCAGCCTTTTATTACATTGGTAAATCACTTAACTTACATAATTATTCTGTCTTACCGCAGAAAAATCACTCCAAAATATTTCCCTTTTGTTCAACTTGGAGTTCGATAGTGGATGGCAAGTTGAAGATCATGAGCATCCAGACAGTTCCAGGACATATCAGACTGGTATACAAGAATATGCATTTTCCCAGGTTTCTTTTACTGAAAAGATATTAATTAACATGCTGACAATATATCAAAATTATTGCTGTATTTCTGACTATTGACACAAGCAGTGGTCCCAAGAGCAAATATTAGCAATCCCAATTTTAAGAGGAAAAGTAGTAGGCGCATATGATATGGAAGGACAATGAAACGTTTGTGAAATTTTTTCATTTCCATTCCTGTATATTAAAACTATACAGTGTACCTGACATATAATGAGAATGTATCCTAGGCCCAGCGACTATGAAAAAAACCCTATGATTTATATCTCCTTTACTACGGTACTTTGAAAAACATCTATCATTTACAACTGCATCTACCAACCTGAAATGGTCCTTTTATTTATCCAGCAGTAAATTATCCTTTCATTGAAAGCCTGCAATGATGGACAGAATAATCTAACATTACTTAAAAAAAATCAAAACATTTCACTGTGACTAGAAATAACAATACAACTAAGCTGCTTCTCTCTAACCTTTAGCTTTAGATTTAATTTTTATCCTTTGCCTATCTAAAAACGGAAAGAGAAATTTGCCCTGTCACTGACGAAAGAAGATTACTCCTCATTAGCAGGGCATGAAAATAGTCAGAATGAAGGTGCCTATGGGTTATGCTGCCTCTGATTTAGAGACTGACATCTGGAAATGATGAAGAATAACATTAACACAAAAGAAAGCCTGAAGGCAAATTGAGCAAAGACCTGGCTGTTTGGGTAAAGGTGACAGCCCTATTGTTCACTTATCACCTTCCACTGGCCATCTTCCCACACTGTGTTTGACATCTGATTTCCCTAGAGGATTGTGCACCCTATCCGAAATGCACACAGATAATTCAGTCTAGAAACACGTGAACATGGAAAACATATAGGTATTTATATACATAGAAGGAGGAGAATAAAAAGAAAAGGAAAGGAGAATAGGTAATAGGGCCCAAAATAATATTCTTTTTGAAATAGTATCATTACTATAGAATTTACTTGCCCATATCCATATCTGAAATGAGCACTGAGCAATGCTATGTTCTTCTTCCCAATTTAGTCCAACCAAGCTTAAATAAGTCAAAAAGTTAAGCTCATACATATATGATTTTATAGGCATACATCATTTTATAGGCCTGTCCTTATCTTGTTACCATTCAAGAGAAATTACTAGTATTATTTACAGTGGGGATGGAAAATATTTGTAACACCCCAGGAAGCCGGTTGTTACAGTGGTATTGCCTTCCTCATGGGGAGGGTGATGCCATGCCTGGGAGCGACAAGGATCCCTTTAACAGGTAGCACATACATACAAGACTGTTCTGACTCCAAGCCAGAAGGGGGAAGTCTAGACCCGGTTTTAGGGTAGCTTCCCTATATACAGTATTCTGGCTGGAGGAGGAGTTAACGGAGTTTCTGTAAGGAGAGATGGAGATGAGCAAACATGTGGCTCTGCAGCTCCTGACAAGAGACTCAAACAGATTGTAAGAGACAGTGAGGGGAGAAGGAGCAAAGGAGGAGAGAGAAACTGGAGTGGAGCTGTTACTGGGTTCACTCCAGGATCAAGCGTAGAAACCGGAGGCCGAAATTCTGAGGTTGTGGGGGTAACTGTATTCCCCACAGCAGACATTCCAAGGCTCCTAGTCACCATTACACCCGAAGGCACAGCAGCAGATTAGAGCCCGGAGTCACCACAAGAGAGGGACACCTTTCCAAAGCTCGAATTGCCTGCGATGCGGGTAGTGTCTACCTAAAAGGACAAAGAGAGAGAGAGAGGACCTTGTGTGAAGCCTCTGGCAGGAAGGGACTGAGAATACAGTGCAGTAAGGATGGCTTCCAACCCCACCTGGCTAGGACGATTCCGAATCGCTTCCACGCTGCCCGGATTCCAAAGACCATCTTTTACCTGTACTCTGGACTGTACCTGAACTGCATCAGTAAAAGGTAAAGAGACTGCAACCTTGTGACCTCCAATTCCTTCCTGCACTTCACCATCTATCATCCTTACCAACTGCACCGGGAGCCCTGGGTAATAAGCTCTACCTGTGGGGAGCTATACCACCTCTGCTGCAATAGCATCATCCCCAGAGGACCCCCTTAAGCAGCGTCAGCCATCCCTGGCAAAATACCACAGGTGGCGTCACAAACATTACTCTTTAGACTTTATTTCCCACTTCTATTGAACCCTTTTATTGAACGCCCAGGGTCACGGACCGGGTCACTGCCACTGTGATAAATCCCTTTAAGAACCGGCCCAATACCAAGTGCCCCACGGTCCTAGTGGGTGCTCCATATTCATACCCCTTTAGATTTTTCACTCATTGCAGCCATTTGGTAAATTCAAAAAAGTTCATTTTTTTTCTCATTAATGTACACACTGCACCCCATCTTGCCTGAAAAAACAGAAATGTAGTAATTTTTGCATATTTATTGAAAATGAAAAACTAAAATATCACATGGTCATAAGTATTTAGACCCTTTGCTCTTTATTGAGTAGAAGCACCCTTTTGAGCTAGTACAGCCATGAGCCTTCTTGGGAAAGTTTTTCACACCTGGATTTGGGGATCCTCTGGCATTATTCCTTGCAGATCCACTCCAGTTCCGTCAGGATGAATGGTGAACATTGGTGGACAGCCATTTTCAGGTGTTTCCTGAGATGCTCAATTGGGTTTAGGTCAGGGCTCTGGCTGAGCCAGTCAAGAATGGTCACAGAGTTGGTCTGAAGCTACTTCTTTGTTTTTTTAGCTGTGTGCATAGAGTCATTGTCTTGTTGGAAGGTGAACCTTTGGTCAAGTCTGAGGACTCTGGAAGAGGTTTTCATCCAGGATATCTCTGTACTTGGCCGCATTCATGTTTCCTTCAATGACAACCAGTCATCCTGTCCCTGCAGCTGAAAAACACCCCCATAGCATGATGCTTCCACCACCATGTTATACTGTTGGGAATGCATTGGGCAGGTGATGAGCAGTGCCTGATTTTCTCCACACAAACCACTTAGAATTATCACCAAAAATGTCTATCTTTGTCTTATCAGACCACAGAATCTTATTTCTTATTGTCTGGGAGTCCTTCGTGTGTTTTTTAGCAAACTCTATTCAGGCTTTCATATGTCTGAATAAAGTTGAGGCTTCCGTCTGGCCCCTCTGCCATAAAGGCCAGACTGGTGGAGGGCTGCAGTGATAGTGGACTTTGTGGAACTTTCTCCCATCTGCCTACTGCATCTCTGGAGCTCAGCCACAGTGATCTTGGGGTACTTAATTACCTCTCTCACCAAGGCTCTTCTCCCACGATTGCTCAGTTTGGCTGGAAGGACAGGTCTAGGAAGACTTCTCGCAGTCCCAAACTTCTTCCATATAATGGTTATGGAAGCCACTTTGCTCTTAGGAACCTTGACTACTGCAGAAATTATGTTGTATCCTTGGCCAGATCTGTGCTTTGCCACAATTCTGTCTCTGAGCTCCTTGGCCAGTTCCTTTGACCTCATGATTCTCATTTGGTCTGACATGCACTGTAAGCTGTGAGGTCTTATATAGACAGATGTGTGCCTTTCCAAATCAAGTCCTATCAGTTTAATTAAACACAGCTGGACTCCAATGAAGGAGTAGAACCATCTCAAGGAAGATCACAAGGAAATGGACAGCATGTGACTTAAATATGAGCAAAGGGTCTGAATGCTTATGACCATGTGATATTTCAGTTTGTTTTTTTATTACATTTACAAAAAATTGTACATTTCTGTTTTTTCAGTCAAGATGGGGTTGCAGAGTATACATTAATGTGAAAAAAATGAACTTTTTTGAATTTACCAAATGGCTGCATTGAAACAAAGAGTGAAAATTTTAAAGGGGTCTGAATACTTTCCGCACCCACTGTACATTTGCTATACCATTAGAGTAGCTGTCCTCTAGTTCACAATATCCATCATCTTCCAGGCTTGATTATGAGAGTAGATTTGTAGCAATCCAGCCCAGTATTGTGCCTATGAGGATAGAGAGAACACAGATGCACTATTGCCATTCTGGCACAGGCATTATAAATTGTGCCATCTTAGTTTACAAAGATATGTAATACTTTGTGATATATAGACTTTTTAAACCTTGAAGTCCCAGATACAACATATTTTGTAGAATGATCCAGGAATAGAGAAGAGCAAATTGATGTTCTGGAAGTTCAACTTTGAGTCAAATTTCTTGAAATCTGCCAGTCGCCGGTAATTAAATCCTTTTTCAGCAATTTTTATTAAAATAGTTTCATGTATTCCATGGCACTTTACATGTGAAAAGGGATATACATAATAAAAAATAAGTACAATCAAATAGGATTGCCAAAAACATGGGCATCAGCATTTTACACACTGCTAAAACGTCTGCGAATGAATTAATGATGTTTTGCCGATTATACTAGTCCTTACTGCTCCCCAGCTAGGGCATCACATGTTCAAGTGCAGCCAAAAAGAAGGGGCTATTACAGACTGTATAAAAGATTGGGGTCGGTCAAAGAGCATCATGTTATTCTTGTACAGGTAGGGATAAAAAAAGGCCTTAATTGTGATATGCCACTGCACTGCTGAACCACATTGAATATGAGAGTGGTAGTCTGAGTTTTGAATAGTGATTCAAAGATTCAAGTGATATATAGGGAAGTGCAGTAACTGTAGTAGGTCAATGTGACTGAATTGATTGAGTTGTGATAAACTGCAGTAACACTTTATTAGCAGTCTTATTTTTATTCTTCACACACTGAAAAAATGAGGGCAATATTAAATCGCTCAGTGTGTTCCTCCACTTTCCCTTTTTTCCCCTCTCCCCTGTTTCTTTTTTGGGTAATTAGCGATATTTTAATTTCAATTCATGATGAATTTATTTGACGCAAATTGAGTTTATGGGGAAGAATTTGATAAACATGAATATATGATTTAATACACCAAAATGTTGTTTAAAATATAATGCAGTGGTTTCATTCTAATCTAATGATATGCAAAAACATGGCCATATTTTTTTAGGTAAGTTACCATGTATTTTTTTTCTGAAGTTTACAGATCCACTCATCTCTAGTTCTACTACTTGAACCTAAATTTAATAATTAAGAGTCCCAACTTTTTTGTTCATATAGTGTTATTAACCTGCTCTCAGCTGATAACTAGACTAAATATAGTTTTGTCCAATTAATTCTTTGTGAGCTAAACTATTTTGACTGATTCATTTTAGCAAACTATTTCTGAGTCTTGAGCAGGTTTGCTGATGCACTTTATTTTGCTCATAGACGATTGTGTGGACCAGGTACAAGTGTAGCCACTTCTCGTCTGAGAGCAGAGCTAGCTACATACTGGTTTTCTGTCTCTGAGAATATTCATATTCACTAACAGCAAGTAAAAATCCTGAAAATGATAAGAAACTGAAATACGAGCTCTAATCATTCGGATAGCCATAAGAAAATAAACATTGCCAATAATTAGAAAAAAGACCATGTAATGCATAAACTTGATTGCAACACTAGGTTATTTTCCGATGACATATTCACTTTAAAATAAAGATAAAAAGCACATTTCATTTAATGACCTTCACATTTTATCTATGCCCAAATATATATTAACTAGATGGTGGCCCCATTCTAACGCATCGGGTATTCTAGAATATGCATGTCCACGTAGTATATTGCCCAGTTACCCAGTATATTGCCCAGTGACGTAGTATATTGCCCAGTGACGTAGTATACAGCACATATTGCACGCAAGTGGGGGTGCACGCGTCACAGAAGCAAAGCGTCACGGAAGATAAGCGTCGTGACACAGCAGTTATTCCATGGCACAGAACTAACATCCATCTTCTCTCTTCACACAGGTATAACTTCCCACCTCTGCTTGCTGTCTCATCCGTGTCATCCGCTGCAATAGACTCTAATGGTATAACTTCCCACCTCTGCTTGCTGTCTCATCCGTCTCATCCGCTGCAATAGACTCTAATGGTATAACTTCCCACCTCTGCTTGCTGTCTCATCCGTCTCATCCGCTGCAATAGACTCTAATGGTATAACTTCCCACCTCTGCTTGCTGTCTCATCCGTCTCATCCGCTGCAATAGACTCTAATGGTATAACTTCCCACCTCTGCTTGCTGTCTCATCCGTCTCATCCGCTGCAATAGACTCTAATGGTATAACTTCCCACCTCTGCTTGCTGTCTGCTGTCTGTCATCTGCCACTCTACCATCTAGCAACATATTTTAATGTGCCTGTGTAATGTTTGGTATAATTCATTGGTTGCATTGTAGGATTTACTCACTGTTTGATGTACTGTATATCCATTACTGTGGCCACTCTAGATATTATCTTTGTGAAGGTGTTTTATAGCATATAGATGCTGCCAGCCACAATGCGTTTGATCATTTAATCACCCCCTGGTGTGCTGGCCCCAGCTGCCAAATTATCCCCACCCTGGTCCCACAATCCATCTCTTCTGACCCAGCATTGGACTATAAATGTAGAACCATCCTTAGGGGTGCACGCAAGTGGGGGTGCACGTGTCCCAGAAGGAAAGTGTCACGGAAGATAAGCGTCGTGACACAGCAGTTATTCCATGGCAGTTAGTCAGGGCAGGAGTCAGGTAACCAACACTCTGTTCTCCCTTCTATCCATGTGCTTTATTCCTATCCTCCTATGCTCCCTTGCAATCCACATTCACCGCCCAATCCCCCTCCACCACGACTCATATACATCAGCTCCTCTCTCCTTCCCTCTCCCATGTACAGCTCCCATGCACTTCTCACCTTCCTGAAAAACCTCAGCCCAGCTTACCCAAACACACTGCACCAAAAAACTTCTTACACTTCCAAAAACTACTTGCTCTTTATCTTGTTACTCCTACTGATTTCGGGGGACATATCCCCCAACCCCAGTCCCCCATCCATCAACCTCAACCGCTACCCTACCTCATATCAAAACCATACTAACCTTATTAATATTACTTGCACTCTCTCATCTCTCTCTTTCAATTGTGCCCTTTGGAATCCACGATCTGTATGTAACAAGCTTCCTTTCCTGCACAACTACTTTGTGAACAACTCTCAATCTGTTGGCGATCACTGAAAACTTGAATCCAGGACTCTGACACTGTCTCCCCTGCTGCCATTTCCCATGGTGTTCCCCCAATGCACGTTCCAGGTTATACACCCAGTTCCTTCACTTTCATTCCCTTCTTTTGAGGTCCACACCATCAGGCTCTCCGTCCCCTCACCCTCAGAGTAGCGGTCATATACCGGCCCCCAGGCTCACCCACCCACTTCCTGGACCACTTCTCAGCCTGGCTGCCGCACTTCATGTCCTCAGAACTACCAACCCTTATCCTGGGAGACTTCAACATTCCCATTAACAGCCCCACTTCCACATCTGCATCCCAGCTTCTATCACTAACCACTTCCCTTGGCCTCTCACAGCTCTCAACCTCTGAAACACACAAAGACGGTAATTCCCTGGACCTGGTCTTTGTTTGGCTCTGTTCAATCTCTTACCTAGATAACTCACCACTTCCCCTTTCTGACCACAACATTCTCTCCTTCACACTCACAATTCCTCGCCCATCCCAGCACTCTCCTACCTACCACACACTCAGAAATCTACATGCCATTAACCCTCATACACATTCAGACTCCTTACACTCATCACTGTCCCCAATCTCTTCTTTTTCCTGTCCTGATCTGGCTGTACATCACTACAACAACACTCTTAGAAGCACCCTAGACCAAGTAGCTCCCCTCACCCTCAGAACCTCCAAACACAGAGTGAAACATCCCTGGCTCACATCGCAAACCCGATTTCTCCAGCGATGCTCTAGGAGTGCTGAACGCTTATGGAGGAAAACTCGCACCCCAGAAGACTTCACACACTTCAAATTTATGTTAAGGACCTATAACTCTGCCCTTCACCTCGCCAAACAGACCTACTACACCACCCTGATCTCCTCACTATCCAGCAACCCCAAGAAACTTTTTAACACCTTTCACTCCCTCCTCAGGCCAAAAGCGCAAGACCCTATCACAGACATTTGTGCTGATGACCTGGCCTCCCACTTTATAGAGAAAATAGACAATATCCGGCAGGAAATCCGCTCCCAGACACCAAGTGCAATGACTCCCATTCCTCCCTGCATCTCCCCTGGCTCACTCTCCACATTCGATCCCATCACAGAAGAAGAAGTCTCCAAGCTCCTCTCCTCTTCTCATCCGACTACATGCACCACCGACCCCATTCCCTCACACCTCCTCCAGTCTCTCTCTCCAGTCGTCACAACTCACCTAACTACAATTTTTAATCTCTCCCTTTCCTCTGGCATTTTTACCTCCTCCTTCAAACACTCTATCATTACTCCATTACTAAAAAAACCTGCCCTTGACCCATCCTGCACAAACAACTACAGACCGGTCTCCAATCTCCCCTTCATCTCAAAACTCCTGGAGCGCCTAGTATACTCCCGCCTTACCCGTTACCTCTTCACTCATTCCCTCCTAGACCCTTCACAGTCCGGGTTCCGCCCCCTACATTCGACAGAAAATGCACTCATCAAGGTGACCAATGACCTTCTGACAGCAAAATGTAATGGTGACCACTCTCTGCTCATTCTCCTCGATCTTTCTGCAGCTTTTGACACGGTTGACCACCCTCTCCTACTCTCTAGGCTCCAGTCACTAGGCATTAAGGACACTGCTCTCTCCTGGTTCTCTTCCTATCTTTCTGAACGCTCCTTCAGTGTTCTGTTCTCCGGCTCCACTTCATCTCCTCTTCCTCTCACTGTCGGGGTACCTCAGGGCTCAGTCCTTGGCCCCCTTCTCTTCTCCCTCTACACAGCCCCAATTGGACAGACCATCAGCAGATTTGGCTTTCAGTACCATCTTTATGCTGATGACACACAACTATACACGTCATCCCCTGACCTTACCCCCGCTGTACTACAGAACGCCACTGACTGTCTGTCCGCAGTCTCTGACATCATGTCCGCTCTCTATATGAAACTCAACCTGTCCAAAACTGAACTTCTTCTGCTTCCGCCTTCTACTAACCTCCCTAAATCTGACATTTCCCTCTCCATGGGTGGCACCACAATAACACCCTGGCAGCAGGCGTGCTGTCTGGGTGTTATGTTTGACTCCGATCTCTCCTTCACCTCCCACATACAATCTCTTGCCCGCTCGTGCCGCTTACACCTAAAGAACATCTCTAGAATCCGCCCTTTTCTCACCATGGAGACAACAAAAACTCTCACTGTCGCCTTAATCCACTCCTGTCTGGACTACTGTAATGCTCTATTAATTGGCCTCCTCCTCACACGACTTTCCCCTCTCCAATCTATCCTTAATGCAGCAGCCAGGGTCGTCCATCTGGTTAATCGTTACTCGGACGTGTCCGCTCTTCGCCAGTCATTACACTGGCTGCCCATTCATTACAGGATACAATTCAAAGTACTTGTTCTCACCCACAAAGCTCTCCACAGTGCGGCACCCCCTTACATCTCCTCCCTCATTTCTGTCTATCGGCCTAGCCGACCACTGCGCTCTGCAAACGACTTTCGACTAACCTCTGCACTAATCCGTACCTCCCACTCCCGACTCCAAGACTTCTCCTGTGCTGCGCCAATCCTCTGGAATGCTCTACCCCAAGATATTAGGACCATACACAACTTGCATAGTTTTAGGCGCTCGCTCAAAACACATTTGTTCAGAGCGGCCTATCACGTTCCCTAATCAAACTCATTTTATGTTTGTGTGTGTAGCCCATTCACTACTTCCATCTACCCCCCCACTCCCTGAAGATGGCTAGACCATCATTGTAAATACATCATTGTAAATACACACCTGTACTTTGTATCCCCCCACCTCATTGTAGATTGTAAGCTCTCACGAGCAGGGTCGTCTTATTTTGTCTTATTTTGCTTTATTACTGTATTGTTAACATTGTTACCTATGATTGTTGTGTTTGAAACTGTTAAACTGTAAAGCGCTGCGGAATATGTTGGCGCTATATAAATAAAGATTATTATTATTATTATTATTGCACAGCGACGTAGTATACAGCACAGAGCCACGTAGCATATTGCCCAGCCACGTAGTATATAGCCCAGCCACCTATGTCATAGGTTAAAAAATAAAAAATAAACATATACTCACCTTCCGAGGGGCCCCTTGTAGTTCTGTCGCCTGTGTTCGGTTCAGGTGGCAGCTTCCGGTCCGAGGGCATGATGACGTTGCGGTCACACAATCGTGACGTCATGGCAGGTCCTTCTCACGCAGGCACGCAGGGCCTGCGATGACATCACGGTCACATAACTGTGATGTCATGGCAGGTCCTTCTCGCGCAGGCGCGCAGGGCCTGTGATGACATCACGGTTACATGACCGTGACGTCATGGCAGGTCCTTGTCGCACACCAACCTTAGCACCGGAACCTGCCGCTTGCATGGACCGGTCACCGGAGCATCGGAAAGGCGGCGGAAGGTGAGTATATAAGGATTTTTTTTTTTTTTTTAAATTATTTTTAACATTAGATGTTTTTACTATTGAGGCTGCATAGGCAGCCTCAATAGTAAAAACTTGATCACACAGGGTTAATAGCGGCGCTAACGAAGTGAGTTACCCACGGCATAACTTGGTCCGTTACTGCTGGCATTAACCCTGTGTGAGCCGTGACTGCGGGGAGTATGGAGCGGGCACCGAGCACTGACTGCAGGGGAGTAGGGAGGGACTAATCGGACTGTGCCCATCGCTGATTGGTCACGGCAGCCATGACAGGCAGCTGGCGAGACCAATCAGTGAATGAATATCCGTGAAGGAAGTTGCTGACAGAAAGACGGAAGTACCCCTTAGACAATTATATATATAGATGGCTCAATTCAATTGACTTCTTATGAATATATTTCAGACTATATGGTAGCCTGATTCTAACGCATTGGGTATTCTAGAATATATATGTAGTTTATTTATGAAGATTTTAGAATAATACATTGAATACACAGGATTCGGCCCGCCGCGACCAATTAGCGAAGCGTGGTTCAAATCCCGCCCCAATTCGTGGCCGGACTGCACCTGTTACTGATTGTTCGTGGCCGGCCACGTAGTATATAGCACAGCCACTTAGTATATCGCACAGCCACGTAGTATACAGCACAGCCACTTAGTATATAACAGCCCACTTAGTAAATAGCACAGCCACCTAGTATATAACAGCCCACATAGTATATAGCACAGCCATGTAGTACATAGCACAGCCACGTAGTACATTGCACAGCCACGTAGTAAATTGCACAGCCCACGTAGTATATTGCACAGCCACGCAGTATATTGCACAGCCATGTAGTATATTGCACAGCCACGCAGTATATTGCAGTCACGTAGTATATTGCACAGCCACGCAGTATATTGCACAGCCACACAGTATATTGCACAGCCCACATAGTATATTGCACAGCCACGCAGTATATTGCACAGCCATGCAGTATATTGCACAGCCACGTAGTATATTGCGCAGCCCACATAGTATATTGTGCAGCCAAGCAGTATATTGCACAGCCACGTAGTATATAGCAGTCACGCAGTATATAACACAGCCCACGTAGTATATTGCACAGCCACGTAGTATATTGCACAGCCCTCGTAGTATATTGCACAGCCCATGTAGTAGATTGCACAGCCCATGTAGTGAATTACACAGCCCACGCAGTATATTGCGCAGCCACATAGTATATTGCACAGACCATGTAGTATATTGCACAGCCCACGTAGTATATAGCACAGCCCACGTAGTATATAGCAATGTGGGCATCATATACCTGTTTAAAAAAAGAATTAAAATAAAAAATAGTTCTATACTCACCCTCCATTGGCCCCCGGATCCAAGCGAGGCGTTTACCGATGCTCCTCGCGTGCTCCGGTCCCAAGAGTGCATTGCAGTCTCACGAGATGATGACGTAGCGGTCTCGTGAGACCGCTACGTCATCATCTCACGAGACCGCAATGCATGGAGCGGTCACCGGGGCGTCACGTGGAATGGGAAAGGCCGGTTCTGGATCCGAAGGGCCGACGGACGGTGAGTATATAACAATTTTTTATTTTTTTTATTATTTTTAACATTAGATCTTTTTACTATTGATGCTGTATAGGCAGCATCAATAGTAAAAAGTTGGTCACACAGGGTTAATAGCAGCGGTAACGGAGTGCGTTACACAGAAGCATAACGCGGTCCATTACCGCTGCCTTTAACCCTGTGTGAGCACTGAGTGGAGGGGATTATGGAGCGGGCACTGACTGTGGGGAGGAAGGAGCGGCCATTTTTCTGCCGGACTGTGCCCGTCGCTGATTGGCCGTGGCTGTTTTGCCGTGACCAATCAGCAACTTGGGATTTCCGTGACAGAAAGAAAGACAGACAGAAAGATGAAAGTGACCCTTAGACAATTATATATATAGATGTGAATTCAATAGAAAAATGACAATAAACTTGATATAAGATTTAGACTGACATGATGACACATCCCTCTCGGACTTACATATTGCTATCCCATGTAGGTACTGGGAAATACATTACTGTGCCTCTAGTTTGTATAGAAAAGCTAGAGATTAGTGCTAGACCACTACTCATTTCTTATGCCCTTGCCCTTTAAGATCACAGGGAATGCGAATGTAGCATCCTTGGAATCCATAGCATTGTCACATACACATGAATGCATTTGACAAATTCTGCCATTAGGATTACCAGGAAACATTTGCTGGATTCCCCGGTCTCTTTCATATTGTCTTGATTCTCACAGAATTTCAGTTATGCGGAGAAAGGTCTGTACAGTAGAGAAGCATCTGTTTTACTATGTCTATAGTTTCATGACCCCGTCTATCCATTATCCATAGATAAATGATTATCATAGAATATTCCAAGTAAGTTTATCTCTTGTAGATTGAATATGTGTAGACATTAAATATATTGCATAATATTCATAACAATTATAGAGCAAGGAAAATATTCATTATTCATCAATATGAGTCAATTTTGTTGCATATTTTCACCAAATAATAATGATATATTTCAATATATACACCTCTGAATACTGAAAAATGACTGCTGGCATTTTGTTTCCTGAAATATATATTAATGTGCAGAATATATAACAGTGATCTACATATTGTGCATTAATTTTTACACAAAGTCCTCTGTTACAAAATTCAAAAATACTTAAAGGAATTGTCCCATGAAAGAAATGCATTTTACGTAATAGATCTTGGAATAATATTAAGTTCCACTAATGAATGTGTTAAAAAAATATTCCTGTGCTGAGATTTTATAACTGTTCCCCTGCTATGTACTGTGTAAAAGCTGTGTCTGACCATGCAGAGCTGCTCAAGTTCATGGTCGACACATGTCATAGCTCCTAGCCAGGGGAGAAAGCATAAGTCAATTATGATAAGTGAGTATACAGTGGAAACAGAAGTGGCTCACAGCTGTTTATTTGTGTGAAGGAACACATTTACCTGACAATATTTTATCACAGTAATATTTTTTAACACATCCAATTGAGGGACTTATTACTATTTCAAGATCTATTGAATAAAATTTACTTTTTTTCTTGACAATCCCCTTAAAGAGAACTTGTCACCAGATTAAAAGTGTCCAGTTTTTGCCTTCACATTTCTATCCCGTTGCTACTTTGAGTATTTAATTTCTTTTTTGAAAATCCACCACACAGTTTCACAAAAATCTTCCTTTTTATTTAGTGCTTCTGTTATCCATTTTTTTTTACTTAAAACAGTTACAGGTTTTAGAATGAAACAAAAAAAAACAAAATTACTTTTTTATTGTGCAAAAGTGCCATGTAAAAACATAGTATTCCATGTCCCCTATAAAAAAGTGTTATATTTACTAAAAGGGGGCATCTTATATCTGTAGAATCATAGAAGGCTATACTTTACTGTAAGAGCAGTGAGATCATAGAACTCTCTGTCACATGATGTTGTAATGGTTAATTCACTACAAAAGTACAAGGAGAACCTGGATCCTTTCTTGAAAAATATATATTACAAGTTATGGCTACTAAATTCTGTGAAGGGACATTTATTGAGAGAACTAACCTAATTGCAGTATGTGCAGTCAGGAAGAAATTTTTCTCTATTATGGGCCAATTAGCATCTGCCTCATGAAGTTTTTGTCTTCTTCTGGATCAATGCATTAAGGCAGCTTTCACATATCAGTTTTTTGCCATCAGTCACAATCCATCGAATGTTAAAAAAAATGGATCCTTCGCAGATTGTGAAAAACTGATGAGATGGATCTGCCTTTTCACCGGATCTGACTAGATGACCCAGCTAATTGGATCCTAAAAAGAATCGGAGCATGCTCGGTTGAAAAAAACGGAATCCGTTGCCGGATCCTGTCATTTGACGGATCCAGTGCCATAGGCTTCCATTCTAGCAATCGACGGACGACGACAGATTCGTCACTGTCTGTTTTTTCGATGGATACAAAAAACATTACTATGTCCGTTTTCTCTGGCCACCGGATAAACAATTTTCGACAGATCCAGTGAACGACAGATGAAACATGAGGCCATCCGTTGATAATACAAGTGTATGAGAAAAAAATGGATCCTGTGGCAACATTCGCTGGATCCGTTTTTTTCAAAATTCACCAGATTGATACTGATGGCAAAAGACTGATGTGTGAAAGTAGCCTAAGCCAGGGGTGCAGAATCCTTTTTCTGCCAAGGGCCATTTGGGTATTCTCCGGGTCCGAACAAATTGTGAGTTAACTTCACCCACAAATTACGCCCTGACACTGGCACTGGTGTCAGGACACGTACCTCAGAGCTCAGAAGTGGACACTGCGTGCGCTTGCTCACCGAGCAAGAAGAAATTATTGGAACTGGATATCAAAATACAGCTGCTGGCCCAAGTACTGCGATCCTCAGGAATCTGACCTGGGGCTGAATAAAATGTCATCGAGGGCCGTAAACAGCCTGAGATTCCCCACCCCTGCACTAGGGTATAAGTTAAACTCAATAGACTTGTGTCTATCTTCATCCTTAAAAACTATGAGACTATGAAAAGGTTCACAGCATAAACAAAACAAAAAAAAACGGTACAACTGCTGTCTTTTTTTTTAATCCACGCTCTCCCAACAATATAATAAAATCTAAATGATGAATTACATATATGACAGAATATTGCAGTTAAAATATACATTGTCCCAAACAATACAAGTCCTAATAAAGCTACATCAAAGGGATAATAACAAAATATTAGAACTCTTGGAATGCATCAATGAAAAAAACCACACACAAAAAATTGATCCCTAAAGGGGTCTGTCTTTGATCTATTTTTTTTTCAATGAGCCCAAAATGTTTAAAAACAAAGTATACTCATTCTATTGATACTTTGTAAATCCTTCTTTAGTGCTGTCCAAGTTCCCTTCTTGTCTAGACACTTTTTTATACAGCTTGTGACCAATCATTGGCCCACAACATTAATGGGTTTTTCACATGTAACACAAAACCTAAAGCACTGGTTTTAGTGTTAGTGGTGACACTAAGTTAAGTTTCCGGTCCCTGGTCTTATACTCCCCAGCTGCTGTCTTCATCTTTTATTGGTGCTGTTTGTGACATACCGAACTGCCCCAGTGTTTTCTGGAAGATCTGGAAGTCACAATTCAATCTAAGTCTATGAAAGCCAGAACAAGGCAAGAATGAGACTTTCATAAATGTACATTGAGAGCTTGTGACCGTTAAAAGAAAGTATGAAAATCCCCATCATGACTTGTTGCTGCATCAGTAGCCAGTAGTACAATCCAAGCTGTTTGCTTGTGACTAGGGTTGAGCGAAACGGATCGGACAAATTAAAAAATCGCCGACTTTCGGCAAAGTCGGGTTTCATGAAACCCGACCCGATCCTAGTGTGGGATCGGCCATGCGGTCGGCGATCAGCGCGCCAAAGTCGCGTTTCGTATGATGCTTTTAGCGCCATTTTTCAGCCAATGAAGGAGGACGCAGAGTGTGGGCATTGTGATGACATAGGTCTCGGTCCCCACCATCTTAGAGAAGGGCATGACAGTGATTGGCTTGCTTTCTGCGGCGTCACAGGGGCTAAAAAGGGGCATGCACGCCGACCGCCATCTTACTTCTGCCGATCGTAGCATAGGGAGAGATTGCTGCAGCTTCATCAGAAGAAGGGATTTAGTTAGGGAGGGAAGATTAACCCCCAAACTGCTTGTGCTGTAGCAATTTCCAGTGTCCAACACCACCTTTTTTTGCAGGGACAGTGGAGGCTATATTTTTGTGCATCAGCCCTGTAGCTTATTAGGCTGCCTTATAAGGCTCCCTGATAGCTGCATTGCTGTTTGCACTCTGCTGTGCAAACCAACTGCTAATTTAAAAGCAAAAATCCTGTTGCTCCTTTCTGCACAGTTATCTTGTTTATTTGTCCACACTTTTGTGTGCAGCAGTCCTTTTTATTGCTGCCATACTTGTCCTGAGATCATTGTAGGGAGATTGAAATTTTACTACTTGTATTTTCTCATATATCTTCCAGCCACTTTCTGCAACTTACATTGTGTTGTTTTATACACTGGGCCTGAGTTTGGTTCAGTCTCCCGCCAAAAAAAGTGAGATTCAAATTCTCACAAAGTGGATATACTTCTGTCCTGTTAGTTTGTCGTATATCAGCCAGCCTCTTTCTGCCACTTACATTGTGTTGTTTTATACACTGGGCCTGAGTTTTGGTTCAGTCTCCCCCTAAAAAAGTGAGAATCAAATTCTCACAAAGTGGATATACTTCTGTCCTGTTAGTTTGTCGTATAACATCCAGCCTCTTTCTGCCACTTACATTGTGTTGTTTTATACACCGGGCCTGAGTTTTGGTTCAGTCTCCCCCCAAAAAAAGTGAGAATCAAATTCTCACAAAGTGGATATACTTCTGTCCTGTTAGTTTGTCGTGTATCATCCAGCCTCTTTCTGCCACTTACATTGTGTTGTTTTATACACTGGGCCTGAGTTTTGGTTCAGTCTCCCCCCCAAAAAGTGAAAATCAAATTCTCACAAAGTGGATATACTTCTGTCCTGTTAGTTTGTCGTATATCATCCAGCCACTTTCTGCCACTTACATTGTGTTGTTTTATACAATGGGCCAGAGTTTTGGTTCAGTCTCCCCCCCAAAAAAGTGAGATTCAAATTCTCACAAAGTGGATATACTTCTGTCCTGTTAGTTTGTAGTATATCAGCCAGCCACTTTCTGCCACTTACATTGTGTTGTTTTATACACAGGGCCTGAGTTTTGGTTCAGTCTCCCAAAAAAAAGGGAGATTTAAATTCTCAACAAGTTAATATACACCTTCTACCTTGTTTTACAGTGCCATATAACGGTTGTTATTTTGGTTAGATTTACCAAAAAATGAGGAAGTCTGGTGGAAGAGCCTGTGGGTGGTAATTGCCAGCTGGTACTGATGGTGGTAGTGGTGGTGGTGCATCTGGTGGTACTGAGAAAAGCACAATAGCACCTAAGGTTGGAGGTGTTGAGCCAGCATCATCTTCTGGCTACACAAGGCCTCGAAGGCTCCCTTGTCTGGGAGTAGGAAAACAGCTTTTAAAGCCGGAGCAGACACCTTGTCTGAATTGGCAGAATATGAATTACAGGAGCTCGCATTCCCTGCTGCTAGTGTGCTATCAGAAAGAGTATTCAGTGCTGCTGGTTCAATACTGACCGAAAAAAGGACACGTCTGGCTACCCAAAATGTTGATGATCTAACCTTCATTAAAATGAACCAATCATGGATTTCAAATTATTTTGCCCCACCTTCCCCTGCTGACACGTAGCTTGCCTGAAAAATGTCTTGCTTTTGGCCTTGTCTTACTGAGTTCTCCAATTCCTCCATTTGCAGCTGCTGAATGTCCACCATAGGCCATTTTTATACGTCCCTAAATGGGCTGACTCCCCCCACAGGGCAGTGGTCACCACCTGGCGCAAGCACCCATGCGAGTGCCGTTTGCCTGGACAGGTGGGTGGGCCAACTCTTGGGCGACGGCACAGGCACAGGGTTTCTCATAGTACAATGAAGTGTCTCTGACAGTGGTGATGCACAACCAATGTCAGACATACCGTCGTAATATGAGGGGCCCTGTGCCAGTACCACCGCCCATGAGAGTGTTCCCCCCAGCTCGAACAGTGCTCTACCACTTGCAATACTTACCTCTCCTTGCTCCACCACTGTGTAGTCTGAGCTGTTAAATCCTTCAATGGCACTGCCAATACAAATTTGTTGAAATGATAGATGATAGTTAAAATATACAGGGGCCCAGGCCTCCATTTAGACCAGTTAATACTTTGCGCCTACTACCACTGTCTGCTACTCAGCAGAGGAGCCCACCCCTGTACCTAGCTATGCCACCTGTTTATTTATGAACAATTTTTTGGCAGACATTTTGCCCACTTTATTATTTTGGCCTACTAACTGTGTTTGCCACTCATTACAGTTGTCCTCCACTGAACAAAGCAATGCCGCCTTTTTAGTCCTGTTACCAATTTTGAACTGCATTTAGGCTACTTTATTATTTGGGCCTACTAACTGTGTCTGCCACTCATTACAGTTGTCCTCCACTGAACAAAGCAATGCCGCCTGTTTAGTCCTGTTACCACATTTGAACTGCATTTAGCCCTCTTTATTATTTGGCCTATATCTGTGTTTCCTCCTCATCCTGCCCATTGCCCAGCCACTGCTAGATGAGTCTGCTGGTACATTGACCCAGACCACTACATTCCCCTTGCACTCTACACAGCCAGAATCTGACCCTGCTGAAAGTCTGGTTCCCCTTCCCGCATACTATACCACCTTACACGGTGACAAAGTGGAAGGTGCAGATGAAACTGCAGGTTCCTTCATCAGGTGGGGGGGCATACTCGTTGGCGACATCACTGGCACAGGGCCCCTCATAGTACGCAAAAGTGTCTCTACCGGTGGGAGGCACCACCTGCCATCAAACACACCGCCGTACTATGAGGGGCCCTGTGCCAGTGCCAATGCCAACGAGTGGGCCCCCCTGCTTGCTCAGGATCACAGCACTTGCAAAGATGAAATACTTACCTCTCCCTGCTCCACCGCCGTGATGTATTCCGCGTTTCCTGGGCCCATGAAAATCTTGAGCCAGCCCTACCCCCCACAACTTTAGCCAAATGACCCCCAGTTTTCAATGGCTAACTGTTATTATAAAGTAAATTAAGATTGACAAGCTTCAGTAATAAGAATTGATGTTTTTTGGCATTAAAATGGGCACTGTAGGTGTTTTCCTGTCCTCCACTCACTGCCAACTTTGATTCCCCACTGATTTGCATTGGGTTTCGTGTTTCAGTCGGCCCCCGACTTTTCGCAATAATCGGCCGATTTCACCCAACCCGACTTTTGACAAAGTCGGGTTTCGCGAAACCCGACTCAGTCCGAAAAAAGTAAAAGTCGCTCAACTCTACTTGTGACCACTATCTCTAAGAAGTTGTGGTCACAAGATGGCGGCATGGAACCGGAGCATCGCTGGTAAGAGCTGAAGGCAGCAGCTGGTAAGTACATCACTACAGTCAGTGAACTTAGATTAGTGACACTGAGTCACCCACCAGGGCAATGGGGATACTAGGTACCCGGTCCGGTCGCAATTTAAGGGGATGTCACGATGGCTGTAACCCAGTCCATGGCCCTGGGCACTCAAGTAAAAGGGGTTTTGAATAAAGTTTATGTCCGTGATGCCACCTGTGGTTCTCGGTCAGAGGGGTCCGACGCTGATTAAAGGGGTCCTCTGGGGCAATGTTACTGCAGCAAGATGATAACACTTTCCATTACTGGTAAATAAAAGGAGGACACAGGGTTGCAGTCTTTACCTGGTTTACTGTTGTTGTAGTCAGCCTCAGTCCAGGGTACCAGCAACAGGTGTAGGTGGAGTCCAGGCAGCCTGAAGACAGGTGGAAACCACTTTGACAGGTCAGTTTTGGAACCTTCCACTTTGCGCTGGTCTATTAGTGCCTTGTTGCCTGTAATGTCCTAACAAGGTTCTCATGCTCTCCTGTCCTGGGACAGTACCCGCATGGTAGGCAACTTCAGCCATTTCTGTGGGGTCTCTTTACACGGGGACTCCGGGCTCTGGAATGCTGCTATACCTCAGGTATTATGAGGGCAAGTTACTTTCAGATTCTTGCCCTCCGGTTCTGCTGTGGGGCTTTCAGTTGCCCACAACCTTGGGCTCCCAGTTCCCGACTTCTGCGCTCTGCTTAGAGGGGCCAAGTAGCAGTCCTCCTCTAGCTTCTAAGTTCCTCTGTACTCCTTTACTGTCTCTTATCTGCACCAGACTGTCTAGCTCCTCCTCCAGACTAGAATGTATATTGAGGGAAGCGCCCCTTAAACCGGGTTTTGAGATCCCTCTTCTGGCCTGGAGTCAGAATGTGTTGAATGTGAGATCCCTCCTGTCTCCAGGCATGGCATTACTCTCCCTGAGAGGAAGGCAGCACCACCGTGGTACCCGAACTCCTAGGGTGCCACAGCACCACTCCAGTTTTGAAATAAAAAAAAACTGCCGGAGGTGTGCTTTAATTTATATACTTCTACTACTACAAATAATAATTATTATATACCTTGGGGTGATAAAGGACGAGAATCAAAGGAAGAAGTCTGGCTAAAAAAATTTAAAAAATTATAATCAGATCCAAAAATACTTTGAGAGTTAATGTGCTGTATTTTTTTATGTATAGTTATAAATTCCCTGTCCCCTTTATATAACAGAGAGTTACATGAACAAATTTGATCTACCTGCAGCTGCCACTAGATGATGCTTGCTACAAAGGGATTCATATAGATTCTTACAGTGCAGGGAGTATGCCCCTAGTGATAGCACAGAGATTCTGTGGATTGCCCACTTAAAATATAATTTTAGATGTATCCCTAATATAAACATACAGAACTTGTTAATATACTGTCTTGCATTGCCAGAGGTGCCTCAATCCTCAGATACCAGCACAGTCCCAGCAAATGTACTCCCTATTTGTGTTTGATACTGGATAGCTTTTCTTGTGTCAGCAGGTCATCAATCCTGTTTTTTAGGGGTCAGACTCTGGCTTATTTCAAAAGCTAAGATGGAAGTGTGGACTGAATCAGCTATAAATATGAACCAGATCCCTTCACAGGCAGCACCAATTGCACAGCATTCTCAAGGCTTGACTTATTGACATTTTTTCATGTGTTTTCTCATAGGTTACACAATAGAACAGATGCACAACATTTTTTGGCCCCAAGCTGCACTGAAAATTAATAGGGTACTACTTTTTGTGACATTTTTGACATATTGAAATTATATACCATAAAAGTCTGATAGGTACAAATTCTACTTATAGGACTCTTATTTCCATGATCCAGCACGTCTAAGAGTGCCCGCAAAGAGATTTGATGAGCTTTTGACTCTGCAGATTTTTGCTACATCAAAAACACAGCGCCATACAGTTCCAGAAAAGCAGATGGGATTTATAGAAATCTCATGCCCACAGTGGAATTTTTTTAATGCAGCATAAACTGATTTGTGGTACATGTTTGAAATCTACAACGTGTCAATTTCTCTTTCAGTTATGCTGAGTTGTGCAAACTTTCCCCATAGAAATGCATTAGACTCGGAAAATTTGCAAGTAAAAAATACATGTTGCCGCACGTGACTGTATCACTAAAGTTTTGTCAAAGCCAAATACCAAGAAATATCCAAAACAAATCCGCTTTATTTAAGGCATGACATACAAAAAAGAGAAAAAAAGCATATTCAAAAAATATGATAAAAACGAATGTAAAAATGTGTATTAAAAAATGCAATGGAAAACACAGGTAATTAATTTATCTAATAGGTGCATAAATGATACCGAACATCTGTAATAACAAAATGTCATCAAATGTTAATCGTAAGAACGTAGCCTCATGGTATGTTCACACAACACTTTTAGATATCGATTCAAACAAGACATATCCTATAATATAATCGTCAGTTGGGACTTCCGGCTGCTGTCCCCGGAAGTCCCAACTGGCGATTATATTATAGGATATGTCCCACCAACTTTCTATTTTTAGAGCGCAAACCACAGTGCAGCATCACTATATGCTTAGACACGGCGGTGTCAGCATTCACAACTGTGCCACCAATGAATGTGAGTCCCCTGACAGGTTTGGTATACCTTATGTTTGTGCATGTTCTCTCAGTTACACTGATTTTCTTTGATCCCTACTGGGCTATTGCCTGATGCTATTTCATTTAACATAAAACCAATTATAGTGAATTCTTTGGGAACAGATTGCTACGTGTTTCCCTGCATAGTGGTAACTATATTTTCTCCATATTTATCCTATTCAGCTACAACTACCACTATATTGATCTCAATTATGCTCCAGTTGTAACACTGTTTATATTCTCTATGGCACTTACCATTGGGCTTTCACTCCTATCCTCTTTAACATAAATGGAACAAACCACCGCAGAACTACTTTAAAACCTAAATCCCTATACACTATACCCTTCTCTTTCCTCTTGCCCCTCCCTTGCTCAAAATGCCTCTGTATATAGGAGATAGTCATCCTTAGGCACTGATGTACAAATACTGAAATAATATGTTAGACATGATTTCCAGCTACTTTGTACATATGTAGATATTATGTATAATATTGTATATAGATATTTGCAATTTATTTTTGTTTAAAAATACCTCACTTTATATATTTCTATTTTTTCTAGCGACAGTGTGATCAAGGCCATTAACTGTCCAAAACATCTTGCCTGTCGCTTTACCACTTACTTAGAAATAAATTTTCACTTGAAGTATAATTCTTCAATCTGTACGTGTGCAGTGTCTCTATGAACTACTGTTAATTGGGACCATCGACTCCTTTTCACTAGCACCGTCCGACCAACTTCAGTTGAGTGCTAGCCTTCGTATCTTCTTATATGCCGAATCGCAGGGCCACAATCTGTGTGCGCAAGTGACATACACATCTCTGCAATTCCCACGCAGGCGCAGTAACAGCTGTGTCATTACTAGGCATGCGCGGGAGACATTTATATCACCTACTATTCCCACGCATGTGCAGTAACAGCCACAACTGTGTGCTCTACCCACTCTACCCGCGCATGCGCAATTTCACCGCACTCCCGATGCGATAGTATGGGCCTATTACTAGCTACATGTATATAAAAGCAAACAACCACACAGTTTTTATATGCATGTAACACGCCTTGCTGTATTTTATTCCTTTTATATGCCTGATTTTAGTGTTGGTCATGTGACAGTTTTCCTGTCTTTCTATTTGTTGGTGGGATGTTTAAATGTATTACAGCCTTTGTATGTCTAGCTCTGAAAAAGGACGACGTGTGCATTTGAAATTCATTGCTATGTGTCATGGATTGATGCTTTATGAAAAAATATATATTTTTGTATAAATATTGGAATTTTGTGAAGCTGGATTTTTCTATGTTTGCTTATATTACAAGTGGATTCTGTACTTGGATTCCGTACTTGGATTCCTTGGACTCAGTAGTTGGATTCATTGGGACTCCGTACTTCTGACGCCTAGAGCCTGGGTGAACTTGTTTTTCCTCTGTTTTGGTTTGTTTGAGTAAACAACTTTTTTCAAGCATGTGATGCTTGTTCAAACTCACCTGCGGCAAGTAACAGGTGTGGGAAATATGAAAATAACACATGAAACCAGATAACAAAAAGGAGAAGTTGACTCAATATTTGCATTGTGTGTCTGTGTGCCACACTAAGCATGGAGAACAGGAAAAGGTGAAGAAAACTGTCTAAGGACTTGAGAACCAAAATTGTTAAAAAACATCAACAGTCTCAGGGTATATTTCCACGGTCAGGAAACACTGCGGATTGGGTGCTGCGTACAGCCGCAGTGGCCAGATGTTACAGCATAGTGGAGAGGATTTTATGAAATCCCATCTTCACTATGCATTCAAAGACGCAGGTGGCAGACCTGTGTATACGCACATACTGCACGCCTTTATAGACCGCGGCATGTCTGTTTATCTTGGGGAGACGCTCAGTCTCCGCAGGATAAATTACACAGTCTATGTATATTAACACAGTCTATGTTCATTGAACACATGCAGTATCACCGCATGTACAAAAGCTGGCAGCGCTTTGAACAGAAATATACCATGGAAACATACCCTCAAGGTAACAAGTCCATCTCCAGAGATCTTGATGTTCCTTTGTCTACCGTGTGCAACATAATCAAGAAGTTTACAACCCATGGAACTGTAGATATTCTCCCTGTATGTAAATGTCAGATAAAAATTTATGAAAGGCTGTAATGCTGGATAGTCTGGATGGTGGATAAGCAGCCCCAATCAAATTCATGTTCTGCAGTCTCAGGGTGCATCAGTCTCAATGTGAGCTATCCGTGACATTTGAATGAATGAAACGCCATGGCAGAAGACCCAAGAACACCCCACTGCTGACACAGAAACATAAATAAGCTAGACTGCAGTTTGCCAAAGTGTACGCGAGTAAGCCAAAATCCTTCTGGGAAGCATCTTATGGACTAAGATAAAGCTTTTTGTTAAATCACATCATTCTACTGTTTACCAAGATCCAAGAAGCATCGTTTCTCCTTGCGGAGAGTGACATGTTAAGCATGTCAAGGTGAGGAGACTAAAGGTTAAGCCTCCTCACCATGATATGCTTAACATGTCACTCTCTGCAAGGAGAAACGATACTTCTTGGATCCCGGTCAGACGCCTCTCACTCAGCCAAACCAGATCTCCACTTTGCACTGACGAGGGGCAGTACCCCAAAACACAGTGTCTGCAAATTGAGACTCTAGTTTGGCTTTTATCCTAAGTCATGTGACAAGGCTCATTAAAGGGTCGACATTGACTGTTAGGATTGCTACTTCCAATAGGTGGCACTAAAGTTCTAGTCCTCTTCATCTCTGAAGAGACAATTTGCATACTGTTTACCAAAAATGGAATGAGATCTACAAAGAAAAGAACACAGGACATACAGTTAAATATGGTGGAGATTCAAGGATGTTTTGAAGTTGTTTTCCTGCCTCTGGCACTTGACTGTGTGCAAGGCGTCATGACCAAAGGATTTTCGGTTGTAATATAGTGCCCAGAGTCAGAAAGCTGGGTTTACATCCTTTGTCATGAGTCTTCCATCAGGTCAATGACCTCAAACATACTTCAAGAAGTACCAAAAAATGGATGGAAACAAAGCGTGGGTTAGTTCTAAAGTGGCCAACAATGAGTCCTGATCTACATTCCATTAAACATGTATGAAGAGATCTTAAAATTGCTGTTGGGAGAAGGCTTCAATTAAATATAAGAGACCTGAAGGAGTTTGCAAAAGAAAAGTGGTCGAAAATTCCAGTTGAGAGCTGTAAGAAGTCTATTGATGGTTATATGAAGTAATTGATTACAGTTATTTATTCCAAAGGGTGCCCAAGCAAAAATTAAGTTGAGGATGCCAACAAATTTGCCCTTCCCATTTTTGAGGTTTTGTGTGAAATTATATCCAATTTGCCATTTTTTTCATGTTTTTTGTGTTCTTTTAATACACACATAGGAAAGAAACATGTGTATAACAAAACATGTGTAATTGCAATAATTTTGTGGAGAAATACTTCATTTTCTGGAACAACTTCAAGGTTGCCATCACTTTCAGCCATGATTGTAGATAACCTGTCAGTCGGTCATTTTTGTGTACATAAGGTTAGACATTGCACAGAATGGCATTATTGGCTTCACGTTTTGATAAAGAATTGTGATGAGCGAGTATGCTCATCACTACTTGATACTCGCTCGAGCATCAATGTGCTCAAGATGCTCGTTACTCGGCGAGCATTTTGTTAATGTTCGGGTTGGAGCTTGAGACCCTGCCCCACACGTTTGGTGCTTTTTAGACAGCCAATGTACATGTGAGGATTGCCTGACAGTCACTAAAATGTCGTAGCTATCTTGGTTGTGGCATTACTGTGATTGACTGGCTGCATAGCTTCTTAGTGTCTATATAAGACCCGTGATGCTATGCTCGTCACACTGTACCACGGAAATAAGAAAAGCAAGGAGAAGTGCTTGTGACAGAGGGGATTCAACCACATTAACATGTACTTTGAGTACAACAGCCTTTCTTAGGGCTAATGATAATCTTTAGTAATACTACCGTTGCACTTAGGTAGAGATTGTGCTGAAGAGATAGTGTAGGACAGGATAGGGTAAATTGCATTGTAACCAGTTCATCTGAGGTTTGCAAATTTTCCTGCAATAGTAATACTACAAGGCATTTCAGCAGTGAAATTTTATATGGCATTTATCACGCTAGAGTTGTGCCTCACAAATGCCAAAAATAAATATTTAGTTATAAATAGTATTGCTATATTTACATTGCAGTCTTATACTTCAATCTGAAGTGGGCACATTTTCCTGGCATTGTAATACTGCAATTTTTTTCAGCAGTGAAATTTTATTTAGCATTTATCTTGCTAGAGTTGTGCCTCAAAATCACAAAAACATCGTAAATTATTTGGCTACAAATAGCACTACTATATTTATTCTGCAGTCTTACATGTCCATCTGAAGTTGGCAACTTTTCCTGCCATTTTCATACTGCAACGTTTTCTCAACAGGGATATATCATACATAAGTTAAAATGGGCAAGGGCCGTTGTAAGGGATGGGGGAAGTGGACATGATGCTGATGTGATCGCAGAAGCTGAAGCCGTGGGTAAGGTGAAACTGTGCCTACTGCGGGAGCACAACAAACACACATCATGTCAATCTAGCTTCCTTTCCCACTTTGTAGGACACCTGTCAAACAGTAACACAGGTGTTCTAAGGTGAGCTAAGGGAGGCAAGAAACCTCCCATGGAGCAGCCGTGGGAAAAGGATGCTGGATGGATAGCAGATAATGCTTCCAGTCACTTTGCAGGCACAACCCTGTCTTCCACATGGTCCAGTCTCATTAGACATGATTCTGGACCACTTAATCCTCACTTTGATTCTACTTCCACCCACCATGTCGAGTGTCCGGAGACAAGTGATCCCACACTTGGACACTCCAAATAGCTTTTCACATTTTCATTTATATATTAGGGCTTCTCACCCTGCTTGTTTCAAGCAGGACATGAGGAGATCAAATGTAGTGATGCCCAAATATTTGAGCAGCCAAGCTCCCAAGAAGATGATGGTGGGAAAATGCAATTACTGTCGTAAGAGCTAGATGATGATGAGACCCATTTGCCAACAAGTGGTGTTTTTACGTCAGCAAGTCAGGATGAGGACCAGGGTGTGGAAGTGTAAGATGAGGTGGTGGACGCTGAAGTCACTGATCCAACCTGGAAGGTGACATGGAGAATGAGGACAGCACACAGGGGGGAGCGATCCGCAGCACCACAAAAGGCAGAAAGAGCCAGTGGGGTAGCCAGACACACAAGATGGGCAATTGTTTCCCAGAGCACAAACACGGTTGAAGTTACCATGCCAAAAGTCCATGCCAATGGTTAGGTGTTCCAGAGTCTGGCACTTTTTTAAAAAACAGTCCAGTTAACCCAAAAATGGTCATTTGCAAAATCTGCCATGCCAGCATCAACAAGGTCAGCACAACTACAGGCCTAACAACCACCAGCATGGTCAAGCACATGCCAGCAAAGCACCCAATGCCTTGGGTCGAACTCCAGTCTCCAGAAACAGTGTCTGCAGGTGACATCATTGCCTCATCCCCTGTTCTATGTGCAAGCTAATCCCCTGTCCATGATGTAGGCAAAGATGCCTCCCACCTTGCACCTGTTGTTGCACACTTGCAACCACTGTCAACAGCCACATCCTTCTCCCAGCTCATCATTCAGTTGTCCCTACCTCAGTCCTTGGAACGCAAACGTATATACACAGCCACCCACACACTGGCCAGAACACTAAATGGCCACAGTTCCAAACTGCTTGCCCTGGAAATGTTGCAGTTTAGGCTTGTGGAGATGGAACCTTTTGATAACCTCATATCTGATAACTAGTGTTGAGCGATACCGTCCGATACTTGAAAGTATCGGTATCAGAAAGTATCGGCCGATACCGGCAAAGTATCGGATCCAATCCGATACCGATACCCGATACCAATACAAGTCAATGGGACTCATGTATCGGACGGTATCCTGATGGTTCCCAGGGTCTGAAGGAGAGGAAACTCTCCTTCAGGCCCTGGGAACCATATTAATGTGTAAAAGAAAGAATTAAAATAAAAAATATTGCTATACTCACCTCTCCGAGGGAACCGGCAGCGTTGTTTGCTTAAAATTCGCGCTTTTCTTTCCTTACGTGAAGTCCCGGCTTTGTGATTGGTTGCGTCGCAGTCACATGGGCGACGCAACCAATCACAGCAAGCCGTGACGTAATTTCAGGTCCTTAAGGATTTTAAAATTACGTCCCGGCTTTGTGATTGGTTGCGTCGCAGTCACATGGGCGACGCAACCAATCACAGCAAGCCGTGACGTAATTTCAGGCCCTTAAGGATTTTAAAATTACGTCCCGGCTTTGTGATTGGTTGCGTCGCAGTCACATGGGCGACGCAACCAATCACAAGCCGTGACATCACGGGAGGCTGGACACGCGCGCATTTTAAAATGCGCGCTTGTCCAGCCTCCCGTGACGTCCCGGCTTGTGATTGGTTGCGTCGCGGTCAACCAATCACAAGCCGGGAGGCTGGACACGCGCGCATTTTTAAATTTTTAAAATGCGCGCGTGTCCAGCCTCCCGGCTTGTGATTGGTTGACCGCGACGCAACCAATCACAAGCCGGGACGTCACGGGAGGCTGGACAAGCGCGCATTTTAAAATGCGCGCGTGTCCAGCCTCCCGTGACGTCACGGCTTGTGATTGGTTGCGTCGCCCATGTGACTGCGACGCAACCAATCACAAAGCCGGGACGTAATTTTAAAATCCTTAAGGGCCTGAAATTACATCACGGCTTGCTATGATTGGTTGCGTCGCCCATGTGACTGCGACGCAACCAATCACAAAGCCGGGACGTAATTTTAAAATCCTTAAGGACCTGAAATTACGTCACGGCTTGCAGTGATTGGTTGCGTCGCCCATGTGACTGCGACGCAACCAATCACAAGCCGGGACTTCACGTAAAGGAAAGAAAAGCGCGAATTTTAAACAAAGAACGCTGCCGCTTCCCTCGGTAAGGTGCAGGCTGCGTCGGAGAGGTGAGTATAGCAATATTTTTTATTTTAATTCTCTCTTTTACACATTTTTACATTAATGTTGTTTCGATACCGATACCCGATACCACAAAAGTATCGGATCTCGGTATCGGAATTCCGATACCCGCAAGTATCGGCCGATACCCGATACTTGCGGTATCGGAATGCTCAACACTACTGATAACGTCTCTCGGTACTTGGTCATCAGCCTCCACTATTTCTCCTGGTGTGCTGTCCCAGCCTTACACAAGCATGTGTTCCATAACATCAGTTGTGCCCTGACCAGCGCTGTTTGAGAAGGTCCACTTAACTACAGACATGTGGACAACTGCTTGTGGCCAGGGTCACTAAATTTCCATGATGGTACACTAGGTGAACATTGTGGAAGCCAGAACCCAGTTGGATACTGAGATGGAACATGGGCGACCAACACGGAGGATTGGGGGACCTGGATCAATCATGGTTGCCACCACCTTTTACAGCAGTTCCTTCACCTCCTCCTCACCCTCCATCTCAGAAACATCAACATCAGTCACAAGCTGGAAGCACTGCAGCATTGTCTCAGCCAAGCGGCAATAAGCTGTGCTGAAGCTAATCTGCTTAGGTGACAAACTGCACACCACCACGGACCTGTTAAAAGGTTTAAAATACCAGACTAATCTGTGGATCTTGCCCCTAAACCCACAACTAGGCATGGTTATGTGTGACAATGGCCATTAGCTGGTGGCAGCTGAGAAGCTTGGCAACCTCGCACATGTACCATGCCTGGCCCACGTGCTTAACTTAGTGATTCAGCGGTTTCTCAAAATCTACCCAGATCTGCCTGAGATACCTGTGAAAGTATGCTGCATGTGTGCCCATTTCCACAAGTCAGCTACAGATGCCAGAGTCCTGGAAGTGCTGCAGCACCGTTTGCAACTTGCAGTTCACCAACTGGTCACCATTAAGTTGAGGTAAATTTTACATACGTTGATAAAGCTTTGTGAGCAGCAGAGGGCAGTAGTCTAATGCCAGCTACACCGTCAGTATTCTGGTCAGCCTCCGCACATAAGAGCTGATGAGTGGGCATGGATTTCTGACATCTGTGTGATTTTCCAAAACGTTGAGGACTTGACTAAGATGGTGACCAATGATGATGCCATAATCAGTGTCACCATTCCACATCTCTTTCTACTGAAATTACCCACTGCTCACAACCAAAGAGGAGGTTTTGCAGGTGTAGCAAGTTGAGATGGAGCAAGAAACTATACTAGGTGATGCTACACAGCCCAGCCTCATCTCTTCTTCTCAACGTGTATTGGGTGATAATAAGAAGGAGAAGGAACAGGAGCTGGTTTCCTGCACTTCAGACATTACTACCCACCACAACATCATCCTGTCTGTTCAGCATGCATGGCCTGAAGACATGAAGGAGAGGGAGGAGGAGGACAAAATGGACATTTGCCCTCTTGGTGGAGACAATGAAGTCTTAGATGCTGGCAGTTTGGCACGCACGCCTGAGTTTATGTTCCATTGCCTGTCTGGAACGTTCATTTGTCAATGCCAAAACATTAGCAGCAGCAGCAGTATTGGAAAAGGCAGAAGCAATTTCTGTGAGTCGTTTGACACATTTTTCAGACCAGCTCGTGCACAGCACAACAGAGTCCAAGTCTGATACGTGGTGAAGGATGGGAGAGGATGGTGCAGGAGTATCCAGAACTCAATATCAATACCATCAGCAAGGGTTTGGACCCTTTCACATTTTGGTCTTCAAAAATGGATGAGTGGCCTGAGCTCACCTCTCAAACCTTAGAGGAATTATAATGCCTGGCAGCCTGCATTCTCACAGGACTTGTCTTCAGCTCTGCTCGTGTTCTCCTGATCCATAAGCTCAGCCGGCTGTCCCCTGAAAGTGTAGACCACTTAATTTTCATCAAGATGAACAAGTCAGAGATCTTCAAGGACTTTTGCACCCCAATTGCAGACTGTACAGACTAGGCAATGTTGCAGTTTTTAGTGTGCTAGATTGATCTTGCATAATTGCAGTCTGTGATATCTTAAGTGGGACTTCTGTGCCTGCTGTTTCTGCTGCTGCAGCAGATGTTAACACTAATTTGTGGAAATGTGAACACTCCTGGTTGGGTCTCCATCTGCTGGGTTGGCTGTAGTGTGAAACAAGTCTGTCCCTTTTATATTATTTCTACTCTCATCAAATTGATGCCACTTCGGTGATGTCATGCCTTATTTTTTTTAAATTTGATGCTCCTGATTGGGTCTACATCTGCTGGGTTGGATGTAGTGGAAGAGATGTTGCTCCACATTATACTATTATTACTCTGGTGAAATTGATGCCACTTTGTTGGTGTCTGCCACTAATTTTTGGAAATTTGAACACTCCTGGTTGGGTGTACATCAGTTGGGTTGGCTACAGTGGATGAGATGTCGCTCCCTATTATAGTATTTCTACTCTGGTGAAAATAGTGACACTCTGCTGGTGTCTGCCACAAATATTTGAAATGTGCACACTCCTGGTTTGGTTTCCTTCATGTGTATTGCCTGTACTGCAGTAGGCCTCCAAGATTGTCAGGTCTCCACTACCTTTAAGTCAACTACCTGTGTTACGGTCATTACATTTTAGACAATGGTAGTCCACGAAACAGATATTAGTGCCACGTGAGTGTGGCTGAGCATCAAAACAGGTTGAGCTGTTGCATGTAGTATCAGTGCTTCCACCACAGCAGGCATACACCAATCCCTCACCCAACTCATCTTAATTTGAAGTTCAATTCAAAGCTGTAAATGCTGGCCCAGACCCCGATACCTCATGCATGGCTGATTGTTGAAATGCTTGAGTATATGAGCATTGCTCTCTCATCACTACTATAGAACAAAAAACAAACAAACAAAAATCATCTGAATAAAAATGATAATAAAATCCCTCATAAAAGGAATGAATTTCATAACATTTTATTAAGGAAAAATGCTTAAAAGAAATTTAAATTAGTTTTCCTTAGAACAGCTAAAGAAGGGTTTGCTGATTCTAGGAAATGCCCAGAAACCCAGAGACCTGACTTTAAACCAAAGCTCTGCTGTACTACATTTTAGTGTTCCCTGTAAGCTGCTAAAGCTTTCAGAGAAGCAGTTTCTCATCTCACCCTACACTTGCAGCAACATATGTAACAGTGAATGGGGAAAATGTTTCTTTTGCAGTCATAGCTAGTGTTGAGCGATACCGTCCGATACTTGAAAGTATCGGTATCGGAAAGTATCGGCCGATACCGGCAAAGTATCGGATCCAATCCGATACCGATACCCGATACCAATACAAGTCAATGGGACTCAAGTATCGGACGGTATTCCTGATGGTTCCCAGGGTCTGAAGGAGAGGAAACTCTCCTTCAGGCCCTGGGAACCATATTAATGTGTAAAAGAAAGAATTAAAATAAAAAATATTGCTATACTCACCTCTCCGAGGGAACCGGCACCTTACCGAGGGAACCGGCAGCGTTCTTTGTTTAAAATTCGCACGTTTACTTGGTTACGTGAAGTCCCGGCTTGTGATTGGTCGCGGCGGCCATGTTGCCGGGACGCGGACCAATCACAGCAAGCCGTGACGTAATTTCAGGTCCTGCAGGATTTTAAAATTACGTCCCGGCGTTGTGATTGGTTGCGCCGCAGTCACATGGGCGACGCAACCAATCACAAGCCGTGACGTCACGGGAGGCTGGACACGCGCGTATTTTAAAATGCGCACTTGTCCAGCCTCCTGTGACGTCCCGGCTTGTGATTGGTTGCATCGCGGTCAACCAATCACAAGCCGGGAGGCTGGACGCGCGCATTTTAAAATGTGCGCGTGTCCAGCCTCCCGTGACGTCACGGCTTGTGATTGGTCGCGGCGGCCATGTTGCCGGGACGCGGACCAATCACAGCAAGCCGTGACGTAATTTCAGGTCCTGCAGGATTTTAAAATTACGTTCCGGCGTTGTGATTGGTCCGCGTCCCGGCAACATGGCCGCCGCGACCAATCACAAGCCGGGACGTCACGGGAGGCTGGACACGCGCACATTTTAAAATGTGCGCGTGTCCAGCCTCCCGTGACGTCCCGGCTTGTGATTGGTTACGTTGCCCATGTGACCACGACGCGCCCAATCACAATGCCGGAACGTAATTTTAAAATCCTGCAAGGACCTGAAATTACGTCACGGCTTGCTGTGATTGGTCCGCGTCCCGGCAACATGGCCGCCGCGACCAATCACAAGCCGGGACTTCACGTAACCAAGTAAACGCGCGAATTTTAAACAAACAACGCTGCCGGTTCCCTCGCTGAGGTCCGGGCTGCGTCGGAGAGGTGAGTATAGCAATATTTTTTATTTTAATTCTCTCTTTTACACATTATTACATTAAAGTTGTTTCGATACCCGATACCACAAAAGTATCGGATCTCGGTATCGGAATTCCGATACAGCAAGTATCGGCCGATACCCGATACTTGCAGTATCGGAATGCTCAACACTAGTCATAGCATATAAGCGTCTAAAACACGCTTCTGACATTAGGACCTCTGGATGAGAGAATATTCTCAGCCTAAAAACCTCAATAGCATTCATTTTTACAATCATAATATACTGTTATTTATAGACTTATCTCAATATGCTAGTACATTATAGGCTCCAAAAAAGTAAATTGCTTTTTTATAGAGTTATTATTAGTGATAGGCAAACCCGAACTGTAAAGTTCGGTGTCCGTAAGGAACACCTACTGTTCAAGCATGGACCCCGAACATGGACTTCTTCAGGAAGTCCATGTTACTGTTCTGGTTCGGCACCTCGAATATCGGGCACTTCCCATGCATTCATCTTCATGCTCTGATCCACGGTGTGATTATTACCACCAGTCAGAGAGCTTCGGTTCCCACGCTGTCAGATGACAGCATGAGCCAGAAGCTGTGACCGGCAGGAAAAATTTTACCTCTGGTTACAGATGCGTCTGCTGATTAGAGATTACTACTCCCATCAGCCTACACCTATTGTCGTTGATAACAGAGAGAGCAGGCTCAGCTGATGGGAATATTCATCAGCTGCCGCCTGCGCTATAAATTTTTTAAAAAATGACATTAGGTCTGTTCTATTTTTGATAGCCAGCATGGCAAAACCAACAGCTTCTAATTTTTGGCTAAGGTGGCTAATATCCATGGCCCCTTACGAGCCTGAGAATACCAGCCCCCCTCTGTTTGCTTTAGCTTGTCTTGTTGTCAAAAATGCGGGGACCCCACGCTGTTTATTTTAATAATTAAAAAAACTGTGAGTGAAATTCTCTATTCTTAGTAACCAGCCATAATAAAGCTGACAGTGAGGGTTGCATCCTGTAGCTGTCAGTTTTGGCATGTTGGTTATCAAAAGTAGAATAGACCCCATGTAATTTTTATTTTTAGATGTGTTTTTTTTATAGCACAGATGCCAGCTGATGAATACTAAGAAGGAGACAAGGAGGCACCAAAGAGCAGTGCACACACCATGAGTAACAAGTGAAAAGAGCTTTATTGGAAACAATAAGTGCAACACTCCATTAAAAACATTAAAACCATGATTAAAAGACATGTAAACATCATGAAGACTCACAATAAGAGTACAGATTTACACAGCCTATATGAGGTAAATAACCTCTGACTCATTTAAGTAAATAACCCAATAATTGAAGGGTGACAGAGGCAAGTTAACCCCTTAATCCCATATGACGTACTATCCCATCAAGGTGACCTGGGACTTAATTCCCAGTGATGGGATAGTACGTCATATGAGATCGGCCGCGCTCACGGGCGAAGCGTGGCCGATCATGGCCAGGTGTCAGCTGACTATCGCAGCGGACATTCGGCACTATGTGCCAGGAGTGGTCACGGACTGCTCTCGGCACATTAACCCCCGGCCCACTGTGATCAAACATGATCACAGTGCTCCAGAGGTACAGGGAAGCATCGCGCAGGGAGTGAGCTCCCTGCATGCTTCCCTGAGACGATCGGTACAAGGCGATGTGCTCACCTTGTACAGAGCATCTCCTACCTGCAGGCCCCGGATCTAAAATGGCTGTGGGGCTACTTCCCGGTCCTGCATGGAGGTGGCTTACCAAGTGCCTGCTCAGAGCAGACACTGGCAGGCCAGGAGTGCTGCGTGTCAGATCGCTGATCTGACACAGTGCTCTGCAAAGTGTCAGATCAGCAATCTGTCACTATACAGTGATGTCCCCCCTGGGACAAAGTAAAAAAAAAAATTTAAATGTGTAAAAAAAAATAAAAAAATTCCTTAATAAAGTAAAAAAAATATTGTTCCCATAAATACATTTCTTTATCTAAATAAAAAAAAACAATTAAAGTATACATATTTAGTATCACCGCGTCCATAATGACCCGACCTATAAAACTGTCCCACTAGTTAACCCCTTCAGTGAACACCGTAAAAAAAACAGACAAAAAAACAACGCTTTATTATCATACCGCAGAACAAAAAGTGGAATAACAGGCAATCAAAAAGACAGATATAAATAACCATGGTACCGCTGAAAACGTCATCTTTGCCCGCAAAAAACAAGCTGTCATGCAGCATCATCAGTGAAAAAATAAAAAAGTTACAGTCCTCAGAATAAAGCGATGCAAAAATAATGATTTTTTTCTATAAAAAAGTTTTTATCCTATAAAAGCGCCAAAACATAAAAAATTATGTAAATGAGGTATCGCTGTAATTGTACTGACCCAAAGAATAAAACTGCTTTATATATTTTACCAAACGCGGAACGGTATAAACGCCTCCCCCAAAAAGAAATTCATGAATAGCTGGTTTTTGGTCATTCTGCCTCACAAAAATCGGAATAAAAAGCAATCAAAAAATGTCACGTGCCCTAAAATGTTACCAATAAAAACGTCAACTCGTCCCACAAAAAACAAGACCTCACTTGACTCTGTGGACCAAAATATGGAAAAATTATAGCTCTCAAAATGTGGTAACGCAAAAAAATATTTTTGCAATAAAAAGCGTCTTTTAGTGTGTGATGGCTGCCAATCATAAAAATCCACTAAAAAAAGCTATAACGGTAAATCAAACACCCCTTTAGTTGAGGAAAATTTTTAACGTTAAAATGTATTTATTTCCATTTTCCCATTAGGGTAATGGTTAGGGCTAGGGTTAAGGTTAGGGCTAGGGTTAGGGTTAGGGCTAGGGTTAGGGCTAGGGTTAGGGCTAGGGTTAGGGCTATGGCTAGGGCTAGAGTTAGGGCTAGGGTTAGGCTTATGGCTAGGGTTAGGGTTAGGCTAGGGTTAGGGTTAGGCTAGGGTTAGGGCTAGGGCTAGGGTTGGGCTAGGGTTAGGGCTAGGGTTGGGTTAGGGTTGGGGTTAGGGTTGGGGCTAAGGTTGGGGCTAGGGTTAGGGCTACAGTTAGGGTTGGGGCTAAAGTTAGGGTTAGGGCTGGGGCTAAAGTTAGGGTTAGGGTTGGGGCTAAAGTTAGGGTTAGGGTTGGGGCTAAAGTTAGAGTTAGGATTGGGGCTAATGTTAGAGTCAGGGTTGGTGCTAAAGTTAAGGTTGGGGCTAAAGATAGGGTTAGGGTTTGGATCACATTTACGGTTGGGATTAGGGTTAGGGGTGTGTCAAGGTTATGGGTGTGGTTAGGGTTTGGTTGGGATTAGGGTTAGGGGTGTGTTTGAGATAGGGTTTCAGTTAGAATTGGAGGTTTTCACTGTTTAAGCACATCAGGGCTCTCCAAACGTGACATGGTGTCCAATCTCAATTCCAGCCAATTCTGCGTTGAAAAAGTAAAACAGTGCTCCTTCCCTTTCGAGCTCTCCTGTGCACCAAAAAAGGGGTTTACCCCAACATATCGGGTATCAGCATACTCAGGACAAATTGGACAACAACTATTGTGGTAAAATTTCTCTCGTTACCCTTGGGAAAATAAAAATTTGAGGGGTAAAAAACATTTTTGTGGGAAAAAAAATAATTTTTATTTTCATGGCTCTGCGTTATAAACTGTAGAGAAACACTTGGGGGTTCAAAGTTCTCACAACACATCTATATAAGTTCCTTGGGGGGTCTAGTTTCCAATATGGGGTCACTTGTGGGGGATTTCTACTGTTTAGGTGCATCAGGGGCTCTGCAAATGCAACGTGATGCCTGCAGACCAATCCATCTAAGTCTGCATTCCAAATGGCGCTCCTTCACTTCCGAGCTCTCTTAGCCGCCCAAATGGTGGTTCCCCCAACATGTGGGGTATCAGCGAACTCAGGACAAATTGGACAACAACTTTTGGGGTCCAATTTCTCCTGTTATACTTGGAGAAATACAAAACAGGGGGCTATAAAATATTTTTTGTAGAAAAAAAATGATTTTTTATTTTCACGGCTCTGCGTTATAAACTGTAGTGAAAAACTTGGAGTTACAAAGTTCTCACAACACATCTAGATAAGTTCCTTGGGCGGTCTAGTTTCCAAAATGGTGCCATTAGTGGGGGGTTTCTACTGTTTAGGTGCATCAGGGGCTCTGCAAATGCGACGTGATGCCTGTAGACCAATCCATCTAAGTCTGCATTCCAAATGGCGCTCCTTCACTTCTGAGCTCTGCCATGTGCCCAAATGGTGGTTCCCCCCAGATACAGGGTATAAGCATACTCAGGACAAATTGGATAACAACTTTTGGGGTCCAATTTCTCCTGTTACCCTTGGGAAAAAACAAAACTGGGGGCTAAAAAATAATTTTTGTGAAAAAAAAAGATTTTTTTTTCACGGCTCTGCGTTATAAACTGTAGTGAAACACTTGGGGGTTCAAAGCTGTCAAAACACATCTAGATAAGTTCCTTAGGCGTAGTGTTGAGCGATACTGTCCGATACTTGAAAGTATCGGTATCGGAAAGTATCGGCCGATACCGGCAAAGTATCGGATCTAATCCGATACCGATACCCGATACCAATACAAGTCAATGGGACTCAAGTATCGGACGGTATCCCTGATGGTTCCCAGGGTCTGAAGGAGAGGAAACTCTCCTTCAGGCCCTGGGATCCATATTAATGTGTAAAATAAAGAATTAAAATAAAAAATATTGCTATACTCACCTCTCCGACGCAGCCTGGACCTCACCGAAGGAACCGGCAGCGTTCTTTGCTTAAAATGCGCGCGTTTACTGCATTCCGTGACGTCACGGCTTGTGATTGGTCGCGTGCCGCCCATGTGGCCGCGACGCGACCAATCACAGCAAGCCGTGATGTAATTTTCAGGTCCTGAATGCAGAATTAGGCATTCAGGACCTGAAATTACGTCACGGCTTGCTGTGATTGGTCGCGTCGCGGTCACATGGGCGGCACGCAACCAATCACAAGCCGTGACGTAATTTTAAAATGCGCGCGTTTCCTGCCTCCCGTGACGTCACGGCTTGTGATTGGTCGCGTCGCCCATGTGACCGTGACGCGACCAATCACAAGCCGTAACGTAATTTTAAAATCCTGAATGCCTAGAATTAGGCATTCAGGACCTGAAAATTACATCACGGCTTGCTGTGATTGGTCGCGTCGTGGCCACATGGGCGGCACGCGACCAATCAAAAGCCGTGACGTCACGGGAGGCAGGAAATGTGCGCATTTTAAGCAAAGAAGGCTGCCGGTTCCCTCGGTAAGGTGCAGGCTGCGTCGGAGAGGTGAGTATATCCCTATTTTTTATTTTAATTCTTTATTTTACACATTAATGTTGTTTTGATACCGATACCCGATACCACAAAAGTATCGGATCTCGGTATCGGAATTCCGATACCCGCAAGTATCGGCCGATACCCGATACTTGTGGTATCGGAATGCTCAACACTACTTAGGGGGTCTACTTTCCAAAATGGTTTCACTTGTGGGGGGTTTCAATGTTTAGGCACATCAGGGGCTCTCCAAATGTGACATGGTTTCCCATCTCAATTCCAGTCAATTTTTCATTGAAAAGTCAAATGGCTTTCCTTCCCTTTCGAGCTCTGCCATGCGCCCAAACAGTGGTTTACCCCCACATATGGGGTATCGACGTACTCAGGACAAATGGCAAAACAACTTTTGGGGTCCAATTTCTTCTCTTACCCTTGAGAAAGAAAAAAATGGGGGCGAAAAATCATATTTGTGAACAAATATGATTTTATATTTTGACAGCTCTGCATTATAAACTTCTGTGAAGCACTAGGTGGGTTAAAGTGCTCACCACACATCTATATAAGTTCCTTAGGGGGTCTACTTCCAGGCTGCTGGAGACACATACTGGCATATACTAATGGGTAAGATGAGCGGTTCCTCTTTTCTTGTTTCCCTTTTGAGCATAAATATGGTATGAATTACATGGAGACCCACTTACTTATAGGGATCTAACTGCATATACTCTGGCACTTTACCTTGCATGAAGCACATTTTTTTGATGTATTCTACATCATATGCAGTACTAAGTGATCCATTTGTTAAACCCATATTGTGATTACAGTAGTTTGTGTCCTCGGTACATGTATCATTCCTGGATCTTGTGTTGTTAGACTGTATTTATTTTTTATTGGTGTTCCTTTCATCCTAGGCCTTGTTGATCTCTCTCCAAATGTAACGATTATGGTTGTTGCCAAAAAGTTCAATTTTGGTCTCCAAATTACCTTGTTCCAGGTGTTTTGAGGCTTGTCTCTGTGCTGTTTTGCATATTGTAAGCAAGATACTTTGTAGCATTTGTGCAGTAATGGCTTTCTTATGGTGACTCGACCATGCAGCCCATTTTTCTTCAAGTGCCTCCTTATTGTGCATCTTGAAACAGCCACACCGCTAGTTTTCAGAGAGTCATATATTTCAGCTGATGTTATTTGTGGGTTTTTCTTTGCATTCAAAGAATTTTCCTGGCTGTTGTGGATGACATTTTTGTTGGTCTACCTGAATGTGGTTTTGTTTTTACAGAGCCCTTGATTTTCCATTTGTTATTCACAGTTTGAACGCTGCTGACTGGCATTATCAATTTCTTGGATATCTTTTTGTATCCCTTTCCTGCTTTATACAGTTCAACTACCTTTTCCTACAGATCTAGTGTCAATTCTTTTGCTTTCCCCTTGACTCACAATCCAGAAACGTCAGTGACTGGATGAAAGAATCAAGAGTCTGTCTGTATCCCAGAAACTCACTCCGCTTTTATGCAAACACACTGATTACAAGCAAACAGGTCACACGTGAGGATATTACCGTTAGTAGCCATTAAAACTCATTTGTGTCAACTTCTGTTCTGGCAGACGCGGGACTGAATAAGGTGCGCGCCTCTGACTGGGGAGCACACAGATAGAGCAGCATTAAAATAATGTCAGTGTCAGTTCCCCCCTAGCATCACTCCCCCTTAGTGATGCACTAATTTGAAGACCCCCAGCCGGCCAGTGGTCACTAGAGGGGAGGGGTCCTATGGCCACTCCTACAGGGGTTAAATCCAGGTGTCCGGCCGGGAACTTCCTCTTTTCCTCCCAGCGGACACCTGGAAGCTTTTGTCCCACCATCCCTCTCTTTTAAGGGCTAATAGCGTACTAACCTGCGGGATAATGTAAATTGGTAAATTCTATTGTAATATAAAAAAAGAAAAAAATGTATATATGTATATTGATACAACTAACCTTAGTAATCTTTATTAAGTCACAGCTGAAGAAGCGGAGGAGGGCAAAGGTCGTAACCGCTCGTTGGGCCAATTCCCCTGCTGATCACGGACAGGAGCTCGGCGCGAGCTGCCCGTTATGTAATTGCCTTTTTCTGCTTATTTAATTAATAAACTGTGACCGACCTGTTCAACCCACCTAGGACTGTGTGTGTTTCATTACGGGATTGATGGGAGGGGGGGAAGGCACTGGTTACGACACCCAGGTCTCCACAGTCATGTTAACAGGCCAAAATCTCAAGGGTATGTAAACTTTTGATCAGGGTCATTTGGATGTTTTGGGTTGTCATTATTATTTAAAAAGAGAAAACACAGTAGTTTGACAATAAATGGCTTCACTCAACCACTAGCCATGAGTGGAGAAAAAGTCATCCTTCATATTCTCTGAAAAAAGTCCAAGAAGGCAAACATTCTGCCGGGGTATGTAAATTTTTGAGCACAACTGTATATGTGGCATCTAAACCTTTGATTTGACTATTTTCTCTACAATATTGATTCCATATGATTTGTAAATTTGTAGTGCTGTTCTAATTTATATGGAAAATACAAAGAAAATATCCCATCTTACGAATCCAAACTTGAGCCATAACAGCTTCATGGAAAATACACCCATTAAAATTTATATCAATGGTAGTGAAATGTCACATAATAGCATGGGCTAAAGGTACCGTCACATTAAGCGACGCTGCAGCGATATAGACAACGATGCCGATCGCTGCAGCGTCGCTGTTTCATCGTTGTGTGGTCGCTGGAGAGCTGTCACACAGACAGCTCTCCAGCGACCAACGATGCCGAAGTCCCCGGGTAACCAGGGTAAACATCGGGTTACTAAGCGCAGGGCCACGCTTAGTAACCCGATATTTACCCTGGTTACCAGTGTAAATGTAAAAAAAACCCAAACACTACATACTTACATTCCGGTGTCTGTCGGGTCTCCCGGCGTCCGCTTTCCTGCACTGTGTAAGCGCCGGCCCTAAAGCAGAGCGGTGACGTCACCGCTGTGCTCTGCTTTACGGCCGGCTGGCGCTGACACAGTGCAGGGAAGCGGACGCCGGGGGACCCGACAGACACTGGAATGTAAGTATGTAGTGTTTGGTTTTTTTTACATTTACAATGGTAACCAGGGTAAATATCGGGTTACTAAGCGCGGCCCTGCGCTTAGTAACCCGAGGTTTACCCTGGTTACCAGTGAAGACTTCGCTGAATCCGCGTCACACACACCGATTCAGCGATGTCAGCGGGTGATCCAGCGACGAAATAAGGTGCTGGCCTTCTAGCTCCGACCAACGATGTCACAGCAGGATCCTGATCGCTGCTGCGTGTCAAACACAACAATATCGCTATCCAGGACGCTGCAACGTCACGGATCGCTATCGTTATCGTTGTTAAGTTGTTCAGTGTGAAGGTACTTTTAGTCTGATTTGGAAATCATAGCGGGATAATAGCAAACATTAATAAGTAAACAAACGAAAAAACACACAATCAAAAAATCCCCAGGAGATGGATAGAAAATGCATAATTACTTTATTAAATATTACAGGATATTTGGCAAATAAATGGGACAAAGATCAAAGCCGTGTTGCACATTTAGGGAACAAAGGGGTACACACAAGTGGGTAAAGAATGGGAAACATTGAATGTGGTTCACATTCAATAACTGGCTACAAGTGTACACTCTGATGCATATTGCACTACCCCAATGAGCCTATACAGGTTGTGGAACAGACATCCGTTTATAAACATGTTGTATATACTAGAATAGCAATATTAAATAATTACCTGTTCAGGCTAATAACAAAACCCACGAGGTGCGCCAGCTCCAATCTTGAATCCAAACTTGAGGCAGAGCATTTGATGGGGAGAAACAATAACTTCTTGTTACCATGGTTGCAAAGCTCTACAATTTAACGCCTGAGGGATTAAAATAATCTGGTTTAATATATACACACTATGCTAATGATGATAACATTTAAAAATTCTCCAAATTTACTAGTAATTTACTTTAAGACTATGCTCACACAATGCATTCAAGATGCATATTTTTCCTGTGAAATGTGGTAACATGCAATTATTTTCCTAATCATGTCAAGCAGAGCATAACAGGGCCCCATTCTCGAGATAGATGCAGGTCTCATTGGTGGGATCAGCATATTCTCTTCATTGAGGGGGCATTCTGTCGATATGCCATATGTATATGAGATGGGAGTAACTCTTTTGCATAACTGTATCTTAATTTGAACCAGAATTCCAGTGTATTGTGAATAGTAAATCTCCTCCATTATGAGGCTTCTGTAAATAATATCATAATGCTGTCTGAGAACAAAGTTTCTAGGTATTTGGAAACTTCAAAACTTCAATTATTATAATAAAAAAACAAGTAAAATAAAAATAGAGACAAATCATAATGCATCAGGACAGGAGTAATTCATGACAGAAGGAAAAGTTGAATTCAGGAGAATGGAGATACTCTTGAAATTTAGAATTTCAGACTATGTTTGGCTGTTATGAAATCTGACATTTTTGCCTGGTTCACAAAAAGCAGTTTTACAGGGATTTTAATTAAGTTAAGCTTGAATAAAAAATGATAATTAAGAAATATTGTAGTGTTCACATGTATAAAACTGGTTGAGATGTTTCCACACGTGAAAAACGTGAAAGGCCTGCTCTTTCTGATTTGACGGGTTCTCACAAAAGGAAGCAAGATAATCTTCTGGTTTAGAATCTGAGTGGACCCTAACTTTGGTAGGAATGCAGGATCAAATTTTAGGATTATGCGATCCGCCCATATCTGAAGATAAGGATCCCGAGTGGACAGGCTTGAATCTCCCCTACCCTTTTCGCGGCAGTAATGGCCACTAAAACCCCCATTTTGATAGTCCAATATGAGATGTGTTATGGACCTGGTGGTTAGGAGCACCCGTAATGACCTGATGGTTAAACTAGAAGTCAGGACAAGCTCTGGGAAGTGGGAGCTCTGCTGACCGCAAACCCTAATCCTATCACACACACTAGAAATAGCCGTGGAGCGTACCTAACTCTCCCTAGATGCCTCTTCACAGCCTAAGAGCTAACTACCCCTAAAGATAGGAAATAAAGCCTTACCTTGCCTCAGAGAAATTCCCCAAAGGAAAAGGCAGCCCCCCACAAATATTGACTGTGAGTTAAGAGGAAAGTCACAAACACAGGAATGAAACAGGTTTTAGCAAAGGAGGCCAGTCTTCACTAAATAGTCAGAGGATAGAAAAGGGAACTATGCGGTCAGCACAAAAAACTACAAAAAACCACGCAGAGTGTGCAAAAAGACCTCCACACCGACTCACGGTGTGGAGGTGCCACTCTGCACCCCCAGAGCTTCCAGCTAGCAAGGCAATATCATGATAGCAAGCTGGACTAGAACTTAGCAAGTAATAAGAAATATATTCAGTACGCAATGAACAACAAATGAAATAGTAGGGACTTAGCTTCTGCTGGAGTAGACAGGTCATCAGAAGGATCCAAGAGAGATCTGAACCAGTACTGAGACATTGACAGCTGGCATGAAGTAACGATCTGAGTGGAGTTAAATAGAGAAGCCAGCATAGCAATAAACGAGGGCAGCTGAGAAAGCCAACCTCAAGAACCAGCAGTTCCACTCAAAGCCACCAGAGGGAGTCCAAGGACAGAACTCACCGAAGTACCATTCATGACCACAGGAGGGAGTCTGAGAACGGAATTCACAACAGAGATGGACATCTTCTCCCCGGCTACATAGGGATCTCTACAAAGGGCCTTAAGGAATAAATTTAAATACCAAAGGGGCACGACCGCCTTATAGTAGGTCACAACCTCTGTATTACCCTGACAAACCTAAGTACCCACGGGTGATTGGCCAAAGAATAATCGTAGAATGTACTTAATGCCGATATCTGGACTTTAACCCCTTAATCGCAGTGTTCCTGGGGTATAGGGAAGCATCACGCAGGGAGGGGGCTCCCTGCGGGCTTCCCTGAGACTCTCTGTACAAGGCGATATGCTCACCTTGTACCGAGCATCTTCTCCCTGCTGGCCCCGGATCCAAAATGGCCGCAGGGCTACATTCGGGTCCTGCAGGGAGGTGGCTTACAAGCGCCTGTTCAGAGCAGGCGCCGGGAAGCCTCCCTGCTGTGCTGCATGATCGCTGATCTGACACAGTGCACAGCAAAGTGTCAGATCAGAGATATGTCACTTTACTGTAATGTCCCCACCTGGGGCAAAGTAAAAAAGTAAAAAAAAAAATATTTACATGTATAAAAAAATCCTTAATAAATAATAATAATAAAAAAAAATATTGTTCCAATAAATACATTCCTTTATCTAAATTTAAAAAAACACAATAAAAGTACACATATTTAGTATCGCCGCATCCGTAACGACCTGACCTAAAAAACTGTCCCACTAGTTAATCCCTTCAGTGAACACCATAAAAAATTTAAAAAAACGAGGCAAAAAACAACGCTTTATTATCATACCGCCGAACAAAAAGTGGAATAGCACGCGATCAAAAAGACGGATATAAATAAACATGGTACCGCTGAAAACGTCATTTTTGTCCCACAAAAAAAGAGATGCAATACAGCATCATCAGTGAAAAAATAAAAAAGTTATAGTCCTCAGAATAAAGCGATGTAAAAATAATTATTTTTTCTATAAAATAGTTTTTATCGTATAAAAGCGCCAAAACATAAAAAAATATAAATGAGGTATTGCTGTAATCGTACTGACCCGAAGAATAAAACTGCTTCATCCATTTAACCAAACGCGGAATGGTATAACTGCCACTCCCCAAAAGAAATTCATGAATAGCTGTTTTTTGGTCATACTGCCTCACAAAAATCGGAATAAAAAGCGATCAAAAAATGTCACGTGCCCGAAAATGTTACCAATAAAAATGTCAACTCGTCCCGCAAAAAACAAGACCTAACATGACTCTATATATCCTACAGAGAACTACGGAGTATAGACACCCAACGATTTGTAAAAACAGTAGCAATTTTATTGAAAAACCATATAAACAAATAATAACCAACAATATAAAAGGACAAGGTACACGTTCAAGCACATGTATGGCGGGACAACCACACTGAAAAGTAGCACCTAGGGCTTAGAAGTGACACGTGCAGATATCATCTGGGAGCAAATTGTTCACTCAGTAGCTAGTAACGGTAACTCTAAAGTGCATAGTGCTCTATCTGAGTGGCAATTATGCCCCAAGGTGAACTGCATCTTGAGTCATAAGTCAAACAGCATAATAGAAAAGTCCAGCTCTTCCTGTCATTCTTACCCAAATATCCTGAGGTGCCAGTGTGTGCCCGATGGCCCCGACGCGCGTTTCGCGTGAGCTTCCTCGGGGGGACATGTCCCTGATGAAGGAATACGTCCTATTCCGAAACTAGTAGGAAATTGGTCCACTGTGCTATCTGTAGCAAGTCACGTGAGCAATCACATGACCGTGACGTCACGCAAGGTCCTGCAGAGGCAGAGAACCGAGAGCTGCACAACAGCGCATAGTCGCTACTAGCAGTGAGCGAGCATAGGGCTGTTTTGCCGCCGGCCGGGGCACTGCCTGGAGCCCGCTCAAGTGAAAGCAAAAGAGAAAAAAGAAAAAAAAACTCCACCGAAGCCGCATTTTTCCACATTTGGACTTTTACAAAGACCGATTAAAGGGAACTGTGGACATTATCGACTGTACCGCACCAGGTAAAAATTCAATTTATTATCTTGCTCAGAATTTTCTTATGGTAATGTCGTGCTCCACGGTGGAGTTATTTTAAAACACAACACAAATATATTTTTTAATAGTTTTTAAAGTCATATAAAAGGTGCAAATACTTATTGTTTTTTGAAGGTATCTAGTGGCTACAAAACTGGAGAACCCAGCGCGGATCATTTTTACATATATGCCTGTTTTTACAAATCGTTGGGTGTCTATACTCCGTAGTTCTCTGTAGGATATACACTCACCGGCCACTTTATTAGGTACACCATGCTAGTAACGGGTTGGACCCCCTTTTGCCTTCAGAACTGCCTCAATTCTTCGTGGCATAGATTCAACAAGGTGCTGGAAGCATTCCTCAGAGATTTTGGTCCATATTGACATGATGGCATCACACAGTTGCCGCAGATTTGTCGGCTGCACATCCCAAAGATGCTCCATACAAGGCAGGATGGATCCATGCTTTCATGTTGTTTACGCCAAATTCTGACCCTACCATCCGAATGTCGCAGCAGAAATCAAGACTCATCAGACCAAGCAACGTTTTTCCAATCTTCTACTGTCCAATTTCGATGAGCTTGTACAAATTGTAGCCTCAGTTTCCTGTTCTTAGCTGAAAGGAGTGGTACCCGGTGTGGTCTTCTGCTGCTGTAGCCCATCTGCCTCAAATTTCGACGCACTGTGCGTTCAGAGATGCTCTTAGGCCTACCTTGGTTGTAACGGGTGGTGATGTGAGTCACTGTTGCCTTTCTATCAGCTCGAACCAGTCTGCCCATTCTCCTCTGACCTCTGGCATCAACAAGGCATTTCCGCCCACAGAACTGCCGCTCACTGGATTTTTTTTCTTTTTCGGACCATTCTCTGTAAACCCTAGAGATGGTTGTGCGTGAAAATCCCAGTAGATCAGCAGTTTCTGAAATACTCAGACCAGCCCTTCTGGCACCAACAACCATGCCACGTTCAAAGGCACTCAAATCACCTTTCTTCCTCATACTGATGCTCGGTTTGAACTGCAGGAGATTGTCTTGACCATGTCTACATGCCTAAATGCACTGAGTTGCCGCCATGTGATTGGCTGATTAGAAATTAAGTGTTAACAAGAAGTTGGACAGGTGTACCTAATAAAGTGGCCGTTGAGTGTATATATTAGTGGAGTCTTGCCCTGTTATATTCTATGTCCCTTACAGGGTGTTTCCCTCCTGATATCTGATATGCATCAGTGGTATGTGTATTTACCTAACATGACTCTGTAGACCAAAATATGGAAAAATTATAGCTCTCAAAATGTGGTAACGCAAAAAAATATTTTTTGTAATAAAAAGCGTCTTATAGTGTGTGACGGCTGCCAGTCATAAAAATCTGCTAAAAAACCCGCTGTAAAAGTAAATCAACCCCCCTTCATCATCCCTTTAGTTAGGGAAAAATATAAAAATTAAAAAAAATTATTTATTTCCATTTTCCCATTAGAATTAGGGCTAGGGTTAGGACTAGGGTTAGGGCTAGGGTTAGGGTTAAGGTTAGGGCTAGGGTTAGGTTTAGGGCTAGGGTTGAGGGCTAGGGTTAGGGCTTGGATTACATTTACAGTTGGGATTAGGGTTAGGGTTGTGTCAGGGTTAGGGGTGTGGTTAGGGTTATGGTTGGGATTAGGGTTAGGGGTGTGTTGGAGTTGGGGTTAGGGGTGTGGTTGGGATTAGAGTTAGGGGTGTGTTTGGGTTAGGGTTTCAGTTAGAATTGGGGGTTTCCACTGTTTAGGCACATCAGGTCTCTCCAAGCGCAATATGGCATCCAATCTCAATTCCAGCCAATTCAGCGTTGAAAAAGTAATATGTTGCTCCTTCCCTTCCGAGCTCTCCCGTGCGCCCAAACAGGGGTTTACCCCAACATATGGGGTATCTGCGTTCTCAGGACAAATTGAACAACAACCTCAGGGGTCCAATTTCTCTTGTTACCCTTGGGAAAATGAAAATTTGGGGGGCTAAAAAACATTTTTGTAGGAAAAAATGATTTTTTATTTTCACGGCTCTGCGTTATAAACTGTAATACTAAATACTTGGGGGTTCAAAGTTCTCAAAACACATCTAGATAAGTTCCTTGGGGATCTAGGTTCCAATATCAGGTCACTTGTGAGGGATTTCTACTGTTTAGGTATATCAGGGGCTCTGCAAATGCAAAGTGACGCCTGCAGACCAATCCATCTAAGTCTGCATTCCAAATGGCGCTCCTTCCCTTCTGAGCTCTGCCATGCTTCCAAACGGTGCCCCCCCACATATGGGGTATCAGCATACTCAGGACAAATTGCACAAAAACTTTTGGGGACCAATTTCTCCTGTTACCCTTGGGAAAATACAAAACTGGGTGTTACAGATATTTTTTGTGGAAAAAAATGATTTTTTATTTTCACGGCTCTGCGTTATTAACTGTAGTGAAACACTTGGGGGTTCAAAGTTCTCACAACACATCTAGATAAGTTCCTTGGGGGTCTAGTTTCCAATATGGGGTCACTTGTGGGGGGTTTCTACTGTTTAGGTACATTAAGGGCTCTGTGTTGTGAAATTGGATTTTGGGCTCCCCCGGTGGCCACTGGTGGAATTGAACTGGTGTGCATCATCCTCTCTGTTCACCTGTTTCCATCAGGATGTGGGAGTCGCTATTTAGCCTTGCTCCTCTGTCACTTCCATGCCGGTCAACATTGTAATCAGAAGCCTTTCTGTGCATGTTCCTGCTGCTAGACAACTCCCAGCTAAGTTGGACTTAGTCCTTGTTTGTTTTTGCATTTTGTTCCAGTTCACAGCTGTAGTTTCGTTTCTGTGTCTGGAAAGCTCTTGTGATCTGAAATTGCCACTCTGATGTTATGAGTTAATACTAGAGTCTTAAAGTAATTTCAGGATAGTATTTTGATAGGGTTTTCAGCTGACCATGAAAGTGCCCTTTCTGTCTTCCTGCTATCTAGTAAGCGGACCTCAATTTTGCTAAACCTATTTTCATACTACGTTTGTCATTTCATCTAAAATCACCGCCAATATTTGTGGGGGCCTCTGTCTGCCTTTCGGGGAAATTTCTCTAGAGGTGAGCCAGGACTATATTTTCCTCTGCCAGGATTAGTTAGTCCTCCGGCCGGCGCTGGGCGTCTAGGGATAAACGCAGGCTACGCTACCCGGCTACTGTTAGTTGTGCGGCAGGTTTAGTTCATGGTCAGTTTAGTTTCCATCCTTCCAAGAGCTAGTTCGTATGTTTGCTGGGCTATGTTCTCTTGCCATTGAGAACCATAACAGTTTGACCGGCCAAAAAAGGGTTAAATTAATTGACAGAGAAAGGAGAGAAAAGAGAAGTCTGCTGAAGATTTTTTTTTTTTTCTCAGTTCTAAGTGTGCTTGTAATTGAATCTCTTGCAAGTCTGCCTATATTGCAGCCTTTCTCTCTCTCTCTCTCCTTCTAATCCTGGAATGGCTCTGTGTTCACCTGTTTAAATGGATATTCAGAGTTTAGCTGCAGGTTTGAATAATCTCACCACGAAAGTTCAAAACTTACAAGATTTTGTTGTTCATGTTCCTATATCTGAACCTAGAATTCCTTTGCCTGAATTTTTCTCGGGGAATAGATCTTGCTTTCAAAATTTCAAAAATAATTGCAAGTTGTTTTTGTCCCTGAAATCTCGCTCTGCTGGAGATCCTGCTCAGCAGGTCAGGATTGTGATTTCTTTGCTCCGGGGCGACCCTCAGGATTGGGCTTTTGCATTGGCTCCAGGGAATCCTGCGTTGCTCAATGTGGATGCGTTTTTTCTGGCCTTGGGGTTGCTTTATGAGGAACCTCAGTTAGAACTTCAGGCGGAAAAGGCCTTGATGTCCCTATCTCAGGGGCAAGACGAAGCTGAAATATACTGCCAGAAATTCCGTAAATGGGCTGTGCTTACTCAGTGGAATGAGTGCGCCCTGGCGGCGAATTTCAGAGAGGGTCTCTCTGATGCCATTAAGGATGTTATGGTGGGGTTCCCTGTGCCTGCGGGTCTGAATGAGTCCATGACAATGGCTATCCAGATCGATAGGCGTCTGCGGGAGCGCAAACCTGTGCACCATTTGGCAGTGTCTACTGAGAAGACGCCAAAGAATATGCAATGTGATAGAATTCTGTCCAGAAGTGAACGGCAGAATTTTAGACGAAAAAATGGGTTGTGCTTCTATTGCGGTGATTCAACTCATGTTATATCAGCATGCTCTAAGCGTACTAAGAAGCTTGATAAGTCTGTTTCAATTGGCACTTTACAGTCTAAGTTTATTCTATCTGTGACCCTGATTTGTTCTTTATCATCTATTACCGCGGATGCCTATGTCGACTCTGGCGCCGCTTTGAGTCTTATGGATTGGTCCTTTGCCAAACGCTGTGGGTATGATTTGGAGCCTCTTGAAACTCCTATACCCCTGAAGGGGATTGACTCCACCCCATTGGCTAGCAATAAACCACAATACTGGACACAAGTAACTATGCGGATTAATCCGGATCACCAGGAGATTATTCGCTTTCTTGTGCTGTATAACCTACATGATGTGTTGGTGCTTGGATTGCCATGGCTGCAATCTCATAACCCAGTCCTTGACTGGAAAGCTATGTCTGTGTTAAGCTGGGGATGTAAGGGGACGCATGGGGACGTACCTGTGGTTTCCATTTCATCATCTATTCCCTCTGAGATTCCTGAATTCTTGACTGAATATCGTGACGTTTTTGAAGAACCTAAGCTTGGTTCATTACCTCCGCACCGGGAGTGCGATTGTGCCATAGATTTGATTCCGGGTAGTAAATACCCTAAGGGTCGTTTATTTAATCTGTCTGTGCCTGAACATGCTGCTATGCGAGAATATATAAAGGAGTCCTTGGAAAAGGGACATATTCGTCCTTCGTCATCTCCCTTAGGAGCCGTTTTTTTCTTTGTGGCTAAGAAAGATGGCTCTTTGAGGCCGTGCATTGATTATCGGCTTTTGAATAAAATCACGGTTAAATATCAATATCCGTTGCCACTGCTGACTGATTTGTTTGCTCGCATAAAGGGGGCCAAGTGGTTCTCTAAGATAGATCTTCGTGGGGCGTATAATTTGGTGCGAATTAAGCAGGGGGATGAGTGGAAAACCGCATTTAATACGCCCGAGGGCCACTTTGAGTATTTGGTGATGCCTTTTGGTCTTTCAAATGCCCCTTCAGTCTTTCAGTCCTTTATGCATGACATTTTCCGTGATTATTTGGATAAATTTATGATTGTGTATCTGGATGATATTTAGATTTTTTCGGATGACTGGGACTCTCATGTCCAGCAGGTCAGGAGGGTTTTTCAGGTTTTGCGGTCTAATTCCTTGTGTGTGAAGGGTTCTAAGTGCGTTTTTGGGGTTCAAAAGATTTCCTTTTTGGGATATATTTTTCCCCCTCTTCCATCGAGATGGATCCTGTCAAGGTTCAGGCTATTTGTGATTGGACGCAACCCTCTTCTCTTAAGAGTCTTCAGAAATTTTTGGGCTTTGCTAACTTTTATCGTCGATTTATTGCTGGTTTTTCTGATGTTGTTAAACCATTGACTGATTTGACTAAGAAGGGTGCTGATGTTGCTGATTGGTCCCCTGCTGCTGTGGAGGCCTTTCGGGAGCTTAAGCGCCGCTTTTCTTCCGCCCCTGTGTTGCGTCAGCCTGATGTTGCTCTTCCTTTTCAGGTTGAGGTCGACGCTTCTGAAATCGGAGCTGGGGCGGTTTTGTCGCAGAGAAGTTCCGATTGCTCCGTGATGAGACCTTGTGCTTTTTTCTCGCGTAAATTTTCGCCCGCCGAGCGGAATTATGATGTTGGGAATCGGGAGCTTTTGGCCATGAAGTGGGCTTTTGAGGAGTGGCGTCATTGGCTTGAGGGGGCTAGACATCAGGTGGTGGTATTGACTGACCACAAAAATCTAATTTATCTTGAGTCCGCCAGACGCCTGAATCCTAGACAGGCGCGCTGGTCGTTGTTTTTCTCTCGGTTTAATTTTGTGGTGTCCTACCTGCCGGGTTCTAAGAATGTTAAGGCGGATGCCCTTTCTAGGAGTTTTGAGCCTGACTCCCCTGGTAATTCTGAACCTACAGGTATCCTTAAGGATGGAGTGATATTGTCTGCCGTTTCTCCAGACCTGCGGCGGGCCTTGCAGGAGTTTCAGGCGGATAGACCTGATCGTTGCCCACCTGGTAGACTGTTTGTTCCTGATGATTGGACCAGTAAAGTCATTTCTGAGGTTCATTCTTCTGCGTTGGCAGGTCATCCTGGAATCTTTGGTACCAGGGATTTGGTGGCAAGGTCCTTCTGGTGGCCTTCCCTGTCTCGAGATGTGCGAGGCTTCGTGCAGTCTTGTGACGTTTGTGCTCGGGCCAAGCCTTGTTGTTCTCGGGCTAGTGGATTGTTGTTGCCCTTGCCTATCCCGAAGAGGCCCTGGACGCACATCTCGATGGATTTTATTTCGGATCTTCCTGTTTCTAAGATGTCTGTCATCTGGGTGGTGTGTGATCGTTTCTCTAAGATGGTCCATTTGGTTCCCCTGCCTAAGTTGCCTTCTTCTTCCGAGTTGGTTCCTCTGTTTTTTCAAAATGTGGTCCGTTTGCATGGTATTCCGGAGAATATCGTTTCTGACAGAGGTACCCAATTCGTGTCTAGATTTTGGCGAGCATTCTGTGCTAGGATGGGCATAGATTTGTCTTTCTCGTCTGCTTTCCATCCTCAGACTAATGGCCAGACCGAGCGGACGAATCAGACCTTGGAGACATATTTGAGGTGTTTTGTGTCTGCAGATCAGGATGATTGGGTTGCTTTTTTGCCTTTAGCGGAGTTTGCCTTCAGTAATCGGGCCAGTTCTGCCACCTTGGTGTCTCCCTTTTTCTGTAATTCGGGGTTTCATCCTCGATTTTCTTCTGGTCAGGTGGAATCTTCGGATTGTCCTGGAGTGGATGCTGTGGTGGAGAGGTTGCATCAGATTTGGGGGCAGGTAGTGGACAATTTGAAGTTGTCCCAGGGGAAGACTCAGCTTTTTGCCAACCGCCGGCGTCGGGTTGGTCCTCGGCTTTGTGTTGGGGACTTGGTGTGGTTGTCTTCTCGTTTTGTCCCTATGAGGGTTTCTTCTCCCAAGTTTAAGCCTCGGTTCATCGGCCCGTACAAGATATTGGAGATTCTTAACCCTGTGTCCTTTCGTTTGGACCTCCCTGCATCTTTTTCTATTCATAATGTTTTTCATCGGTCATTATTGCGCAGGTATGAGGTACCGGTTGTGCCTTCCGTTGAGCCTCCTGCTCCGGTGTTGGTTGAGGGCGAGTTGGAGTACGTTGTGGAAAAAATCTTGGACTCCCGTGTTTCCAGACGGAAACTCCAGTATCTGGTCAAATGGAAGGGATACGGTCAGGAGGATAATTCTTGGGTGACTGCCTCTGATGTTCATGCCTCCGATTTGGTCCGTGCCTTTCATAGGGCTCATCCTGATCGCCCTGGTGGTTCTGGTGAGGGTTCGGTGCCCCCTCCTTGAGGGGGGGGTACTGTTGTGAAATTGGATTTTGGGCTCCCCCGGTGGCCACTGGTGGAATTGAACTGGTGTGCATCATCCTCTCTGTTCACCTGTTTCCATCAGGATGTGGGAGTCGCTATTTAGCCTTGCTCCTCTGTCACTTCCATGCCGGTCAACATTGTAATCAGAAGCCTTTCTGTGCATGTTCCTGCTGCTAGACAACTCCCAGCTAAGTTGGACTTAGTCCTTGTTTGTTTTTGCATTTTGTTCCAGTTCACAGCTGTAGTTTCGTTTCTGTGTCTGGAAAGCTCTTGTGATCTGAAATTGCCACTCTGATGTTATGAGTTAATACTAGAGTCTTAAAGTAATTTCAGGATGGTATTTTGATAGGGTTTTCAGCTGACCATGAAAGTGCCCTTTCTGTCTTCCTGCTATCTAGTAAGCGGACCTCAATTTTGCTAAACCTATTTTCATACTACGTTTGTCATTTCATCTAAAATCACCGCCAATATTTGTGGGGGCCTCTGTCTGCCTTTCGGGGAAATTTCTCTAGAGGTGAGCCAGGACTATATTTTCCTCTGCCAGGATTAGTTAGTCCTCCGGCCGGCGCTGGGCGTCTAGGGATAAACGCAGGCTACGCTAACCGGCTACTGTTAGTTGTGCGGCAGGTTTAGTTCATGGTCAGTTTAGTTTCCATCCTTCCAAGAGCTAGTTCGTATGTTTGCTGGGCTATGTTCTCTTGCCATTGAGAACCATAACAGCTCTGCAAACGCAATGTGACGCCTGCAGACCATTCCATCTAAGTCTGCATTCCAAATGGTGCTCCTTCCCTCCTGAGCTCTGCCATGCGCCCAAACAATGGTTACTCCCCACATACGGGGTATCAGCATACTCAGGACAAATTGCACAAAAACTTTTGGGGTCCAATTTCTCCTGTTACCCTTGGGAAAATACAAAACTGAGGGCTAAAAAATAATTTTTGTGGAAAAAAAATAATTTTTATTTTCACAGCTCTGCGTCATAAACTGTAGTGAAACACTTGGGGGTTCAAAGCTGTCACAACACATCTAGATAAGATCCTTAGGGGATTTACTTTCCAAAATGGTGTCACTTGTGGGGGGTTTCAATGTTTAGGCACATCAGGGGCTCTCCAAATGCAACATGGCGTCCCATCTTAATTCCAGCCAATTTTGCAATGAAAAGTCAAACTGCGCTCCTTCTCTTCCGAGCTCTGCCATGCACCCAAACAGTAGTTTACCCCCACATATGGGGTATAAGCATACTCAGGACAAATTGCACAACAACTTTTGGGGTACAATTTCTTCTGGTAACCTTGGGAAATTAAAAAATTGGGGGTGAAAAATTCATTTTTGTGAAAAAATATTATTTTTTATTATTACGGCTCTACATTATAAACTTCTGTGAAGCACTTGGTGGGTCAAAGTGCTCACCACAAATCTAGATAAGTTCCTTAGGGGGTCTACTTCCCAAAATGGTGTCAATTGTGTAGGGTTTCAATGTTTAGGCACATTAGTGGCTCTCCAAATGCAACATGGCATCCCATCTCAATTCCAGCCAATTTTGTATTGAAAAGTCAAATGGTGCTCCTTCCTTTCCGAGCTCTGCCATGTGCCCAAACAGTGGTTTACCCTCACATATGAGGTATTGGGGTACTCAGGATAAATTGTACAACAACTTTTGGGGTCCAATTATTCCTGGTACCCTTGGTAAAATAAGACATATTGGAGCTGAAATAAATGTTAATTTTTTTTAAACATTCTAAAAATTCCTGTGAAGCACCAGAAGGGCTAATAAACTTCTTGAATGTTGTTTTGAGCACCTTGAGGGGTGCAGTTTTTGGAATGGTGTCACACTTGGTTATTTTCTATCATATAGACCCCTCAAAATGACTTCAAATGTGATGTGGTCCCTATAAAAATGGTGTTGTAAAAATGACAAATTGCTGGTCAACTTTTAACCCTTGTAACTCCCTAACAACAAATTCTTTCCAAAATTGTGCTGATTTAAAGTAGACATGTGGGAAATGTTACTTAGTAAGTATTTTGTGTGACATATCTCTGTGAATTAAGGGCATAAAAATTCAAAGTTGGAAAATTGCAAAATGTTCAAAATTTTTGCCAATTTTCTGTTTTTTCACAAATAAACACAGGTAATATCAAAGAAATTTTATGGCTATCATGAAGTAAAATATGTCTTTTGAAAATATTGTCAGAATCGCGGGGATCCGTTGAAGCATTTCAGAGTTATAACCTCATAAAGGGACAGTGGTCAGAATTGTAAAAATTTGCCCAGTCATTAATGTGCAAACCACCCTCGGGGCTTAAGGGGTTAAGGGTGCTTGGTTTGAGACCCTTATTAAAACCCGCCTGGAGGAAATCTAAATTCCTTGGAATATAGGGCCTGCCGAGAACAACATCGGACCTGCCACCTTCCAAACAGAATCTTTTCCAGATTTTATTGCATGTTGCAGACGTGATTGGCTTCCTGCTAGCCTGAATCGTGGTAATAACCTGGTCCGATAATCCCTGAGCTTAGGATGTCCTGCTCAGGATCCAGGCTGACAGATGAAGTCTTTCTGGGTTCTGATGGAAGACTGGACCCTGGTGGATTATATCTTTCCTCTGGGAAAGCAAAACAGAATCTTCTAAAGCCATAGTTTTTAGCGGTGGGAACCAACTGCTCTTTGGCCAATGCGGAACAATCACAAGCACCTTCACCTGATCCTCCTGGATTTTCCTGAGTTCTCCTGGAATAAGTGCCATTGGGGGAAAGGCATAAGAGAGAGTCCTGTCGTACCTCTGACTCAACGCACCGACCGCTTCTGGATTGTCCGTGGGATTTAGGGAGATGAACCTGGCGACCTTTGAGTTTTTTATGGTTGTGAATAGGTCTATTTGAGGTGTACCCCAAAGATGACACATGTACTGGAACACGTCTTCGTTTAGATCCCATTCCATTGCCCAGACCTTCTGTCTGCTCCAGTAATCCGTCACTACATTTTGGAATCCCTCGAGATGAACCGACGCCACCAAAAGGACAGACTTCTCTGCCCAGTAAAAGATTCTGCATGCCAGATACTGGAGTGTTGTGAATTTGGTTTCTGGGCTCCCCCGGTGGTTACTGGTGGTACTGAACTTGTGTGTTTCATCCCCTCTGTTCACCTGTTTCCATCAGGATGTGGGAGTTTCTATTTAGCCTTGCTCCTCAGTCATTTCTATGCCGGCCAACAATGTTACCAGAAGCCTTTCTGTTGCATGTTCCTGCTCCTAGACTACTATCAGCTAAGTTGGACTTGTAGTCCTAAGATTGTTTTGCATTTTTGTTCCAGTTCTCTGTTTTTGAATATTTCTGAGGCTGGAAGCTCTTGTGAGCTGAAATTGCCACTCTGGTGTCATGAGTTGATATTAGAGTTTTAAAGTAATTTCGGGATGGTGTTTTGATAGGGTTTTCAGCTGACTGTGAAGTTCCCTTTTCTGTCTTCCTACTATCTAGTAAGCGGACCTCAATTTGCTAAACCTATCTTCATACTTCGTGTGTCATTTTCCTCTAAAATCACCGACAATATATGTGGGGGCTACTTTCTGCCTTTTGGGGAAAATTTCTCTAGAGGTAAGCCAGGTCTGTATTTTCCTCTGCTAGGGTCAGTCAGTCCTCCGGCTGGCACTGGGCGTCTAGGGATAAAACGTAGGCACGCTACCCGGCCACTGTTAGTTGTGCGGTAGGTTTAGCTCACAGTCAGCTCGAGTTCCCATCTTCCAAGAGCTAGTCCTTTTGTATGCTTTACTACGGTCTCTTGCCATTGAGAACCATGACAGTTTGGCCGGCCAAGAGTTAAAACAATTGGCAGAAGAAAGGAGAGAAAAGAAGTCTGCAGAGAATTTTTTTTTTATTTTTTTTTTTCTGAGTTTGCTCATTAGTTGATTCACTTGCATCTCTGCTTACTGCAGCCTTCGTCTCTCTCTCCTTCTAATCCTTGAATGGTTCTGATTTCACCTGATTAAAATGGATCCTCAGAGTTTAGCTATTGGTTTGGATAATCTCGCTATGAAGGTTCAAAGTTTACAGGATTTTGTAATTCATGCTCCTATATCTGAACCTAGAATTCCTTTACCTGAATTTTTCTCCGGGGATAGATCTCGCTTCCAGAATTTCAAACATAATTGTAAATTATTTTTGTCTCTGAGATCTCGCTCCGCTGGAGATCCTGCACAGCAGGTCAGGATTGTAATTTCCTTGCTCCGGGGCGACCCTCAGGATTGGGCATTTGCTTTGGCACCAGGGGATCCTGCGTTGCTCAATGTGGATGCGTTTTTCCTGGCTTTGGGGTTGCTTTATGAGGAACCTCATTTAGAGATTCAGGCTGAAAAAGCCTTGATGGCCCTGTCTCAAGGGCAAGATGAGGTTGAAATATACTGCCAAAAATTTCGTAAAAGGTCTGTGCTTACTCAGTGGAATGAGTGCGCCCTGGCGGCGAATTTCAGAGAGGGTCTCTCTGATGCCATTAAAGATGTTATGGTGGGGTTCCCTGTGCCTACAGGTCTGAATGAGTCCATGACAATGGCTATTCAGATTGATCGGCGTTTGCGGGAGCGCAAACCTGTGCACCATTTGGCGGTGTCTACTGAGAAGGCGCCAGAGATTATGCAATGTGATAGAATTCTGTCTAGAAGCGAACGACAGAATTTTAGGCGAAAAAATGGGTTATGCTTCTATTGTGGTGATTCAACTCATGTTATATCAGCATGCTCTAAACGTACTAAGAAGGTTGATAAGTCTGTTTCAATTGGCACTTTACAGTCTAAGTTTATTCTATCTGTGACCCTGATTTGCTCTTTATCGTCTATTACCGCGGACGCCTATGTCGACTCTGGCGCCGCTTTGAGTCTTATGGATTGGTCCTTTGCCAAACGCTGTGGGTTTAATTTAGAGCCTCTGGAAGTTCCTATACCTCTGAAGGGTATTGTCTCCACGCCATTGGCTAGTAATAAACCACAATACTGGACACAAGTAACTATGTGTATTAATCCGGATCACCAGGAGATTATTCGCTTCCTTGTGTTGTATAATCTACATGATGTGTTGGTGCTTGGATTGCCATGGCTGCAATCTCATAACCCAGTCCTCGACTGGAAAGCAATGTCTGTGTTAAGCTGGGGATGTCAGGGGACTCATGGGGACGTACCTTTGGTTTCCATTTTGTCATCTATTCCCTCTGAGATTCCGGAATTTTTATCTGATTATCGTGACGTTTTTGAGGAGCCTAAACTTGGTTCACTACCTCCGCACAGAGATTGCGATTGTACTATAGATCTGATTCCGGGCAGTAAGTTTCCAAAGGGTCGTTTATTTAATCTATCTGTGCCTGAACATGCTGCTATGCGGGAATATATTAAGGAGTCCTTGGAAAAGGGACATATTCGTCCTTCGTCATCTCCCTTAGGAGCCGGTTTTTTCTTTGTATCTAAAAAAGATGGCTCTTTGAGGCCGTGTATTGATTATCGGCTTTTGAATAAAATCACGGTTAAATATCAGTATCCTTTGCCACTGCTTACTGATTTGTTTGCTCGAATAAAGGGGGCCAAGTGGTTCTCTAAGATTGATCTTCGTGGGGCGTATAATTTAGTGCGAATTAAGCAGGGGGATGAGTGGAAAACCGCATTTAATACGCCTGAGGGCCATTTTGAGTATTTAGTAATGCCTTTTGGTCTTTCAAATGCCCCTTCAGTCTTTCAGTCTTTTATGCATGACATTTTCCGTGAATATTTGGATAAATTTATGATTGTGTATCTGGATGATATTTTGATTTTTTCGGATGACTGGGACTCTCATGTCCAACAGGTCAGGAGGGTTTTTCAGGTTTTGCGCTCTAATTCCTTGTGTGTAAAGGGTTCTAAGTGTGTTTTTGGGGTTCAAAAGATTTCGTTTTTGGGGTACATTTTTTCCCCCTCTTCCATTGAGATGGACCCTGTCAAGGTTCAGGCTATTTGTGATTGGACGCAACCCTCTTCTCTTAAGAGCCTTCAGAAGTTTTTGGGCTTTGCTAATTTTTATCGTCGATTTATAACTGGTTTTTCTGATGTTGCTAAGCCGTTGACTGATTTGACTAAGAAGGGTGCTGATGTTGCTGATTGGTCCCCTGCTGCTGTGGAGGCCTTTCGGGAGCTTAAGCGCCGCTTTTCTTCCGCCCCTGTATTGCGTAAGCCTGATGTTACTCTTCCTTTTCAGGTTGAGGTCGACGCTTCAGAAATCGGAGCTGGGGCGGTTTTGTCGCAGAAAAGTTCCGACTGCTCCGTGATGAGACCTTGCGCGTTCTTTTCTCGTAAATTTTCGCCCGCTGAGCGAAATTATGATATTGGTAATCGGGAGCTCTTGGCTATGAAGTGGGCTTTTGAGGAGTGGCGTCATTGGCTTGAGGGGGCTAGACATCAGGTGGTGGTATTGACCGACCACAAGAATTTGATTTATCTTGAGTCTGCCAGGCGCCTGAGTCCTAGACAGGCGCGCTGGTCGTTTTTTTTCTCTCGGTTTAATTTTGTGGTTTCTTACCTACCGGGTTCTAAGAATGTGAGGGCGGATGCCCTTTCTAGGAGTTTTGAGCCTGATTCCCCTGGTAATTCTGAACCTACAGGTATCCTTAAGGATGGAGTGATATTGTCTGCTGTTTCCCCAGACTTGCAACGGGTCTTGCAGGAGTTTCAGGCGGATAGACCTGATCGTTGCCCGCCTGGTAGACTGTTTGTTCCGGATGATTGGACCAGTAGAGTCATCTCGGAGCTCCATTCTTCTGCGTTAGCTGGTCATCCTGGAATCTTTGGTACCAGGGATTTGGTGGCTAGGTCCTTCTGGTGGCCTTCCCTGTCGCGAGATGTGCGAGGTTTTGTGCAGTCTTGTAATGTTTGTGCTCGGGCCAAGCCTTGTTGTTCTCGGGCTAGTGGATTGTTGTTATCTTTGCCTATTCCGAAGAGGCCTTGGACTCACATCTCCATGGATTTTATTTCTGATCTCCCTGTTTCTCAGAAGATGTCTGTCATCTGGGTGGTGTGTGACCGTTTCTCTAAGATGGTCCATTTGGTCCCCTTGCCTAAATTGCCTTCCTCATCCGAGCTGGTTCCTCTGTTTTTTCAAAATGTGGTTCGCTTGCATGGTATTCCGGAGAATATCGTTTCTGACAGGGGAACCCAATTCGTGTCTAGATTTTGGCGAGCGTTCTGTGCTAGGATGGGCATTGATTTGTCTTTTTTGTCTGCTTTCCATCCTCAGACTAATGGCCAGACCGAGCGAACTAATCAGACCTTGGAGACTTATTTGAGGTGTTTTGTGTCTGCGGATCAGGACGATTGGGTTGCCTTTTTGCCCTTGGCGGAGATTGCCCTCAATAACCGGGCTAGTTCTGCCACCTTGGTTTCTCCTTTCTTCTGTAATTCGGGGTTTCATCCTCGTTTCTCTTCCCGTCAGGTGGAGTCTTCGGATTGTCCTGGAGTGGATGCTGTGGTGGAGAGGTTACATCAGATTTGGGGGCATGTGGTGGACAATTTGAAGTTGTCCCAGGAGAAGACTCAGCAGTTTGCCAACCGCCGTCGTCGTGCTGGTCCTCGTCTTTGTGTTGGGGACTTGGTGTGGTTGTCTTCTCGTTTTGTCCCTATGAAGGTTTCTTCTCCTAAGTTTAAGCCTCGGTTCATCGGCCCGTACAAGATATTGGAGATTCTTAATTCTGTGTCCTTTCGTTTGGACCTCCCTGCATCTATTTCTATTCATAATGTCTTCCATCGGTCATTGTTGCGCAGGTATGAGGTACCGGTTGTGCCTTCCGTTGAGCCTCCTGCTCCGGTGTTGGTTGAGGGTGAGTTGGAGTACGTTGTCGAGAAGATCTTGGACTCCCGTGTTTCCAGACGGAGACTTCAGTATTTGGTCAAGTGGAAGGGCTACGGTCAGGAGGATAATTCTTGGGTGACAGCCTCTGATGTTCATGCCTCCGATTTGGTCCGTGCCTTTCATAGGGCTCATCCTGATCGCCCTGGTGGTTCTGGTGAGGGTTCGGTGCCCCCTCCTTGAGGGGGGGGTACTGTTGTGAATTTGGTTTCTGGGCTCCCCCGGTGGTTACTGGTGGTACTGAACTTGTGTGTTTCATCCCCTCTGTTCACCTGTTTCCATCAGGATGTGGGAGTTTCTATTTAGCCTTGCTCCTCAGTCATTTCTATGCCGGCCAACAATGTTACCAGAAGCCTTTCTGTTGCATGTTCCTGCTCCTAGACTACTATCAGCTAAGTTGGACTTGTAGTCCTAAGATCGTTTTGCATTTTTGTTCCAGTTCTCTGTTTTTGAATATTTCTGAGGCTGGAAGCTCTTGTGAGCTGAAATTGCCACTCTGGTGTCAGGAGTTGATATTAGAGTTTTAAAGTAATTTCGGGATGGTGTTTTGATAGGGTTTTCAGCTGACTGTGAAGTTCCCTTTTCTGTCTTCCTACTATCTAGTAAGCGGACCTCAATTTGCTAAACCTATCTTCATACTTCGTGTGTCATTTTCCTCTAAAATCACCGACAATATATGTGGGGGCTACTTTCTGCCTTTTGGGGAAAATTTCTCTAGAGGTAAGCCAGGTCTGTATTTTCCTCTGCTAGGGTCAGTCAGTCCTCCGGCTGGCACTGGGCGTCTAGGGATAAAACGTAGGCACGCTACCCGGCCACTGTTAGTTGTGCGGTAGGTTTAGCTCACAGTCAGCTCGAGTTCCCATCTTCCAAGAGCTAGTCCTTTTGTATGCTTTACTACGGTCTCTTGCCATTGAGAACCATGACACTGGAGTGCCCGGTGTCTGGGACCCCTTGATGTCGCATGAAAGACACCATCATTATATTGTCCAATAAGATTTTTACATATTGACCCTTTAGCCACGACTGATTTCGCCTTAGGGCTTCCCACATGCCATAGAGCTCCCTGTAGTTATATGACTTAGACTGGATCTCTCATGGCTATCTGCCCTGAAGAATCCTTCCCTCAAAGTGCGTTCCCCAACCCCACTTGCTGGCATCCCTAGTAATCACCATGCACTGTGAGGGGATCCAAGGAATGCCCAATTGTAAATTTTTTGGCTGAGTCCACCAAAGTAACGATTTTCTCACTGCTGGGGATAAGGATATTCCTCTGTCGAGTGATGACTGGTGCTGGTCGCAGATGGACAGAACTTCTCTCTGCAAGGCTCTCGAGTGGAACTGGGCCCAACGGACACAGGGAATGCAAGCTGTCAAGAGGCCTAGAATCTTCATTGCCGACCTGATTGAAGCCTGACTTCTCAGGAACTCTCAGATTCTGTTTCTCATAGTCTCCTGTTTTTCTTCTGGCAGTGAGGATGTTCTGCATCTAGAATCTAACATTTCTCCTAGGAAAATGATCCTGTTTCCCGGCAACAGGTCCGACTTCTGTCGGTTGAGGATAGATCCAAGGTACTCCATTGTGGATTTGGTCTTCTCCCTGTGAAGTCGGAGTTCTTCCATCGAGCTCACCACCAGGAGTAAATCGTCCAAGTATGGCACTATGATTATCCCTTTGTTCCTTACGTAGGCTACCATGTCTGACACCAATTTGGTGAATACACAAGGAGCCGATGCTAGGCCGAATGGAAGGTACTGAAATTGAAAGTGCCAGGTTCGATTCTGGATTTTTACTGCAAATGTCAGAAATTTTTTTGACGCCTGGTGTATCGAAACCTGGTAATATGCACTTTTTTTAGGTCCAGGGTGCACATAAATGCGTCCCTGTCTATAAGCGGAACCGTAGATTTTATCGACTCCATCCTGAATCTTTTGTAACTTACCCACAAGTTTAAGGGCTTTAGATTTATTATAGTGTGGGATTCTCCCAATGGCTTTATGATGGTGAATAATGCTGATTAGTGACCTTTGACCTCCTTTGACTGACTAGGGGACCGGAATTATAACAACAGTGTCGACAAGCTCTCTTATGTCTGCTACCATGGGTGAACTTGCCGACAAGGTACGGGGAGCAATGAACCTTTCTGGAGGAGGCACAGTAAACTCTATTGCATAACCATCTGCTACAGTTCTCAGAACTCACTGATCCTGGGTAATGTACTGCCAACTTTCCACAAACTGCCTAAGTCGCCCCTCCAAACCAAGATGGTGTCATTGTCTCCTTGATCTTGAACCTGTTCCAAATAGGGATCACTTACTTTTCCCTCCTTTGTGGTAGGTTCCTTTACTGGACTTCCACTGGCTCCTGTAATCAGACTGACTCTGAGACAGCCCTGGTTTGCAAAAGGACTGGGTCCTTCTATCTCCAGGGAACCCTTTCTTTTTGTCTAATACTTTCTCTGAGATGTCATCCAGTGTCGGCCCGAACACCCTTAACCCTGAGAAGGGAATGGAGCATAACTTATTTTTAGAGGCGTTGTCCCTCGACCAGGTCTTAATCCAGATAGCCCTACATGCCGCATTAGACAACGAGCTATTCCTAGCCGAAAACCTTGCTAATTCAGCAGATGTATCCACCAAAAAGGCTGTAGACGGCTGTAGAGGACTCTGTCCTCCCCCTGTTGTATGCATGGCTCCGCTCGGCTCCCCCATCCTCCTCCGTGCTTCTCCTTCCTCCCCCATTCTCCTCACCCTGCTTGCACTGTCACTGCACGTCCCTGCTTCTCTCTGTTGTCCCAGAACCGGCAACTTCTTCCTGCGTTCAGCAGTCATGTGGTACTGCTCATTAAAGTAATGAATATGCACTCCATGCCTATGGGAGTGGAGATGCATCCATATTCATTACTTTTATGAGCGGTACCATGTGACCGTTGAACACAGGAAGAAGCTACCTCACCGGAACTGCAGAGTGATGCAGTGATGCAGCGATCGTGCAAGGAGTGGGTGAGTATGATGTGACAGCTGCCGGCTCCTGCTGCTCCCCTCCCACTCCCCGGCTGACTCCCCTGGGACAATGACTTGTATGAACTGGGGGGGGGCGTTTTTCAGCACAAAAAATGTGCTGAAAATCTTGGCTTATACACAAGTATATACGGTATTTTCCTCCATATTTGCAACATAAATTTTGCCGAACCAGACAAGGTTATTTTCTGGATTTGTTTTCTCATTTTGACTCTCATAGTTGTGGTTTACCTATCATGTCAATTATAGGCCTCTCTCATCTTTTTAAGTGGGAGAACTTGCACAACTGGTGGCTGACTAAATACTTTTTTTCCCCACTGTATATAAGTCAAAATAGCGATTACCGATAAGCCACAGCTACTGATTAGGACCATATGAAGTAATGAATATTGATTAAACCTCTCCTGAGGGAGGAGACATTACATTTTTTTTTTCATAATGATCGCTGCGATAAGCGATAATCTATATAAGCATGTGCCTTTTCTGCAATAAACCAGATTTCTGCTTGTGACTGCAGTGGACAGTCACAAGTACTTTTTCTCTGCGTACACGTATATCTCTTTGATATATAATTTGGCAGCAGACAATTTAGATGAACATACAACTTTAGCGTGACCCTAACACCAGCCCGGTCTGTCTCCATCATCAGGAGCTCCAGTTAGCACCTGGTAGCTACATAGTTTCCCAGCCCTGTGGCACAGTAGCTCTAAAAATTAACTTCTGCCGCAATTGGGCATAACAAAATCCCCTTATGTTAGTAATGGAACATAGAGATATCTATAGAAACGGTTTATCTAGCGCCATATTTTCGCAGCTTTGTTATGGAGTCAGAATAACACTATTAACTTAGATCAAGGAACATCGGAATTCTGTGCATGGCATATAAATATTATAAACATATGAATATGGATGAACACGGATGGTCTTCTTACTAATGGCCACATGTTACGTTTTTGTTCTTGTTTTACCAGAGATAATCATGTTTACACCTTCTCAAGTCTGATTATGAAAACAATTGGCTAAAGAAACCTTCCACCACTGAAGCCCTACTTAGCAGCCACTTGCAAGTCAAACGGAGAAAAGAAAAGATTCAGATCTTCAAAATTAAAAAAAAATAAAAATTCTCAAAGCTTGCAAAAACCTTCTAACAGTGTTTGAAAGTTCACTTTTCCTAGGTTTGTATTCTTTTAAATGATGTACTAGAAAATAGTATCCTAAAATAAACTCTAGAGAAGGAAGCTGATCATTAACATTAAACCAACCTAAATCCTTTCAGCGTGGTAAAGTTATCTAAATTAGCTTTTCTTTTTTACATATTTTAAACAGCGCACCGTTTCATCTTAAACTATAACAGTTACAACTATTTTTTAGTTATTATGAGTTTTTACTTTCTGGAATACATTGCATATGCATAATTATTTAACATGACTTTTGAATGTCAATTAATTTTTTCTCTTCAGAAATAATTATATTTTTTTCAGATATTTAACATATGCTCTTCTACAATTTTAAAGTCTGATAACTGTAATACATCATTTAAATAAATTAAATTGCAGAAGCCACTTCTGTGCAATGTAGAATCTGCATACTGCAAATTTCCGGCTACATCCTGTATTTAGCAAAGAGGTAATATAAGGTATGGTGTGGTTTGCAAGAGCAAAAATGAAAACCATGTAGTTCCTCACTATGTGGTTAATAACTCCAGGATTGTAATTATTTGCAGTTGTATTTGGCTTCCTTCTCTACAGGTGTAAATTGCCATTTTGGTCATGAATCAGAAGTATGATGGGGCCACACAGATGAGACCACCCACTCAGTCACATTTCTAAATTTCAGATGGGTGGCAGCAAATACCTTCCGAACCAATATTTGATTCTGGAGATTTCAGTGCATACCTGAAATTCAGTCTTCTCTTGGGGCAAATGCCTCAACCGATGCCTTCTTAAAATCTAGTGATATACAGTATCTAGATACTGTGTGTTTATATGTATATGTATATATATATATATATATATATATATATATATATATATATATATATATATATATATATATACGATCCAAAACACTGCTTCAAATTTACTCAGGCATTCATGCAGTGGAACAATTACACTGTTTTGGAATGGCCATCCCAGTCCCTAGACCTGAATATCATTGAACATCCTTGGGATCATTTGAAGAGGGCTGTCCATGCTCGGCGACCATCAAACTTAACTGAACTGGAATTGTTTTGTAAAGAGGAATGGTCAAAAATACCTTCATCCAGGATCCAGGAACTCATTAAAAGCTACAGGAAGCGACTAGAGGCTGTTATTTTTGCAAAAGGAGGATCTACTAAATATTAATGTCACTTTTCTGGTGAGGTGCCCATACTTATGCACCTGTCAAATTTTGTTTGAATGCAGCTTGCACATTTTCTGTTAGTACAATAAACCTCATTTCAAGGCAGAAACATTACTGTGTCCAACAGTTATTAGATATATAAAACTGAAATAGCTGTTGCAAAAAAAACAACTTTTATACATCACTAAGCTTAAGATTTTTAGGGGTGCCCAAACTTTTTCATATAACTAAATATATATAAATATATATACACAATACGGTTCAAAAGTTTAGGGTCACAGTTTTTTACAATGAAGCTAACATTAAATGATTCAGAAGTACTCTCTATACATTGTTAATGTGGTAAATGACTATTCTAGCTGCAAACGTCTCGTTTATAATGCAATATCTTCATAGCAGTATAGAGGCCCATTTCCAACAACCATTACTCCAGTGTTCTTATGGTACTTAGTGTTTGCTAAGTGTGTAAGAAGGCTAATGGATGGTTAGAATACCATAGAAAACCCTTGTGCAAGTATGTTAGCACAGATGAAAACAGATTGGCTGATTAGAGAACCTATAAACCAGACCTTCCTTTGAGCTAGTTGAGAATCTGGAGCATTACATTTGTTGGTTCCATTGAACTCTCAAAATGGCCAGAAAAAAAAATTTCATGTGAAACTCGACAGTCTATTCTTGTTCTTAGAAATGAAGGCTATCCCATACTAGAAATTGCCAAGAAACTGAAGATTTCCTACAACGATGCGTACTACTCCCTTCAGAGGAGAGCACAAACAAGCTCTAACAAGAGTAGATAGAGAAGTGGGAGGCCCCCCTGCACAACTGAGCAACAAGACAAGTACATTAGAGTCTGTAGTTTGAAAAATCGACGCCTCCACAGGTCCACAACTGGCAGCTTCATTAAATAGTACACGCAAAATACCAGTGTCAACGTCTACAGTGAAAAGGCAACTGCGGGATGCTGGCCTACAGGGCAGAGTGGCAAAGAAAATGCCATATCTGAGACTGGCTAATAAAAGGAAAAGATTAATATGGGCAAAAGAAAACAGATATTGGACAGAGGAAGATTGGAAAAAAATGTTATGGACATACAAATCCAAGTTTGAGGTGTTTGGATCACACAGAAGAACATTTGTGAGACGTGTGGCGCCCCAGGGTCCTGGTCATCACAGCAGCATTGCTTTCCTCATGGGGAGAGTAATGTTACGTTTGGAAGCGATGAAAGATATCTTTTATCAGGTAGCCACCATACACACAACATATTCACACTCCAGGCCACAAGGGGGAGCTTTTGATCGTATTTACTAGGTAACTCCCCTATATATACAGTATATTGTGGTTTGGAGGGAAAGAGAGATCAGATTGTCAGAGAGACAGAAGAGAGCAGACCGACCTAGAGGGTCAGAAGGTCTGAAGGGGTCGTGTGGTCTGAAGTACTACAGCTCCTGGAAAGAGACATACAGAAAGCCGAACACTGTTCAGCGAGCGTGAAAGAGAGCGAAGCACAGGAGAGGATATCAGGGGAGACCAGCTAAGAGCAGGCTGCCTCCCTCTGAGGAGCAGAAAACCGGTAGCCAGACCACTGAGGTTGTAAGGACTCTACGACTTACAGCAGAAACCGTCAGGACAGCTGAACTGCAAGTTACCTGTCCGCCTTAATACCCAGGAGGCACGGTGACACCTATAGAGTCCAGGGCGTGCTAGAGTCCCTGTAAAAAGGCTCAAGTCACCAGTCATACGGGTTATGTCCTATCCTATACGGGGGACAGAGAGAAGAACTGTGAGGACCTTATCTGAAGCCATAGGCAGTAAGGGACTACAACATCACCGCGCTAGAGGAAAGCTTTTAACTCCACCTGGTAAAGGGGACTCTGGATTCGCTTCTAAGCTGGCCGGACCCTGCCTGCCCTGTGATCTTGTACCCTGGACTGTGGCTGCCTGAAGTCTTCAGTAAACCATGTAAAGAGACTGCAAACCTGTGTCCTTGTTCTTTACAGTCCATTCACCATCTTTCATCTACACACTGGGAGCCCTGGGGATGCACTTCACCTGTGGGAATTTATATCATCTAGCTGCCATAACATCACCCCAGAGGACCCCTTAAAGCAGCGTCAGTCCCCACTGACCGAATACCACAGGTGGCATCACGAACATAAACTCTATTCACCAAAATCCTTTAAAGACCTTCCCCTTTTACATGGGCACCCAGGGCCATGGACTGGGTCACAGCCACCGTGGTATCCCCCCGTGAACACCGGACCCGGTACCGGGTACCCCATGGCCCTGGCGGGTGACTCAGACACAGAACAACTGAAAAGATGTTGGAAGAGTGCCTGGCACCATCTGTCAAGCATGGTGGAGGTAATGTGATGGTCTGGGGTTGCTTTGGTGCTGGTAAAGTGGGAGATTTGTGCAAGGTAAAAGGGATTTTGAATAAGGAAAGCTATCACTCCATTTTGCAACGCTATTCCATACCCTGTGGACAGCGCTTAATTGGAGCCAATTTCATCCTACAACAGGATAATGACCCAAAGCACACCTCCAAATTATGCAAGAGCTATTTAGGGAAGAAGCAGACAACTGGTATTCTATCTGTAATGGAGTGGCCAGCGCAGTCCCCAGATCTCAACCCCATTGAGCTGTTGTGGGAGCAGCTTGACCGTATGGTATGAAAAAGTGCTCATCAAGCCAAACCAACTTGTGGGAGGGGCTTCTGGAAGCATGGGGTGAAATTTCTCCAGATTACCTCAGCAAATTAACTGCTAGAATGCCAGATGTCAGCAATGCTGTAATTGCTGCAAAGGGAGCATTCTTTGACAAAAGCAAAATCTGAAGGAGAAAATTATTATTTCAAATTTAAAAAAAAATGTTTCGAACCTTGTCTATGTCTGGACTTGATTTTCAATTCATTTTGCAACTTATTTGATTAATAACAATACAGTATTAGTTATCATGGAAAACACAAAATTGTCTGGGTGACCCTAAACTTTTGAACAGTAGTGTGAAATCTGATCCAGACAGTTGTGAGATCCTATGAGCTGTTCCAGTCCAAAGATGTAAATGGAGAAGAGCAGAGGCCCTAGGACTGAACCTTACAGGACTCCAACAGATAGGGGGCGAGGTGAGGAGGTGGTGTGCGAGTGGGAGAATCTGAATGTCCGGTCTGTTAGGTATGACGAGATCCAAGATAGAGCCCAGTTTGCAATGCCAAGAGATGAGAGGGTCTGTAGTAATAGGGAATGGTCCACTGTGTCAAAGACACAGGACAGGTTGGGGAGGAGAAGGACCAAGTAGTGTTGCTTGGCTTAGGCAGGTAATAGGTCATTGGTGACTTTAGTTAGGGCAGTTTCATTGGAGCAATGCAGCCAGAAGTCAGATTGTAAGTAGTCAAAGAGGGAGCAGTAAGTGGGGTATGGGGACAGTTCAAGATGGACGTGTTGTTCCTGTAGTTTGGAAGCATAGGGGAGAAGTGATATGGGGTGATAGCTAGATACAGAGGATGGGTCAAGAGAGGGCTTTTGAGGATGATGTGATTGAGTCATTTTTGAAGCATGAGGGGAAAACATCAGTTGTTAGTGATAGGTTGAAGAGATAGGTTAGGTTTGGGATGAAGACTGTGGTGAGGTTTGTGATGAAGTGGGATGGAATTGGGCCAAGTGAACAGGTGGTGAGATGAGTTATTGAGAGTAGTGTGGGGAGTCGATCTTCTGTAATGGTGGGGAAGTTGATTTTGGAGGAGGAGGGCAGAGCAGTTAGGAGGAGGGGCTCTTGGGGTTGTAGACCAAAACTTTCATTGATGTTAATCATCATCTGTTTGAAGAATGAGGCAACTTCTTCGGCTGAGATGAATGGAGAGTGAAGAGGTGCTGGAGGACAGAGGAGAGAATTGAAAGTGTTGAATAGCTGTTTAGGGTTGTGAGACAGGGAGGATATGAGAGATGAGAAGTCGGTTTGTTTTGCTGCAATGAGTGTGGCCTTGAAAGTAGCAAGGGACTGTTTGAATGCAAGTGCTCATTGGAGTGGGATCTTTTCCATCTCCACTCAGCAACCCAGGTAGCCTGTCTCAGTTCTTTGGTCAGGCTGGTGTGCCAGGGCTGTCTGTTGATTTTGCAAGCTTTGGCATATATGAGAGGGGCAACCGCTTCTAGAGCTGCAGAAATTGTGGTGTTATATAAAGCGGCAGCAGCATCTGCATTGTGTAAGGAACTTCTGTCTGTAAGAGGGAGATGGGATTTAGAAAGTGAGTGTAAATCAAGGTGTTTAAGACTTCTGCAAGGGTGTTTAAGTCGGGATTGTGGACAAGGAGAGGAGAAGGAAGAGAATGTAAGTAGGTTGTGGTCAGAAACAGGGAGCTGTAAGAGAGGTTAGATAGAGAGCAGAGACAGGTGAAGATGAGTTCCCATGTGTGGCCATCTTTTTGAGTGGCTGCAGAACACCATTGAGAGAGGCTGAAGGTGGAAGTGAAAGATAGAAATTTAGTGGTAGCTGAGAGGGAAGTGTCAATGGGGATGTTGGAGTTTCCCATGATTTTAGTGGGGATGTCAGTGGAGAGGAAATGAAGTAGCCAGGTGGTGAAATGATAGAAAAGATGGGGCTGGCCCTGGAAGGCAGTAAATGACAGTCAGCTGGTGGTTGGAGGGGGAGTAGAGGCGCAAAGAGTGCATCTCAAAGGAAGAGAGGGTAACAGAGAATGGCAGTGGCATTTGGGTGAAGGAGCAGTTATCTCACAGGAGAAAAACAACTCCTCCACCATGCTTGCTGCTGGGGTGGGGTGTTTGAGAAAGATGGAATCCACCATATGAAAGTACAGCTGGAGACGCTGTGTCAGAGGGGGTGAGACAGGTTTCAGTGATAGCGAGGAAGGAAAATTTGTTAGTAATAAAAAGATCATGGATGTAGGAAAATTTGTTGAGGCAGAGCGAGCTTTCCATAGAGCTCTTGTTAGTGGGACTGGGAAAGCAGGGGCTGGAAGAATGGGTATAAGGTTATAGCAGTCATGGAAATTTGTGATAAAGCATGGATGGGAGGTAGAAATGACTTTGGGAATGTGGTGGGGAGACCCAGATTTGGAGAAATATCACCGGCAGTGAGGAGGAGCAGAGAGAGTGTTAGTAGGTGGGAGGAGGAGAGGACATGAGGGGGCTGTGTGTTTGGAGACAGAGGATTGTTTGTTGAGGAACAGTTCTGAGGAGGAGGTGAGATGGATGGGGAGGATGGAGGGACAAATAAGCAGATTTTTACTAGGTGTAGTGATTAGGGGGGGTTAGTAGAAAGTGAAGGATTATAGGGGTGAGAGTGGAAACAAACAGAAACATTGTTTATGGTGACTATCCAGTTACCTTCAGTTCCCTTCTGGTTCAATTCTTGATTAATTCATAGCTCCACACACTTCTATGATGCACTTATGTGATGCACTGGACATACTGACATCTTGCAGACGTATGGTTTGCAATATATTTGCTAGAAAGTGCATTCCGGTGTGGAGCAGAAGAGAGTGGTCTGTACTCATCTTGGTCAGATAATTAAGAGTGAGCCAGATGCAAAATGATCAAGGCAGAGTAAACAAGGTCATAAATAACATTGGGGGTATAGCAGGAGTTAGTTGAAAAACATACTGAGTTAATGAAAGAACAGAGGTAGGCCTCTTTCACATTTCAGTGTCTCCGGTACGTGTACTGACAGTTTTCTCACGTACCGGAGACACTGACACACGTAGACCCATTCAAATGAATAGGTCTATGCACATGTCTCCGTGTTTTCACGGACCATGTGTCCGTGTTGAAAACATGGAGATATGCCCGCTTATCTCCGGCAGCATGTACAGCAATACGTCCTGCACACATGCACACGGAGAACAGTGTGCTCTCTTCTCCTGGTGCACGTACCACCCGCAGGAGAGATAGTGCTACAGTAAGCACTGTCCCCCCTGCGTGTGGTGCTGAAGGCGGCATTCATCTCTTCTCCCCTGCAGGAGAGAAGAGATGAAAGATCAAGTTTTTGTTCTTTTTTGTTAAAAATAAAGTTTGCTGGTGACCTCCCGCTTCCCATCCCCAGTGCGCCGAATGATAATGAAAATGAAACTGAGAACCATCATGTTTCCTGACCATGTGTAATGCATTGACCCCTTCCTGATTGGTGACGTCACCGCTGTGGTCTGCTTTATGGCCGGCGCTGACACAGTCAGTGCAGGAAGCTCTGAGCAGCAGCGCGCAACCCTGTGGACGCCGGGGGATGTGACAGACATCAGAATGTGAGTATGTACTGTTTTTTTTTTTACTTTTACAATGGTAGCCAGGGTAAATATCGGGTTACCAAGCGCGGCCCTGCGCTTAGTATCCCGATATTTACCCTGGTTACAAGTGAACACATCGCTGGATCGGCGTCACACACACCGATCCAGCGATGACAGCGGGTGATCTAGCGACGAAATAAAGTTCTGGACTTCTAGCTCCGACCAGCGATATCACAGCGGGATCCAGATCGCTGCTGCGTGTCAAACACAATGAGATCGCTATCCAGGACGCTGCAACGTCACGGATCGTCGTTGTTCTCGCTGCAAAGTCGCTTAGTGTGAAGGTACCTTAAGGGATTAAAATGGATCAGATTGAATGGCTGACCATCCATTTTAAGATTCATTTCCCATAGAAGTTAATGTAAAAAAACTCCAATAAAATGCTCATTCCATCTGCAATTCATTTGTTTTTTTTCACAGAAAAAAAAATTGTACAAAACTTGCTTTTTTTATCTGTTCAAAAAATGGATAGCAAAAGAAGAAGATGCAAACTGGTGACACTTTGGAAAAAATAAAACCCAAACGAATTAGTTCTGTAAATGAAAATTGTACTTTGTTTATTATGCTCCCTAAATGGGTCATAAAATTGGAAATAAAATCTGTCATGTAAACACAGCCTCAGATAGATAGACTGTAGACAGAATCCGCACAGCAGACATTTATCACCCAGCTATGGCATAGGATATAAACGTCTGATCACTAGTGTTGAGCATTCCGATACTGCAAGTATCGGGTATCGGCCGATACTTGCTGTATCGGAATTCCGATACCGAGATCCGATATTTTTGTGGTATCGGGTATCGGTATCGAAACAACATTAATGTAAAAATGTGTAAAAGAAAGAATTAAAATAAAAAATATTGCTATACTCACCTCTCCGACGCAGCCTGCACCTTACCGAGGGAAGCGGCAGCGTTCTTTGTTTAAAATTCGCGCTTTTCTTTCCTTTACTGAAGTCCCGGCTTGTGATTGGTCGCGTGCCGACCATGTGGCCGGGACGCAACCAATCACAGCAAGCCGTGACGTAATTTCAGGTCCTTCAGGATTTTAAAATTACGTTCCGGCGTTGTGATTGGTTGCGTCGCAGTCACATGGGCAACGCAACCAATCACAGCAAGCCGTGACATAATTTCAGGTCCTTAAGGATTTTAAAATTACGTCCCGGCTTTGTGATTGGTTGCGTCGCAGTCACATGGGAGACGCAACCAATCACAAGCTGTGACGTCACGGGAGGCTGGACACGCGCGCATTTTAAAATGGGCGCGTGTCCAGCCTCCCGTGACGTCCCGGCTTGTGATTGGTTGCGTCGCGGTCAACCAATCACAAGCCGGGAGGCTGGACACGCGCGCATTTTAAAAATTTTAAACTTTTTTTTTTGCCTATTTTTTAGCTTTTAGCATCAATACAATTTATTTGCCTTTCTGGTATGCAAAAGACAAAAAAATCAAAGTTTACACAACCAATTAACCCCTTCACCCCCAAGGGTGGTTTGCACGTTAATGACCGGGCCAATTTTTACAATTCTGACCACTGTCCCTTTATGAGGCTATAACTCTGGAACGCTTTGACGGATCTTGGCGATTCTGACACTGTTTTCTCGTGACATATTGTACTTCATGTTTGTGGTAAAATTTATTCGATATAACTTGCGTTTATTTGTGAAAAAAATGGAAATTTGGCGAAAATTTTGAAAATTTTGCAATTTTCCAACTTTGAATTTTTATGCCCTTAAATCACAGACATATGTCCCGCAAAATACTTAATAAGTAACATTTCCCACATGTCTACTTTACATCAGTACAATTTTGGAACCAAAATTTTTTTTTGTGACGGAGTTATAAGGGTTAAAAGTTGACCAGCAATTTCTCATTTTTACAACACCATTTTTTTTAGGGACCACATCTCATTTGAAGTCATTTTGAGGGGTCTATATGATAGAAAATACTCAAGTGTGACAACATTCTAAAAACTGCACCCCTCAAGGTGCTCAAAACCACATTCAAGAAGTTTATTAACCCTTCAGGTGTTTCACAGGAATTTTTGGAATGTTTAAATAAAAATGAACATTTAACTTTTTTTCACACAAAATTTATTTCAGCTCCAATTTGTTTTATTTTACCAAGAGTAACAGGAGAAAATGGACTCCCAAAGTTGTTGTACAATTTGTCCTGAGTACGCTGATACCCCATATGTGGGGGTAAACCACTGTTTGGGCGTATGGCAGAGCTCGGAAGGAAAGGAGCGCCATTTGACTTTTCAATGCAAAATTGACTGGAATTGAGATGGGACGCCATGTTGCGTTTGGAGAGCCCCTGATGTGCCTAAACACTGAAACCCCCTACAAGTGACACCATTTTGGAAAGTAGACCCCCTAAGGAACTTATCTTGATGTGTGGTGAGCACTTTGACCCACCAAGTGCTTCACAGAAGTTTATAATGCAGAGCCGTAAAAATAAAAAATCATATTTTTTCACAAAAATGATCTTTTCGCCCCCAATTTTTTATTTTCCCAAGGGTAAGAGAAGAAATTGGACCCAAAAAAATGTTGTGCAATTTGTCCTGAGTACGCTGATACCCCAAATGTGGGTGTAAACCATTGTTTGGGCGCATGGCAGAGCTTGGAAGGGAAGGAGCGCCATTTGACTTTTCAATGCAAAATTGACTGGAATTGAGATGGGACGCCATGTTGCGTTTGGAGAGCCCCTGATGTGCCTAAACATTGAAACTCCCTACAAGTGACACCATTTTGGAAAGTAGACCCCCTAAGGAACTTATCTAGATGTGTGGTGAGCACTTTGACCCACCAAGTGCTTCACAGAAGTTTATAATGCAGAGCCGTAAAAATAAAAAATCATATTTTTTCACAAAAATGATCTTTTCGCCCCCAATTTTTTATTTTCCCAAGGGTAAGAGAAGAAATTGGACCCCAAAAAATGTTGTGCAATTTGTCCTGAGTACGCTGATACCCCATATGTGGGTGTAAACCATTGTTTGGGCGCATGGCAGAGCTTGGAAGGGAAGGAGCGCCATTTGACTTTTCAATGCAAAATTGACTGGAATTGAGATGGGACGCCATGTTGCGTTTGGAGAGCCCCTGATGTGCCTAAACATTGAAACTCCCTACAAGTGACACCATTTTGGAAAGTAGACCCCCTAAGGAACTTATCTAGATGTGTGGTGAGCACTTTGACCCACCAAGTGCTTCACAGAAGTTTATAATGCAGAGCCGTAAAAATAAAAAATCATATTTTTTCACAAACATGATCTTTTTGCCCCCAATTTTTTATTTTCCCAAGGGTAAGAGAAGAAATTGGACCCCAAAAAATGTTGTGCAATTTGTCCTGAGTACGATGATACCCCATATGTGGGTGTAAACCATTGGGCGCATGGCAGAGCTTGGAAGGGAAGGAGCGCCATTTGACTTTTCAATGCAAAATTGACTGGAATTGAGATGGGACGCCATGTTGCGTTTGGAGAGCCCCTGATGTGCCTAAACATTGAAACTCCCTACAAGTGACACCATTTTGGAAAGTAGACCCCCTAAGGAACTTATCTAGATGTGTGGTGAGCACTTTGACCCACCAAGTGCTTCACAGACGTTTATAATGCACAGCCGTAAAAATAAAAAATCATATTTTTTCACAAAAATGATCTTTTTGCCCCCAATTTTTTATTTTCCCAAGGGTAAGAGAAAAAATTGGACCCCAAAAAATGTTGTGCAATTTGTCCTGAGTACGATGATACCCCATATGTGGGTGTAAACCATTGTTTGGGCGCATGGCAGAGCTTGGAAGGGAAGGAGCGCCATTTGACTTTTCAATGCAAAATTGACTGGAATTGAGATGGGACGCCATGTTGCGTTTGGAGAGCCCCTGATGTGCCTAAACATTGAAACTCCCTACAAGTGACACCATTTTGGAAAGTAGACCCCCTAAGGAACTTATCTAGATGTGTTTTGAGAGCTTTGAACCCCCAAGTGTTTCACTACAGATTATAACGCAGAGCCGTGAAAATAATTTTTATTTTTTTTCTCAAAAATGATTTTTTAGCCCCCAGCTTTGTATTTTTACAAGGGTAACAGAATAAATTGGACCCCAAAATTTGTTTTCCAATTTGTCCTGAGTACGCTGATACCCCATATGTGGGGGGGAACCACTGTTTGGGCGCATGACAGAGCTCGGAAGGGAAGGAGCGCCATTTGGAATGCAGACTTAAATGGATTGGTCAGCAGCCGTCACGTTGCATTTGCAGAGCCCCTGATGTACCCAAACAGTACAAACCCCCCACAAGTGACCCCATATTGGAAACTAGACCTCCCAAGGAACTTATCTAGATGTGTTTTGAGAACTTTGAACCCCCAAGTGTTTCACTAAAGTTTATAGCGCAAAGCCGTGAAAATAAAAATTCTTTTTTTATTTTCACAAAAATGATTTTTTAGCCCCCAGTTTTGTATTTTCACAAGGGTAACAGGATAAATTAGACCCCAAAAGCTGTTGTCCAATTTGTCCTGAGTACGCTGATACCCCATATGTGGGGGGGAACCACTGTTTGGGTGCATGACAGAGCTCGGAAGGGAAGGAGCGCCATTTGGAATGCAGCCTTAAATGGATTGGTCTGCAGTCGTCACGTTGCATTTGCAGAGCCCCTGATGTACCCAAACAGTACAAACCCCCCACAAGTGACCCCATATTGGAAACTAGACCTCCCAAGGAACTTATCTAGATGTGTTGTGAGAACTTTGAACCCCCAAGTGTTTCACTACAGTTTATAACGCAGAGCCGTGAAAATAAAACATCTTTTTTTTCCCACAAAAATGATTTTTGCCCCCCAAATTTTTATTTTCCTAAGGATAACAAGAGAACTTGGACCCCAGAAGTTGTTGTTCAATTTGTCCCGAGTACGCTGATAACACATATGTTGGGGTAAACCCCTTTTTGGGCGCACGGGAGAGCTCGGAAGGGAAGGAGCACTGTTTTACTTTTTCAACGCAGAATTGGCTGGAATTGAGATTGGACGCCATGTCGCGCTTGGAGAGCCCCTGATGTGCCTGGACAGTGGAAACTCCCCAATTCTACCTGAAACCCTAACCCAAACACACCCCTAACCCTAATCCCAACGGTAACCCTAACCACACCCCTAGCCCTGACACACCCATAATTCTAATCCCAACCCTAATCCAAACGTAAATGTAATCCAAACCCTAACCCTAACTTTAGCCCCAACCCTAACTTTAGCCCCAACCCTAACTTTACCTCCAACCCTAACCCTAACCCTACCCCTAACCCTAACCCTAAACGTGACTGAAATACGTGGCACTGAAATACGTGGCACTGAAATACGTGGCACTGAAATACGTGGCACTGAAATACGTGGCACTGAAATACGTGATACGTGGCACTTAAATACGTGGCACTGAAACACGTGGCACTGAAATACGTGATACGTGGCACTTAAATACGTGGCACTGAAATACGTGGCACTGAAATACGTGGCACTGAAATACGTGGCACTGAAATGCGTGGCACTGAAATACGTGGCACTGAAATATGTGATACGTGGCACTTAAATACGTGGCACTGAAACACGTGGCACTGAAATACGTGATACGTGGCACTGAAATACGTGGCACTGAAATACGTGGCACTGAAATACGTGGCACTGAAATACGTGCAACTGAAATACGTGGTACTAAAATATGTGGCACTGAAATACGTGATACGTGGCACTGAAATATGTGATACGTGGCACTGAAACACGTGGCACTGAAATACGATACGTGGCACTGAAATACGTGGCACTGAAATACGTGGCACTGAAATACGTGGCACTGAAATACGTGGCACTGAAATACGTGGCACTGAAATACGTGGCACTGAAATACGTGGCACTATGACTGTCAGAAAATGTTCATTAAACGGTTAGGGGTGAGGTTAGGGGTAGAGTTAGGGTTAGGGTTTGGATCCCTTTATCATCTTGATGGTGGTGGGTGGCTTTTCAGTGTGTTTTCTGTTTTTTTTTCGATAAAAATGCATGCGTTTTTAACGCAAACAAACGCATGTGCTTAAAAACGCAAGAAAATACTGCAGGTTGTATTTCTGAAAATGAATGCATGCAGAAAAAAACCGCATGCGTTTGAAAACGCGACCAAACGCGTACAAAAAACCGCATGCGTTTTCAATGTTAAATATAGGGAAAAAACGCATGCGTTTTTTTGTGCAAAAAACGCTGCAGACAAAAACGCAAGTGTGAAACCAACGACGCTTTTTATAGCAAAAAAGTTTTTGCGTCTCCACATTTTGAGACCTATAATTTTTCCACATTTTGCTCCACAGAGTCATGTGAGGTCTTGTTTTTTGCGGGACGAGTTGACGTTTTTATTCGTAACATTTTCGGACACGTGACCGTTTTTGATCGCTTTTTATTCCGATTTTTGTGAGGCAGAATGACCAAAAACCAGCTATTCATGAATTTCTTTTGGGAGAGGCGTTTATACCGTTCCGCGTTTGGTAAAATTGATAAAGCAGTTTTATTCGTCGGGTCAGTACGATTACAGCGATATCTCATTTATATCATTTTTTTATGTTTTGGCGCTTTTATACGATAAAAACTATTTTATAGAAAAAATAATTATTTTGGTATCGCTTTATTCTCAGGACTATAACTTTTTTATTTTTTTGCTGATGATGCTGTATGGTGGCTTGTTTTTTGCGGGACAAGATGACGTTTTCAGCGGTGCCATGGATATTTATATCAGTCTTTTTGATCGCGTGTTATTCCACTTTTTGTTCGGCGGTATGGTAATAAAGCGTTGTTTTTTGCCTCGTTTTTTTTTTTTTCTTACGGTGTTTACTGAAGGGGTTAACTAGTGGGGCAGTTTTATAGGTTGGGTCGTTACGGACGCGGCGATACTAAATATGTGTACTTTTATTGTTTTGTTTTTTTATTTAGATAAAGAAATGTATTTATGGGAATAATATATATATTTTTTTTATTATTTATTTAGGAATTTTTTTTTTTATTTTTTTTTTACACATGTGGAAAAAATTTTTTTTTACTTTTTTACTTTGTCCCAGGGGGGGACATCACAGATCATTGATCTGGCAGTGTGCACAGCACTCTGCCAGATCGACAATCTGCTGTGCAGGGCTGCAGGCTTACCAAGTGTCTGCTCTGAGCAGACACTCGGTAAGCCACCTCCTTCCCTGCAGGACCCGGATGCCGCGGCCATCTTGGATCCGGGACCTGCAGCCAGGAAGGAGGTAGGAGACTCTCGCAGCAACGCGATCACATCGCGTTGCTCCGGGGGTCTCAGGGAAGCCCGCAGGGAGCCCCCTCCCTGCGCGATGCTTCCCTATACTATACCGCCGGTACACTGCGATCATGTTTGATCGCGGTGTGCCGGGGGTTAATGTGCTGGGGGCGGTCCATGACCGCTCCTGGCACATAGTGCCGGATGTCAGCTGCGATATGCAGCTGACACCCGGCCGCGATCGGCCGCGCTCCCCCCGTGAGCGCCGCTGATCGGTGATGACGTACTATCCCGTCGGCGGTCATACGGGCCCACCCCACCTCGACGGGATAGTACGTCAAATGTCGGGAAGGGGTTAAACAAACAAAAAAAACATTTTTTCACAGATGCGTTCACTTTAAAATTTGATAACAAAATTGACAAAATTATTTTATGGACAATTGGTCCCAGACAAAAAATGAACATGCAAACATACCCATAGACTATGAGTATGTGTTTTATCTATGAAAGTCATGGATAGAACACTTAGGCCGGCGTCACACTAGTGAGTTTTACGGACGTATGAGAGGTGCAGAAAATACGGTTTGCATACGGTACAATGATTCTCTATGGCCCAGCTCCTATCTGCCGTATTTTACTGATCCGTATTATATGGTCTTGTATGGCCATAGAAAATCGCAGCATGCTGCGTTTGTCACCGTATTGCGCAAAAAAAAATTGCCAATGAAAGTCTATGGGGGCGAGAAATATACGGATTACACATGGACCATGCGTGTGACTTGCGAGAAATACGCAGCGGTGTTCTATAGAAAAGCCGGTAATTCAGTGCGGTGTACAGTAAAATCACACCGACAGAATAGAATAGAATAGGTAGAATAAATGTCTACACATAGAATAGGTATATACAGTATATATATATATATATATATATATATATATATATATATATATATGTATATATGTCAGTGAGACACATATATATTTTTCATATTTTTTTTTCCATATTTTTCGGACTATAAGACACACCGGACTATAAGACGCACCCAAGTTTTAGAGGTGGAAAATAGGGAAAAAAATATTTGAAGCAAAAAAATGTGGTAAAATATTTAATAACATACTATTATATGTGGTGTTATTATATATAATAGTATGTTATTATGTTGGAAGCTGTGGGACCAGTGTGGTGTCTGTAAAGTACTATATGAAGATGCTGGAGGGTGAGTATAAGAATGGGGGCACAGGGCTTATAGTGAAAGCACCACTCCAGCACTGCAAAATAACACTGGAGTGCTGCTTTAAAATCCCATGGGAGAACTATAACCCCCAGCATGTCCTGCAGATCCTATGACATGCTGGGAGTTATAGTTCACCAAAGGAGTGGCATAGTGCTTTATTGTGTTTTGGAAAGACTAACCTCTTAATTGTGGCAGCCAGCCAGCCTGTGGTGAGGTAAAAGCATCCCATAACTGCACACAGAGCCCTCCCTCTTGTTGCCTTTCCACAGCACAGGTAATGGAAGCCAGCAGATTCTAGTGTTGGAGTCTGAAGGACCTGTGATGATGTCAAGAAGAGGGAGGGCTCTGTGCTGCCATGTGATGCTCCAGCCCGCCCACTTCTGACACCATCACAGGTCCTCCTTGTGCACACTCTGCACAGCACTCAGCTCCAGCCCAGGTATGCAGTGATCTCCTCCCCCCGGACCCTGCTGCTGCTGTCTCCTCCTCCCTTGGACACACGGATCTCCCCAGCTGCTGCAGGAATCAGCGCTGAGGAAACCATGTGTGTCCCTGCTTAAGTGCAGTATTTATTTGCTGCTCCCAGCTCAGGGCTCAGCTGATAGGTGGGCGGGGAGCAGCTAATGAATATTCACTGCACTTAATCATCGGGACCACATGGTTTCCCCAGCAGCTGATTCCCGGCAGTGGGGACATTTTTCTGCCTCCTGAAGTGGGATAACATTGCGATCCCACTCACTGCTGACCCCCTCCCCAAATGCTACATCCCTACCATAAGACGCACCCACACTTTCCTCCCAAATTTGGAGGGAAAAAAGTGCGTCTTATGGTCAGAAAAATACGGTATATATATATAATTCAATTGCCGGCTTTTGCTATCTCCTTCCCAAACCCAACATGATATGACACATGGTTTACATACAATAAACCATCTCATATCCCTTTTTTTTGATATTCCACACTACTAATGTTAGTAGTGTGTATGTGCAAAATTTGTGCGCTCTAGCTATTAAATTAAAGGGTTAAATCACGGAAAAAATTGGCTTGGGCTCCTGCGCAATTTTCTTCACCAGAGTGGTAAAGCCAGTGACTGAGGGCAGATATTAATAGCCTAGTGAGAGCCCATGGTTATTGGCCCCCCTGGCTAAAAACATCTGCCCCCAGCCACCCCTGAAAAGTGGAAGACACGCCTATTCTGGCACTTAGCCTCTCTCTTCCCACTCCTGTGTAGCAGTGGGATATGGGGTAATGAAGGGTTAATGTCACCTTGCTATTGTAAGGTGACATTAAGCCGGTTTAATAATGGAGAGGCGTCAATTATGACACCTATCCATTATTAATCCAATAGTACAAAATGGTTAATAAAACACACACACACACATTATCACAAAGTACTTTAATGAAATAAAGACACAGGGTGTTGTAATGTTTTATTATTCTCTTAATCCACCTGAAGACCCTCATTCTCTAAAAAAGGAAAAATAAAAAATCAATTAATATTAATATCTGCCCTCAGTCACTGGCTTTACCACTCTGGCGGAGAAAATTGTGTGTGAGCACACGCCAATTTTTTCCGCGATTTAACCCTTTAATTTAATAGCTAGTGCGCCCAAATTTTGCACATACACACTACTAACATTACTAGTGTGGAATATGCAAAAAAAAGGGATATGAGATGGTTTACTGTATGTTAACCATGTCTCATATCATGTCGGGTTTGGGAAGGAGATAGCAAAAGCCGGCAATTGAATTACCGGCTTTTATGCTAGCTAGCGCTGAATTAAATATAAATACAGTATATATATATATATATATATATATATATATATATATATATATATATATACTGTATATATATATATATATATATATATATATATATATATATATATATATATATATATACACTCACCGGCCACTTTATTAGGTACACCATGCTAGCAACGGGTTGGACCCCCTTTTGCCTTCAGAACTGCCTCAATTCTTCGTGGTATAGAATCAACAAGGTGCTGGAAGCATTCCTCAGTGATTTTGGTCCATATTGACATGATGGCATCACACAGTTGCCGCAGATTTGTTGGCTGCACATCCCAAAGATGCTCCATACAAGGCAGGATGGATCCATGCTTTCATGTTGTTTACGCCAAATTCTGACCCTACCATCCGAATGTCGCAGCAGAAATCGAGACTCATCAGACCAAGCAACGTTTTTCCAATCTTCTACTGTCCAATTTCGATGAGCTTGTACAAATTGTAGCCTCAGTTTCCTGTTCTTAGCTGAAAGGAGTGGTACCCGGTGTGGTCTTCTGCTGCTGTAGCCCATCTGCCTCAAAGTTCGACGCACTGTGCGTTCAGAGATGCTCTTAGGCCTACCTTGGTTGTAACGGGTGGCGATTTGAGTCACTGTTGCCTTTCTATCAGCTCGAACCAGTCTGCCCATTCTCCTCTGACCTCTGGCATCAACAAGGCATTTCCGCCCACAGAACTGCCGCTCACTGGATTTTTTTTCTTTTTCGGACCATTCTCTGTAAACCCTAGAGATGGTTGTGCGTGAAAATCCCAGTAGATCAGCAGTTTCTGAAATACTCAGACCAGCCCTTCTGGCACCAACAACCATGCCACGTTCAAAGGCACTCAAATCACCTTTCTTCCCCATACTGATGCTCGGTTTGAACTGCAGGAGATTGTCTTGACCATGTCTACATGCCTAAATGCACTGAGTTGCCGCCATGTGATTGGCTGATTAGAAATTAAGTGTTAACAAGAAGTTGGACAGGTGTACCTAATAAAGTGGCCGGTGAGTGTATATCTTAATGACATATATATATATAGATACTGTATATATGTTTTAACGAACATTTGAGCACATAACTCCATTAGATGTCGGTTTTGCAAGCCCGCGAGAAAATCTCGCAGTACGGATGCCATACGGATTACATACGGAGGATGACATGCGCAAAATACGCTGACACACCCTGCCTACAGATGACATATGGATCACTATTTTGGGAACATTTCTGCGTATTACGGCCATAAAAAACAGACCGTATTTTCATACGCCTTAAGGCAAACCTAGACCCATCTGCACGAGGACTTACAATTACAATTGGTTCTTGATTGACTTGTTTTGGCTTGCAGTATATTATATCTATTATTCATTCTTTTTTAGCTTAAATTGCTTTTTTTGTATTATTACTATTGGTCTTTGGTAAAGGAAAATTATAAAATCCCGCATAAATACATAAAATAGTGGTTGTTAGAATACATATAGGTTACTTTTCTGTCTGTAGAAAGTTGAATTATGAGAAAGTAAATTCTGGGTCAGCATCTGGTGTGCCCTGTGGTTGCACCATTGGTTAAATGTCTCGCCGTAGGTAGGCCACCCAGCTTGTTTGCTATCTAAAAAGTCAGATACTTGGAAGAAGGGGAATGTAGATTCAGGTTGAGAACATATAAAATATCAGATTAGTAGATAATACTGTAAAACAAGATTGTAAATTTGTGTTTCACTGATTACAGATAATGGAGGACTCGTGCTATATCTTCTATTAGATATACCTAATTTTCTTTTTTTTTAAGGACCAAGTCAACATGTATAAAAATACAATTTTTCTCAGCCTGTTTTCAGTCGGAGTCTAAACCAAATTATGCAATAGAAATCTTCTCTGATATTTGCTTTATGGATGTGTTTAACTTTTCACTTTTACTTGAAGGGTTTTGGTGTAGATATGAAGCAGTATACTTTTTATAGGTCAGAAAACTTGGATTCCAAGCTAAAAATGTAATACATGCATTTCTTCATGCTTACCATACAAGTCTATTGGGAAGAAATGTACCCCCCGAAAAAAAAAAAAAAAACAAAGCAAAAAAAAAGACCAACTAAACAGCGTCTGTAAATGCGCAGTGGACTTGAGTTTTCATGAAATCGCTTCAATTTTGCTTGGACTGGTAAACACAGCAGATTTTTTGCACAAATATTGCAGCATTTACGCTTTGTAGGAACATGGTCATATGCTGTTCGAAAGTGGCCATTTAGTGGAAGCCTACAATCACACATTTCATGCTGAAGTCCAAAGGGATTCCTGAAGTCTCCTAAAATATTCAGCCTCTAATTATCTCATATAATCCTAGTTAGGCTGGGGCTTCATTTCTCCATCTTCTCCATTGTCTCAGTCCGCTGATGTGGGACTGTACTCAGATGACATCCGATTGCAATCCAATGTTTCACACATACTCACAGATTTGTATGGGTGCGGGTCATCTGAATTCCAGAGCCACTTGCTGAATGCTACAATTGAAATAGATCTGCACTGCCCCATAGTATAACATTGGTCAAAGTGATATCTGATAAAACATTGGATAGCGCCCGGCTGTGTTATACACGCTCATATGAGAGCGCTCAAACGCAAAAAAAGAAGACTGATTTTCATCAGTGTGCTGGATAATATTTTCATCAGTGTTTGGTCTTGTCTTGTAACAGAAAAAAATTGAATTTTTTTCCACTTATTTTAATGTGTAGCATATGCATGGTAACTGTGAGCTATTCATGCGATGACTTTTTTGCTGATTTTGATATGTTATTCAGATGAAAAACAATCTGCTAAAAACACAGATTTGTGAACAGCATCATTGACTGTAGTGGGTATATTTTCTGTCCTCGAAAAACACAGATAGAACATGTCAAATGGACAGCAGAATGAGGACTTGGGTCTATTGCACATGTTGTGCCTTGCAGCATGCGTCCTAAAATCAGCCCATGGTGATGCCCAATGGTCACTCAATTTGGTTGCAAAATGGAGCATCGAAAAGGCATCACCACGGTCAAAGTTTCAGATTAATGCAGCAAAATGCATCATGTGTGATCACCCTCCGACCTGACAGTTTCCCCATAGCTTTTATGACTGTTATTATTGTTAGCTCATTCTTGTAAGTTCGCCTTCTAGTTTAACCACCTCAAAATTAAATGTCCATCTTGTCATAATTCATACTGAAATTCATTAAACTAAATGAGAACAAGGGGAACAAAGTTTTAACTGCTGTGAAATGCGATGTGCTACCAGAACGGAATTAGAAGCGATAATTAAATAATTTCCACTGTGAAAAACAGGGCTCACGTGTGAACAGACACACACTACAAATCAGACCACACAGTAAGTGTGTAATGGTCCACTACAATGACAATGACACCTCCAAGGTTCGGAGTAGGGTACCTGACCTTATAAAGTGTAAGGACAATATGCATATAGTCTGTGGAGTCATAATTAAATCTACCTAAAATTTTAAGCATGTTAAAAGTGATCATACAAAATAATAAATTACTTATATTTCAGATTCAACTTCACAAATTACTAAGCTAGAAGAATTCTGTACATGAACAGTGACTGCAGAAAGAGGTCAGATCTATCAGCCACACTCTATATCAAGAACTGGAGCACATGTTTATAAAGCTATGATCCTTGTTAAAGACTGGTAATTGCATTAACCCCAATAAACCCTGCTAGGAGGATAATGTCTATTGCACATTACCATAAGCTGAGCTTCTAGACATGGATGGTTACTAGTCACAGAGAAACGGCATGTTATGAAAGTGTAAATGAGAAATATAGATGTAAATTACTGTAGATGTTAATGATAAATCCAAAATAATTTTCAAGAACTAATAATTTGTTGCTTGTACTTTATTATTCATTAATTCTCATATAAACGTGTAGCTGCAATTTATGCATGTATGTATACACGCTATGGAGATATGAAAATCACAGAACTGATAGATATCTTAATGATATGCAGTTAGTAAAAAGTGGAAACAAAATTTTCAAAACATTGATTTATTCAGTTTCAAGTATAAGGCCCATACTTACATACCTTGGCTGCTATCAATGAGGTCATTAACGGTTGTCTGAGAAATGTTACGCCAAGCTGAATGCACTTCAGTCATCAAGATCCCCGGCTGGCAGCCCCTATGTAATTGATGATCAATGATGTCCCAGATGTGGTCAGTCAGAGCCAAGTCTGAAGACACATGCAGACCATGGTAACACGTTTACGCCATGCAGGCTGATCATATTAGCACATGTAACATATGGACTGGCAAATGGCTTCTGGCACACTATGGAGAAATGGCTTCTGGTTCTACAATTGAGCAATTGTGTATTACAAGAGAAATTATACATCTCATATCAAACTCCAGGAGTCAGTGTCTTCACAAACCATCAGAAGGCATTTGCATGGCATTGGGCTACGAGTAAGACATCTCAAGAGACATTTAACAACACAGCAATGCCAGACCACACACTGCTTGTGGTGCCTGCAAGGTCTAAATGTGCTACTATGGCCTGCAACATCTCTGGACTTGACCCCCATAAATTACATTTGGGATGTCATTTGTTGGCAATTGCAAAGGGAGCTGCCAGCAGCATATTATGATGATTTTCATGTCCAAGATCATTCGTTGTAGACGTACGTTTCTTAGACAATCATTGATAGCACACTAAAGCAAGTAAATGTGGGTAAGAGCTCGTTCCCACTTGCAATGTATTTGGATTAGTGCAATCCAATAAAAAAATTGGATTGCACTCTGCCAAATGTTAACCTATGGGCCAGCTCACAACTGCAATTATTTTCTCATGCCGATGTGGCAATGTGTGCTTCATGGTGCATAGCTGAGCTCAGTGAGTTCACTGCAGTTCAATTTAATACGGTGAACTCACTGAGCTCAGCGTTGCACTGTGATACTTTTTCACGGTGATACGGGTGATCTCACTGAGGTCATCGCAGTTCAGGGGCAAGGCCCACAGCGAGTTAAGCTAGTAACATAGCCTCAGTGACAGGCAGTAACCTTGATGACATCACCACTAGTCACTGATGCTGCACTCGTAGCAGCTCATTCTCCCATGGTTTTCAGCCCTAAAGGTCACATCTTGGCACCGTCCAGGTTGAAAACCACTTATTGTAGACATGGATTCTGTAGGGGGACAGTATGATGGACAGGTGAGGGATATGGTTGTTTTTTTATTTTTGTTTTTTATAGGAGATCAGGGCTTCGATAGAATTGGTATTAGGTATTATTGTTGTTTATTATTTTCTGTTTTGTTTTTTTTTCAATGGACGAGGGCTTTAATGGAATGGGTGTAAAGTGAGTACTAATTTGTTTTTTATTTTTAAAGAAAGTGTAAAACTACGTGTATTTTTATTTAAAATAAAGGACTTTATTTTGGCTGTGTGTTTATTTACAATATGACTTTGGGGTTAGTAATGGAGACGTGGTGACCCCTCTATTCTTCATAACTTGCAATGATAAAGCTGAAAGCTGAGGGTTGCAGCCTGCAGCTGTCAGTTTTGCCCTCAGGTTAGCAAAAATAGTGGGGAATACATAACTTTTTTTTTTATTTATAGTGCAGGTGCCAGCTAATGAATTTTGCCATTAGCCACACCTGCTCTCGTTACTATTAGCGGCATCAGGTGTAGGCTGGGAGTAGTACTCTCTCATCAGCCGACGTCTCTGTGACCGGAGGTAAACGTTTTACCTCTGGTCACAGCTGCTGGCTTATGCTGTCATCAGATAGCAAGGGAGCCACAGCTCTCTGACCGGTGATATAATCTTACTGCTGACCTGAGCCTCTGATGTTTCTCACTTAGGAAACACCCAATGTTCGGGATGCCAAACAGTAACATGAACTTCCTGCTGTACAGACCCCAAACTTTACTGTTTGGGTTCGTCCATCTCTACTGATGAGTCAACATTAGAGATGAGCGAACCCAAGAAAGAGAGAGACAGACTTTTTCAGCCCCCTAACCCTTACTTTGATAATTTTACAGCACCAAAGTTATGTCCCTATTGACTTCTAAGGGGTTCGGGTTCCGGGAGAGTTCTAGTACCCGAATCAGACTTTTGACTAAAGTTACATCAAGCAGATTCACTCGTGTTCAATAGAGGGCAGCGCTTTGGACACAGCAAACATGGGCTAAGTCCAAAGTGCTCCTACTTCCATATCGTGGACACACGGCCTAAATGTACACACATAAATGGTCTTTTATTGCATTGTATTAAAGCAGAGCATTTCAATGGAAAATCTGCTGCTGTCTGCATATTGTTTTGTTTCATAATTTGATGAGTTTCTGCAATGATACATGTATGTGAGCATGCATGAATAAGTGTGAATTCTAGATCTAAAATTGCTGAAAATTTCAGTTTAGAAAACAGATCATAAAATTAGCACTAAATATGCAACTTGTGTACTTAGCCTTTGCCGTGAATTTTGATGCAGATTTGCAGCAGATCTTTAGGCCACAAGCATTTATCACCCACTCCTGGTTTTGGCTTACAAATACTGAAGTAAAAAAACTAACCAAATACTTAATGTGTGCACATGGCCTAAGAATGCATTCATTACAATCAGTCACACAATCTTGTAGGTGGAACAGCTTTTTCCCTCCAAAACAAGTGATGGTGTAGGGAAACAGTAAGACCTCGTACACACATTCAGCACTTGTTCAGTATTTTACTTCAGTATTTGTAAGCTAAAACCAGGAATGGGTGATAAATGCAGAAGTTGTGCATATGTTTCTGTTATACTTTTCATCTGATTTTCCCACTCCTGGTTTTGGCTTACAAATACTGAGGTAAAATACTGACCAAATACTGAAAGTGTGATTGTGGCCTAATGGGCACAGGACTGCTGCGGGTTTTTGGATGCTTAGATAGCATTTGGGAGGACGGCTACAGTTTTCTATAGCTGCATGTCTTGCTGTTGTTAGACAGCTGCAACAAATGCGGGGGTTGCCAAACAAACAGGAAATCCCTGCATGTGTTGCAGCTGTCTAACAGCCGAGAGATATGCAGCCGGGACTTGGACATATTATTCGAACATGCCTAAGATACTCTGATAGCACCCGAGCATATTCGGATAACACCATATCGGAGCACGTTCGCGCATCACCAATAGTTATGCTTTAAATTGGAACCCAATGAGAGCTGAGCTGTATGATTCTTCCAATTGGAATATGTCCATTTTTTAACATTGAATGTGGCATCATATGAGAAATAAAAGACTGTAAAAACAAGAGTTGTTTTTACATTAAAAGTATTCTTGCCATCAAATTTAGCACAATTTGCTCTTAGAGAAACAAATTGAAGGGTAAATAAACTTCATGAAAGAAACACAAAGTAGTGATGACTGTGAAGAAGGCATTTGTTGTGATTATATCATAACCATGCATTACAGCGGGGTTGTGACATATGCAAATACAGCGTATTCATAGGCATGAAATATATTTAAAACGATTCTTTCCTGATGCCTTTGGATACACTATTCAGTGTGAACTGCGCATAGAAAAAAAGGCCATAGGAGAATTCTGATTATTCTGCAAGCACAGCTGCATCTTGTTCTGCAAAACGAGAGCTTCAGCTGGTGACAAGGAACTATGGAAGTTGACACCTCTGCTGGCGTTAATCCAAAACTGGAGAATGTTTTAGTCAGCCTGTGGCATGTGATACATATCATAATTGTTGATAACATATAATTAGGACAATCTAAGCCTTGTATAATGAATGCAATAAGTTACACTAAAAAGCGTGACTATACTTGGATAGACTCTCTTAGTCTTGGAGGTCTAAACTATAAAATTACATTTTACAAATAGTATAAGATGGAATCTTCCATTCGCAAACCATAGATTGGGATTGTGGTTGACATCTTAAACCACAGAATAAATTCACTTTCCTGTGTGAATATTCAGGGACAATATGTATATCTAATGAGAAGCCGGTAATAACTCTTCATGTGCCGTATATTAGATTTCCAAGCAGTTGCACAATCTTATTCAATTTATACGGCCAATTAAAGATGTCCACAATGTTCAGTTACCTTCTCCATTATTTATAATCAGCAACCTAAACGTCCTTATCCTTATATCATCTTCATATGGAAATGGCAACCAATTAGTGATAGTCTGAAAAGAGCATGTATATATCATTATTTTTATACTACTCCTGGGGGTCTCATCATACCAGTTATACAGTAATGGATTGGATGCATCATTCAAGATATTGGATTCCCTCAATATCTTCTAATGTGAACGGGATCAAAACATTTTAGCATAAGCTTGGGTATACAAATGTCCCCTAATGCTGCATATTCATTGCACTGAGTCTGATCTTTCTCTGCCAGGACGCGTTTTGCACTATGGACAAAGCTAAATTAAAAAAATTATAATAATAATCATAATATACACCCATAACCCAGTTACTAGATTTTCTCATATTTGGCTGAGCATTCCTCCAAAAAGTCTAAAGGTATCGTCACACTAAACGATAACGATAGCGATCCGTGACGTTGCAGCGTCCTGGCTAGCGATATCGTTTAGTTTGACACGCAGCAGCGATCTGGATCCTGCTGTGATATCGCTGGTCGTTGAACAAAGTTCAGAACTTTATTTGGTCGTCAGACCGGCGTGTATCGTCGTGTTTGACACCAAAAGCAACGATACCAGCGATGTTTTACACTGGTAACCAGGGTAAACATCGGGTTACTAAGTGCAGGGCCGCGCTTAGTAACCCGATGTTTACCCTGGTTACCAGTGTAAAATGTAAAAAAAACAAACAGTACATACTCACCTTCACGTCCCCGGCGTCCGCTTCCCACACTGACTGAGCGCCGTAAAGTGAAAGTGAAAGTACAGCACAGCGGTGACGTCACCGCTCTGCTGTTAGGGCCGGCGCTCAGTCAGTGCAGGAAGCGGATGCCGGGGGACGCGAATGTAAGTATGTACTGTTTGTTTTTTTTACATTTTACGCTGGTAACCAGGGTAAACATCGGGTTACTAAGCGCGGCCCTGCGCTTTGTAACCCGATGTTTACCCTGGTTACCCGGGGACCTTGGCATCGTTGGTCTGTGTGACAGCTCTCCAGCGATCAAACAGCGACGCTGCAGCGATCGGCATCGTTGTCTGTATCGCTGCAGCGTCGCTTAGTGTGACGGTAAGGCTGTATGTAATTATTGCTGAATCCTTCCTGCCTACTAAATTTGTAAGCTTTTAGGGAAAGACAGGCATGTTTGATAAATATTAAGTCATGGTTATTTGATGGGTGCACATGAATTGGCCAATTTGTGTGCTAACTACCTTAATTTTATAAATACCGTATATACTCGTGTATAAGCCGAGTTTTGCGCTGAAAAGGCCCCCCTCAGCTTATACACGAGTCACGGTCCCAGGAAGTCGGCGGAGGAAGTGGAGCGGCAGAGCTGCGGGTCACAGAGGCCGGTGCTGGTGGCTGTGGCTAAAGCCTGAGCCGCTGCTGTAATAGCGCACAGTACCAGCCACAGCCGCCGGCTGCCAGCACTCATCATACTCACCTACTGGCGTGCCCTCGGTGCTGGCACTGCATCTTGTTCCGGCCACCAGCATCTGCAGCTCTTCCAGTTGAGGGATCACATGGCCCCGCTCATTAAGGTAATGAATATGCATGCCTCTCCACTCCCATAGGTGTGGCGCATATTCATTTCCTTAATGAGCGGGGCCATGCAATTGCTCGGCAGGAAGTGCAGCTGGAAGCTGGAACAAGAAGCAGTGCCAACGAGGGAGCGCAGGCAGGTAAATAGGATGGGTTTTTTTTTAATAACAGGAATCATACATAGGGATAAGGGGATAAGGAGCCATGCACACCAGGACAGGGACTGGGGAGCCATACACACCAGGACAGGGACTGGGGAGCCATGCACACCAGGACAGGGACTGGGGAGCCTGTTGTGAATTCTGTTCTCGGGCTCCCTCCTGTGGTCATGAGTGGTACTGTGTGAGTTTGTTCTTGGGCTCCCTCTGGTGGCCTTTAGCGATATGGCTGGGCTCAGCTGCTTCATTTCCTTCTATGCTGGGCCTATTTAACTCACCTGGACCTTCATTTGTTGCCTGCTGTCGGTGTATTCAGTCCTGATTCTGAGCTCTCCTGAATATTCCTTGTGACCAGTCTCCTGCTGGAGAAGCTAAGTTTGCTTGTTCATTTTGCTCATTATTTCCTTGAAAACGTTTCTCAGTATATGATGAGTTCAGTCCAGCTTGCTTTTATGTGATTTTTTGCTTGCTGGTTAGTTCTGGGGTGCAGAGGGTGCCCCTCACATCGTGAGTAGGTGTGGGGGTTCTTGTATTCTCTGCGTGGTTTATTTTTGATAGTTTTTGTACTGACCGCACAGATTCCTATCTATTTTCTGTCTATCTAGTGTTAGCGTGCCTCATTTGCTAAACCTGTTTCATTTCTACGTTTGTATTTTCCCCTTAACTCACCGTTATTATTTGTGGGGGGCTGTCTATAACTTTGGGGTTATTTCTCTGAGGCAAGTGAGGTCTTTGCTTTCTCTCTAGGGGCAGTCAGTTTCTCAGGCTGTGAAGAGGCGTCTAGGTTTTTAGGTAACACTCCACGGCTGCCTTTAGTGTGTTGGATAGGATCAGGATTGCGGTCAGTATAGCTTCCACATCCCCAGAACTTGTCCTATCATTCTGGTTATATGTGTCAGGTCAGTTTTGAGATCCTACCACCGGATCATAACAGGAGCCATGCACATCAGGACAGGGACTGGGGAGCCATGCACACCAGGACAGGGACTTTGGAGCCATGCACACCAGGACAGGGACTGGGGAGCCTTGCATACAATGACAGGGACAGGGGAGCCATGCATAACACGATAGAGATGAGGTTGCATTGCATACCTAGCTTATACTCGAGTCAATAATCTTACCCTCGAGTCAATAATCTTACCTTGCTTTTCATGGCAAAAGTAGGTGCCTCGGCTTATACTCGCGTATATACGGTATATGCTATATAGTGGTAATGCAGTTTACATTTTGCATATGTTTTACGGTATACAGAATGCTGCTTTATTAATTATCTTTTTTTTACTATATTTTCTAGTAGTAGTATTAGTCTACTTTTCCATGATGAGTAGTTTGTGAGTTCTTGGTATTTGTGATTTTTGTATTAAGTAAATTAGGATATGCTGCTTTTGGTCACATTTTCCAGACTGCATTTTTTATCTCATCTCTTCTATTTTTGCCATGCATTAATTTAAAGCTGCTGTGTAGTGATGAATGAATATACTCGTTGCTCGGGTTTTCCTGAGCACGCTCGGGTGGTCTCCGAGTATTTACTAGTGTTCGGAGATTTCGCTTTCCTTGCCGCAGCTAGATGATTTGCGGCTATTAGACAGCTTGATTACATGTGGAGATTCCCTAGCAGGGGCTGACTGGCCCAGGTGGCAAAGAGGCAAATGCCCCCCGGGCCACTCCCCCAGCAGCTGTTCAGGGCCGGCTGCCTGGTGGTGGCTACAGCCACACAGCAAATAGTGCGCAGCCATGTCTGCTGTACTGTGACGTGGCTGGCAGCAGACACAGCCGCATCACAGTTAGCGCACACGTCTGCGCTGGGGCCAGGAGCTATGCTTGGCTGTCACCTTGATGGCTGCGCAGCTACTGCTCCCTTCATGTTCTCTATACTTCCAGGTTAGGTGTTGGGCATGCACGATGGCATCCTCACGCACACGCAGACATGACCCAGATGCTAGAAGCAGAGAGGCACTGCAGGGGAGCGACTGGTGAGGTAAGTATGAAGAACTTTTTTGTTTTCTTTATAAAATAAATTTAATGGTGGGTAACTGCAAGTTATGAAGTGGGGGGTGTAAGGAGGCTGCACATTATGGAATTTGGGGGTTAAAGGAGACTGCACATGATGGAGTGAGGGGGTAAGTGGGGCTGCACATGATGAAGGTTGAGTGGGGCTGCACATGATAGTTTAGTGGATAAAGGAGACTGCACATGATGAAGTGGGGAGAGTGGGGCTGTACATGATGGAATGGGGCAGCACATGATGATGTGGGGGTAAGGGGGATTGCGCATGATGAAGGGGTAGTGAAGGCTGCACATGAAGAGGGGGGTAAGGGGGACTGCACATGATGAAGTGGGGGGTAAGGTGATCTGCACATGAAGTGGGGGGTAATGGGGACTGCACATGATAAAGTGGAGTGTAAGATGGACTGCACATGAAGTGGGGGTAAGGGTGACTGCACATGATGAAGTGGGGGGTAAGGGGACTGCACATGATGAAGTGGGGGGTAAGGGGACTGCACATGATGAAGTGGGGGGTAAGGGGACTGCAAATGATGAAGTGGGAGAAGGGGACTGCAGGACTGCACATGATGAAGTGTGTCTGATGTGGGATTGCTCATCATGAAATGGTAGGGGATAGGGGGCTGCAAATGATGAAGGGGCACTGCAGATGAAGTGAGGGGGTGATAAGGGACTGCAATGAATGAAGTAAGGGGACTTCAAATTAAAGTGTGGGGGGACTGCAAAATGATAAATTCAGTGTGAGGGACAGGGGACAGCAATTTAATTGAAGGTGGGGTGGGGAGAGCAAATGATCAATTGAAGAGGGGGTGGGGAGAGCAAATGATGATCTAGGGGAAGAACAAATAATGAATTTTAAGGGTGGGGGAGTAAATATGTATTGAATGTGGGGTAGAGCAGTTGATAATGAATAGAGGGTGAGAGAGAGAAAGACATGACAATGAATTGGGGCGAGAGGGGCATGTAACTATAATGAATAGGGGTTAGGGTTAGAGTGGTAGGTACATGATGGGGGGCGTTGAGGATGAAGTGACTGGTAATGAATTGGGGGAAAGAGTACAGGTGCTAATTAATTTATATATTAAATGGGGAAAGTGGCTATTTATAGTTAGTGGGTGCACAGTGGTGGATTATAATTTATATTTGGAATGGTCGGTTAATAATAATAATTATGATAATTTTATTTCTATAGTGCCAACACTTTACATTTTAGAGGGGACTTGTACAGACAATGGACATTAAGCATAACAATAAACACATAGATCAACAGATACCAAAAGGAATGAGGGCCCTGCTCGCAAGCTTACAATCTATGAGGTTGCATAATAACCAATTATATATTGTTTGCGGGTGCACCTCTGTATTCAGATGTCTAGTGTACACCATGTTCCAAATTATTATGCAAATTGGATTTAAGTGTCATAAAGATTTAATTGTTTTGTTTTTCAAATAAACTCGTGGATGGTATTGTGTCTCAGGGCTCAATGGATCACTGAAATCAATCTTAAACACATGTGATCATTAGCTTTCCAGGTGATTCTAATTAAAGAAAAACTACTTAAAAATGATGTTCCACATTATAAAGCAGACCACAGGTTTCAAGCAATATGGGAAATAAAAAGGGTCTCTCTGCTGCTGAAAAGCATTAAATAGTGCAATGCCTTGGTCAAAGTATGAAAACATTAGATATTTCACGAAAACTTAAGAGTGATCATCATACTGTGAGATTTGTGACTGAAACAGAGCACAGAGAGTTTGAGGAAGGTTTTCTGCCAGACAAATTCATTGGATAAAGAGAGCAGCTGCCAAAATACCATTAAAAAGCAGCAAACAGTTAGGGTACCGTCACACAGTGAAATTTCCATCGCTGCGACGGCACGATTCGTGACGTCGCAGCGTCGTATGAATATCGCTCCAGCGTCGTAGACTGCGGTCACACTTTGCAATCACGGCGCTGGAGCGATGCCGAGGTTTGCTGGTAACCAGGGTAAACATCGGGTTACTAAGCGCAGGGCCGCGCTTAGTAACCCGATGTTTACCCTGGTTACCAGCGTAAAAGTAAAAAAAAACAAACCGTACATACTCACCCGTCGGTGTCCTTCAGGTCCCTTGCCGTCTGCTTCCTGCTCTGACTGAGTGCAGCCGTACAGTGAGAGGCGCAGAGCGCAGCACCGCTGTGATCTGCTCTCACTTTCCGGCCGGCACTCAGAGCAGGAAGCAGACGGCAAGGGACCGCTGGATCGCTGTCACACACAACGATCCAGCGATGTCAGCGGGTGATCAAGCGACGAAAGAAAGTTCCATACGATCTGCTACGACGTACGATTCTCAGCAGGGTGTCTGATCGCAGTAGCGTGTCAGACACTGCGATATCGTAACGATATCGCTAGAACGTCACGAATCGTAACGTCGTAGCGATGGAAATTTCAATGTGTGACAGTACCCTTATTTGAAGCTGCTGGTGCCTCTGGAGTCCCTCGAACCTCAAGGTGTAGGATCCTTCAAAGGCTTGCTGTGTTCATAAGCCTACTATTCGGCCACCCCTAAACAGTGTTCACAAGCAGAAACGGTTGCAGTGGGCCCAGACATACATGAAGACTGATTTCCAAACAGTCTTGTTTACTAATGAGTGTCGAGCAACCCTGGATGGTCCAGATGGATGGAGTAGTGGATGGTTGGTGGATGGCCACCATGTCACCACCGTGTTGCTTGGGACAATGGACGAGTATACAAATGTTAATGAAGTGGTTGGTAGAGTGACTGACTACATTAACTTCTGCACTGATATGTTGGTGCCAGCTAAAAAGATTAGGTGTTTTGCAAATAACAAGCCATGGATAACAAAGGAATTGAAGCATTTGCTCAACAGGAAAAAAAGGCATTTAAATTAGGTGACAAAGAGGAAATTAAAATGATACAGCATGAATTGAAGCATAAAATAAAGGAGGCCCAGGAAGCCTTCAGAATTAAACTTGAAAAGAAACTGTCCCACAATAATACCAGGGAGGTTTGGTCAGGAATGAAATTACTGACTGGGCTTAAGGTGAGGTCTGAACATGATGGAGGAAAACTGGACAAGGCTAATGAGATGAACGAGTATTTCAATAGGTTTAGCAGTACATGTGTACTGCCAACTGATAGTGGATGGGAATTCGGTGCAAATTCTGCAACATCGATATTGGAGGACGAGCAGACTAATTTTAGAGTATCCGAAAATGATGTGAGGAGGCAGTTTAAGTCACTTAACATTGGTATAGCTGCAGGACCTGATGGACTCAGTCCACGTGTCCTTAAAGTGTGTGCAGACCAGCTGTGTACTGTCTTTACACTCCTATTTAATGGAAGTCTACAAACACAGAGGGTACCTGTGTTATGGAAAACTTCCTGTCTGGTGCCGGTACCCAAGACTTCTTCTCCTGCAACCCTAAATGACTATCGTCCTGTAGCCTTAACATCTCACGCTATGAAGGCCTTGGAAAGATTAGTGCTTGCTCACTTAAGAGCAAGGGTCAATGCTTTTATCGATCCCCTTCAGTTTGCTTACCGACATAGATTGGGGGTGGATGATGCTATTCTTTCTCTGTTACATAGTGTACATTCATTTCTGGAGATTGACGGAACCATGGTGCGAGCGATGTTCTTCGATTTCTCTAGTGCATTTAACTCCCTGCAGCCACTTATACTACACAAAAAGATGACTGATATGAAGGTTGAGGAGGGGATGAGAAATTGGATAACTGACTACCTATCAGATCGGCCACAGTTTGTACAGATGGGAGCAGTTGTGTCAAGCAGATTATTGAGCAGTGTAGGTGCCCCCCAGGGAACGGTGCTTGCGCCCTTTCTTTTCGCACTGTATACTTCAGACTTTCAGTATAAATCTGATCTTTGCCACCTTCAAAAATTTTCAGATGACTCCGTGGTTGTGGGATGCATTAGGGGAGATCAGGGCGATGAGGAATACAGAAGGGTGGTGTCGAATTTCGTGGATTGGTGCAATAGTAACTATCTACAACTAAATGTTAAGAAAAATAAGGACTTGGTGGCCAACTATAGCAGGATAAAGATGGAATGCTTACCGATCACTATTGCTGGTCAGAAGGTAGAGCAGGTGGAGAGTTACAAATATTTTGGGGTCCATTTGGATAGCAAACTGGACTGGAGATGCCACTCCAAGGGGATGAGCAGATTGTATTTCCTAAGGAAACTGAGGTCTTTTAATGTGTGCAGCAAAATGTTAGAAATGTTCTACCAGTCTGTGGTGGCAAGTGCCATCTTTTTTGCAATCATATGCTGGGGTAGTAGTGTGCGGGCCTCTGATGCTAATAAGCTGAATAAGATTATCAAGAAGGCAAGTTCTGCTGTGGGCTGAAATCTGGACTCTTTTGAGGAGGTAGTGGAGAGAAGAACTCTGAAAACGTGTATGGCAATTATGAACAATAATGCACATCCATTATATAAGCTATTCATGAGACAGTAAAGCAAAAAAAGAGGAACTGACTGGGTCTATAGTATAAAAGATCACCACACAACAATATAGCTATAATAGTAAAGACACAACTTTATTCAAACAACACTAAATATATAGCAAACCACATACATATGTTAAAAACAATTAAAAAGGCATATACTTTGCCATTCAACAAAAACCCACAATAGGGTTAGTAGCCCACACTGTAGTCACTAAATAAATATAGTCCTTATCTTAATACGTCCTAGACTGCATAGACAGCATATCCTTGTTTTGCAAATAGCCAATTATAGTGCAAAATAACTGCAAACCCTATAGGCGAATGTGCAGAAATGGGATTTAATAAAGTGCTTAATACATACACCCCACTAAATGCATCCATATACCCCAACCACCAATGAAAGGGCCGGTATAAAGCAACATGGCTAAAAGAAAGATTGCAAGTATAAATAATAAAGAAGCCACAAAGGGCTACTCAGATCACTGGTCTACTAAGCAGTTTAGCATACATAAAAAGAGATAAAGCCAAACGGCCAACAGATAACATAACCACTTGATAGTGAACTGGCATATAATTACCAAAGAGTCCAGCAACCCCTAATACGCGGTTAAATCCAGCAGCTGGACTGGCTCTAAGGGTACCGTCACACATTGAAATTTCCATCGCTACGACGTTACGATTCGTGACGTTCTAGCGATATCGTTACGATATCGCAGTGTCTGACACGCAGCAGCGATCAGGGATCCTGCTGAGAATCGTACGTCGTAGCAGATCGTATGGAACTTTCTTTCGTCGCTTGATCACCCGCTGACATCGCTGGATTGTTGTGTGTGACAGCGATCCAGCGATGTCTTCGCTTGTAACCAGGGTAAACATCGGGTAACTAAGCGCAGGGCCGCGCTTAGTAACCCGATGTTTACCCTGGTTACCAGCGTAAACGTAAAAAAACAAACAGTACATACTCACCCGTCGGTGTCCTTCAGGTCCCTTGCCGTCTGCTTCCTGCTCTGAGTGCCGGCCGGAAAGTGAGAGCAGATCACAGCGGTGCTGCGATCTGCTCTCACTGTACGGCTGCACTCAGAGCAGGAAGCAGACGGCAAGGGACCTGAAGGACACCGACGGGTGAGTATGTACTGTTTGTTTTTTTACGTTTACGCTGGTAACCAGGGTAAACATCGGGTTACTAAGCGCGGCCCTGCGCTTAGTTACCCGATGTTTACCCTGGTTACCCGGGGACTTCGGCATCGCTCCAGTGCCGTGATTGCAACGTGTGACCGCAGTCTACGACGCTGGAGCGATATTCATACGATCGCTGCGACGTCACGGATCGTGCCGTCGCAGCGATGAAAATTTCAATGTGTGACGGTACCCTAAGTGTGGGCTACACAAATACCCAAATTTCAGCTATTCATGAGACAGAAGAGCACCTTCAGTAACCGGCTAATACTTCTGAGTAGGGTTGAGCGACTTTTATTTTTATAGGATCGGGTCGGGTTTCACGAAACCCGACTTTCTCAAAATCGGCCGATCCTATAAAAAAGTCGGGGTCGGGGTCAGCCGAAACACGAAACCCAATGCAGTGCAATGGGATACTATGGTTCCCAGGGTCTGAAGGAGAGGAAACTCTCCTTCAGGCCCTGGGATCCATATTAATGTATAAAATAAAGAATAAAAAAAAAAATATTGATATACTCACCCTCGGACGCGCCCTGGTACTAACCGGCAGCCTTCCTTCCTAAGAATGAGCGCGTGAATGACCTGCGGTGACATCGCGGCTTGTGATTGGTCGCGAGCGGTCACATGGACAAGCCGCGACGTCATCTAAGGTCCTTCACGCGCTCATTCTTAGGAAGGAAGGCTGCCGGAAAGAAGCAGGGCGCGTCCGAGGGTGAGTATATTCCTATTAGGTATATACTCACCCTCAGACACGCCTTGCTTCTTTCCAGCAGCCTTCCTTCCTAAGAATGAGCACATGAAGGACCTTAGATGACGTCGCGGCTTGTGATTGGTCGCGTGACCGCCCATGTGACCGCTCGCGACCAATCACAAGCCGCGATGTCACCGCAGGTCATTCACGCGCTCATTCTTAGGAAGGAAGGCTGCCGGTTAGTATCAGGGCGCGTCCGAGGGTGAGTATATCAATATTTTTTATTTTGATTCTTTATTTAACACTTAAATATGGATTCCGATACCGATTCCCGATATCGCAAACATATCGGAACTCGGTATCGGAATTCCGATACCAGATTCAGAAGATTGCCGACCTCATGGCCGACCCCACACGGGGGTCGGGTCGGGTTTCATGAAACCCGATTTTGCCAAAAGTCAGCGACTTCTGAAAATGGCCGACCCGTTTCGCTCAACCCTACTTCTGAGGTGTAAGAAGGAAAAATATAGGAAATCGTTTGTGCCAACTGCTATGGGAATGTACAACAATAACATTAGGGTTAAATCATCAAGGTGCATGTCTACTTTATTTCTCTACATTTCACTTCACTCGTTGTGTATGTCCTATTCTAATGTATAATGTATAATGTTCTTCTGTCAACTCCACTGTCATGTCAATTAAGTAATTCATTTATGATTTTTATGATTTAAGTTGTGCTGCTGTGATACCATAATTTCCCACGGGATCAATAAAGTGTATCGTATCGTATCGTATGTCCCAACAAGGCTGCAACGTCAGCAAGGAGATGGAGGAGTAATGTTTTGGGCTGGAATCATGGGTAAACAGCTGGAAGGGCACTTTAAGGTACCTGAAGGTGTGAAAATTACCTCTGCAAAGTATATAGAATTTCTGACTGACCACTTTCTTCCATAGTATAAAAAGCAGAAACATGCCTTCAGGAGCAAAATCATCTTCATGCATGACAATGCACCATTTCGTGCTGCAAAGAATACCTCTGAGTCATTGGCTGCTATGGGCATGAAAGGAGATAAACTCATGGTGTGGCCACCATCTTCCCTTGAGCTCAACCCTATAGAGAACCTTTGGAGTATCATCAAGCAAAAGATCTATGAGGGTGGGAGGCAGTTCACATCAAAACAGCAGCTCTGGGAGGCAAAGAAATACAAGCAGAAACTCTCCAAATACTCACAAGTTCAATGGAGGCGAGAATTGTGAAGGTGATAACAAAGAAGGGGTCCTATGTTAACATGTAACTTGGCCTGTTAGGATGTTTTGGAGTTAAATATCTTTTTTGTTCAGTGAATGTGACCTCCTAAATGAGCATTTTCAGTTCTTTAAAACAGATCAAATGTTTAGAAATTCTACTGTGCCTAATAATTTGGAACAGTGCATTTTGATTTTTATTTCATTTTGGAGATTATACTGTTATCATTGGGAGGTTTCTCCAATAAAATTCGATGTATACTCTAACGGGTGATGACTTTTATTAGACTGACTGTCATTTGCACCGACCATTTAGGAAAATCCGAGAAAAATATAATTTGCATATTAATTTGGAACATGGTGTAGAAGAAAGGGAAAAAGTGGGGAATGTGGTCTGGAAGCCGTGCTCTAGGTAACTGTGTTATTTTATGCAGAGAAAAGTCCTGGCTGGAAGAAGTGATGGCAGTCTGTGCTGGATGAAAATGAAAAGCAAAGATGAAGGACTTCAGCTAGAGACATCACTAGTGAGTCAGTGTATTACCTGTACACTGACACTATACACTGTATACTATATACAAAGCTCCTGTGTATAATGTCACTGGCAGTGGTGATCACTGTATTACCTGTACACTGACACCTTATACAGATCTCCTGTGTATAATGTCACCAGTGATCACTGTAGTATCTTTACACTGACCGTAAATACAGAGTTCCTGTATACAATGGCACTTAGTGTTGTGCTTTTTTAAAATTAATGATCAGTATTGTAGTATACTAGTAGTAAAAGTTGTACACTCCCCGACAGAAGTATTGTCGCTTATCCATGTTATGTAAATAAAAGCTTATAACCTGATGTTAAATTCATCCATTGGTTGTATAAATTATTCTTTTGAAAGCTGAAACCTTCCAAAATGTGGTTTCGGTTAAGAAAATAAATTGACATCAATGCAGAAATATTGATCAGTTAATGGACACAGAATGGTCAGATTTTAGCAAGATAATATAGCATATAATGCACCCAATCCTAGTTTACATCCTCACCTGTGCTCAGTAAATGATCGGTTATTTAGTGTGTGTGTATAAAAAGAAACCCAGCACCCCAGACCAACACTTGAACTGCAACTTGAGCTCTTGACAACATGCCAAAAATCCACCCTGCGACCAAAGCCTGGATTATCAAGAGGCTGAAGACCAGATCCACTGCAGAGGTGGCGGGCACCTTTAATGTGTCTCAGCGTCAAGTACAAAGAATTAAAAAAAAGATTTGAAGAGACTGGAGATGTGTTTGACTAGCCCAGGTCCGGCAGACCCCGCAAGACAACTGCTTAGGAGGAATGTTTGTTGGTTAGAAAATCCAAAGCAAGCCCCTCTTCCACAGCAGCAGAGCTCCAACAGGTCTGGTCACCTCAAGTCCCTGTGTCAACTAGTAAAAGTTAAATTCACCGCACGTGACACGCCGATCGTTAGCAAGGCGCGGGAGCGCCGCTTGTCATAACAGACACTGCAGGTCCACAATACTGGACAGGATCTTCCATAGGTGGACATTTTGATTACAATAGAGCTTATATTGCACCGCTGGGACTTTCCGCCTTCTCTGTATATCACTATCTTAGCTGGAACAAGCGATTACGTGACAAAGGCTCTGGTTGAGCCGAAACGTTGTATATAAAAAATCTCAGATGCTGTAATATTCTGTTACGCTCCCAGTTTATGTATAATAAATTTATACCAGACTTTGCATAAGAAACCTAGAGAGAGTGCAGTGAATTTAACTTTTACTGTTATTCTGGGCCATTGGTCCGTTACACCAGCACCTCGCCATATTAAGGCTGAGTGCACACCTAAACCTTTACCTGTGTCAACTAGAACAGTTTGTAGGATTCTGTCTCAAAATGGCCTCCATGGTCGAATCAGTGCCCAGAAGCAAGCACTAAACAAAAGGCAAATAAAAAACCATGTGGCATTTGCAAACTCCCACAGCCTGCTAAATAGATGGACACTGGAAAAGTGGCAGAAGATGGATTTCTCTTCAGTAGAATTACACCACAGCTGCCACAAACACTGCAGGAGACTTACTGGAGCCAGTATGGATCCAAAATACACCCAGAAGTGTATCAGATGGTGTATTACCATATCACGGTAATTCGACGATATATTCTGTATCTGGCAGGGGACCCGCACCAGCCTTCAGGAATTCTATGACATCATCAATACCACCCGACCGGAACTGACGTTCACACTCACATACCATGAGAGTGAAGTCACGTTTTTGGATACCAAAGTCCTTAAGAACGCCCAGGGCAATCTAAGTACGGATCTATATTCTAAACCAACTGATTGTAATAGCCTGTTGCTCTACAACAGCTGTCACCCCAAATCCATGAAAAATAGTCTCCCAAGATCTCAATTCAAGAGAGTGTCTAGGATTGTCTCCGATCCTGACCTGAAGGCCACCAGATTACAGGAAATGTCCAACAAGTTCAGAGCACGCAACTACCCAGCCGACCTCCTCGTAAAGGGTCCTTTCTTTGTGCACAATACATTTCTAATAGGGTATGTTCTTCCTCCATAATTGTGTGCTCCAGATCCAACATGAACTCCTTCCCTCAACTCCCTCTCTCAATTATCTAGTAACTCATGTTATATTGTACTCTTTGAAATATATGATCCCTAGTCGTTAATCTTCACAGATTATTTCTAACTATCGGCTATTGAATTACCGTGATATGGATTTCTTTCTTTTATGTACAATTGTAAATATGTATATACTTACTTGTGAGTGACATTGTTTTATTTTTCTACTTGTTACAGCGATTTTGTGAACAAGGCTACAGGTTAGCCGAAACGTCAATTCGCCAAGTACCTTTTTTTCCTCTGATATAAATTTAGTAAACTTTTGGAATTATGCATTTGAAAACCATACGAGTGCAGTGATTTTTTGGAACTTGATGACGTGTGGGATTCAATATCCCGTTCACTGGCACCGTGAACTTCATTGATTGAGTGCTAGCTTTTCACTACTTTCTACAGTAGATGAGCACCACAACTTCACTCACCAATGTTATGCAACATATATTTGTATTTTAAGTTAATTATTTGTCTGTGGGCAACAACAATTTTGTCTTGCCAAAACCTGACCATTCTGTGTCCATTAACTGATCAATATTTCTGCTTTGATAACAATTTATTTTCTTAACCTAAATCACATTTTGGAGGGTTCCAGCTTTCAAAAGAATAACTTATACAACCAATGGATGAATTTAACATCAGGTTATAAGCTTTTATTTACATAACATGGATAAGCGACATAACTTCTGTCAGGGAGTGTATGGTGGCATCATTGGTCTTTGTATAGAATGTAGTTTCATGTAGAGGTAATGGTGATATTATAATATTATGTATTCTCTGTGTAGTGGTGATAGTACTAGGCTCTGTGTAGCTGTATTGTTGTGTGTATGTTTGTAAGTAAGCTCCGTTATGGCACCATATCTCAGCAGTAAGCTTGGTTCTGGTACTCTCTCAATGTAGTAATCTAGATTATGGTACTGTATGTATGTCGTAATCTCAGTTCTGCTCCAGTTTCTATGTAGCAGACTTGGTTCCATGCAGTAGACTTATTAAGCTCGGTTCTGCTCCCTTATCTCTGTAGTAAGCTCGGTTCTGCTCCCATATCTCTGCAGTAAGCTCGGTTCTGCTCCCATATCTCTGTAGTAAGCTCGGTTCTGCTCCCTTTTCTCTCTAGTAAGCTCGGTTCTGCTCCCTTATCTCTGTAGTATGCTAGGTTCTGCTCCCATATCTCTGTAGTAAGTTTGGTTCTGCTCCCATATCTCTGTAGTAAGGTCGATTCTGTTCCCATATCTCTGCAATAAGCTCGGTTCTGCTCCCATTTCTCTGCACTAAGCTCGGTTCTGCTCCCATATCTCAGTAGTAAGCTTGGTTCTGCTCCCATATCTTTGCAGTAAGCTCGGTTCTGTGTCCATATCTCTGTAGTAAGCTCGGTTCTGTTCCCATATCTCTGTAGTAAGCTTGGTTCTGCTCCCATATCTTTGCAGTAAGCTCGGTTCTGTGTCCATATCTCTGTAGTAAGCTCGGTTCTGTTCCCATATCTCTGTAGTAAGCTTGTTTCTGCTTCCTTATCTCTGTAGTAAGCTTGTTTCTGCTCCCATATCTCTGTAGTAAGCTCAGTTCTGTTCCCCTATCTATGTAGTAAGCTTGGTTCTGCTCCCTTATCTCTGTAGTAAGCTCGTTTCTGCAGCCATATATCTGTAGTAAGCCCCGTTCTGCTCCCATATCTTTGCAGTAAGCTTGGTTCTGCTCCCATATCCTTGCTGTTAGCTCGGTTCTGCTCCCGTATCTCTGTAGTAAGCTCGGTTCTGCTCCCATATCTTTGCAGTAAGCTCGGTTCGGCTCCCATATCTCTGAATCTAGTAAGTTCGGTTCTGCTCCCATATCTCTATAATAAGCTCTGTTCTGCTCCCATATCTCTGTAGTAAGCTCTGTTCTGCTCACATATCTCTGTAGTAAGCTCCGTTCTGTTCCCATATCTCTGGAGTAAACTCGATTCTGCTCCCATATCTATGCAGCAAGCTCCGTTCAGTTCCCATATCTGTGTACCAGCCTGTTTTTAAAGCCTGTTATCTCTGCTACTTTAATGCAGTGGCCAGATATAAGCAGGGAAAAGGAGGGCCACCGCAACTCGAGGGCCACTGCCTTGTAATTGCCCCCCAGGCTGAAAATTGCCAGCCAGCCCCTGTTCCCTAGCAACCAGGCAACCCCCCATTGTACTTAGGCTGGCTAATAGCTGTAAATCAAACAGCTGAAACAACAAAAACTAAATTTCCGAACACTAACAAATACTCGGAGATCACCCAAGCGTGCTCGGGAAAACTCGAGCAACGAGTATACTCGCTCATCACTACTGCTGCGTTTTTGATATTTTTTGATATTTGACTTTGACAAAATTTTATTGATTCAGTTATGTGGCCTCATGCATTTGTATTGCGTTTACGCTGCGGAAACTCACTAAAAAAACTCTTGTTTCTTTTCTTATGTTCCACATCTGATGCAATTCTATAGGGAAAATTCACACATAAAACTCAGCATACTCGGAAGGGAAATTGACATGTTGCGGATATCAAACACACAATTTAGACAGCATTAAAAAAAACAGTGGCAGGAGATTTCTATAAATCCCATCTACTGTACTTTGCTGGAACAGTAAGAAGCTCCATTGTTTGATCAGCAAAAATACGCAGTGTCAAAACCTCATTGTGTGAACCTGTCAGCTGTTACATGCTGCCCAGTTATCTCAGACAGGTATGTTTGATTCTGAAACTTTGCGACATACTTTAAAAGTTTCCTGGTACCAAGACATTGCTGTAGAGGAGTCGGATAGGTGGGTCCCAAGCAGCTTCTCACCACCCACTGCCCTGGATTGACAGGTCTCTGCCTACATGTGTGCATGCTGGTGATTTCTACAGTATGCTTTTCTCTGAACTGCAGCCGCATTTTATGTTCAAACATACCTGTTTGTAAAAACGACACCCAGCACTTAACATGTATACGTTATAGGTAGACTTCGAACAGTAGATTAAAAAATAAGCAGTAATCATTACATTACATGCAGATAGGACACAGTCTGAATGTGTGCACTCATAAAGTGCAGAAGAACTTTCTAACCACATTTCTGTTGTGCATTCCTGCCACACTTTGATCTCTGCTTCTCCAAAGTCTTTCTTGACAGCAGATTCTGTCATGTCATGTCATGTGCACACATTCAGTATTTGATCAGTATTTTAATTAATTATTTGTAAGCCAAAACAAGGAGCGGGTGAGAAATGCAGAAGTGGTGATGTGTTTCTATTAGACTGGAGTCACACTAAACGTATGAAAAATCAGTCTGAGTCTCCCTGCCGAGAGTCGCATGTCTGTAGTGCAAGTGTCATGCGAGTACAATTCGAGCACAATGTGGTTTTTCACACCTAGCATCTGATTTAGGCCGGGATCACACATACGCACCGGCACTCCGGAGCGGAGCGTGCAGCCGCACAGCAATACATGGAGCTGCACGCTCCGCTCTGGAGTTCCGGAGTTCCGGTGCCAGAGCTGGGTTTTCACATGCGAGACTCGGCCGTATCTCGCGTATGTGTGATCCCGGCCTTAAAATCAAATGCAGTGTGATTGCTATCCGATTGCAATGTGATTTTAACATGAGCTTTAACATACAGCAATTCTCTATGTCCTTTACACATCACTTTCTAAGGAAATATTTTTCAAAACACACACACATGTATAAATGTATATATATTGCATAGATAGATATAAGAAATGCTGGCAGTTCAGCAGTATAAAATCACAGCAGGAGCAAACAACATAGTATAGATGGATTACATACAGTAGATACACATAGAATAGGTAGATATACAGATGTCAGTGACAAATACAATTAGTACAGTGTGTGTGCAGCTTACTGTATAAGTATTTAATTAATAAAAGATAATTTTTCTGAAAAAAATGGCGTGGGCTCCTGCATAATTTTCTTAACCAGCAGAGGGAAAGTCAATGGCTGAGGGCCGATGTTTATAGCCTGGGAAGGGGGTAATTCCCAAGGAGCTTCCCAGGCTTTTAATATTAGCTCACAACTGTATACTTAGCCTTTACTGGCAAGTAAAATGAGGGACCCTAAAAAAGGACGTAGGGTCCCCCTATCTATATATATAATTGTCTAAGGGTTTTTCCGTCTGTCTGTCTGTCTGTCTGTCTGTCTTTCTGTCTGTCTGTCCAGGAAATCCCGCGTCTCTGATTGGTCGAGGCCGCCAGGGGCACAGCATGGCGACGATGATGTCATAAAGGTTGCCTCGACCAATCAGCGGCGGGCACAGTCTGCCGCGAATTCGCCTCGACCAATCAGCGACGGGCACAGTATCGACGTAGATGTCATAATGGTTGCCATGGCGACAATGATGTCATAAAGGTTGCCTCGACCAATCAGTGACAGGTACAGTCTGCCGCAAATTCTGGAATCATCATTGTCCATATACTACGGGGACATGCATATTCTAGAATACCCGATGCGTTAGAATCGGGCCACAATCTAGTAATTAATAATTAATCAGCTGCAGGCTGATATTAATAGCCTAGGAAGGGGCCATGGATACTGCCCCCCAGGCTAAAAACATCCGCTCTCAGCCACCCCAGAATAGGTGCATCTCTTAGGCTAGCTTCACATTAGCATTTAAATCCACAGCGTTTAAAACGCATCTGCAAGTGGTGGAAAAAACGCATATAAACGATTGCAAACACGTCGATTTTTAGACGCATGCGGTGTCGCATGCGGTTAAAAAAACACCGCGTTTTTACGCGTTCATATGCATTTTTTCCTGCGTTTGCGTTTTTGGTGCGCATGATGAGAAATTTCACAAGAGAAAAATCCAGATAACCAGACACCGCCAATGGGACTACAGTGGGTGTGTATTATGGGATCTCTATTTATAGACCCTAGGGCTACAGAAATCTTAACAGTTTGCTACTGTGTCCTGTGTCATGATGGATCTTCACATGGAGAGCTTTTATTTCAACCTGGATTTAAGCATCAAGCTGTTTCTTGCCTGTGCTTTTGCTTGGGAGCAAGACAGAAATCACGCAAGATGGAGGAGACAACGTAGGCGTTTTTGGAGACACCCCATTATCGAACTAAGTGAGAGCCGTGGAGCCTATCACACGCTCTATGCCGAGCTTACCCGGAGAAATTCCAGGAATACACAAGGATGTCGCAAGACTCGTTCCGGGATTTGCTTTCTCGTGTCCAAGGAGCCATACGGAGACAGGACACCCAGCTCCGTAGAGCAATTCCACCGGAGGAACGTCTGCTGGTTACATTAAGGTACGTTCCAAATATGACCCAATGACAGTCCAAATTTTTTGTTTTCTGACATGGATTTTTTGGGTATTTTCCTTTCTTTCTTTAGCGTAACCACACCATAAAAAGAATAGATTGTAATGTTTTTTGTGTTTGTTTTTCTTACAGATTTCTGGCAACCGGAGAGAGTTTATCATCCCTCCACTTCCAATACCGGCTTGGAATATCCACCCTGTCCGGAATAGTTGCGGATACCTGCCGGGCTTTGTAAAATGTACTCCGGGATGAGTTTATACCCCTACCCACCGTCGACATGTGGCTTGAAATTGCGGAAAAATTCTGGAGTGTTTGTGATTTCCCCAACTGTTTAGGAGCGGTGGATGGAAAGCACATTCGCAGTATCAAACCAGCCAGAACAGGATCGGAATACTTCAATTACAAAAAATATTTTTCTGTTGTGCTCATGGCAATAGCTGATGCGAACTGTCGCTTCATTACCGTGGACATTGGAGCTTTTGGCTGTGGTAACGATTCCCAGACTTTCAAGAACTCGGATATGGGCAGTCGTGTGTATGGCAACAATTTCAATTTTCCCCCGCCACAACCTCTCCCCCAACACTCAAGGTCCACCGATGCCATTTGTTATGGTTGGGCATGAGGCCTTTCAGATGTGTGAAAACTTACTGAAGCCCTATTCCAGTCGGGACTTGAACCACACTAGAAGGATCTTTAACTACAGACTGACCAGGGCCCAAAGAACAGTAGAGTGTACCTTTGGCATTCTGGTCCCTAAATGGTGCATTCTTGCATCAGCCATAAATCTACAAGTGGAAACAGTCGACGAGGTGGTCAAAGTCTGTGTGGTTCTGCATAATTATATAATGGTTAAGGAGCAACCCAACATTGAACTGGATGAAACAGTTGCACACCCACTGCCCGATTTCCAGCATCACCTGCTGCGGTCAACTGCAGCAGTTGGTTTCATGCGGGACCAATTTGCTGCCTTTTTTGATTCAGATATTGGACGTGTGTCATGGCAGGACAATGTTGTGTAAATGTCCTGTTGTAATTCGATCAATGCCAGTAATTTTTTACAATGATAATAATATTTCTCATTAATAAAGTTCACTTTTGGTTGTGTTGACCGTGTCTCCTATCTTTTTCCTCTCCAAACCACGTCTGTCCTAAAACTGGCAGTATTTGATCTGTATGTAATATCAGTTTTTGTAATCCAAAACCAGGAGTGGGTGATAAAGGCAGAGGTGCTAGTTATTAGGTTAATATCATAATTTAACTCTAATTGTTCCACTCCTTGTTTTGGCATACAAATACTGATATAAAACACTGGCCACATACTGCTAGTGTTATGGCAGCCATGTTGCTTTATTGGTAAGTTTGTTGACGTCATTGCGTCCTGATTCTGTTCTGCTGTATCCATTGGACACAAACTGAAGAGACAATGACTGTCACTATCTATACTCATCAAGTCAGGTGTCAGAAATGATGAATTCATGATGCACATATTACAGCCTCATGAATTCACTATTTCTGACACCTGTGCAGGTGAGCATAGATATGCATTGTGTGACCACCATTGTCCCCTCAATTTGTGTGTAATAGATTATGTATAAAGAAGAGAAAATGGTGGTTATACAAGGCAGTTCTTTACTCAACAGGTCAGATGTCATAACAAATGAGTTTTTTGACACCTGACCTGTTCACTAGAGTGTTGTGAATTTGCTTTTTGCTCCCTCTAGTGGTTACTAGTTTTTTGACTCTGGTTTTTCTGTCATTCCTTTTATCCGCACCTGGGTTGTTAGTTAGGGGTGTTGCTATATAAGCTCCCTGGACCTTCAGTTCTATGCCTGGCAACGTAGTTATCAGAGCTAGTCTGCTGTGCTCTTGTCTACTGATCCTGGTTCCAGTTATATCAGCTAAGTCTGCCTTTTGCTTTTTGCTATTTGTTTTGGTTTTGTATTTTTGTCCAGCTTGTTCCAAATCTATATCCTGACCTTTGCTGGAAGCTCTAGGGGGCTGGTGTTCTCCCCCCGGACCGTTAGACGGTTCGGGGGTTCTTGAATTTCCAGTGTGGATTTTGATAGGGTTTTTGTTGACCATATAAGTTACCTTTCTTTATTCTGCTATCAGTAAGCGGGCCTCTCTGTGCTAAACCTGGTTCATTTCTGTGTTTGTCATTTCCTCTTACCTCACCGTCATTATTTGTGGGGGGCTTCTATCCAGCTTTGGGGTCCCCTTCTCTGGAGGCAAGAAAGGTCTTTGTTTTCCTCTACTAGGGGTAGCTAGATTCTCCGGCTGGCGCGTGTCATCTAGAATCAACGTAGGAATGATCCCCGGCTACTTCTAGTGTTGGCGTTAGGAGTAGATATATGGTCAACCCAGTTACCACTGCCCTATGAGCTGGATTTTTGTATTCTGCAGACTTCCACGTTCCTCTGAGACCCTCGCCATTGGGGTCATAACAGTTTGCCAGGCCAGTATTAAATGTTTAATGCATTGCAGAAGAGGGATTATAAGAAAGAAGATTCTGAGTTTTTTTTTTTTCTTTTCCCCTTTACCTCAGAGTGGCTATGCTTGCTGCAGACATGAATGTCCAGACCTTGATTACAAGTGTGGACCAGCTGGCTACTCGTGTGCAGGGCATACAAGATTATGTTATCAGAAATCCTAGGTCAGAACCTAAAATACCGATTCCTGAACTGTTTTCCGGAGACAGGTTTAAGTTTAGGAATTTCGTGAATAATTGTAAATTGTTTTTGTCCCTGAGACCCTGTTCATCTGGAGATTCTGCTCAGCAAGTAAAAATTGTTATTTCGTTCTTACGGGGCGACCCTCAGGATTGGGCTTTTTCGCTGGCGCCAGGAGATCCGGCATTGGCTGATCTTGATGCGTTTTTTCTGGCGCTCGGTTTACTTTATGAGGAACCCAATCTTGAGATTCAGGCAGAAAAGGCCTTGCTGGCTATGTCTCAGGGGCAGGACGAGGCTGAAGTGTATTGCCAAAAATTTCGGAAATGGTCCGTGCTGACACATTGGAACGAGTGTGCACTGGCCGCTAATTTTAGAAATGGCCTTTCTGAAGCCATTAAGAATGTTATGGTGGGTTTTCCCATTCCCACAGGTCTGAATGATACTATGGCACTGGCTATTCAAATTGACCGGCGGTTGCGGGAGCGCAAAACCGCAAATTCCCTCATGGTGTTGTCTGAACAGACACCTAATTCGGTGCAATGTGATAGAAAAACCGCAAATTCCCTCATGGTGTTGTCTGAACAGACACCTGATTTAATGCAATGTGATAGAATCCTGACTAGAAATGAGCGGAAAATTCATAGACGCCGGAATGGCTTGTGCTACTACTGTGGTGATTCTACACATGTTATCTCAGCATGCTCTAAACGTATAGCTAAGGTTGTTAGTCCTGTCACCGTTGGTAATTTGCAACCTAAATTTATTCTGTCTGTAACTTTGATTTGCTCACTGTCATCTTATCCTGTCATGGCGTTTGTAGATTCAGGTGCTGCCCTGAGTCTCATGGATCTCTCATTTGCTAAGCGCTGTGGTTTTACTCTTGAACCATTAGAAAATCCTATTCCTCTTAGGGGTATTGATGCTACACCATTGGCAGCAAATAAACCGCAGTATTGGACACAGGTTACCATGTGCATGACTCCTGAACACCGCGAGGTGATACGTTTCCTGGTTTTACATAAGATGCATGATTTGGTTGTTTTAGGGCTGCCATGGTTACAGACCCATAATCCAGTCCTGGACTGGAAGGCTATGTCAGTCTCAAGTTGGGGCTGTCGTGGTATTCATGGGGATTCCCTGCCTGTGTCTATTGCTTCTTCTACGCCTTCGGAAGTTCCGGAGTATTTGTCTGATTATCAGGATGTCTTCAGTGAGTCTGAGTCCAGTGCACTGCCTCCTCATAGGGACTGTGACTGTGCTATAGATTTGATCCCAGGCAGTAAATTTCCTAAGGGAAGACTGTTTAATCTGTCGGTACCTGAGCATACCGCTATGCGTTCATATATCAAGGAGTCTCTGGAGAAAGGACATATTCGTCCGTCTTCTTCCCCTCTTGGTGCGGGATTCTTTTTTGTGGCAAAAAAGGACGGATCTTTGAGACCTTGTATTGATTATCGGCTTTTAAATAAGATCACTGTCAAGTTTCAGTATCCTTTACCGCTGTTGTCTGACTTGTTTGCCCGGATTAAGGGTGCCAAGTGGTTCACCAAGATAGACCTTCGTGGTGCGTACAACCTTGTGCGCATTAAGCAAGGTGATGAATGGAAAACCGCATTCAATACGCCCGAAGGTCATTTTGAGTACTTGGTGATGCCTTTTGGGCTCTCCAATGCGCCTTCAGTTTTTCAGTCCTTTATGCATGACATTTTCCGGAAGTATCTGGATAAATTTTTGATTGTTTATCTGGATGATATTTTGGTTTTTTCTGATAATTGGGATTCGCATGTGGAGCAGGTCAGGTTGGTCTTTAAAATTTTGCGTGAAAATTCTTTGTTTGTCAAGGGCTCAAAGTGTCTCTTTGGTGTACAGAAGGTTCCCTTTTTGGGGTTCATTTTTTCCCCTTCTGCTGTGGAGATGGACCCAGTCAAGGTCCGAGCTATTCTTAATTGGACTCAGCCCTCGTCAGTTAAGAGTCTTCAGAAGTTCTTGGGCTTCGCTAACTTCTACCGTCGTTTTATCGCTAATTTTTCTAGCATTGTGAAACCTTTGACGGATATGACCAAGAAGGGCTCCGATGTAGCTAACTGGGCTCCTGCTGCCGTGGAGGCTTTCCAGGAGTTGAAACGCCGGTTTACTTCGGCGCCTGTTTTGTGCCAGCCTGACATCTCACTTCCCTTTCAGGTTGAGGTGGATGCTTCGGAGATTGGGGCAGGGGCCGTTTTGTCGCAGAGAGGCCCTGGTTGCTCTGTTATGAAACCTTGTGCCTTTTTCTCTAGGAAGTTTTCGCCTGCCGAGCGAAATTATGATGTGGGCAATCGGGAGTTGTTGGCCATGAAATGGGCATTTGAGGAGTGGCGTCATATGCTCGAGGGTGCTAAGCATCGTGTGGTGGTCTTGACTGATCACAAAAATCTGATGTATCTCGAGTCTGCTAAACGCCTTAATCCGAGACAGGCCCGCTGGTCATTGTTTTTCTCCCGCTTTGATTTTGTTGTCTCGTATTTACCAGGTTCAAAGAATGTGAAGGCCGATGCTCTTTCTAGGAGCTTTGTGCCTGATGCTCCTGGAGTCGCTGATCCTGTTGGTATTCTTAAAGATGGAGTTATCTTGTCAGCTATTTCTCCGGATCTGCGACGTGTGTTGCAGAGATTTCAGGCTGATAGGCCTGAGTCTTGTCCACCTGACAGACTGTTTGTCCCGGATAAGTGGACCAGCAGAGTCATTTCCGAGGTTCATTCCTCGGTGTTGGCAGGTCACCCGGGAATTTTTGGCACCAGAGATCTGGTGGCCAGGTCCTTTTGGTGGCCTTCCTTGTCAAGGGATGTGCGGTCATTTGTGCAGTCCTGTGGGACTTGTGCTCGAGCTAAGCCTTGCTGTTCTCGTGCCAGCGGTTTGCTCTTGCCCTTGCCTGTCCCGAAGAGACCTTGGACACATATCTCCATGGATTTCATTTCTGATCTTCCGCTATCTCAGGGCATGTCCGTTATCTGGGTGATATGTGATCGCTTTTCCAAGATGGTCCATTTGGTTCCTTTGCCTAAGCTGCCTTCCTCTTCCGATCTGGTTCCTGTGTTTTTCCAGAACGTGGTTCGTTTGCACGGCATCCCTGAGAATATTGTGTCAGACAGAGGATCCCAGTTCGTTTCTAGGTTCTGGCGATCCTTTTGTAGTAGGATGGGCATTGATTTGTCGTTTTCGTCTGCTTTCCATCCTCAGACTAATGGACAGACGGAGCGAACTAGTCAGACTTTGGAGGCTTATTTGAGGTGTTTTGTCTCTGCTGATCAGGACGATTGGGTGACATTCTTGCCGTTGGCTGAGTTTGCCCTTAATAATCGGGCTAGTTCCGCCACCTTGGTTTCGCCTTTTTTCTGCAACTCTGGTTTCCATCCTCGTTTTTCTTCGGGTCATGTGGAGCCTTCTGACTGTCCTGGGGTGGATTCTGTGGTGGATAGGTTGCAGCAGATCTGGAATCATGTGGTGGACAACTTGAAGTTGTCACAGGAGAAGGCTCAGCGCTTTGCCAACCGCCGCCGCGGTGTGGGTCCCCGACTACGCATTGGGGATTTGGTATGGCTTTCTTCCCGCTTTGTTCCTATGAAGGTCTCCTCTCCCAAATTTAAACCTCGTTTTATTGGGCCTTACAAGATATTGGAAATCCTTAATCCTGTATCTTTTCGTCTGGATCTTCCTGTGTCGTTTGCTATTCACAATGTATTTCATAGGTCCTTGTTGCGGCGGTACATTGTGCCTGTAGTTCCTTCTGCTGAGCCTCCTGCTCCGGTGTTGGTTGAGGGCGAGTTGGAGTACGTGGTGGAGAAGATCTTGGATTCTCGCCTCTCCAGGCGGAGGCTTCAGTACCTGGTCAAGTGGAAGGGCTATGGTCAGGAGGATAATTCCTGGGTGGTCGCCTCTGATGTTCATGCGGCCGATTTAGTTCGTGCCTTTCATGCCGCTCATCCTGATCGCCCTGGTGGTCGTGGTGAGGGTTCGGTGACCCCTCACTAAGGGGGGGGTACTGTTGTGAATTTGCTTTTTGCTCCCTCTAGTGGTTACTAGTTTTTTGACTCTGGTTTTTCTGTCATTCCTTTTATCCGCACCTGGGTCGTTAGTTAGGGGTGTTGCTATATAAGCTCCCTGGACCTTCAGTTCTATGCCTGGCAACATAGTTATCAGAGCTAGTCTGCTGTGCTCTTGTCTACTGATCCTGGTTCCAGTTATATCAGCTAAGTCTGCCTTTTGCTTTTTGCTATTTGTTTTGGTTTTGTATTTTTGTCCAGCTTGTTCCAAATCTATATCCTGACCTTTGCTGGAAGCTCTAGGGGGCTGGTGTTCTCCCCCCGGACCGTTAGACGGTTCGGGGGTTCTTGAATTTCCAGTGTGGATTTTGATAGGGTTTTTGTTGACCATATAAGTTACCTTTCTTTATTCTGCTATCAGTAAGCGGGCCTCTCTGTGCTAAACCTGGTTCATTTCTGTGTTTGTCATTTCCTCTTACCTCACCGTCATTATTTGTGGGGGGCTTCTATCCAGCTTTGGGGTCCCCTTCTCTGGAGGCAAGAAAGGTCTTTGTTTTCCTCTACTAGGGGTAGCTAGATTCTCCGGCTGGCGCGTGTCATCTAGAATCAACGTAGGAATGATCCCCGGCTACTTCTAGTGTTGGCGTTAGGAGTAGATATATGGTCAACCCAGTTACCACTGCCCTATGAGCTGGATTTTTGTATTCTGCAGACTTCCACGTTCCTCTGAGACCCTCGCCATTGGGGTCATAACACTAGAGGTCTGCATTGTATTTCCACCATTTTCTCTTCAGACTGCCACATTAGGCACAGACAAAAAGAGATTATGGAGATACATGTAAAATATTTTATGGCCCACATCATATCTGTATACTAAAGACACACAAAGCTACTTTTTTTTAACTACTGCAGATATGATGTGGCCCAAAAAGTAAGTGTGTGGCGAAGTTTCTTGGCACACGGTGTGTGTTGCTGGCGGCGGAAGACACAGTAAACCAAACATAATTGTGGCAAATCAAACTTTTTTTATTTTTTAACAACCAAAAAATTTATTTACTGCGCCGTTTTGGGGTAGAGTTATGTAAACGGGGGGTGTGGAGCACTGAGGCCTGGCTAACCGTGGACGACGCAGAGGTGGCAGGAGAAGGGGCAATGAAACTAGAAGGGTCTGGAAGTTCGGGGATGGGGCTTGACACATGAGAGGCTTGAGACGCACTGGAAGGGTGAGACAAACCTGACATTACAGACACATTGGGAGGTGAAGGTGGAGGAATGCTAAGAGTCCTCTGTTTTTTTTTGTGTGTTTTTTTCTTGGTTTGCCTGGTTGTGGGAGGTCTTGGTGGGCTCATATGGCGTGGCGCAGTGGCAGGTGACCTGTCAGGGTCCGGCTGCACTGTACCAGAGTCCATAGTGCTCGTAGAGCATGCAGCCATGCCAGAGTCCATAGTGCTCGTAGAGCGTGCAGCCATGCCAGAGTCCATAGCGCTTGTAGAGTGGAAGGCCATGCCAGGGTCCTGCTGCATCGTGGTGGTGGCGGAATGGAAGGCCATGCCAGGGTCCTGCTGCATCGTAGTGGTGGCGGTACGGAAGGCCATGCCAGGGTCCTGCTGCATCGTGGTGGTGGCGGTACGGAAGGCCATGCCAAGGTCCTGCTGCATCGTGGTGGTGGCGGTACGGAAGGCCATGCCAGGGTCCTGCTGCATCATGGTGTCAGTGGAGGAGGTCCAAGCAGGAGCAGCGGATGTCATGGTGGTGGCGCTGGGATGTCCAACTGCACTCGGCATGGTGGTGGTGCTGTAGTGGTGTCCGGCTGTAGAAGGAATTGAGGTGGCCGTGCAGTGGGATGCAGCAGATGTCGGCATTGAGGTCAATCGTGACAGTGACGGCACAGGTGGATATGCCGCCACTGTCTGCTGGAAATACCGACTCTGCTGCATAGCCTGCACGTAAGCAGCATTGCAGGCCTGCATGACACTCAGCTGGAGATCAGGAGTAAGGTGTTCCGACATGCCCTGCTCAATTTGGTTAAAAAAATGATGTGCTGGCCTCTGGAGGTCGGCTTTCACTTGATCAAGGCATTTGCTGACCTCCTGGATACGTGCATTCAAGAGATTATGTGAAACATCCATTCGGTCACCCAAAGCCTTGATTGCTTCGTGTAAAACCGAGCTCAAGTGCAAAAACTTGGGCATGAGTGACCTGTCCGAAGCCCTCTGCCGCTGCCAGGAGGAGCCCCCACAAAAAGGGGCAGTGGAAGAGGACTGCGAAAGGGGAAGACCTGATGGACCTGCTCCCTGGTCTCCAGTTAGTGTGGCAGGCCCACTTGCTGCTGGATGGCTGGGACGGGTCCGTGGCTGTCGGATGAAGGACCGTTCCAGAACCTGGGCCAGTAGTGCTGTATGTGCTGTGAAATAAGGAAAAAGAAAATTAATATCAAAAATTTACCAGACGAAAAATCCTGTGGAATATAAAAATACAGATTATGGCAATACAATACAACCTAATGCATGTGATAAATACTTAAGTTCTCTGGGCAAGGACCGGTCTTAAAAATGCCAGAACTCGATGGTATTTTTATCTTCTGATCCTTGCTCCTGAACCACTGGGAACATGGCTCTCTTGACGCAGGTCCTTGTTGAAGCGGTCCTTCATCGAACGCCAATGTGTTTTGACTTTGGTCACTGTTAAAAAAAAAAATTGTGGTCAGAAAAAGGAATTTTGGCCGTGCTCACATAACTATGTGTGATGACAGAAACTTCGGAGAGTTTCTTTCATCACACACAGTCGAGTGAGCATGGCCAAGGTCTCTGCTGCTTCACATTGCAGTGCAATACTTACCAAATGCATTTTGGACCTGTGTCAGGGCGTTGTCCCAGCCATCCCACATCGCATGGGCAACCTCATTCCATAAACGCCGGATCGTGACGTTGTTTGAGTGCAGTGGATCCCGGGTGTCCCACAACGGGACTCGCTCCTGGACCAGGGAGATGAGGAGGTCATTCTCGATAAGATCATCCTCCCGTTGTGAAACCTAAAAATTAAAGAAAGTCATTACAGTTTTCTCAATTAGCATAAGGAAAAGAAAGAAAAAAGATGCTGAGAAATGGCATGAATAGTAAAGTCAACATACAAAAGGATTCCAGAAGAAAAAGTAAAGTGGAAAGAAAGCAAGATTCAAGAATATTACACTGAGGACAGTCAGCTGTTGTGAACTCTATTTTTGGGCTCCCTCTAGTGGTCACAAGCGGTACTGTGTAGTGTTGTCTTTCTGCAGGTTGGCAGCATCAGCTGGTTCGTTATCCTTGGTTGGTTTCCTATTTAGCTCACCTGGATACTCAGTTCCTCGCCTGCTCTCAATGTATTCAGTGCTCTTCAGATTCCTTGTGACTACCTTGCTCCCAGTCTCTCCAAGACAAGCTAAGTTTTTGTTTGTTATTTTTTGATTATCAGCATTCATCATGTTTCTTGTCCAGCTTGCTAAAATGTGATTTCCTCGCTTGCTGGTTGCTCTAGGGGACTGAGTTTCTCCACCCACACCGTTAGTTGGTGCGGGGGTTCTTGAAATCTCAGTGTGGATATTTTGTAAGGGTTTTTTACTGACCGCACAGACCCCTTTTCTATTTTCTGCTATCTAGTATTAGTGGGCCTCATTTGCTGAATCTGCTTTCACCCCTGTGTATGTGCCTTCCTCTTACCTCACCATTATTATTTGTTGGGGGCTTCTATATCTTTGGGGATTATTTCTCTGGAGGCAAGTGAGGTCTTTCTTTCTCTCTAGGGGTAGTTAGTTCCTCAGGCTGGCTCGAGACGTCTAGGATTTTAGACACGTTCACCGGCTACCTTTAGTGTGTTGGATAGGTTCAGATTTGCGGTCAGTCCAGTTTGCCACCTCTCTAGAGCTTGTCCTATGTTTTGTTACTTAGCTGGAGTATTTTGTGATCCCCAACCACTAAGGATCATAACAGTAGAGCAGGCCTAAAAAGTGTTTAATGCATCGCAGAAGTGGGATAAAAAGAAGACCTGAGTACATTTTTTTTTTTTCCTCCCGCTTTTCCTTTGCTGCAGTCTGTTTAGCTTCTTTCATCCCCTTGAACTCTGGGTGGTTTTGAGCTCAGCTGCAGACATGAATGTTCAGACTCTGGCTTCTAGTGTGGATCATCTTGCTGCACGGGTGCAAAGTATTCAGGATTTTGTTATTCATAGCCCTATGTCTGAACCAAAAATACCCATCCCTGAGTTGTTTTCTGGAGATAGATCTAGGTTTCTAAATTTTAAGAATAATTGTAAGTTATTTCTATCTCTGAGACCTCGTTCCTCTGGTGATTCCGCTCAGCAAGTTAAAATTGTTATCTCCTTGTTACATGGCGACCCTCAAGATTGGGCTTTCTCTCTGGCGCCAGGAGATCCTGCATTGCTTAATGTAGATGCATTTTTTCTGGCTCTTGGACTCTTTATGAGGAGCCTAATCTGGAGAATCAGGCAGAAAAAGCATTGCTGGCTATCTCTCAAGGTCAGGATGAAACAGAGGTGTATTGTCAAAAATTTCGGAAATGGTCGGTGCTTACTCAATGGAATGAGTGTGCCCTGGCTGCAAATTTCAGAGAAGGTCTTTCTGAGGCCGTTAAGAATGTTATGGTGGGGTTTCCCACCCCTACAAGTCTGAGTGATTCTATGGCTTTAGCCATTCAGGTTGATCGGCGTTTGCGGGAGCGCAAATCTGCTCATCCTTTGGCGGTATTTTCTGAAGAGACCTGAGTCTATGCAATGTGACCGAACTCTGACCAGAATTGAGCGACAAAGTCATAGACGTCAAAATGGGTTGTGCTTTTACTGTGGTGATTCTACTCATGCTATCTCAGCATGCTCTAAACGCTTAAAAAAAATCGCTAAACCTGTCACCATTGGTACTATGCAGCCTAAATTTATTTTGTCTGTTACTTTGATTTGTTCTTTGTCGTCCTACCCGGTTATGGCTTTTGTGGATTCGGGTGCTGCCCTGAATCTGATGGATTTGTCGTTTGCCAGGCGCTGTGGTTTTGTCCTGGAGCCTTTGGAATTTCCCATTCCTCTGAGGGGAATTGATGCTACGCCATTGGCTGAGAATAAGCCTCAGTATTGGACGCAAATGACCATGTGCATGACTCCCGTACATCAGGAGGTGATTCGCTTTCTTGTTCTGCATAATTTGCATGATGTTGTCGTTTTGGGTCTGCCATGGCTGCAGGCTCATAATCCAGTTTTAGATTGGAAAGCTATGTCTGTGTCAAGTTGGGGTTGTCAGGGAATTCATGGCGATGCTCCGTTGGTGTCTATTGCTTCTTCCACTCCTTCTGAGGTCCCTGAGTTTTTGTCTGACTACCAGGATGTATTTGATGAGCCCAGGTCCAGTGCCCTGCCCCCTCATAGGGATTGTGACTGTGCTATAAATTTAATTCCTGGTAGTAAATTCCCTAAGGGACGACTTTTTAATCTGTCTATACCAGAGCATGCCGCGATGCGGAGTTATATAAAGGAGTCTTTGGAGAAGGGACATATTCGCCCATCCTCTTCCCCTCTTGGTGCAGGATTTTTTTTTGTGGCCAAGAAGGACAGTTCTTTGAGACCTTGTATAGATTATCGTCTTCTGAATAAAATCACAGTCAAATTTCAGTATCCTTTACCACTATTGTCTGATTTGTTTGCTCGGATTAAGGGTGCCAGTTGGTTCACCAAGATAGATCTCCGTGGTGCGTATAACCTTGTGCGCATTAAGCAGGGAGATGAATGGAAAACAGCATTTAATACGCCTGAAGGCCATTTTGAGTACTTGGTGATGCCTTTTGGACTCTCTAATGCTCCTTCTGTGTTTCAGTCCTTCATGCATGACATCTTCCGAGAATATCTGGATAAATTTATGATTGTTTATCTGGATGACATTTTGGTCTTTTCTGATGACTGGGAGTCCCATGTGAAGCAGGTCAGGATGGTGTTTCAGGTCCTGCGTGCTAATGCTTTATTTGTGAAGGGCTCAAAATGCCTCTTCGGAGTACAGAAGGTCTCCTTTTTGGGTTTTATTTTTTCTCCTTCTACTGTGGAGATGGACCCAGTCAAGGTCCAGGCTATTCATGACTGGACTCAGCCCACGTCTGTTAAGAGTCTTCAGAAGTTCTTGGGTTTTGCTAATTTTTACCGTCGTTTCATCGCTAATTTTTCTAGCGTGGTTAAACCTTTGACGGATTTGACCAAGAAGGGTTCTGATGTTACTAATTGGTCTCCTGCGGCCGTGGAGGCCTTTCGGGAGCTGAAGCACCGGTTTTCTTCAGCTCCAGTCTTATGTCAGCCAGATGTCTTTCTCCCCTTCCAGGTCGAGGTTGATGCTTCTGAGATTGGAGCAGGGGCTGTTTTGTCACAGAGAAGCTCTGATGGCTCTGTGATCAAGCCATGTGCTTTCTTTTCAAGAAAGTTTTCGCCTGCCGAGCGGAATTATGATGTTGGTAATCGGGAGTTGTTGGCTATGAAGTGGGCATTTGAGGAGTGGCGACATTGGCTCGAAGGAGCTAAACATCGCGTGGTGGTCTTGACTGATCACAAAAATCTGATTTACCTTGAATCTGCCAAGCGCCTGAATCCTAGACAGGCTCGTTGGTCGTTGTTTTTCTCCCGTTTCAACTTCGTGGTCTCATACCTGCCTGGTTCGAAGAACGTGAAAGCTGATGCACTTTCTAGGAGTTTTGTGCCTGACTCTCCGGGAGTTTCTGAGCCGGCGGGTATTCTCAGAGAGGGAGTGATTTTGTCTGCTATTTCCCCAGATTTGCGACGAGTGCTGCAGAAATTTCAGGCAGAGAGACCTGACCGTTGTCCACCAGAGAGACTGTTTGTCCCGGAGAGATGGACCAGCAGAGTTATTTCCGAGGTTCATTCTTCGGTGTTGGCGGGTCATCCTGGGATTTTTGGTACCAGAGATTTGGTGGCTAGGTCCTTCTGGTGGCCTTCCTTGTCGCGGGATGTGCGTTCCTTTGTGCAGTCTTGTGGGATTTGTGCTCGGGCTAAGCCTTGCTGTACTCGTGCCAGCGGTTTGCTTTTGCCTTTGCCTATTCCGAAAAGGCCTTGGATGCACATTTCCATGGATTTTATTTCAGATCTTCCAGTATCTCAGAAAATGTCTGTCATCTGGGTGGTGTGTGATCGTTTTTCCAAGATGGTCCATTTGGTGCCCTTGCCTAAGTTGCCTTCTTCCTCCGATTTGGTTCCTCTATTTTTTCAGAATGTGGTTTGCTTGCACAGCATTCCTGAAAATATTGTGTCTGATAGAGGATCCCAGTTTGTGTCCAGGTTTTGGCAGACGTTTTGTGCTAAGATGGGCATTGATTTGTCTTTTTCGTCGGCCTTCCATCCTCAGACTAATGGCCAAACCGAGCGAACTAATTAGACGTTGGAAACTTATTTGAGATGTTTTGTTTCTGCTGATCAGGATGATTGGGTGACTTTTTTGCCATTGGCCGAGTTTGCCCTTAATAATCGGGCTAGTTCTGCTACTTTGGTTTCTCCTTTTTTCTGCAATTCTGGTTTCCATCCTCGTTTTTCCTCGGGTCAGGTTGAGCCTTCTGACTGTCCTGGGGTGGATTCTGTGGTGGATAGGTTGCAGCAGATTTGGAACCATGTGGTGGACAATTTGAGGTTGTCACAGGAGAAGGCTCAGCGCTTTGCCAACCGCCGCCGCGGTGTGGGTCCCCGACTTCGTGTTGGGGATTTGGTGTGGCTGTCTTCTCGGTATGTTCCTATGAAGGTCTCCTCTCCTAAATTCAAGCCTCGCTTCATCGGTCCTTATAAGATCTTGGAAATCCTTAACCCGGTGTCTTTTCGTTTGGATCTCCCAGCATCATTTGCCATTCATAATGTGTTCCATAGGTCTTTGTGGTGGAGGTATGTGGTACCTGTGGTTCCTTCTGTTGAGCCTCCTGCTCCGGTGCTGGTCGAGGGCGAATTGGAGTATGTGGTGGAGAAGATTTTGGATTCTCGTATCTCTAGACGGAGGCTTCAGTATTTGGTTAAGTGGAAGGGCTATGGTCAGGAGGATAATTCCTGGGTTGTCGCCTCGGATGTTCATGCGGCCGATTTGGTTCATGCCTTCCACGCGGCTCATCCTGATCGCCCTGGGGGTCTTGATGAGGGTTCAGTGACCCCTCCTCAAGGGGGGGTACTGTTGTGAACTCTATTTTTGGGCTCCCTCTAGTGGTCACAAGCGGTACTGTGTAGTGTTGTCTTTCTGCAGGTTGGCAGCATCAGCTGGTTCGTTATCCTTGGTTGGTTTCCTATTTAGCTCACCTGGATACTCAGTTCCTTGCCTGCTCTCAATGTATTCAGTGCTCTTCAGATTCCTTGTGACTACCTTGCTCCCAGTCTCTCCAAGACAAGCTAAGTTTTTGTTTGTTATTTTTTGATTATCAGCATTCATCATGTTTCTTGTCCAGCTTGCTAAAATGTGATTTCCTCGCTTGCTGGTTGCTCTAGGGGACTGAGTTTCTCCACCCACACCGTTAGTTGGTGCGGGGGTTCTTGAAATCTCAGTGTGGATATTTTGTAAGGGTTTTTTACTGACCGCACAGACCCCTTTTCTATTTTCTGCTATCTAGTATTAGTGGGCCTCATTTGCTGAATCTGCTTTCACCCCTGTGTATGTGCCTTCCTCTTACCTCACCGTTATTATTTGTTGGGGGCTTCTATATCTTTGGGGATTATTTCTCTGGAGGCAAGTGAGGTCTTTCTTTCTCTCTAGGGGTAGTTAGTTCCTCAGGCTGGCTCGAGACGTCTAGGATTTTAGACACGTTCACCGGCTACCTTTAGTGTGTTGGATAGGTTCAGATTTGCGGTCAGTCCAGTTTGCCACCTCTCTAGAGCTTGTCCTATGTTTTGTTACTTAGCTGGAGTATTTTGTGATCCCCAACCACTAAGGATCATAACAGTAGAGCAGGCCTAAAAAGTGTTTAATGCATCGCAGAAGTGGGATAAAAAGAAGACCTGAGTACATTTTTTTTTTTTCCTCCCGCTTTTCCTTTGCTGCAGTCTGTTTAGCTTCTTTCATCCCCTTGAACTCTGGGTGGTTTTGAGCTCAGCTGCAGACATGAATGTTCAGACTCTGGCTTCTAGTGTGGATCATCTTGCTGCACGGGTGCAAAGTATTCAGGATTTTGTTATTCATAGCCCTATGTCTGAACCAAAAATACCCATCCCTGAGTTGTTTTCTGGAGATAGATCTAGGTTTCTAAATTTTAAGAATAATTGTAAGTTATTTCTATCTCTGAGACCTCGTTCCTCTGGTGATTCCGCTCAGCAAGTTAAAATTGTTATCTCCTTGTTACATGGCGACCCTCAAGATTGGGCTTTCTCTCTGGCGCCAGGAGATCCTGCATTGCTTAATGTAGATGCATTTTTTCTGGCTCTTGGACTCTTTATGAGGAGCCTAATCTGGAGAATCAGGCAGAAAAAGCATTGCTGGCTATCTCTCAAGGTCAGGATGAAACAGAGGTGTATTGTCAAAAATTTCGGAAATGGTCGGTGCTTACTCAATGGAATGAGTGTGCCCTGGCTGCAAATTTCAGAGAAGGTCTTTCTGAGGCCGTTAAGAATGTTATGGTGGGGTTTCCCACCCCTACAAGTCTGAGTGATTCTATGGCTTTAGCCATTCAGGTTGATCGGCGTTTGCGGGAGCGCAAATCTGCTCATCCTTTGGCGGTATTTTCTGAAGAGACCTGAGTCTATGCAATGTGACCGAACTCTGACCAGAATTGAGCGACAAAGTCATAGACGTCAAAATGGGTTGTGCTTTTACTGTGGTGATTCTACTCATGCTATCTCAGCATGCTCTAAACGCTTAAAAAAAATCGCTAAACCTGTCACCATTGGTACTATGCAGCCTAAATTTATTTTGTCTGTTACTTTGATTTGTTCTTTGTCGTCCTACCCGGTTATGGCTTTTGTGGATTCGGGTGCTGCCCTGAATCTGATGGATTTGTCGTTTGCCAGGCGCTGTGGTTTTGTCCTGGAGCCTTTGGAATTTCCCATTCCTCTGAGGGGAATTGATGCTACGCCATTGGCTGAGAATAAGCCTCAGTATTGGACGCAAATGACCATGTGCATGACTCCCGTACATCAGGAGGTGATTCGCTTTCTTGTTCTGCATAATTTGCATGATGTTGTCGTTTTGGGTCTGCCATGGCTGCAGGCTCATAATCCAGTTTTAGATTGGAAAGCTATGTCTGTGTCAAGTTGGGGTTGTCAGGGAATTCATGGCGATGCTCCGTTGGTGTCTATTGCTTCTTCCACTCCTTCTGAGGTCCCTGAGTTTTTGTCTGACTACCAGGATGTATTTGATGAGCCCAGGTCCAGTGCCCTGCCCCCTCATAGGGATTGTGACTGTGCTATAAATTTAATTCCTGGTAGTAAATTCCCTAAGGGACGACTTTTTAATCTGTCTATACCAGAGCATGCCACGATGCGGAGTTATATAAAGGAGTCTTTGGAGAAGGGACATATTCGCCCATCCTCTTCCCCTCTTGGTGCAGGATTTTTTTTTGTGGCCAAGAAGGACAGTTCTTTGAGACCTTGTATAGATTATCGTCTTCTGAATAAAATCACAGTCAAATTTCAGTATCCTTTACCACTATTGTCTGATTTGTTTGCTCGGATTAAGGGTGCCAGTTGATTCACCAAGATAGATCTCCGTGGTGCGTATAACCTTGTGCGCATTAAGCAGGGAGATGAATGGAAAACAGCATTTAATACGCCTGAAGGCCATTTTGAGTACTTGGTGATGCCTTTTGGACTCTCTAATGCTCCTTCTGTGTTTCAGTCCTTCATGCATGACATCTTCCGAGAATATCTGGATAAATTTATGATTGTTTATCTGGATGACATTTTGGTCTTTTCTGATGACTGGGAGTCCCATGTGAAGCAGGTCAGGATGGTGTTTCAGGTCCTGCGTGCTAATGCTTTATTTGTGAAGGGCTCAAAATGCCTCTTCGGAGTACAGAAGGTCTCCTTTTTGGGTTTTATTTTTTCTCCTTCTACTGTGGAGATGGACCCAGTCAAGGTCCAGGCTATTCATGACTGGACTCAGCCCACGTCTGTTAAGAGTCTTCAGAAGTTCTTGGGTTTTGCTAATTTTTACCGTCGTTTCATCGCTAATTTTTCTAGCGTGGTTAAACCTTTGACGGATTTGACCAAGAAGGGTTCTGATGTTACTAATTGGTCTCCTGCGGCCGTGGAGGCCTTTCGGGAGCTGAAGCACCGGTTTTCTTCAGCTCCAGTCTTATGTCAGCCAGATGTCTTTCTCCCCTTCCAGGTCGAGGTTGATGCTTCTGAGATTGGAGCAGGGGCTGTTTTGTCACAGAGAAGCTCTGATGGCTCTGTGATCAAGCCATGTGCTTTCTTTTCAAGAAAGTTTTCACCTGCCGAGCGGAATTATGATGTTGGTAATCGGGAGTTGTTGGCTATGAAGTGGGCATTTGAGGAGTGGCGACATTGGCTCGAAGGAGCTAAACATCGCGTGGTGGTCTTGACTGATCACAAAAATCTGATTTACCTTGAATCTGCCAAGCGCCTGAATCCTAGACAGGCTCGTTGGTCGTTGTTTTTCTCCCGTTTCAACTTCGTGGTCTCATACCTGCCTGGTTCGAAGAACGTGAAAGCTGATGCACTTTCTAGGAGTTTTGTGCCTGACTCTCCGGGAGTTTCTGAGCCGGCGGGTATTCTCAGAGAGGGAGTGATTTTGTCTGCTATTTCCCCAGATTTGCGACGAGTGCTGCAGAAATTTCAGGCAGAGAGACCTGACCGTTGTCCACCAGAGAGACTGTTTGTCCCGGAGAGATGGACCAGCAGAGTTATTTCCGAGGTTCATTCTTCGGTGTTGGCGGGTCATCCTGGGATTTTTGGTACCAGAGATTTGGTGGCTAGGTCCTTCTGGTGGCCTTCCTTGTCGCGGGATGTGCGTTCCTTTGTGCAGTCTTGTGGGATTTGTGCTCGGGCTAAGCCTTGCTGTTCTCGTGCCAGCGGTTTGCTTTTGCCTTTGCCTATTCCGAAAAGGCCTTGGATGCACATTTCCATGGATTTTATTTCAGATCTTCCAGTATCTCAGAAAATGTCTGTCATCTGGGTGGTGTGTGATCGTTTTTCCAAGATGGTCCATTTGGTGCCCTTGCCTAAGTTGCCTTCTTCCTCCGATTTGGTTCCTCTATTTTTTCAGAATGTGGTTTGCTTGCACGGCATTCCTGAAAATATTGTGTCTGATAGAGGATCCCAGTTTGTGTCCAGGTTTTGGCGGACGTTTTGTGCTAAGATGGGCATTGATTTGTCTTTTTCGTCGGCCTTCCATCCTCAGACTAATGGCCAAACCGAGCGAACTAATTAGACGTTGGAAACTTATTTGAGATGTTTTGTTTCTGCTGATCAGGATGATTGGGTGACTTTTTTGCCATTGGCCGAGTTTGCCCTTAATAATCGGGCTAGTTCTGCTACTTTGGTTTCTCCTTTTTTCTGCAATTCTGGTTTCCATCCTCGTTTTTCCTCGGGTCAGGTTGAGCCTTCTGACTGTCCTGGGGTGGATTCTGTGGTGGATAGGTTGCAGCAGATTTGGAACCATGTGGTGGACAATTTGAGGTTGTCACAGGAGAAGGCTCAGCGCTTTGCCAACCGCCGCCGCGGTGTGGGTCCCCGACTTCGTGTTGGGGATTTGGTGTGGCTGTCTTCTCGGTATGTTCCTATGAAGGTCTCCTCTCCTAAATTCAAGCCTCGCTTCATCGGTCCTTATAAGATCTTGGAAATCCTTAACCCGGTGTCTTTTCGTTTGGATCTCCCAGCATCATTTGCCATTCATAATGTGTTCCATAGGTCTTTGTGGTGGAGGTATGTGGTACCTGTGGTTCCTTCTGTTGAGCCTCCTGCTCCGGTGCTGGTCGAGGGCGAATTGGAGTATGTGGTGGAGAAGATTTTGGATTCTCGTATCTCTAGACGGAGGCTTCAGTATTTGGTTAAGTGGAAGGGCTATGGTCAGGAGGATAATTCCTGGGTTGTCGCCTCGGATGTTCATGCGGCCGATTTGGTTCATGCCTTCCACGCGGCTCATCCTGATCACCCTGGGGGTCTTGATGAGGGTTCAGTGACCCCTCCTCAAGGGGGGGTACTGTTGTGAACTCTATTTTTGGGCTCCCTCTAGTGGTCACAAGCGGTACTGTGTAGTGTTGTCTTTCTGCAGGTTGGCAGCATCAGCTGGTTCGTTATCCTTGGTTGGTTTCCTATTTAGCTCACCTGGATACTCAGTTCCTTGCCTGCTCTCAATGTATTCAGTGCTCTTCAGATTCCTTGTGACTACCTTGCTCCCAGTCTCTCCAAGACAAGCTAAGTTTTTGTTTGTTATTTTTTGATTATCAGCATTCATCATGTTTCTTGTCCAGCTTGCTAAAATGTGATTTCCTCGCTTGCTGGTTGCTCTAGGGGACTGAGTTTCTCCCCCCACACCGTTAGTTGGTGTGGGGGTTCTTGAAATCTCAGTGTGGATATTTTGTAAGGGTTTTTTACTGACCGCACAGACCCCTTTTCTATTTTCTGCTATCTAGTATTAGTGGGCCTCATTTGCTGAATCTGCTTTCACCCCTGTGTATGTGCCTTCCTCTTACCTCACTGTTATTATTTGTTGGGGGCTTCTATATCTTTGGGGATTATTTCTCTGGAGGCAAGTGAGGTCTTTCTTTCTCTCTAGGGGTAGTTAGTTCCTCAGGCTGGCTCGAGAAGTCTAGGATTTTAGACACGTTCACCGGCTACCTTTAGTGTGTTGGATAGGTTCAGATTTGCGGTCAGTCCAGTTTGCCACCTCTCTAGAGCTTGTCCTATGTTTTGTTACTTAGCTGGAGTATTTTGTGATCCCCAACCACTAAGGATCATAACAGTCAGCCTTGTATACGTACCCGCTGCCGTATTTCCACCGGACCTTGACTCCGCTGCTCCTGCCCTGTAGAAGACCTCTAAAAAAAAGAAAAAATCAAATTGTCACATGTGTCGATGTGACAGTGAATACTTACCAATCTGACGAGGCAAGTACTCACCTCACTGACATGCTCCACTTCCGACTGTCATGGACGAAACTCCTCACTAGAAGAAGAATCCAAAGAAGACATTCTGATGCATGTAGAAAGAAAGAAATGCAAGAAATTATGACATGTAGAGACAGAAAATAGAAAATAAAGGCATTTGCTAGGATATACTCACATTGTTCTGAGGCTTGTTTGCTCCAAGGTGCTGTGGTCCGTCTGCCCTGCTTGGCTGTCTGCTGTGGGCCATCTGCTCTGCTTGGCTGTCCACTGTGGTCCTTCTGCTCTGCTTGGCTGTCTGGTGAGAAGTGACCTGCAACTGTCCACACCCTCCCTTTATCACCTTGATGGTGGGGGGTGGCTTATCAGTGTCTAGACATGTTTTTCTCAATTGAAACGCATGCGTTCAAGAACGCAACCAAACGCATGTGCTTGTAAACGCATGCGTTCATATAGACAGCAATGCGTATTTTTGTCGCAAACCTTGCACAACTGACAGCATGCGTTTCCAGGCGGCAAATAGACGCCTCTAAAAATTACTACATGTTGCATTTCCGCGCCAAGCCGCAAACGACGAGACGACACATGGGTCGTCAAACGCGGCAAAACGTGAACAAACAAAAACGCATGCGTCGATAATGTTAAATATAGGAATACACAAAGCATGCGGTTATATGCGGTACAAACGCTGGGGCCACAACCGCAAATGTGAAACCTGCCTAAGATGTGCCAATTTTGGCACTTAGCCTCGCTCTTCCCACTTGTCCTCTAGTGGTGGAAAGTGGGGTGATGGTTGAAGAGGTTGATGCCACCTTTGTATTGTTAGGTGACATCAAGATCCGAGGTTAGTAATGGAGAGGTGTCAATAAGACGTCCCCATTACTAACTCCGTAGTAATATTGTATAAAAACACACACACAAAGAAGTCATTTAATTGAAAGAATTACACAGACTCCTTTAATAAATCTTAATTTAACTATACTTACGACCTCGCCCATTCCACCGATGCCTTTGTCTTCTTCAAAAGAGTTAAAAAGAACAAACAACAATATTCCTCACCTTTTACACAGAGATGATGATAATCCATTTGTCTACTACATCTAGATGGCAGACTGCATGGTTGCATGATGCAACCATACAGCCTGTCATCCAGCAGAGACACTGAGCAGCGTGTACTCAGTGTCTCCCTGTGAACTCCTATTCCCGGTCTTACGGTCATTGTGAGTGTGAGAAAGTTCTCCTGCTCGTGGTGCTGTCAGACAGGTCCTGGGAGTTCACGGCCAATTAACGCACTTCACCTAACTGACGTCAGCGGGAGCGCAGTGGGAAAATATAATTTATTATCCGTTTACCCATAGGTGTACATGTGAAGGTCGCTTTGGCAGTAATAAGGCTGTGATTGCATCAAAGAATATGAATCGGTGAGGAATATTGTCCTAGGTGACCTCAGAGTGCTATATACATCTTTTTCAGAGCAATAGGAGTACCTGCAAATTTGCAATGACTCAAGGTTTTGGAAAAAATGTGACGAAGATGGTAAATTAAAATTTCAAGAGATTCAATTTTCTTCAGTGGTAACTCAACAAAGGAGCCTTTATTTATTTCGCTTGTATATAGCACTAACGTTTCCTGTAGCTCTGCACAGGGATTGTCACAACTGACAGTAAGTTCAATTTGTCCCTAACCCAAATATACATGTATAATAAGACTAATTTCCTAAGAAGCCAATTAATTTATAGGGATGGGTTTTTTAGAGAAGGCAGAAACTGGAGTAGCTGAAAAAACCTAGAACATTCAAACCCTGCAAAAAAGAACATTCACGACACCAGCAAAAAAAGATAATTTCAGTTGCCTTTTAATGTGTGGCTAAATCTGTAAAGTTAGGCAGTGCCAACAGGAGACTGTCCGTATTGCACCATGCAGGTATTGATTGCCCTTGGGCAGATATGAATCTAAGAGCCCAATTCTAACCAATGAGCCACCAATATTCTTTAGTGAACTTTCTGCCTTTGGTCTCCTAAAATTTGACATCATATTGCATGCATTAGGTGTTGGAAACCAGTGCCAGCGCAGATTATGATACTATTTAGATTATTTTTACATTTTTAAATGTTGGTATTCAAGTTTAACATTACACAACAAAAATAAGTGAGCAGTCAAAATTCACATGTTTGGATGTAAGCATGAGTTGATGTAAACAATATTTTCATGGACTAATTTAGTACCAGTACAAGAAAACCAAAGACGTATAATTTGTATCATCAGAAAAAAGTTAAAAGTTTGACCCCTTATTCATTCCATAAAGCTGCTCTGTGGAGGGTGACTTTGGGGTCTCTAAGGAAAAGAACCACATCTAGAATTAGATGTCAGAGGACTAACTTTTTAATGGTCAATTAAAAGTAAATATTTCAGTTTCATGCTTTCTACAAGTAATGTAGATAAACAACCAACAGCCGTCCTCATATTTACTGGAAAAACACAGGAAAATTTACATACAGCCATTTGTATCATGTAATAGTGATATATTTTATGGTGGGAATTTCATTAAAAGTCATAACAGAATTGGGAATGATAAATGATGCATAATGAATACTTGAATATTTTAGGAGTACCCTAGAATGCACTTTATTCATAGGACGGTACTAAATGTGCAACCTGACCAATTCTACTTGGGTCCTGTAAGTACTGGGGCCCACTGCCACTAATAGAGAAATAACAACTTGGCTTCTATCTTTTTGATTAACTGCAAGGTTACTAAGCTATGGATTTTTTTCTATTATATTTATATTGAAAACGACCAATGAAATAGGTTTATTGCCAGTGTCAGAGGAGCATATGAAAAATCGTCAGCATTTCATACAGAAAACATGGACAATTTTCAATATAAATTTTTAACATCTGTGTCACAAGCATTTTACTATATCCAGAATTTATAACATATATGATCAAATACAGTATCCTAACTTAAGGATTGAAATGTGATTAAAACCACCCAAATGTATTACGAATTACCTTTTTTTGCACAGACATAGATTTGAATAGAAGAGTCTCACCCGAGATATGGAAAAGAATAGAGCATGCTTTCATTTTTTCCTCATGGACACTCGTTTGAGCAAGCTCTTGATGTGTCATTTTTCATGTATGGGTTGAATCTTGTTTTAATGCATAGAAACAGAACTGGGATAAGGGGTAGGCTGGGTAGACACCTGCCTAGGGTGCTACCTAATGTCCCACCGAGGGGTCGCACTTTGGAAAAAATGAATGATATGATTGAAAGCCTGTAGCCAACATGCCCCTTCCTCTGGCCACAAGCATTTAGCAGTGACGGCCGGGATGCAGGCACACAGGGGAGCAGTGTCAGTTACTGACACCGCTCACCCCTCTCTATGCCTGCACGCATGTAATTATATTCACACCTAGAGTTGAGCGACTTTTACTTTTTTAGGATCGAGTCGGGTTTCGCGAAACCCGACTTTCTCAAAAGTCGGGTCGGGTAAAATCGTCCGATTATTGCGTAAAGTCGGGGGCCGACCGAAACACGAAACCCAATGCAAGTCAATGGGGAATCAAAGTCGGCAGTGAGTGGAGGACAGGAAAACACCTACAGTGCCCATTTTAATGCCAAAAACATCAATTCTTGTTACTTAAGCTTGTCAATCATAATTTACCTTATAATAATAGTTAGTCATTGAAAATTGGGGGTCATTTGTGGGGGGTAGGGCTGGTTCAAGTTTTTTGTGGGCCCAGGAAACATGGACTATGTCACGGCAGTGGAGCAGGGAGAGGTAAGTATTTAAACTTTGCAAGTGCTGTGATCCTGAGCAAGCAGTGGGGACCCACTCATTCGCATTGGCACTGGCACAGGGCCCCTCAAAGTACGGCGGTGTGTTTGACGGCGGGGGCACCTCCCACCGGCAGAGACACTTTTGCGTACTATGAGGGGCCCTGTGCCAGTGACGTCGCCAATGAGTATGCCCCCCCCCTGATGAAGGAACCTGCTCTTTCATCTGCACCTTCCTCTTTGTCCCCATGTAAGGTGGTATAGTATGCGGGAAGGGGAACCTGACTTTCAGCAGGGTCAGATTCTGGCTGTGTAGAGTGCAAGGGGAATGTAGTGGTCTGGGTCAATGTACTAGCAGACTCATCTAGCAGTGGCTGGACAATGGGCAGGATGAGAAGGAAACACAGTTAGTAGGCCCAAATAATAAAGTAGGCTAAATGCAGTTCAAATGTGGTAACAGGACTAAACAGGAGGCATTGCTTTGTTCAGTGGAGGACAACTATAATGAGTGGCAGACACAGTTAGTAGGCCCAAGTAATAAAGTGGGCCAAATGCAGTTCAAAATTGGTAACAGGAGTAAACAGGCGGCACTGGTTTGTTCAGTGGAGGAGAACTGTAGCGCCCCCACTGCCGCAGGGCCGAGGGGTACCCGGTACCGGGCCTCTGAGTCTCTGCTTCTGGGGTTGTCACGGCGGCTAGGCCCCGGCCTGTGACCCTGCCGTGGGGCGCACAGTGAATGATAGGTGTGGATGTTGGTGGTGCAGGTCACGGTAAATAACGAGGACACCAGGTTGCAGTCTCTTTACCTCTTTACTGGAGATCTCTGAGTCCTCAGTCCAGAATACGGTTCACCAGGCTGCGAAAGTCCGGCCGGTCCAGTGGCACCTCCAGAGTTCACTTCACAGGTGGAAATCGGTGCCTTCCTTCTTAGCGCTATGTGTTGTAGTCCTTCCCTGCTATGCTTACGGAAAGTACCCCACAACCGTTGTGTCTGTTTCTCGTGTTCCCTCACAACTCGATTAACTGATCTTCTGCTAATCTTCCGTCCCTTCCTGATGTTACAGTTAGAACGGCACCCGTTTGTCGGGTAGGCCTGGAGTTCTTCCGGGACCCTAGAGATGCCCCTCTCCCGCAATTGCCTCCCAAGACTTCATAGGTGATTTAGGTGAGACAGCCCGCCTGAGACTGACTGTCCTGCCGCTGTTTAGAGTATTGCTTGAAGCTGTCTAATGAAATACTCCCTCGGCGTTCCGGCCGCCGGTAGTGCGCCTCAGTAGGATGTTGCTCCGGTCTTACAGCACGACCCCTACTGGTATTCTCCTATTGCTTGATCTCGTTTCTCACTCAGCACAATCTATCTCGCTTCTAGTCCTTTCTTGGGTCCCGCCGCTTCCCGGAGCTGGCGCGGACCCGTTACATTCTTTTCAATGCCAAGCCTCTGTCAGGATCCCACCCCTGACAGAGACCCTACTGTCTCTTCCTCCACAACACCCTCTGCCACTAGGTGTTGCTTCGTCCAATCCAGTCAGCTTTCTCCTCTAACTTCCTGCCTGACCCCCAGTTTACCCACTATGGTGGGGAGTGGCCTAATGAATAGAACCCTTAGCTCCCCCCGGAGGCCCAGCTGTGAAATCTATTGGTGTCTGTGATACCTGATCAGATGAACTCCTTCAGTGCCATCGGACGCACCATGGCTCCCCATAGTGGCGGAGCCACAGTACTGCAACGACCAGGACTCTGGGGCGCTGCACTCCCCCCTGGTTAAACACAGTACTCCGGGACTGGGAAGAAAACAACAATACAGGTTAGCAAAAAGACATACAAGTTTTGTTGAGTGCAAATAATAATAAGTATACTTGAACAGAGCTTCCCTTTATGGGAGGTGAGGACACTTGAATGTTACAAACATGGTTAACATTATAAATTACAGGCTATAAATAACTCCTGTTACCCAACCGGGTATTCTACTAAGTACAAAATTGTTGAACAATAATTTAACATTGCCTTTAAGGATTCACACTCTAAATCCACTAAAGACCTTCCTATAATCACATTATAAGGTATTTTAACTTTCCCATTCGCCTTCTTTAAATCTGCAGGACCGCCTGTCCTATCGGCACCAGACCTACTGCCTCTCCTTTCTGTTACAGGACCGCCCCGTTCAGCCAGGGCCTACTGCCTTTTCAACTACTATACACAGTATAGAACATAACATTACTTTCAGTTTAAGAGCACTAAGTCATCTCTACATGACTCCTATGAGGACTCAGGGTTTACCTTCTATCCTAACTATCTATCAACATTATCTAAACATTTTCTATCGAACATTAAGCCTTCTCATTATCTTTCTTCCTTTCTTGCATGCTGGACACCACATCTATCTCTACGGGCCCACTGCATCCTTCTTCTATCTTTCACCTTTTAATTCTCAGAGCACATCATCAGTATTTCTTCACATTTAACTAATTAAACACATATAACTTTCTCGTACAAACATTATCATCACTTTTCTCTCATCAACATTATTGCTACTTGTCTTAAGCAATATTACTATCGAAACGCAACAAATGAACATCCCCTTTAAGAGGGGACCAAGTCTCTGTGAGGTAGCGCGTCTTCTCAAGCTACCAGTCCATACTCAGCAAAGGTTCCAGTGCGGTATCTTCGCAAAGAGTCTTTCTTTAAGTAAAACCAGTAGGGAGCGCCTTTAATAAGGTGCAAACTATATACAAAAAGTTCGGATCATGCACTGTTCATGATTTCAGCAGTTCTGTAAACTTTGTGCAAAAAAAAACCTTGGAAAACAAACAAGAAAACAAAACAATAGGGATCCCGGGTCAACAAAGGGATCCCTTTAAGAGTTTACCCTGAGCGGGTTTAGCAGCAGGAAATAGTAACTATATACATACTCATGGTATCGAGGTTTATCTTCATAGTAAATCACAAGACATCAGCCGAAAGTGGGTACCTTCCGAATGTGCAGACTGTGATCCTAGGTCAGCAGCTGATGCCGCACCAGTATCATCAATGGATTTCCCTGGTGCAGTCAGACCACCCGATGTCTGGACCCGAAGGCGGACTCTAGCCGCCAGCTCAGTCGCTGCAATGAGACGTACGGCGGCAATGTTGGTAAGATCCGTTACGTCTGGTTCCATCATGGTGGAAGTACCAGACGACGCTCCCCCAAGCTCACAACGGCGCACGTCCCGGGCATACCACCCGTATGCATTCCGATGACGGGTGTAAGTCACCGGATCTCCCCTTTGTAGCGGATCACCCCTTCGGCCACAGCAGGGGGCCCTCACGTTGCAACTGGCAACGAAGACGTCGGTTGGCAGTCCCGGTTCCTGTATGGAGCCCCATCCTCTCTTCGGGTGGAAGGCCAATACAGTGCCCCGCCTCACCATGTCCCGGTCATCACATGCAGGCGGTGGTTGTCGTACCCTCGGTGGGGCAGTCAGCTCTGCCTCTTTCTGCCTTTTCCAATGTAGGATCAGGCATTGTTTGTATTGCTCCCAGGTAAGCACAGCAAGGGTGAATCCTTCTTCCCGAACCCCATCTGGCCCAACCCAGGGGGTGTCCCACTGGAGGGTCACCCCATCTGGGCCTACGTCTACGGGTTCCCCCATCCTAGTCGGCAGCGGTGGCACCAGCTTCCCCATTGCATCGGGGGGTAACACCACTAGCTCTGCCGATAGTAGGCGGCTGCGGCTTTTACTGGGGTGAGGACCGGTCGCGGGAGCGGGATCGAGCAGGGGAGCAGGGGCGTCTCCCATACCTGCGCCTGATGTGGTTTCACCGATGTCGATCCGGTCCATTGACGAGAACGCTGGAGTCGGCCGCAGCCCGGACCGCGGCTCCTCCAATGGGGTCCCCGGGTGCGGCTCCGCCCACCATGGTTCCTCCTCCGCTGGCTCCGAGGACGGGATGGGTAAGCTCAGCTCCGCGGCCGGTTCCAAAGAATTCGGATCTTTCCGCTGCAGTGGACATAGGTCCGCCTCTGGTGAAGGAGGGCAAGCCGGAATCGCTTCTTCCTCGTTCAGGTACTTGCTGCTCGTCATCGCTGCCTGATAGTCGGTGGCAGTGCATGCATCTGACTCCGCCATTTCTCCTGGGCCGGGCTTCTCCATCTCCTGCTTCCCGCCGTTGCAAATCAGGGGGTGGTCTTGTACTCCGAGGCAGGTCATCGCTTTGCAGCCAGAAACACAGGGGGCGGTAGCCATTTCTCGCGCCACTCTGATAGTCTCCTCCCATGGCACGCCCTCCTTCTTCTCTGGCGTAGCAATGGCGGCGGCTTTTGGGGGGAACTTCTCTTGGTCAATGGCAGTACACAGTCTCTCAATAAAGTACAGTCCAAGCACAACAAATTACAGTTCCAAGGCACACATGACCCGATTCTTCAGGCTTAAGTAGATCCTGTTCGTGACGCCAAGTTGTAGTGCCCCCCACTGCCGCAGGGCCGAGGGGTACCCGGTACCGGGCCTCTGAGTCTCTGCTTCTGGGGTTGTCATGGCGGCTAGGCCCCGGCCCGTGACCCTGCCGTGGGGCGCACAGTGAATGATAGGTGTGGATGTTGGTGGTGCAGGTCGCGGTAAATAACGAGGACACCAGGTTGCAGTCTCTTTACCTCTTTACTGGAGATCTCTGAGTCCTCAGTCCAGAATACGGTTCACCAGGCTGCGCAAGTCCGGCCGGTCCAGTGGCACCTCCAGAGTTCACTTCACAGGTGGAAATCGGTGCCTTCCTTCTTAGCGCTATGTGTTGTAGTCCTTCCCTGCTATGCTTACGGAAAGTACCCCACAACCGTTGTGTCTGTTTCTCGTGTTCCCTCACAACTCGATTAACTGATCTTCTGCTAATCTTCCGTCCCTTCCTGATGTTACAGTTAGAACGGCACCCGTTTGTCGGGTAGGCCTGGAGTTCTTCCGGGACCCTAGAGACGCCCCTCTCCTGCAATTGCCTCCCAAGACTTCATAGGTGATTTAGGTGAGACAGCCCGCCTGAGACTGACTGTCCTGCCGCTGTTTAGAGTATTGCTTGAAGCTGTCTAATGAAATACTCCCTCGGCGTTCCGGCCGCCGGTAGTGCGCCTCAGTAGGATGTTGCTCCGGTCTTACAGCACGACCCCTACTGGTATTCTCCTATTGCTTGATCTCTTTCTCACTCAGCACAATCTATCTCGCTTCTAGTCCTTTCTTGGGTCCCGCCGCTTCCCGGAGCTGGCGCGGACCCGTTACATTCTTTTCAATGCCAAGCCTCTGTCAGGATCCCACCCCTGACAGAGACCCTACTGTGTCATGAATCCCAATGGCTAGGGATAGCACAGGACAAGCAAGGTACAAATATATAACGGACGAGCTCTAGGGTGATGGAACCTGGGCTGACCGCTGCCCTACGCCTGACAAACGCAACTAGAGATAGCCAGGGAGCGTGCCTACGTTGGTTCTAGACGCCACACACCAGCCTAAGAGCTAACTAGTACTGCAGAGAAAATAAAGACCTCACTTGCCTCCAGAGGAACGAACCCCAAAAGGTATAGTTGCCCCCCACATGTATTGACGGTGAAATGAGAGGAAGGCACACACATAGAGATGATATATATAGGTTTAGCAAATTGAGGCCCGCTGTAAACTAGAAAGCAGAACGATACAAAAGGGGTCTGAGCGGTCAGCAAAAAACCCTAATCAAAAAACCATCCTGAGATTACAAGAACCCATGTGCCAACTCATGGCACATGGGGAGAACCTCAGTCCACTAGAGCTACCAGCTAGCATAGAGACATAATAAGCAAGCTGGACAAAAAACCAAACAACTGAAAATCAGCACTTAGCTTATCCTGAAAGATCTGGGAGCAGGTAGGCAGGAACAAAACAGAGCACATCTGAATACATTGATAGCCGGCAAGGAAATGACAAAAAGGCCAGGTAAAATAGGAAACACCCAGCCTCTGATGGACAGGTGGAAACCAAAGGCCGCAACCCACCAAAGTCACCCAGTACCAGCAGTAACTAACCACCAGAGGAAGCCCACAAACAGAATCCACAACAGTACCCCCCCCCCTTGAGGAGGGGTCACTGAACCCTCACGAGAACCCCCAGGGCGATCAGGGTGAGCTCTATGGAAGGCGCGGACCAAATCAGTCGCATGAACATCGGAGGCGACCACCCAGGAATTATCCTCCTGACCATAACCCTTCCACTTAACCAAATACTGGAGTTTGCGTCTGGAAACACGAGAATCCAAGATCTTCTCAACAACATACTCCAATTCTCCCTCCACCAGCACCGGAGCAGGAGGCTCAACCGAAGGAACAACGGGCACCTCATACCTCCGCAACAACGACCGATGGAACACATTATGAATAGCAAACGATGCTGGGAGATCCAAACGAAAAGATACAGGGTTAAGAATCTCCGAGATCCTATAAGGACCGATGAACCGAGGCTTGAACTTAGGAGAAGAGACCTTCATAGGGACAAAACGAGAAGACAACCACACCAAATCCCCAACAAGAAGTCGGGGACCCACGCGGCGACGGCGATTAGCAAACTGCTGAGTCTTCTCCTGAGATAACTTCAAATTGTCCACCACCTGATTCCAAATTTGATGTAGCCTGTCCACCACCACGTCCACTCCAGGACAATCCGAAGACTCCACCTGACCAGAGGAAAAACGAGGATGAAACCCCGAATTACAAAAAAAAGGAGAGACCAACGTGGCAGAACTAGCCCGATTATTAAGAGCAAATTCGGCCAGTGGCAAAAAAGCAACCCAGTCATCTTGGTCAGCAGAAACAAAACACCTCAAATAAGTTTCCAAGGTCTGATTAGTTCGCTCCGTCTGGCCATTCGTCTGAGGATGGAATGCAGACGAGAAAGACAAATCAATGCCCATCTTGGCACAAAATGTCCGCCAAAATCTAGACACAAACTGGGATCCCCTGTCAGAAACGATATTCTCCGGAATCCCATGCAAACGAACCACGTTCTGAAAAAATAAAGGGACCAACTCAGAGGAGGAAGGCAACTTAGGCAAGGGCACCAAATGAACCATCTTAGAAAAGCGGTCACACACAACCCAGATAACGGACATTTTCTGTGAAACCGGGAGATCAGAAATAAAATCCATGGAAATGTGCGTCCAAGGCCTCTTCGGGATGGGCAAGGATAACAACAACCCACTGGCCCGAGAACAGCAAGGCTTAGCTCGAGCACACACTTCACAAGACTGCACAAAGGTACGCACATCCCTAGACAAGGAAGGCCACCAAAAAGACCTGGCCACCAAGTCTCTAGTACCAAATATTCCAGGATGACCAGCCAACACAGAAGAATGGACCTCGGAGATGACTCTACTGGTCCAATCATCCGGAACAAACAGTCTTTCTGGTGGACAACGATCCGGTTTATCCACCTGAAACTCCTGCAATGCACGTCGCAAGTCTGGGGATACGGCGGACAATATTACCCCATCCCTAAGGATACCAGTAGGCCCAGAGTCTCCAGGAGAGTCAGGCACAAAACTCCTGGAAAGAGCATCTGCCTTCACATTCTTTGAACCTGGCAGGTATGAAACCACGAAATTGAAACGAGAAAAAAACAACGACCAACGAGCCTGTCTAGGATTCAAACGCCTGGCAGACTCAAGGTAAATGAGATTCTTGTGATCAGTCAAGACCACCACACGATGTTTAGCACCCTCAAGCCAATGACGCCACTCCTCAAATGCCCACTTCATGGCCAAAAGCTCCCGATTACCCACATCATAATTGCGCTCGGCGGGCGAGAATTTTCTAGAGAAGAATGCACATGGCTTCATCACCGAGCCATCAGAACTTCTCTGTGACAAAACCGCCCCCGCTCCAATCTCGGAAGCATCAACCTCAACCTGAAAAGGAAGTGAAACATCTGGTTGACACAACACAGGAGCAGAAGAAAACCGGCGCTTAAGTTCCTGAAAGGCCCCCACAGCCGCAGGAGACCAATTAGCAACATCAGCACCCTTTTTAGTCAAATCAGTCAAAGGTTTAACAATACTGGAAAAATTTGCAATGAACCGACGATAAAAATTAGCAAACCCCAAGAACTTCTGTAGGCTCTTAACAGATGTAGGTTGTGTCCAGTCACAAATTGCCTGAACCTTGACGGGATCCATCTCAATAGTAGAAGGAGAAAAAATATACCCCAAAAAAGAAATCTTCTGGACTCCGAAGAGACACTTTGAGCCCTTCACAAACAGAGAATTGGCCCGCAGAACCTGAAACACCTTCCTGACCTGTAGAACATGAGACTCCCAGTCATCAGAAAACACCAAAATATCATCCAAATACACAATCATAAACTTATCCAGATATTCAAGGAAAATATTGTGCATAAAGGACTGAAAGACTGACGGAGCATTGGAGAGTCCAAAAGGCATTACCAAATACTCAAAATGGCCCTCAGGCGTATTAAATGCGGTTTTCCACTCATCACCTTGTTTTATCCGCACCAGATTATACGCACCGCGAAGATCTATCTTAGTGAACCACCTAGCCCCCTTAATGCGAGCAAACAAGTCAGTCAATAATGGCAATGGATACTGATATTTGACTGTAATCTTATTCAGAAGGCGATAATCTATACAAGGCCTCAGGGAACCATCTTTTTTTGCCACGAAAAAAAAACCTGCTCCCAGAGGGGACGAAGATGGACGAATATGTCCCTTTTCCAAGGACTCCTTAATATAATTCCGCATAGCAGTATGCTCTGGCAGTGACAGATTAAATAAACGACCCTTAGGGAACTTACTGCCAGGAATCAATTCTATAGCACAGTCACAATCTCTATGAGGAGGGAGCGAATTGAGCTTAGGCTCCTCAAAAACATCCCTATAGTCAGACAAAAACTCAGGGATCTCAGAAGGAGTAGATGAAGCGATTGAAATCGGAGGTGCATGATCATGAACCCCCTGACATCCCCAGCTTAACACAGACATTGTTTTCCAGTCCAGGACAGGATTATGAGTTTGTAACCATGGCAGCCCCAGCACTAGTACATCATGTAAATTATACAGTACAAGGAAGCGAATCACCTCCTGATGAACGGGAGTCATGCGCATGGTCACTTGTGTCCAATACTGCGGTTTATTCATAGCCAATGGTGTAGAGTCAATTCCCTTCAGAGGAATAGGAACTTCCAGAGGCTCCAGACTAAAACCGCAGCGTTTAGCAAATGACCAATCCATAAGACTCAGGGCAGCGCCCGAATCCACATAGGCATCAACGGAAATGGAAGACAGTGAAAAAATCAGAGTCACAGACAAAATGAACTTAGGCTGCAGAGTACCAATGGCAAAAGATTTATCAAGCTTTTTTGTGCGTTTAGAGCATGCTGATATAACATGAGCTGAATCACCACAATAAAAACACAATCCATTTTTCCGCCTATAATTTTGCCGTTCACTTCTGGACTGAATTCTATCACATTGCATAGTCTCAGGTGCCTGTTCAGAAGACACCGCCAACTGGTGCACGGGTTTGCGCTCCCGCAAACGCCGATCAATCTGAATGGCCATAGCCATAGACTCATTCAGACCTGTAGGCGTAGGGAACCCCACCATAATATCCTTAATGGCCTCAGAAAGACCATTTCTGAAGTTTGCAGCCAGGGCGCACTCATTCCACTGAGTAAGCACCGACCATTTCCGAAATTTTTGACAATATATTTCCGCTTCATCATGCCCCTGAGAGAGGGCTAACAAAGCCTTTTCAGCCTGAATCTCCAGGTTGGGTTCCTCATAGAGCAATCCCAATGCCAGAAAAAACGCATCCACACTGAGCAATGCAGGATCCCCTGGTGCCAATGCAAATGCCCAATTCTGAGGGTCGCCCCGCAGGAAAGATATTACAATCCTGACCTGTTGAGCAGGGTCTCCAGAGGAGCGAGATTTTAAAGAAAGAAACAATTTACAATTGTTCCTGAAATTCAGGAAGGTAGATCTATCTCCAGAGAAGAACTCTGGAATAGGAATTCTAGGTTCAGACATGGGAGTGTGAACAACAAAATCCTGTATGTTTTGAACTTTTGCCGCGAGATTACTCAGGCTGGAAGCCAAACTCTGGACATCCATGTTAAACAGCTAAGATCAGAGCCATTCAAGGGTTAAGAGGAGGTAAGAAGCAGCTAGACAGCAATTAAGGGCTGGGCAGCAAAACTCTGAAGGGAAAAAAAAAAAAAAAAAATTTCCCTTAAACACTTCTTTTTCTCCTGCTTCAGCCCAAACAATTAACACTTTGTGGGCCGGCTATACTGTCATGAATCCCAATGGCTAGGGATAGCACAGGACAAGCAAGGTACAAATATATAACGGACGAGCTCTAGGGTGATGGAACCTGGGCTGACCGCTGCCCTACGCCTGACAAACGCAACTAGAGATAGCCAGGGAGCGTGACTACGTTGGTTCTAGACGCCACGCACCAGCCTAAGAGCTAACTAGTACTGCAGAGAAAATAAAGACCTCACTTGCCTCCAGAGGAACGAACCCCAAAAGGTATAGTTGCCCCCCACATGTATTGACGGTGAAATGAGAGGAAGGCACACACATAGAGATGATATATATAGGTTTAGCAAATTGAGGCCCGCTGTAAACTAGAAAGCAGAACGATACAAAAGGGGTCTGAGCGGTCAGCAAAAAACCCTAATCAAAAAACCATCCTGAGATTACAAGAACCCATGTGCCAACTCATGGCACATGGGGAGAACCTCAGTCCACTAGAGCTACCAGCTAGCATAGAGACATAATAAGCAAGCTGGACAAAAAACCAAACAACTGAAAATCAGCACTTAGCTTATCCTGAAAGATCTGGGAGCAGGTAGGCAGGAACAAAACAGAGCACATCTGAATACATTGATAGCCGGCAAGGAAATGACAAAAAGGCCAGGTAAAATAGGAAACACCCAGCCTCTGATGGACAGGTGGAAACCAAAGGCCGCAACCCACCAAAGTCACCCAGTACCAGCAGTAACCACCAGAGGAAGCCCACAAACAGAATCCACAACACTACTGTCTCTTCCTCCACAACACCCTCTGCCACTAGGTGTTGCTTCGTCCAATCCAGTCAGCTTTCTCCTCTAACTTCCTGCCTGACCCCCAGTTTACCCACTATGGTGGGGAGTGGCCTAATGAATAGAACCCTTAGCTCCCCCCGGAGGCCCAGCTGTGAAATCTATTGGTGTCTGTGATACCTGATCAGATGAACTCCTTCAGTGCCATCGGACGCACCATGGCTCCCCATAGTGGCGGAGCCACAGTACTGCAACGACCAGGACTCTGGGGCGCTGCAGAACAACAAGCAGCGGCAGACACCGTTAGAAGGCCCAAACAAACTAGTAGGCCAAATGCAGTTTAATATCCGAAACAGGATGAAAATTGAGGCTCAGCTTTGTTCAGTGGAGGAGAAAAACAAGCAGCGACAGACACCGTTAGTAGGCCCAACCAAACAAGTAGGCCAAATGCAGATTAATATTCGAAACAGGATGAAAATTGAGGCTCAGCTTTGTTCAGTGGAGGATAAAAGCAAGGAGCGGCAGATACCGTTAGTAGGCCCAAACAAACAAGTAGGCCAAATGCAGTTTAATATTCGAAACAGGATGAAAATTGAGGGTCACCTTTGTTCAGTGGAGGAGAAAAGCAAGGAGCGGCAGACACCGTTAGTAGACCCAACCAAACAAGTAGGCCAAATGCAGTTTAATATCCGAAACAGGATGAAAATTGAGGCTCAGTTTTTTTCAGTGGAGGACAGCTGTAATGAGTGGCGCAGACAGACTTAGTAGGCCTAAAATAAAAAAGTAGGCTAAATGCAGTTCAAAATTGGTAACTGGAGTCCACAGGCGGCATAGCTTTGTTCAATGGAGATCAGCTGTAATGAGTGGCGCAGACAGACTTAGTAGGCCTAAAATAAAAAAGTAGGCTAAATGCAGTTCTAAATTTGTAACAGCATGAAAATTGAGGCTCAGCTTTGTTCAGTGGAGGACAGCTGTAATGAGTGGCGCAGACAGACTTAGTAGGCCTAAAATAAAAAAAGTAGGCAAAATGCAGTTCAAAATTGGTAACTGGAGTCCACAGGTGGCATAGCTTTGTTCAATGGAGGACAGCTGTAATGAGTGGCGCAGACAGACACAGGTAGTAGGCCTAAAATAAAAAATAGGCTAAATGCAGTTCTAAATTTGTAACAGGAGTACACAAGTGGCATAGCTTTGTGCAATGGAGGACAACTGTAAGGAGTGGCGCAGACAGACACAGGTAGTAGGCCCAAATGATAAAGTAGGCTAAATGCAGTTTAAAATTGGTAACTGGAGTACACAGGCGGCATTGCTTTGTTCGGTGGAGGACAACTGGAAGGAGTGGCTGACACAGTTAGTAGGCCAAAATAGTAAAGTGGGCTAAATGTCTGCCAAAACAATGTTCCTAAATAAACAGGTGGCATAGCTACAGTAGGTACAGGGGTGGGCTCCTCTGCTGAGTAGCAGACAGTGGTAGTTCGCGCACAGTATTAACTGGTCTAAATGGAGGGCAGGGCCCCTGTATATTTTTACTATCATCTATCATTCAACAATTTTGTATTGGCAGTGCCATTGAAGGATTTAACAGCACAGACTAAACAGTGGTAGAGCAGTGAGAGGTAAGTTTTGCAAGTGGTAGAGCTCTGTTTGAGTGGGGGGAACACTCTCTCGTGGGCGGCGGTACTGGCACAGGGCCCCTCATATTACGATGGTGTGTCTGACGTTGGGTGTGCACCACCACGTCAGAGACACTTCATTGTACTATGAGGGACCCGGTGCCAGTGCCATCGCCCAAAAGTGGGCACACCCACCTGTCCAGGCAAACGGCACTCGCACGGGTGCTTGCGCCAAGTGGAGACCACAGCCCTGGGGGGAGTGAGACCATTTAGGGAGGTATAAAAATGGCCTATGGTGGACATTCAGCAGCTGCAAATGGAGGAATTGGAGCAGTCAGTAAGAGGAGTCCAAAAGCAAGACCTTTTTACAGGAAAGCTACGTGTCAGCAGAGGAAGGTGGAGCAAAATAATTAGAAATCCATGATTGGTTCATTTTAATGAAGGTTAGATCATCAAAATTTCGGGTAGCCAGACGAGTCCTTTTTTCGGTCAGTATTGTACCAGCAGCACTGAAGACTCTTTCTGATAGCACACTAGCAGCTGGGCAAGCGAGCTCCTGTAATGCATATTCTGCCAATTCAGGCCAGGTGTCTATTTTAGATGCCCAGTAATCAAAGGGGAATGACGTGTGAGGGAGAACATCGATAAGGGAGGAAAAATTGTTCGCAACCATACTGGACAAATGCTGTCTCCTGTCACTTTGAATCGATGCAGCAGTACCTGTCGTGTCTGCTGTCATTGCGAAATCACTCCATAACCTGGTCATAGAACCCCTCTGTCCAACGCCACTTCTGATTTGTGCACCTCTAACACCTCTGCCATGTTGACCCCTACAGCTCATGTGAGAACCATCACCGCCGCTGTGTGCTGGGAATGCCTGAACCAAACGGTCTACAAGAGTTGCTTGTTTGGTAGCCAATATTTGCTCAAGGTTCTCATGTGGCATGATATTTTGTAATTTCCCTTTATATCGTGGATCCAGGAGGCAGGCCAACCAGTATTCGTCATCGGTCATCAATTTTATAATGCGGGGGTCCCTTTTTAGGATACACAAGGCATAATCAGCCATGTGGGCCAATGTTCCAGGTGTCAATTCACTGCTTGTGCTGGGTTGAGGAGCACTTTCTTGCAAATCAACATCACTTGTCTCCCGCAAAAACCCTGTACCTGAACTTGCAATGCCACCAGTTTCTATTGCCAACTGAGAAGCATCCTCCTCCCATAAATATTCATCCCCATCATCCTCCTCCTCCTCTTCGTCCACCACCTCATCCAGGAGAGTTCCCTGAGCAGACAATGGCTGACTGTCATCAAGGCTTCCCTCCTCCTCAGCCGCAGACGCCTGCTCCTTAATGTGCGTCAAACTTTGTATCAGCAGACGCATTAGTGGGATGCTCATGCTTATGATGGCGTCGTCTGCACTTACCAGCCGTGTGCATTCCTCAAAACACTGAAGGACTTGACACAGGTCTTGTAGCTTCGACCACTGCACAGCTGACAACTCCATGTCTGCCATCCAACTGCCTGCCCGTGTATGTGTATCCTCCCACAAATATATTACAGCACACCTCTGTTTGCACAGCCTCTGAAGCATGTGCAGTGTGGATTTCCACCTTGTTGCAACGTCGATTATTAGGCAGTGCTGGGGAAGCTTCAGCGATCGCTGATGGTTCAGCATGCGGCTGGAGTGTACGGGCGACCGGTGGATGTGCGAGCAAAGTCTTTGCACCTTCAGGAGCAGGGCTTGTAACCCGGATAATTTTTCAGGAAGCACTGCACCACCAGGTTCAAGGTGTGAGCCATGCAAGGTATGTGTTTCAGTTCTGAAAGGGCTATGGCAGCCATAAAATTCCTTCCGTTAACACTGAATACCTTGCCTGCCTCAAGATGTACACTGCCCAGCCATGACTGAGTTTCTTGCTGTACTCGACCAGTACTTCCGCGGTGTGTCTGTTGTCGCCCAAACACTTCATTTCCAACACAGCCTGCTGACGCTTACCACTAGCTGTTCCATAATGGGACACCTCGTGTGCAACACTGGCAGCTGCAGATGGAGTGGTCGTGCGACTGAGCTCTGTGGACGAGCTTTCGCTTCTGGCGGAGGAGGAGGAGGGGTGGCGAATGCCTACAGCCAACTGTTTCCTAGACCATGGGCTAGGCAGAACTGTCCCACTATGGCTGTCCCCTGTGGACCCTGCATCCACCACATTAACCCAATGAGCCGTGATGGACACGTAACGTCCCTGGCCATGCCTACTGGTCCATGCAACTGTTGTGAGGTGCACCTTTCTACTGACTGATTGCATCAGTGCATGGACAATGCGGTCTTTGACATGCTGGTGGAGGGCTGGGATGGCTTTTCTCGCAAAGAAGTGTTGACTGGGTAGGTCATAGCGTGGTACTGCGTAGGCCATCAGGGCTTTGAAAGCTTCGCTTTCAACCAACTGTTAGGGCTTCATCTCTAACGAGCAGTGTTGAGCGATACCTTCTGATATTCGAAAGTATCGGTATCGGATTGGATCGGCCGATACCGGCAAAATATCGTATCTCGCCGATACTGATACCCGATACCAATACAAGTCAATGGGACACAAATATCGGAAGGTATCCTGGATGGTTCCCAGGGTCTGAAGGAGAGGAAACTTTCCTTCAGGCCCTGGGATCCATATTCATGTAAAAAATAAAGAATTAAAATAAAAAATATGGATATACTCACCCCTCCGGCGGCCCCTGGACCTTAGCGATGTAACCGGCAGCCTCCGTTCCTAAGAATGCAGAGTGAAGGACCTTCGATGACATCACGGCTTGTGATTGGCTGCGTGACCGCTCATGTGACCGCTCACGCAACCAATCACAAGCCGCGACGTCATCGCAGGTCCTAATCTCACTGCATTCTTAGGAACGAAGTCTGCCGGTTACAACGCTAAGGTCCAGGGGCCACCGGAGGGGTGAGTATATCCATATTTTTTATTTTATTTCTTTATTTTTTATATGAATATGGATCCCAGGGCCTGAAGGAGAGTCTCCTCTCCTCCAGACCCTGGGAACCATACTCTGGGAACTTCCGATTCCGATTTCCGATATCAGAAAAATGTCGGAACTCGGTATCGGAATTCCGATACAGCAAATATCGGCCGATACCCTATACTTGCGGTATCAGAATGCTCAACACTACTAACGAGATTAATCTAGCAATGTGGGCGTTCAAACCATGTGTACGCGGATGAGAGGATGAGTACTTCCTTTTCCTAACGAGAGTCTCTTGTAGGGTGAGCTAGACTGGAGAGCTGCATATGGTGGAACTAGCGGGGGAGGTGGTGGACATGGCAGATTGAGAGAGGGTTGGTGATGGTATTCTTGATGTTGGCCTGCATACAGTGTTTCCTACCAAGAACCTTGTGATTCCCTGACTGCTTTGGCCTTGTGACGATACCTCCACATTTGCTGCTGATGGTGTCCTAAGCGGTGGGCTTACAGTGAGGGAAGCAATGTAGTGTTGCTGACTACCTTCATTCTGAGCGGGTGCACCAACGGTACGGGACGTTTGGTAGTTAGTCCAGGCTTGCAAATGCATGCTGGTTAAATGTCTACTCATGCAAGTTGTATTTAAATTTTGGACATTCTTCCCTCTGCTAAAGGTCTTTGAGCATTTCTTACAGATAACTTTGCACTGATCATTCGGATCTTGGTTAAACAATTCCCACACTGCACTCTTCCTACTATCGAATACCTTTTCAGGCATTGCACGCTGTGCTACTTTCATCGGATGGCCACGCTGTCCTAAAAGTGTTTTTGGTTTTGACAAACGTTTTTGGCCAGATACAGTAATGCCAGATGAAAGCTGTTGTGATGTAGATGCCTGCTGCAGATCATCCTCCTCCACTTCAGAGCTACTGCCAGCGGCACTCTGTTCCCCCAATGGCTGCCAATCTGGGTCAACAATTGGGTCATCTATCACCTCCTTTTCAATGTCATGTACACCTTCCTCTGTGTCACCATGTAAGGTGCTATAGCGTTCGGGACGGGGCACCATAGTCTCATCAGGGTCAGATTCTGACTCAGTACACTGCGAGGGCAATGTAGTGATCTGAGTCAATGGAACAGCATAATAATCTAGCTGTGGCTGTGTATCTGTGCACTTCATGTCCGGTTCATCTTGTAATGGGCTGTTAACTATTTCTCTTTCTAACCCTGGCATGGTATGTGTAAAGAGCTCCATGGAGTAAACTGTAGTGTCACCTGCCGCATCCTTCACTTTTGCTTTGGGCGAAGGACACAAGGAAGGAACTTGTTCCTGACCGGGAGCATCCACTGACGACTCGCTGCTTTTATATTTCGAACTTTCTGAAGAGGAGGCGAAAGAGCTAGAAGCTGAGTCAGCAAGGAAAGCCAAAACTTTTTCCTGCTGCTCTGGCTTTAAAAGCAGTTTTCCTACTCCCAGATGAGGGAGCCTTAGAGGCCTTGTGTAGCCAGACGATGACGCTCGCTCAACAACTCGAGCCTTAGGTGCTATTTTGCCTTTCCCACTACCACCAGATGCTCCACCACCACCACCACCACCATCATTACCAGCTGGCAATGACCGCCCATGGCTTCTTCCACCAGACTTCCTCATTTTTGGGAAAATGGAACCAAACTAACAACCGTTATATGGTACTGTAAAACAAGGTAGAAGGTGTATATAAACTTGTTGAGAGTTTAAATCTCCCTTTTTTGAGGGGGGAGACTGCAGCAAAACTCAGGCCCAGTGTATTACACTACACAATGTAAGTGGCAGAACGTGGCTGGCAGATATACGACAAACAGAACTGATGTAGATCCACTTAGTGGCAATTTAAATCTCCCTTTTTGGGGGGGAGACTGCAGCAAAAAACAGGCCCTGTGTATTACACTACACAATGTAAAGGCAGAATGTGGCTGGCAGATATACGACAAACAGAACTGACATAGATCCACTTAGTGGCAATTTAAATCTCCCTTTTTGGGGGGAAGACTGCAGCAAAAAACAGGCCCGATGTATTACACTACACAATGTTAAAGGCAGAATGTGGCTGGCAGATATACGACAAACAGAACTGACGTAGATCCACTTAGTGGTAATTTAAATCTCCCTTTTTTGGGGGGGAGACTGCAGCAAAAAACAGGCCCTGTGTATTACATTACACAATGTAAAAGGCAGAATGTGGCTGGCAGATATAAGACAAACAGAACTGACGTATATAAACTTGTTGGCAATTTAAATCTCCCTTTTTTAAGGGGGAGACTGCAGCTAAAAACAGGCCCTTTGTATTACACTACACAATGTAAAAGGCAGAATGTGGCTGGCAGATATAAGACAAACAGAACTGACGTATATAAACTTGTTGGCAATTTAAATCTCCCTTTTTTTGGGGGGAGACTGGAGCAAAAAACAGGCCCTGTGTATTAAACTACACAATGTAAGTGGCAGAACGTGGCTGGCAGATATACGACAAACAGAACTGACATAGATCCACTTAGTGGCAATTTAAATCTCCCTTTTTTGGGGGGAGACTGCAGCAAAAAACAGGCCCTGTGTATTAGACTATACAATGTAAGTGGCAGAACGTGGCTGGCAGATATACGACAAACAGAACTGACGTAGATCCACTTAGTGGCAATTTAAATCTCCCTTTTTTGGGGGGGAGACTGCTGCAAAAAACAGGTCCTATGTGTAACGCTACACAATGTTAAAGGCAGAACGTGGCTGGCAGATATACGACAAACAGAACTGAAGTATATAAACTTGTTGGCAATTTAAATCTCCCCTTTTTGGGGGTGGAGACTGCAGCAAAAAACAGGCCCTGTGTATTAGACTATACAATGTAAGTGGCAGAACGTGGCTGGAAGATATATAAAAAAATACAAGGACTGTTCTACAATTTAAATCTCCCTACAATGATCTCAGGACAAGTATGGCAGCCAGCAATAAAAAGGACTGCTGCACACAAAAGTGTGGACAAATAAACAAGATAACTGGGCAGAAAGGAGCAACAGGATTTTTGCTTTTAAAAAAGCAGTTGGTTTGCACAGCGGCGTACAAACAGCAATGCAGCTTATAAGGCAGCCTAAAAAGCTACAGAGCTGATGCACAAAAATCTAGCCTCCACTGTCCCTGCAAAGAAAAGGTGGTGTTAGACAGTGGAAATTGCTACAGTACAAGCAGTTTGGGGGTTAATCTTCCCTCCCTAACTAAATCCCTTCTTCTGATGAAGCTGCAGCAATCTCTCCCTATGCTACGATCGGCAGAAGTAAGATGGCGTTCGGCGTGCACGCCCCTTTATAGCCCTTCTCTAAGATGGTGGGGACCGAGACCTATGTCATCACGCTGCCCACACTCTGCATCCTCCTTCATTGGCTGAAAAATGGCGCTGAAAGCGTCATACGAAACGCGACTTTGGTGCGAAGATCGCCGACCTCATGGCCGATCCCACACTGGGATCGGGTCGGGTTTCATGAAACCCGACTTTGCGAAAGTCGTCGATTTTTGAATTTGTCCGATCCGTTTCGCTCAACCCTATTCACATCTGTAGGCATTTTGAGGGTCTGGCTATGTGGACATTATGAGAGGTTTATGTGGGGTCATTATAAGGGCTGGATGTGGAGGCATTATGAGCTGCTGATGTTGGGCATTATGAGGGGCTGGATGTGGGGGCATTGAGGTGCTGGATGTGGGGATATTATGAGGGGCTGAATGTGGGAACAATATAAGGTAATGGATGTGGGGATATTATGAGTTGGGACGTTATGGGGGTTGGCTGTGGGGACATTATGAGGGGCTGGCTATGGTGACATTATGAGTGGCTGGATGTGTGGGCATTATGAGCTGCTGATTTGGGACATCATGAAGGACTGGCTGTGGTGACATTATGAGTGGCTGGATATGGGGACAATACGAGGGGCTGGATGTGGGAATGTTAAGGGGTTAACTGTGGGGACATTGTGAGGGGCTGGCTGTGGGGATATTATGAGAGGCTGGGTGTGGGGACATTATGAGGAGCTGAGTGAGGGGACATTATGAGGGTCTGGCAGTGGAGACATTATATGGATCTGGTTGTTGGGACATTACAGAAGGGGCTGGCTGTGGGGATATTACAAGTGGCTGACTGCTGGCATTATTAGAAGGGCTGTGAGGGACATATTATATGGGTGACTGTGGAGGACATCAAATTATATGGGGGTCTGATGGACATACTGCATTTGGGGCTCTTGTGGACATCATAGTGTATAGTTGGGGAAGTTGTGGATATACTGTATGGGTGGCTGGGGTAATCATCATACTGTGTAGGGGTACAATTATGGGGAGGGCAAAATGGTGGCAGTGTGAGGGCATAGTGTGAAGAGGTGGCACAGGATGGATATGGAGAGCGGGCAGTGTGTAATGTCAAAGTATGGAGAGAAGTTAGCATGGCGGGGGACAGCATGGAGATATAGAGAGTGGAAAGGAAAACAGTGGAGAGGGAAAAGCCATGGTGTAGCCCATGGTTCATAATGGCAGATTGTAATAATTATAGGGGATAACTCAGGAGACTCTTTGCGTGGAACAAGACAACTACAGGACACAGTTTTATAAGTGGTAAAGTCTATATTATCACACGGTGATTCAAACAGGTGCAGAGAGAAACTCAAGTCCACAACACTTGGTGTAAATATTAAACGCAGCTTAGCAGTCTATAGGAAACTTCAGAGGAAAATGCAATCAAGCAGAAAGTCTATGAAGCACAGTTATTCTTGAGGATACTTGACACAAATAAATCCTTGTCTTAGTCCAAACACAGATAGATAAGCTTATAAGGCAGTTCAAATAATATCTTAGCTCAACCAGGGAGGCCTGGTTAATAGTCTCAGGTTTTTTACAGAGCAGCAAACGCTTACATGTCCAGCAAATGCAGATGGAAGAAAATACGAGCAGCAGATGAAGGAGGATTACTGGAACTGGTGTATGCAGCAGGAACTCAGAGCAGAGTAGCAGGATCACCACACAGGTTCACAGGAGCAAGTATGTAGCCAGGGAGTAATCAGAGGTCAGGAGCTGGATGCAAGGCAGAATACTGTAGCACAGACTGAAGGCTGGGGTGGAATTTTATAGCAGGAAGACACAGTGCAGATGAGACCAAAGACGCCTTCTTGGAAAAGGGCAGTAATGCACAAAAGGTAAAAAATGTTTAGAGTCCTGACACAGATGGTGTGGAGGTTATAGCTGATAATGGCAGACAGTGGGGTGCTTGTGGATAAGTACGGCAGACTGTAGAGGCCATTTTCCAAGGGAGGCTTATTTAGGGCATTGAATGGTCAGATTTTTTTTGAAGAGGGAATTTTAATAACATTTTTATTTTTAAGGACACCAAGTGGGGATATGCTGCAGTAGACCAGAGAAGAGAGAAGTCTACAGAGAACAGCTATGGATGTGAAAAGCCATCATGGCTTCTGGTCAAAATGGAGACAAAAAGAAAAATGAATTCAATCTGAGAAGAGGTTACCTATAAGTTTCCTGGATGTAACTGCTTACGTGTGATACTGCCTGTGTTTCATCATTGTGGTTCTTGTATGGTCCACAGTCTGATTATGACTGATGACAACAATTCCAGCATCTCCTTACAAATGGTTTACACTTACTGGGAGTTGTATGTTCATTAGATACAAATGTGTATGGGCCTGACTTGACATTGCAACTGATAACTGTACTAATGGTGGTTCTGATGACATATACAGATGATGGCTCTAGTTTTGTGTTTATTTACGGACTGTGGTTCTTGTGATGTATTCACGTTCTGATGGAGGTTCTGGTGATGTATAAATGTACTGATAGTGGTGCTGGTGGTGTGCTCATGTACCGTGCCTTGCGAAAGTATTCGGCTCCCTGGAAGTTTTCAACCTTTTCCCACATATCATGCTTCAAACATAAAGATACCAAATGTAAATTTTTGTTGAAGAATCAACAACAAGTGGAACACACTTGTGAAGTTGAACAAAATTTATTGGTTATTTAAATTTTTGTGGAAATTCAAAAACTGAAAAGTGGGGCGTGCAATATTATTCGGCCCCTTTACTTTCAGTGCAGCAAACTCACTCCAGAAGTTCATTGTGGATCTCTGAATGATCCAAAGTTGTCCTAAATGCCTAATGATGATAAATATAATCCACCTGTGTGTAATTAAGTCTCCATATAAATGCACCTGCTCTGTGATAATCTCAGGGTTCTGTTTGAAGCACAGAGAGCATCATGAAGACCAAGGAACACAACAGGCAGGTCCGTGATACTGTTATGGAGAAGTTTAAAGCCGGATTTGGATGCAAAATGATTTCCAAAACTGTAATCATCCCAGATCTACAGCTGAGGTGGGACAGTCTGTCCATAGGAAAACAATCAGTTGCACACTGCACAAATCTGGCCTTTATGGAAGAGTAGCAAGAAGAAAGCCATTTCTCAAAGATATCCATAAAAAGTGTAATTTAAAGTTTGCAACAAGCCACCTGGGAGACACACTAAATGTGGAAGAAGATGCTCTGGTCAGATGAAACCAAAAAATAACTTTTTGGCAACAATGCCAAATGATATGTTTGGTGTAAAGGCAACACAGCTCATAACCCTGAACACACCATCCCCATTGTCAAACAAGGTGGTCGCAGCATCATGGTTTGGGCCTGCTTTTCTTCAGCAGGGACAGGGAAGATGGTTAAATTTGATGGGGAGTTTGATGGAGCCAAATACAGGACCATTCTTTTGAAAACCTTTTGAAGTCTGCAAAAGACCTAAGACTGGGATGGAGATTTTTTTCCAACAAGACAATGATCCCATACATAAAGCAAAATCTACAATGGAATGGTTCACAAATAAACGTATCCAGGTGTTAGAATGGCCCAGTCAAAGTCCAGACCTCAATCCAATCGAGAATCTGTGGAAAGAGCTGAAAACTGCTGTTCACAAATGGTCTCCATCAAACCTCACTGAGCTCGAACTGTTTGCCAAGGAAGAATGGGCAAGAATTTCAATCTCTCGATGTACAAAACTGATAGAGACATACTCCAAGCGACTTGCAGCTGTAATCGCAGCAAAAGGTGGCTCAACAAAGTAGTAAGTTAAAGGGGCCAAATAATATTGCACGCCCCACTATCCAGTTTTGTAATTTCCACAAAAATTTAAAATAACCAATAAATTTAATTCAACTTCACAATTTTGTTCCACTTGTTGATTATTCACCGAAAATTTACATTTGGTATTTTTATGTTTGAAGAATGATATGTGGGAAAAGGTTGAAAAGTTCCAGGAAGCCGAATACTTTCGCAAGGCACTGTACTAGTGATGGTTTTGCTGATACATTTATCTACTGATGGTTGTTATGGTGCTGTATTTATGTACTGATGGTGATTCTAGTGACCTAGTTATTTACTGAGGATGGTTCTGTTGTGGTATTTGTGTACTAGTGATGGCTCTGGTGTTCTATTTATATACTAATGATGATTTTGGATTCATATTGATGATGGTTCACACTATGAGTAAGTCACCACAACATTCATCACTACATGAATACATTAAAATAGCCACTACATCACCAGAACCACCATCAGCACATGAATATGGCACCAGGCAGACATCACTACATGAATACTTCAAAACAACCACTATCCATACATGAATATGTCACAAAAGCGACCATCAGTACAGAAATATGGCACCATCAATTTTGCAAACTGTATTTGTTGTGTGACATATCTACAAGCCATCAGGTATATCCCTTTATCTAAATGGGAGAGAAAATGGGGAGGATGGTGCTACTAGTGTGATAAAAATGGCAATGAAGAGAAAGGTGAATACTTAAAACTCACCTGGAAGTGTTGTGCAGCAGGGCTACAGCTTCTACCGCAAATTCCTGGATAAGGAATATCAAGACTCTGAGACTAAGGGGGAAGGAAAAAATCAAGGTCTTGGTGAGCACTGCCAATGAGGATAGGAGTATGGAAGTTGTCAAAGATTTATTTGAATTACGTGTTTCGGGGTCGATCTGGCTCCTTCTTTAGGTATGATTTGTGCTTGATATATCTTCATTGGCAGCACTCATTAAGACCACTATATTTTCTTTCCTCTCTTTTATCTAAATAGGGTTTGTTTAGTTTCCATTAGGATATCCACCAAATGCTGAACACCTTAATTGGAACCAAACAGTCCCTATTACAGTGAATCTATATAATTTTCCATGACAGTCCTTGGGTCTGACATTTAAAAAATAGAATGTCAGAAATGAATATAGATATTTATTGCCCCTGGTATAGTGTAAATGGTCAGCAAACAATAAATGATTTTATTCCTAACTTGGAAAACATACTGCCTGTTGAGCCTCATGCCAAAAGTACATCAGTACCTGCTATGACTTAGAGCACACTGCGTGTTTGAAAAAGGTACGATTCTCTTCCTTGCTCCAGGAGCTGGATTTTTTTTCTGAAATTAAAGAAGTGATTTTATCCATCCACTGAATTTCTAAAAGTGCTGGATTTCTCCTATTCTTTCCATACTATCTGTTGAGCCTTAACCCTAAAGTACATACATTTTTTCTACTTCTGCTGGTATTTTTGGGTGAAAAAGGTAACAAGTCTAGTGAAAATAGTCACAAGAGCTTTTTACTTAACCCACCAGAAGGGAAGGATGGGGTGCGTTATGGGACCTGTTACTTTAGTCTTTGACCCATTCATTTACTTTGGGGTGGTGGTTCTTCTGGTGACCGGTGGGAGCCACCATCGGATTCATCTGCTTAGGGCACCAAAATACCTTGTGCTGGCCCTGCATAGAACACATACTCATTTTGGTCTATAGGTCAATGTTTTTTTTTGTAGACCAAGTGTCTGCAAAGATAAGCAGAGACAGGTCAATTTTTAATTTGATTCATCAGTCAAACTTGCCCATTCAAATCAATAGCTCTGTGTAAAAAAAAATTGACAGAACTTGGATTCCACTTTTGTGTTGTAATGGGGCACTGTGTGCATTGATCTGTCAACTCTAAAAATGGCTATTATGAACAGACTTGGGGCTAGTCAATCTATTTACTAGATCCTAGGGATTGCTCTGACCTCACCCTTTAAATCCATTACAGGGATCTGTTCTTACACACTTTTGGGGTCAGCTGTTGTTCGGTGGTGCAGGCAGTAAAGTTGAGCGACTTTTGCTTTTTTAGGATCGAGTCGGGTTTCGTGAAACCCGACTGTCTCGAAAGTCGGATCGTGTGAAATCGGCCGATTATTGTGAAAAGTCGGGGGGCCGACCGAAACACGAAACCCAATGCAATTTTTTTATTTATTTATTCTCTCTCTCTCTCTCTCTCTCTCTCTCTCTCTCCCCTCCGTCTCTGCAAAATTTGTGTTTCACTGTGGGAATCGCTATATCCCAAACGTTAAGATGGCGGTTTTACCCCTTGTGATGCCGCACAAAGCGAGCCAGAACCCATGTCATCACGCTGCACACACTCCTTCATTGGCTGAAAAAATGGCGGGGAAAGCGTCATACGAAACGCGACTTTGGCGCGAAGATCGCCGACCGTGTGGCCGATCCCACGCTGGGGTCGGGTTTTACGAAACCCGACTTTGCCAAAAGTCGGCGACTTTTGAAAATGACCGATCCGTTTCGCTCAACCCTAGCAGGCAGCAATTCTATGCTCGCACAATGAGCTTTTGGTGAGTGTTTTACAATGTGTATTTTTGAAAAAAAAATGCATGTAATGCAAAATTTGCAACATCAAAAACTCACCAAAATGCTAATCATGGAAATGTTGCATAGATCTGGTCACTAGGTCACACTAGTGTTTGAAAAATTGGTCCGATATAAATAAAAAATGGGAAAAAATGGCTTAGAAAATCCCTTATTTTAAAAAACCAGCTAAGGGAAAACAGACAGGCGGGGGGGATGGTATTATTATTCTTGGAAGGGGCCACTATCCATGGCTCTTCTCAGACTATTAATATCAGCTCACAGCTGTCTGCACATACTTTATTGGTTCTTAAAAAGGGGGATAAAAAATATGACATGAGGTCCCCTCAAAAGCAAGAACCAGCAAGTGCTAAGCAGACAGCAGTGGACTGATATATTAATAGTAAGAAAATAAAGGAGCATGAACCGCACCTCCAAAAATAATACGTTGATCTAAAGCCGCTAGCTAAAAATTTATATAACATGAGGTTTTCAGTTTAACATTCTGATCAGACTGTATGAAGCCCACTGCTACGTAGTGGGTCCTACCGCCCTAACGGAGCGGAGCCGTGCGGCGACCACCACCATAGCGGCAATGCACCAGCAGGGCAAGCGGTCTGTTGCCCCACAGCACCCATGCAGCAAGACTGAGCCCCCATGACTTCAGACCGCCCAGCCCCACCAGCACAAAGCCACAGCAACAATGGCCGCCACACAGCACCTTTCATTTTGGTGCTGATGCTGCGTGGTGGCCATTGTTGCCGTGGCTTGTGCTGGTGGGGCGGCGTGGCCTGGAGCCATGGTGGCTCAGCCTTGCAGCATGGGTGCTGTAGGGCAACAGGCCGTCTGCCCTGCTGGTGCATTGCCACTGTGGCGTTGGTCGCTGCAAGGCTCCGCTCCATCAGGGTGGTAGGACCCACTACAAGGTTTGCATTGACGTGGCAGTGGGCTTCATACAGTCTTATCAGAATGTTAAACTGAAAACCTCATGTTCAGTTATATAAATTTTTGCTTAGCGGCTTTAGATCAATGTATGATTTTTGGAGGTGCGGTTCATGCTCTTTTTTTTTCTTTTTGTGCAAAGCATGATAAATTAATAGGCTGGTAAGGGGTAAGGAGCCCCATCCCAGACTAATAACACAGCCCACAGCTGCTCCAGGAATGGTGAATCCATTAGATGCCACAATTCTGATGCTTAGCCACAGCTAGCAGATGCTAATGGATTCGCCTTTCTGGGGTGGCTGAGGGCTGTGGTGATGTTAGTCTGGGAAGGGGCAAATATCCATGGCACCTTACCAGCCTATTAATATCAGTCCTCAGCCGTCCACTTAGCCTTTGCTATTTTTTTAAAAAGGGGGGAACCCACGTCATTTTTTTTGCCCCCCGCCCCTTTTTAATAACCAGTAAAAGCTATGTAGACAGCTCTTAGATGATCTTAATTAATAGGCTGGAAAGATTCATGGATAGTGGACCCTTCCCAGAATAATAGCACCAGCTCACAGCTTTATCATTTCCCTCAGCAGGTTATTAAAAATAAGGACCCCACACCATTTTTGTATTTATTTTTATATTTCTTAGCTTAATACATTTACAGTAAGCTACACAAGCACTGCGCTAATTATTTATCTTACTGACATATTTTTATCTATCTATTCTATTCTGATGGTTTGAGCTGTGAATTTATTGCACTTGGCTGATGAAATGTTGGGTTTTCCTTGATGTGGGTGAGTAAACAGTTTTATTCTCTCACCCTTTGACTTGCATTGACAATTCTCACAGACAATCGCAGCATGATGTGATTCTTTTCTTAGTCCGATTCGAGATGGTAAAAAAATCACAGATGAGCACTTACTCAGTTAGGCTACTTTCACATTTGCGTTTAAATCTGCAGCATTTAATCCGCAAACGCAAGGTCAAGAAAAACGCAAGAAAACGCGTGTAAACGCAGCGTTTTCTATCTGCATGAGTTTAACGCATGCGGCATTAAAACTCTGCGTTTACATGCTTTTTAACGTGTTTTCCATGCGTTTGCGTTTTTTTGGCGCATGTTGAAAAAATTTACAGGAGAAAAATCTAGATCACAAGAAACATCCAATGGAACTACAGAGGGCGTGTATTACGGCATATCTATATATAGACCCTAGGACAGCTGAAATCTTCAGATTTTGCTCCTGTATCCTGTGACAAGATGGATCTTCACATGGATAGCTTTTACTTCAAACTGGATCTAAGCATCAAGATTTTTCTGGCGTGTGCGTATGCTTGGAAGCAACACCGAAACCGGGAAAGACAGAGAAGGACACGGCGTAGGCGTTTTTGGTAACACCCCATTGTAGAACTGTGGGAGAGCCGTGGTGCATATCACACCCTGTATGGCGAGCTCAATGAGAACCCAGAAAAATTCCCGGAATATACAAGGATGTCACAAGACTCTTTCGGGATTTGCTTGATCGCGTCCAAGGAGCCATCCGGAGACAGGACACACTGCTCCGTAGAGCGATTCCACCAGAGGAACGTCTCCAGGTTACCTTAAGGTACGTAATAATTCTAAACAAATGCTAGTCATAATTTTTGCTGGTCAGACATGTATTTTTGGCATTTTTGTAAATTATTTTTTCTTTCTACAGATTTCTTGCAACTGGAGAGAGCTTGTCATCCCTTCATTTCCAGTACCGCCTTGGAATTTCCACCCTGTCCGGAATTGTTTTTGACACCTGCTGGGCTTTATGGACCATTCTCCGTGAAGAATTTATACCCATACCCACGGAGGACATGTGGATGGAAATTGCGGATAAATTTTGGACTGTTTGTGATTTCCCCAACTGTTTGGGTTCGGTGGATGGGAAGCACATCCGGATTATCAAACCAGCCAGAACGGGATCACAGTTCTTCAACTACAAGAAATATTTTTCTGTTGTTCTCATGGCAATAGCCGATGCGGACTGTCGCTTCATTGCCATGGACATTGGTGCTTTTGGCCATGGCAATGATTCACAGACTTTTAAAAACTCAGATATAGGCCAACGTGTTAATGGCAAAAATTTTAATTTTCCACAGCCACGACCTCTCCCCAACACTCAAGGCCCACCGCTGCCATTTGTAATGGTTGGGGATGAGGCCTTTCAGATGAGTGAAAATCTCCTGAAGTCCTATTCAAGTCATGACTTGAACCGCACAAAACGGATCTATAACTACAGACTAACCAGGGCCCGCAGAACAGTAGAGTGTGCCTTTGGGATTATGGTGTCCAAATGGCTCATTCTAGCAACTGCCATAAATCTAAAAATGGAGACAGTGGATGAGGTGGTAAAAGCCTGTGTGGTTCTCCACAATTTCATTCTGGCTAAGGAGCGACCCACCATAGAACTTGATGAACCTGTTGGAAACGCTTTGCCTGATTACCATCATCACCCGCTGCGGTCAACAGTAGAAGTAGGCCACATGCGGGACCAATTTGCTGCTTTTTTATATTTAGACCTCGGACGTGTGGAATGGCAGGACAATATGGTGTGAAATGTCCTGTTGTCTTTGGGTGTTTTACAGTTATTTTCAAAATGTTGATCATGTTGTTTGTTTTAATAAAAAAATTCTGTTTAAGTATGTACACCATGTCTCACATGTATTTTCTTACACACCACAAACGGTTCTTGGCCTGTTGACATCATTGCGTTATGACTCGGTTCACCAGTTGGTAAGTGAGGCAGACTGTGTAGACGATGGCTGTTTGGTGCCATCACATTCTCAGTATTTGTTCATTACTTAACATCAGTACATAAGCCGAGACCAGGAGTGGTTGTTAAATCCAGAGGTGGTGTTTATATTTTTATTTGATTTTTACTCACATTGAACCACTCCAGGTTTTGGCTTACCAATAGTGATGTTAAATACTGAGCCAATAATGTCAGTGTGACGGAAGCTTCACACAACAGATCAATAGTCATCAAGTCAGGTGTCATAAATAATGAATTCATGATGCATCAATAAGTAGCTCATGAATTTATTTATTCTGACATGTCCTGGTGAGTATAGATATGCCTTGTATCACCTCTATCGTCCCTTCAATTTGTGTGAAATAGATTTAATGTACAAAGAAGATAGAATGGTGGTAATACAAGGCATTTCTCAACTGTAAAGGTCTGGTGTCATAACTAACGATTTTGTTAAGACATGACCAGTTGAGTATAGTTACAGCTATGTATTCAGCTGTGTATTGCCACCATTTTGTCTTAATTCTGCGACCAAAAGTCACAGACTGAAAATACAAGTGTTTTTTTGGGGGGCAACCTCTTTTCTCTATACCAAACACAAACAAACCTTGTGTGTTGTACTAACTAACTACTGGAGCTAGGAGGTAGCCCAAAAATAATTGTTCGGCGCATTTTTGAATTTGGCGACGAAATACACAGTTATCCAAACCTTATTGGGGGACCAAAAAAAGAATATTTATTTTAACAACATAAAACCAAAAAAACAAATTAACTGCGCCTGCTTGGGGTTGATTGCCGTAATTGGGGGGTGTGGAGCAGTGAGGGCTGGCTAACTGTTGACGACGCAGGGGTGGCTGGAGATGGTGCAATAAAACTGCTGGGGTCAGGAAATTCGGGGATTGGGCTAGACACATGAGAGGGCAGAGACACACTAGAAGGTTGAGACAAAGCAGACATTACAGACACATTGGGAGGTGAGGGGGGAGGGATAGCTAATGTCTTTTTTTATTGCCTTTCACTTTTTTGCTTGACGCTGCCGTCCGGGGAGCCTCGTTGGGCTACTGGGTATTGCCCTTGATGTGGTTGCCGACATGTCACGGTCTATCTGCCCTTGTTGTTGCCTTCTAGTGGTGGCGGGTAACGCCAGGGCAGGGTCCGGCATTGGCATTTCTGTGGTGGTTGTGGGTAACAGGCCTGGGTCCGGCATCGGCATTCTTGTGGTATGGGTGGGTAACAGGCCTGGGTCCGGCAGCAGCATTCTAGTGGTGTGGGTGGGTAACAGGCCTGGGTCCGGCAGCGGCATTCTTGTGGTGGTGGCGGGGAACGGGCCTGGGTCCGGCAGCGGCATTCTTGTGGTGGTGGCGGGGAACGACAGGCCAGGGTCCTGTGTCTGCAGCATGGTGGTGGCAGTGGAGGAGGCCCAAGCAGGAGCAGCAGTTGTCATGGTGGTGGCAGTGGGCTGACCCACTGCACTGGGCATGGTGGTGGTGCTGTAATACGGTCCGGCAGTGTTTGGAATGGAGGTGGCCGTGCAGTGGTATGCAGCAGATGTCGGCATTGAGGTAAAGCGTGACAGTGTGGGCACTGGTGGAAATGCCCCCACTGTCTGCTGAAAATGCCGACTCTGCTGCATAGCCTGCACGTAAGCAGCATTGCAGGCCTGCATAACAGTAATCTGGAGATCGGGACTAATGTGTTCCGACATGCCCTGTTCTATCTGATTAAAAAAATGATGTGCTGGCCTCTGGAGGTCGGCTTTCACTTGGGCAAGGGCTGTGGTAACCTCCTGGATACGTGTGCTCATATGACTTATGGCAGTATCCAGTCGGTCACCCATTGCCTTGAGTCCCTCGTGGAAGACCAAGCTCAAGTGCAAAAACTTGGGCATGACTGACCTGTCCGCGGCCCTCTGCCGCTGCCGGGAGGAGCCCATAAAAAATTGGCTAGAGGCAGAGGACTGGGGAAGGGGAAGACCTGATGGACTAGATTCCTGGTCTCCAGGTTGTGTGGCAGGCCCACTTGCTGCAGTGCTGGAGGATGGCTGGGACGAGTCCGTGGCTGACTGATGAAGGACCGCTCCAGAACCTGGGCCAACAGTGGAGCTCCAAGTGCTGTGAAAAAAGATTTAAAAAAAATTAATACCAAACAGTTACAAAGCGATAACTCCTGTGTTATATACATTGAGATTAAAGCAGAGGTCACACTAGCACTATTTGGAAAGAGTTTTACATCAGACTTTGAAAGCCAAAATCAGGAGTACAACAGTATGAAGAAAAGTATAATAAAACCATATGCTCCACTTCTGCATGCATCAACCACACCAGATTTTGGATTCCAAAAACTGATGTAAAATATGAAGAGACGATGGAGGCGATACAAGCCATATCTATATACAAGGCACATCTATACTCACCAGGACAAGTGTCAGGAAAAATGAATTCAGGAGCCATTTGTTTGTGCATCATGAATTCATTACTTCTGACACCTGACTTGATGACTATAGATGTGTTGTGTGGGCTGCGTCACACTGTCAGTATTTGCTCAGTATTTCACATCACTATTGGTAAGCCAAAACCTGGAGTGGAACTATGTGAGGAAAAGTATTCAAAGAACACGTGCCCCACTTCTGCATGTATCAATCACTCATGGTTTTGGATTTCAAATACTGATTCAAAATATTGACCAAAAAAATGCTATCATTAATTTCAAAACTTTTTTTAAATTTTTTTTTAACCAATATACTTACGTTCTTCGTGCAAGGACTGGTCTCAAAAATGCAAGGATGCTGTGGTACTTGTATTTTCGTATCCTTGCTTCCACTTGGAAGCCGGCTCTCTTGGCGCAGGTCCTTGTTGAAGCGGTCCTTCATCGATCGCCAACGTGTTTTGACTTTTGACACTGTTGACAAAACAAAACATAAATAGTTAGGACAATGCTCTTTTGACCGTGGTCACACAACTGTGTGTGCTGAGAAAAAGCAATGACTTTCTATCATCATACACAGTTGTGTGAGCATGGCCAAGGTCTTGACTACATCACACTGCATTGCTATACTTACCAAATGCAGAACGGACCCAAGTCGGGGCATTGTCCCAGCCATCCCACAACGCTGTGGCCACCTCATTCCAAAGGCGCCGGATCGTTACGTTGCTGGCGTGCAGTGGATCCCGGGTGTCCCACAACGGGACTCGCTCATGGACCAGGGAGATGAGGTGTTCATTCTCGATGAGGTCCTCATCCCGTTCTGGAACCTAAAAACAAAAAGGACATTAATATTGGAGACATTAACATAAGGAAGACAGAAAACAGAAGCAGAGGAATGGCATGAATATTGAAATAAAAAAAAACAATGGTGCTGAAGCAAAAGGGAAAGAAAGAGAGAAGTAGAAAGAAATGAATATTCAAGAATTGTAAAATGAGGATACAATAAACAGTCAGCCAGGTATACTTACACGCTGCCGCCGTGCCACCCGACCGTGACTACGCTGCTCCTGCCCAGTCTCTTCCGCTGTAGAAGAAGTGGTCTGAAAAAAGGAAAATATACATTGTCATATGTGTAGATGTGACAGTGAATACTTACCAATCTGAGGAGGTGAATACTCACTTCGCTGACATGTTCCCCTTGTGCAGGCCCAGGCGTTTGCTCATCATCACCATCAGAAGAAGAAGAAGACATTCTGATGCGTGCAGAAAGAAAGAAATGGCAGAAATTAGGACATGTAGAGAAAGAAAATTGAAAAGAAAGGCATTGGATAGGATATACTCACATTGTTCTGAGGCTTGTTTGCTGCTCCAAGGTGTTGTGTGGCGTCTCGTCTGCAAGGCAGTCTGCTGAGTAGTGAACTGCAAATGTCCACTACCTCCCTTTATCACCTTGTATGTGGGGGGTGGCTTATCAGTGTCTAGACATGTTTTTCTCAATTGAAACGCATGCGTTGAAAAACGCAACCAAACGCATGTGCTGAAAAACGCATGCGTTTACATAGACTACACTGCGTTTTTTCGGCGCAAACCTTGCGCAATCGACCGCATACGTTTCCAGGCGGCAAATTGACGCCTCTACAAATTACTACATGTTGCATTTCCGCGCCCAGACGCAGACGACTAGACGACGCATGCGTCGTCAAACGCGGGAAAACGCGAACACACAAAAACGCATGCCTTTCTAATGTTATTTATAGGAATACAAAACGCATGCAGATATTTGCGGAAGAAACGCTGCGGACACAACCGCAAATGTGAAAGCGGCCTTACTAACATTGGTCAGAGTGCAATGCGATGTTTTCTAGTATTGCACTTGTCCGATTTAATCGTTTGTGTGATTGAGCCCTAAGGCTACGTTCTCACAATCAGAATTTAGTGAAAATTTAATGTTGCAGATTTTTTGCATCCAATATTTAAATTAGGTTATTATTTTTTTATTGTCTTGTTGTGTGCGTTTTTTTATCATGCGTTTTATTGCATTTTTGACCCGGTGTTTTTTGTTTATTTTTAATGTCATGGTTTAAATAAAGTGGCTTTGTTCCTTGTTCCAAATACTTCCTGATGTTTGGCTTTGACAAAATTCTATTGACATGCGGATTGAGGTGTTTCCACTGCAGAAACACGCTTAAAACACATGTGCATTTTTTACCTGTGGATTTTCTGTATCTAATGCAAGTTTATGGAGAAAATTTGCACAGAAAATTTAGTGTACTTGCAAGAGAAATTGTCGTGTTGCAGATTTGAAACATGTACCGCAGGTCAGTTTACACTCAGTGGGCATGAGATTGCTATAAATCCCTTTGACTTTGCTGTAAATGTAAGACACAGCTTTTTTCATGTAGCAAAAATATACGTCAAAGATGCACCAAAAGTTCATCATGGGAAAGTAGACTAATGATCAGGTAACCGGGTGAGAACCAGGAAAGCAGACAAGATGCAAAAATGTCAGTAAACGAGCTTTGGTCAGAAACAGAAAAATCCAAAAGAAACCTGGAGCAGAGGATCAAGGATATATGAACTGTCACATTAGAGCTGTTTGTTCTTTACTGTTTAATGGGGTAGTATAATAATGGATGGGTTTTTTTTGCATATTATAAAAATGACTGCTACACTTATGGTAAGAAAGGACATATGGACTTAAAATGAATGAGAATCGAATCCGGCAACACTAAAGAAAATGGATCAATTTTTCCTACATGTAAAAAACAATAATGTGTAAATGAGTCCTCCTTTGGTTTCATCAATATATTTCTGTAAGTTTTGTAATATAACTGCACTGAAAATCCCATCTACGCCATTCTCTACCTTCAAACTATGGGGTTTAGCAAAAGGAGACCTGCCAAGTGCAGCAGAACAAATGCATTTTAAAGAAGATGTGTCAGGAATGGTTTTCCCTGAGGCCTCATTCATGTCAGTTTTTCACATACCAGAGTTATCCATTTTTTCATGAATAGCTCTCATCCCTATGACAATCCATGGGGCTGTTCACATGTTAGATTTTTTTTCCTCGGTTCAAGTGGTCCGTGCAAAATAAAGCATGTCTGATATTTATCAGCGTGTCGGATCAAAATCGACAATGCAAATATATGGGTAGGTGAAAAAATCGGATATCTTTTGAATACTATCTGTGTGCTGTCCATTTTTCATTGACTAATAGGTAGGAGAAGGTGGAGAAACTTTTTTTTTCTGATGAAACTATTTCCAAACTCCAAGGAAACTCTGATGAAAATCTCTGATGAAACTCGGTATGTTTTTCTTATATGTAGAGAAAAAAATACATCCAACTGAGGTCTAATTGTGTATGCAATGTTTATTATTACACAACCAGAAAACATATTACTGGGACCAAAAAACCGGCAAACAAGGGGGCTAATTAACACATAATAATGAACATATAGCCCCAGGCCTAACACGAGGCCACCCACTCCATGAAACCACTAGAGATAAGGAGAATAAAGGAGTATATTGGGTATCAAAAATTTATTAAATATACAATGTATAAATACAAACATTAATTACATATTTTAACAGCCAAAAGTACAGACAACATGTAAGGTGCATATAGGATGAGGACAGGATATCCCTCTGGTGCACGGGGCCCTGAAGGTAAATCAGTCTGCACTAAGGCGCAGATAAATGAAAAAAATGGCCATAAGGTGCCATGTGGCTAAACAAGTACAATGTAATGACACCGGTAGTCAATAGTAAAAGCCACAAGGCATGCTTACCGCAACAATAGGAGGGCTGAACCAGGGCACCAGGCTGGGACCAAGAGGGAGACCCCCGACGCGCGTTTCGCTGACGCGATAAACTGCTTTCTCAAGGCCCCTATTACTATTGACTACCGGTGTCATTACATTGTACTTGTTTAGCCACATGGCACCTTATGGCCATTTTTTTCATTTATCTACGCCTTAGTGCAGATTGATTTACCTTCAGGGCCCCGTGCACCAGAGGGATATCCTGTCCTCATCCTATATGCACCTTACATGTTGTCTGTACTTTTGGCTGTTAAAATATGTAATTAATGTTTGTATTTATACATTGTATATTTAATACATTTTTGATACCCAATATACTCCTTTATTCTCCTTATCTCTTGTGTATGCAATGTGTAATAAAATATCTACCAATCAGCATCTACCATGGTTTCCAGCAAACTCCAGTACTCTTTTGGTCCAGATGAGCTGAAATCAGACCAAATGTTCCTTTTTGACAAAGAGAGTTGCTTTCTCAATGTGTCTATATAGCCCCGTTTCTGAGTCACATTAGCATATGGTATCTGATAGGTTGTCAGATAGCACTCGGACCAATGTTATTCTACGGGGCATTGCTCTTTAACATTTTTTTCTAATACCAATTTGGCAAGAGACAAAAATGCAGCATGTTGCTGTTTGCAGTGCAAATCGGATAGCACGCACCCGTTCAAGTCTAGGACATCCGAGTGTAGCCCGGTCTCTGCAGACTCACAGATTGGAGAAGATGGAGAAATTTTGTTCTGTCTTCTCTACTCATGTGCTACAATTCTTTCATCTGAGAGAACTGGATCACACTAAGCTGATACTGATTGGAGATTGATCTGAGTGTCACTAATGATCCCATTTTTTGGGAATCTAAGAGAATCTACACTCATTTGAGCGAGCCCTTACAAAGATTTACAGTCAGAAAACAGCTCTGCTCCACACTGTAAGGCCAGGTTCACATTAGCATATCTGTGCGCAGCGTAGACCTGCATACTCCTTTCCTAAGATCTGAATGCATCTTGCGTAACTATATTTAACATTGTGTATGCAGGGATAGTTTGTCCCCGTGCGTCGTTTTGTGGTTCCCACCGAACGCAACATGTTGCATTTTTAGAGCCGTCAAATGTGCACAGTCACGCGCATGCGGATGAGTGTGCCAAAACAACGCAATACTGTCTATGGGAGTGCATTGGTATGCAAGAACATGCGCATGGATGTGTTCGATGCGCATGCGTACTTCAGACTGAGCATGTCGAGGAACTGATTTAAGCACCTCCCAAATCCCAGCTGTATAAAAGGGGATGTTGACACTGGAAGTCCAGAACTCAAGACCCTGGATGTCATTTCAAGACTCTGTATGTAAGTACAGAAGCTTTGAAAATGTCTGTCTGTCTGTCTGTCTCTCTCACTGCAGTCTGTACTCTGTCTGTCTTGCTGAAGTCTATATTCTGTACTTATGCTTTGCTTTCTGTTTCTTGTAGACTGTGCAGTGTTCCTGTCCCAGATTTCTCCTGTCCGGTGGAGTGGTACTGGCCTTCTCAGCTGCTATGTAATGTAAGAATGAGTGTCTGTACTTTTCAACTACTATGTTGTTCTGCCCATTCTCACACTCTGCCCAGTCTCACACTCTTCGTCACTTTATGTCTTATGTTTTGCTTTCTGTTCCTTGTAGACTGTGCAATGCTCCTGTCCTGGATTAGTCATGTCCTGGAATTCTCCTGTCCCTGATTTCTCCTGTCCCTGATTTCTCCTATCCGGTGGTGTGGTACTGGCTCTCTCAGCAGCTACGTAATGTAAGTATGAGAGTCTGTACTTTTCAATTACTATGTTGCTCTGCCCAGTCTCACACTCTGCCCAGTCTCACATTCTTTGTCACTTTGTGTCTTATATTTTGCTTTCTGCTCCTTGTAGACTGTGCGGTGCTCCTGTCCTGGATTTCTCCTGTCCTGGATTTCTCCTGTCCCGGATTTCTCCTGTCCCGGTGGTGTACAACAACAAACGGCATTGGCGGTCCTTCAGTGTTTGGAAGAGGTCGTGGCGTTGGAAGATTGAAATTATTCCCATGCAAGCGTTTTCCCATGTCAGTCTTTGAAAGTCTGAGAGTAATTTCCTCCCCCAAATGAGCCAACATCCAAGGCAACAAATCGACAGTCAGCATCTGCAATCGCCATGAGAACAATCAAAAAGTATGTTTTGTAATTGAAATACTAGGATCCAATTACAGAAGGTTTCATAATCTGAATGTGTTTGCCATCAACAGCCCCCAAACAGTTTGGAAAATTACAAATGTCCTGGAAATTTGCAGCATTTTCCAGCCAGAGTTCAGTTGTGGGTTGGGGGAGAAATTCTTCATGCAGAACATCACATAAAGCATGGCTGGTGTCTGCAACTATCCCAGAAAGGGTAGACACTCCAATCTGGAATTGAAAATGTAGAAATGATAAGTAGTGATGAGCGAGTATACTCATTGCTCGGGTTTTTCCGAGCACGCTCGGGTGGTCTCTGAGTATTTGTGAGTGCTTGGAGATTTAGTTTTTGTCGCAGCTGCATGATTTACGGCTGCTAGCCAGACTGAACACTTGCATAGATTGCCTGGTTGCTGGGGAATCCCCACACGTATTCAGGCTGTCTAGTAGTTGCAAATCATGCAGCTGCGGTGATGAAAATTAAATCTCCGAGCACATCCAAATACTTGGAGACCACCCGAGTGAGCTCGGGGAAACCTGAGTAATGAGTATACTCGCTTATCACTAATGATAAGGTCTATCCGGTAACCAGAAATCTGCCAAACAGAAAATAGAAAAAAAAATCAGTACATGGCTTTTATAACAATAATACTAATGACATGTGTTTCTGTTTCAAAATTACGTACCTCAGTCACCAACAGATGTTCCTCAGCAGGAATTGCTTGACGTAGTTGTGTTTCCTGCCTGGTAATGGATCCTCGGACACGTACCTGCAAGTCATTGAAGCTCTGTTCCGACATCCTCGTGTAGTCGAAAAACTTCTACGGGTTTTCATGCAGCTCGGTGTACAACGAGTAGTAGGCTCCACGGCTCTCTCATTCTTCAATAATGGGGTGTTGCAAATAGCGACGACGACGTCTTCTCCGTCTTTCTCTTCTTTTTTCTTCTTCACAAGCCACAGCAAAGACAAAAGACAATTTCAATGACAAATCAAGATTAAGATTGAAGCTCATGATGCTAAAATCCATGTTGCAGCTGGATACAGCAGCAAAAGAAGAGGATTTCATCTGTGCAGGGTCTATATATAGAAATCCCATGAGACACTCCCATTGTGTGTGGCTCGTGTCTGTATACATATTGAAAAATGCGACATAAAAACTGGAAACAGGTCCTCTTTTGGAGTTATTTTTATGGAGTCTTTAATGTAAGCCAGGAAGATGGTGTCAAATTCGATATAAATTTTTAGATTTTATTTTCTGGTACTTGAACTCCCCAAAAGCTGTGCCATAATTATTGAGCGGTCTGAACCTCTTAATAAATTTAGTGAACATAAATCCAACTTTTGATTTAAGACTCTAAAATGCCTTGATAAATTCTATTCATAGTAAACCCAAAGTCATGTAGTATAAAGGCACGGATGATTGACCTCGTGGAGACCAAAACACCCAACACTGCGGAGACACCATCACGTGTTTCTCAACGCAGTGATCCAGAACACTGCCCCCAAATATGCAAATGCAAGTAGAGGAGCTGCGGAGACACCATCACGTGTTTCTCAACGCAGGCAGTGAATAGCCAGGCCTTTCCCCGGGAAGGAACAACCAAGGGAAGGGCAGCATCCAATAAAGGAAAACATCCAATAAAGGAAAACCACCTATGCCAAGCATGGTATCCATCCACAGACAGCTGTTTCGGGGTTTTTGCCCCTCATCAGTGTGGAGTAGGAAACTGGCTATCAGGAGCAGTGCCTAGTAGAAAGACTATAAAGGCACGGATGATTGACCTCGTGGAGACCAAAACACCCAACACTGCGGAGACACCATCACGTGTTTCTCAACGCAGTGATCCAGAACACTGCCCCCAAATATGCAAATGCAAGTAGAGGAGCTGCGGAGACACCATCACGTGTTTCTCAACGCAGGCAGTGAATAGCCAGGCCTTTCCCCGGGAAGGAACAACCAAGGGAAGGGCAGCATCCAATAAAGGAAAACATCCAATAAAGGAAAACCACCTATGCCAAGCATGGTATCCATCCACAGACAGCTGTTTCGGGGTTTTTGCCCCTCATCAGTGTGGAGTAGGAAACTGGCTATCAGGAGCAGTGCCTAGTTTCTACTAGGCACTGCTCCTGATAGCCAGTTTCCTACTCCACACTGATGAGGGGCAAAAACCCCGAAACAGCTGTCTGTGGATGGATACCATGCTTGGCATAGGTGGTTTTCCTTTATTGGATGTTTTCCTTTATTGGATGCTGCCCTTCCCTTGGTTGTTCCTTCCCGGGGAAAGGCCTGGCTATTCACTGCCTGCGTTGAGAAACACGTGATGGTGTCTCCGCAGCTCCTCTACTTGCATTTGCATATTTGGGGGCAGTGTTCTGGATCACTGCGTTGAGAAACACGTGATGGTGTCTCCGCAGTGTTGGGTGTTTTGGTCTCCACGAGGTCAATCATCCGTGCCTTTATAGTCTTTCTACTAGGCACTGCTCCTGATAGCCAGTTTCCTACTCCACACTGATGAGGGGCAAAAACCCCGAAACAGCTGTCTGTGGATGGATACCATGCTTGGCATAGGTGGTTTTCCTTTATTGGATGTTTTCCTTTATTGGATGCTGCCCTTCCCTTGGTTGTTCCTTCCCGGGGAAAGGCCTGGCTATTCACTGCCTGCGTTGAGAAACACGTGATGGTGTCTCCGCAGCTCCTCTACTTGCATTTGCATATTTGGGGGCAGTGTTCTGGATCACTGCGTTGAGAAACACGTGATGGTGTCTCCGCAGTGTTGGGTGTTTTGGTCTCCACGAGGTCAATCATCCGTGCCTTTATAGTCTTTCTACTAGGCACTGCTCCTGATAGCCAGTTTCCTACTCCACACTGATGAGGGGCAAAAACCCCGAAACAGCTGTCTGTGGATGGATACCATGCTTGGCATAGGTGGTTTTCCTTTATTGGATGTTTTCCTTTATTGGATGCTGCCCTTCCCTTGGTTGTTCCTTCCCGGGGAAAGGCCTGGCTATTCACTGCCTGCGTTGAGAAACACGTGATGGTGTCTCCGCAGCTCCTCTACTTGCAAAGTCATGTAGTGGCATGTAGAAGATTGGCCACCCCTGGTCAAAATTACTGTTAAGCAAGTTGAACATGAGATTATTTCTAAAAGGACTGAAGTTAAAGATGACACATTTCCTTTGTAATTTAGGCAAAAAATATGTTTTAATATTTTACATTTTAAAAATTACAGAAAGGAAAATGGGCTGATGCAAAGGTTTTTGCACTCTGAATGGTTAGTACCTAGTAGCACCCCCTTTTGAAAGTATCACATATTGTATTCCTCAGCTGTCTTGTATGCACTGCTATTTTAAGGGACTGTGAGGGCTATTGTAAAATCTTCAACTTGCACCTTTTGAGGTAGATTTGATGTGTGTTTAGGATCATAATCTATTTGTAGAAGCCATCCTATTTTCAACTTCAGCTTTTTTACAGATGATATTATGTTTGCATTAAGAATTTGTTGAAATTTCATTCAATCATTTCTTCCCTCTACCCGTGAAATGTTCCCTGTGCCATTTGGCTGCAACAAAACCCTTAGGCATGAATGATCCACCCCATTCTTAATGTTTGGCGAGATGTTCTTTTCCTAAAATTATGTGCCCTTTTTTCACCACATATACCTTTGATCATTGTGGTCAAATAGTTTTATTTTAACCTAATCGATCCACAATTTCCAAAATGTATCAGGCTTGTTTATATGTTCTTTTGCATACTTCCAATGCTTAATTTTATGGTGAAAATGCAGGAGAGGTTTTCTTCTGATGACTTTAACATGAAGGCCATATTTGTGCAGATGTCTCTGAACTGTAGAACTTTACTCTGGAGTACAACAACTTCAGAGTCTGCTAAATCTTTCTGAAGGTCTTTTGCTGTCGAGCGGGAGTTCTGATTTGCCTCTCTAGCAATCCTATGAGCAGCTCACACTGAAATTTTGCTTGGTATTCAAAACCTTATCTTGACCTCCACTGTTCCTGTTAACTGCCATTTCTTAATTACATTTCGAACTGAGGAAAGGCAACGTGAAAATGCTTTGCTGTCTTCTGATAGCCTTCTCCTGCTTTGTGGGCCTCCCCCATTTTCATGTTCAGAGTGCTAGGCAGCTGCTGCAAGGAACCCATGGATGCAGATTTTTGGAATAAGGTTAGAAGGTTTTTATAAAGCTGCGAAATTTGCATCACCTGGCCTTTCCTAACCAGGATAGTGAGCAAACCAAATCCCTAGCAGGCAAATAAAGTTTTGAAACATTAGTCAAAGTTATCTGAACACACAAATCTCCAAGGGTGCCCAAGCTCTTGCATTGGATCATTTTACTTTTTGTAATTTTTAAAATGAAAAAAAATTATAATATATATATATTTATTTGCATAAAATACAAAGGGAATGTGTCATATTTAACTTTACGTCTTTCAGAGATCCTTTCATCTTGAACTTGCTTAACTGTTCACAATAACAGTAGTTTTGACCAGGGGTGTCCAAACTTTTACATGGCACTGTAAAACTCATGAGCCACTGTTTCCAACACATGCAAGTACAGTATATCAATAAAGTAGATTGTGCTAGACGTTAATTACAATTTTTTTCTGGCACCTTTGTATACGATAAGGCTGGGGTCATATAGGGATATGAAAAATCATCCACATTTTCATCTAGAGAACATGGAAGATTTTTATCTGTATTGTCATCTGTGTGCCATCCATGTATTTGAATTTTACACCGATGTGACATACGTTTAACCCCTTTCTGACCTCGGGCGAGATAGTATGTCCGAGGTCAGATCACCTGCTTTGATGTGCCGTGTTCAGAATCGCCAGATCTATCAATAAAAAAAGGATTAATCTGATCGCTAAACGGCGTAGCGAGAAAAAAAATTGAAATGCCCGAATTACGTTTTTTTGGTCACCATGACATTGCATTAAAATGCAATAACGGGCGATCAAAAGAATGCATCTGCACAAAAGTGGTATCATTAAAAATGTCAGCTCGGCGGGCAAAAAAATAGGCCCTCAACTGACCACAGATCTCGAAAAATGGAGACGCTACGGGTATCGCGCAAGTTTTTTCTTTTTTTAGCAAAGTTTGGAATTGTTTTTCACCACTTAGATAAAAAAGAACCTAGACATGTTTGATGTCCATGAACTCGTAATAACCTGGAGAATCAAAGTGGCAGGTCAGTTTTAGCAAAATAGCCAAACAAAAAACAAGTGTGGGATTGCACTTTTTTTGCAATTTCACCGCACTTGGAATTTTTTTCCTGTTTTCTAGTACATGACATGATAAAATCAATGATGTCATTCAAAAGAAAAACTCGTCCCGAAAAAAAAATAAGCCCTCACATGGCCATATTGACTGAAAAATAAAAAAGTTATGACTCTGGGAAGGAGGGGATTGAAAATCGATCACGAAAAAATCCCAAGGTCATGAAGGAGTTAATATTTATGTGGTGTCCAATTTTTAACATCATGATTTTAAAATGCACAAGATCCAATATGGTTTCCAAGGTTAATAGGGCAATCCATCCGTAAAAAATTGCATGCAATACTATTGTTCCATATTGGATCTGATTTTTTGGGGCACTTGAATCGATGAGTTTTTTCTTATGTACGGAAGAAAATATTCTGTAAATTTTTTGGCATCTAAACTTCCTATTGAGTTACACTAGCGTGTGGTCTTATTATTACTTAGCATACTTCCAAAACATGCTTGTCTGAACGAGCCCTAAGTCTGGTGTTGGTGTTTTTAGACTTTGCTCTGTTGATAATTCAGGTGAATGCTGTACTGCAGAAGAGACTCGTATTAATATATCTCTCCCATTGTATAAACATACATTCACGGACACATTTCAAATCTGTGGTTTTGACCATAAAACTAGATTATAGCTGTTTCAATGCACAAGTGTGGCTTTATATAACTTGGTTTACAGGTCGTTCATGCAAGACACTGTAAGTTCTCGGGTAAGACACATTAGAGATTTCAGAAAGCTGTATGAGCAACTTGTTATAATCATTGTTGGTTTTTATTAGGGTTTCTCCAAGAATCCGATCATTGAATTGATGAAAAAATAAATCATAATGCATTATAAAATTAATTACATTATATACATTAAAAAAAATCACTTAGATATAGAATACTTTTCTGCCATATCAGGCTTGAATTTTTAATTCTTTTCTTCTAGGGTAATTCCACACTTTTAGATGCCAGCTTACCCCTTTTAACTTTTAAAAACAGAAGGCATACTAGGAAAACATCAGCGTTCATTGAAAAGAAGAAAAAGAAAAGTTTTATTTTTAATCTTCCAGATGTTCATAATTATTTTGGCACTGAAATGATATATAAAAGAAAAACTTAAAAATGAAGCCATTTTTTTATATCTCATGGCTTTTAGGAGAAGTAAATAACTAAGTAAAGAAATGTATTAAAAAGGTAATTGAGAAAAAAACAGAAATAGAGTTCTGTAGATGCCAAGCAGTTAATGCTTGACAATGTTATTTCTAATGACAGCTTTGAATATTTGCAGCCTGCACCTCATCATGTGTACATGTCATGATGGTAGCAAGTGGGGTTAATATTTGTGGGGTTGATGTCTCCTTTGTATTGTCGGGTGACATCAAGCTCACGTCTTAGGCCGGGATCACACATATGGGAGATACAGCCGAGTCTCGCAGGTGAAAACCCAGCTCTGGCATCGGCACTCTGGAGTGGAGCGTGCGGCCGCACAGCAATACATGGAGCTGCACGCTCCGCTCCGGAGTGCCGGCGCCAGAGCTGGGTTTTCACCTGCGAGACTCGGCCGTATCTCGCATGTGTGTAATCCAGGTCTTAGTAATGGAGAGGCGTCTATAAGCCGCTTATCTATTACTAATCCTATAGTTATATTGTGCACAAACTGTATGCTTTAGCTTGGCTGCTTGTTAAAAATGGGGAGACACGCTTTTTTTAAATTATTTATTAAAATAATTTAAAAATCAGCATGGGGACCTCTCTATTCTTGATAAACAATCTTGCTAAAGCAGCCTTTAACTCTCAGTTTTGCCTGGCTGGTTATAAAAAATACAGGGGAACCCACATCATTTTTTTTTTTACTATTTATTTGTCTATAGTGCAGGTGCTGGCTAATGATTACTTCCATCAGCCGACCCCTTCTCTCGCTGTTGATAGTGGCAGCAGTAGTAGGCTGAGGGGAGTAGTAGCCCCATCATCTGACACTGTGGGAGCTGCGGCTCTTTGATCGGCGGTAATGATCTTGTCGTCGATCAGAGGCAGTTTGTGCCACGCTGTCAATCACATGACAGCATGGCAAACACTAGATGTTTTGTCCACCCATTCATGTGAATGGTGTGCGGGTTTGGGTTCAGGTACTGTCCAGGTACCCATTTTGAACTTGTTTTAACTACTTGACTGAGGGGTCATTACTTAGTACTATGCAGGAGCTCTGTGTATCTTTAGCAGGGCCAAGCAGTTTAGTGCCCCTTCCCACCTACTTGTTTTTGATATATCGCCACCCTCTTCTGTTTCCTGTAAAGTCAGTGCTGACATGAAGGATCAGGGGAAAGAGGTAGATATTAAACAAGTAGATGTAAAGGTGCACTGAAATGTTTGTTCAAAACAAGGGGGCATTGAGTGCTTGTGCTTAGTGTGAACAATGATTTTGTGCTGACAGAGTCCCTTTAACTGCATCTGAGCTCGGTCTCACATGACTTTGAATCCACATTTTCTTTGGCACTAGGCTCTCATAACACCATAATCTTTTTTTTCTTCCTGGCCATTAAATGAATATAATTCAATATATAATCATACTTCTTTCTAATTCTTGACTAGATTGTTATCGTCTATTTACAGCAAGCATTCCAGGTAAACAGATAAAATGCAAAAAAAAAAAATCTATGAAACTGAATTGTACATTGATACATTATTCCAGGACTGAAAAAATAAACGAAGATGAAATATATGTTGATAGATGTGTATCTTCTGTGCTGTATGGAAGACTTGTGGTAACTTAGTAAATTTACTGTTTAGAGCATTGACCTCAAATGTTGTTTGTTTAATTTATACGTAAACTATCGTTCCAACACAAAAATAACAGTGACAAACAGGTTAAAATTAAATCCTTACAAATAGACGCTTGAGCCAATAATGCGGTATAAAAATGGGAGTGATTTGGGCTTAGAGAGAATTCTATTGGTTGCAATTTTGGGCATTAAATGGATACTGTTGTGGGGTGTTATAGTGGATGACTGTGTGGTGTCCCAGCACGTACCTATGTGGGTAGCCAAAATCTAGCATAGACAAACAAACTCCACCCTTACCTCGGACCAGTGCCACATGCTGACCACAATTCCTGAGAGGAGAAAGGCTTTACTCACGAAGAGTCTATGTCTCTGTACGGTCACAAGTCACCAGGCAATCACAACACGGTTGAAGGTAGCAGGAGCAAGGCTTCCAATTTCTACATATGTTACTAATAAAATGCTATTGTTTCTTTGGGATGCTTTCATTGTTATTCACAAGCGAGTAACCAAGACTGAATATTTTAGCCAAATATAGAGACTGTTCCTCTTTTGCCTTGAAAGGCTGTTGTCGTTGAAGAAAAAAGTTACATTCCAGAACCTTGTGGTCTCTAAATTCACTATAATTAATAAGTGGCTAAGAAATGCACCCTCCGCTAATCGTGAACAGCAGGTCCTTGTTAGCTTTATACATTTCCTTATGGACGAGTGTCTGTTGCACTCTTACACTGAATACACCAGGAGTACAGGAATGTCTGTAAGTATTTAGCTCAGCACTGTCTGTATGGACGTTTGTATGATCCTTTGTTGTCAAAAACATACAGGTCTGTGTTAATTTCAGTCATACAAAATAGATGGCTACTGGCCGAATGTTGCTTTTGCCAATCGTACAGCTATCTCAGCCAACTTTCCCATATTCAAAAGCGCTCATTTAGCCGAGTACTCCTGTGTTCTCTATGAGAAATCCTTCAGCTGATTGGTGGCTTATCTCAGACAGAACAATGCGAGCAACAGTCCAAAATCATAGATGCCCAAACGACATTGTCCATCAGTCAGCCAGCACCCCATACACAATATCGCCAGGTTTGGCCGACATTGGTCTAATATGTAAGGGGGCATCTACTCTCGTTAAAACAATCCAAGGATTATTGCATCTGTATATGAGAAGGCTTTAGGGGAGGACTGGCTTTCATTAAGGAGCAAATGAAAACTAGTGATTCATTGACTCAAGGCATTCTGGACCCCTCATTCTGTTGGTTTCAGTGGTCGGACCCCCAAGTGATCTTACATTTAGTATCTAATTTGTGAATAGGTGGTTTATGGTGCAATCCCCCTTAATTAGACAAGCTGTGTATGGAGTTTTTTGGCGATTCTTTTTGTGAACTAATATGCAAATTAGGCCTCTCCTAGATAAAGAGAAAACTATCTTGTCATTGCCATAAATTATTGGCAAATATCATATAATTCAATCTTTGGCCTAACGTTACAGACCCACTTTCAGTACTTGGTCAGTATTTTACCTCAGTATTTGTAAGCCAAAACCAGGTGAGGAACAATCAGAGAAAAGGATTAATAGAATTAAGTGCACCAATCCTGCATTTTTGACCCACTGCTGGTTTTGGCTTACAAATACTGAGGAGAAATACTGACCAAATACTGAAAGTGGGGCCATAGCCTTAGGCCGGAGTCACACTTGCGAGTTCAATCTGAGAAACTCGCTCGAGTCTCTCTCATCAAGTCCCGGCACTGCCACTGCCACTCGGGACCGAAGCGTGTGGCTGCATATAAATACAATTATCTGCAAACTCCGGTCGTGAGTGTCGGCGGCAGTGCCGGGACTTGAAGCAAGAGACTCGTGCGAGTTTCTTGCATTGAACTCGCAAGTGTGACCCCGGCTTTATAGTAGCCTTGCAAAGTGACTAGGGAAATTAGCCAAAACAGGTATCCATCTGGAGAGAGTTGTTTCATGGTACTTGCTCCTTATCAGGCGTTGGCTGGCTAAACACGACACCCTTGATGCATCTTTGGGGAAAGAACACTTGCTCTCCTTAGAAGACAAGCTATATTTGAAGTGTTTTGACAATCCTAAATGTGAAAAAATATGCTGTTTAACTGTGTCTGAGAAGGAACAAAATCTAGTTTCTGTAAGTCAATATCTTACCCTATGAACCAAGCTATACATCCATTTACAGACAGCTCTCTTAGGCACATACCCATCATCAGTGCAGCGCAGGATTTGGCTGGTTTAATGAGACTCCCTTGAAGCAGAGTTTGAAGGGGGAACTATCTCTCTTAATAGGATTTATCCTATAAACAGCATTTAATACCGTTATAGCACAAATTACCCCGTGTGATTGGAGCAGTAATGAGCTTGTGAGACCACCATTCCTAAACACAGTGAGTGTCATACATGTTCATTACTGCTTCATTTACACAAGGCACTTTGGACACTCCATTCTACAGATCAGTGTGGGTCTCAGTGTACAGACCCCTGCAGATCTTACATAAAGGATATATTTTGTGCATAGGTGATATATGCGTTTTATAAGACTTTCCTTTTTATTTAGACAAGCTGTTTATGGAGGGGTTTTTTTAACAATGCCTAATAGAAAAAATATACAGATTAGCTCTCCCAAAATGAATGAAATCTACAGTATTTTGCCATTACTGTCTATTGGGGGCAGCCACAGTATCTTGTGTGGGGGAGATCTAATCTGCTGGACATATATGTGATAGTGGAAATATATTGTACTCCATGTTCAGAGTAGAGCAGCACAAAGGACTCATTCACACTTGTGTTTTCTCCATCACAGTCAAAACAAAAAGTATGAAGCATTTCAAAATGAAAGGTTTTCCTTCTTACCTATGCTGCCATAAGGTAAATGGAGAAATTTGTTCACCTTCACACTCCATAAAAATCCCACCAAGAAAGTTTGTCTCTTGCTCCATTAAACCCTGTATTAGGAGCTTTCCTCCTCTATCCTCTCTACAAGGTGCTATATGTCACTACATGCAGTGCCTACAGCTCAATACTACAAAACCCCAGGGACATTGTGGGCTGCCAAACAGCCTCTGGCACATGGTTCTGCCTTGTGAATGAGGTCTGTCTATCATATTTATCTATATAGATGATATTATTTATTCATTTAATTATCATTTTTGTAAATTTTTTCCCATCACAACCTGTGAAGTATTTTCTTATCCAAGATGCCAGTCCATCCTTATCTTTAAAGTTCTTAACTTTTCCAACAGAAGAAACCAGAAACAAATGTGCAGATGAAAAAATGACACAGATGACCACATCCTCTGGATAACACAGCAGAGTCTACTGAGACTGCTTCATAAAGAATTCATCCAGAACTGGCCTAATGTATTGTTAGGCTAGAACAAAGCACAGAACTGCCACTGGCATTATTAATCGGAATGGAATTAGGGGTTACTACTGTTTTCTGATAAAGATTATTAGATGCAGTGTTATAGTTATGCACCTACATTATCCCAATTAAAAGAAAGGTTCCATTATGTTTTATGCAGTAGACAAGATACTCAACGGAATTTACCTGGCCGGCTATATGGCAGCAATCCATTCATGTATCAGGTGGCCATTGCAAATCTCTTTCATCTTGTGCGATCTTTGCTTGTCAATCAGAGATCTTGTAGGACATTTGGAGCTTTAGGTATATACGGTACTCATGTATTTCTCTCTTTACAGAAGAGCTCTACATATCCTCCAAGGTGTGAATGTTACTTTTGGTATGAGGTATGGCAGCCAGATGCTAGCTTAAAATATAAAAAGCCAATATTTATTTTATATATATCTATCTATTATTTTATTTTGGGGGTTAGATTAAAGAAGGAAGCAAATGTAAAGGGCTAACTAATATGTTGGTGTTGCTGATTGCCACTGTCAGGACTCTGAATATTTTTTACCTCTTGTGCATTACTGCTCTTTTCCAAGATGGCGTCTTTGGTCTCATGTGCACTGTGTCTCCTGCTATAAAACTCCACCCCAGCCTTCAGTCTGTGCTAGAGTATTCTGCCTTGCATCCAGCTCCTGACCTCTGATTTCTCCCTGGCTATACACCTGCTCCTGTGAACCTGTGTGGTGATCCTGCTACTCTGCTCTGAGTTCCTGCTGCATACACAAGTTTCCAGTAATCCTCCTTCATCTGCTGTTCGTGTTTACTTCCATCTGCATTTGCTGGTCATGTAAGCTGTTGCTGCTTTGCAAAAACCTGAGACTATTAACCAGGCCTACCTGGTTGAGCTAAGATATGATTTGAACTGCCTAATAAGCATATCTGGAGCGCCCCCTACCACAGGGCCACCGAGTCCTAGTACCGGGTCTCCCTTCTGGCTCTGTCGATGTCACGGTGGCTAGACCCCGGCCTGTGACCCTGTTAAGGGGGATCCAATAAAGGAATAACAGTTCGATGTGTGGGTGGTGGTGATGATGTGGTGCAGTGCCGGTCACAGTAATTAACGAGGACACCAGGTTGCAGTCTCTTTACCTCTTTACTGAAGGCTCAGGATCCTCAGTCTGGAATACGGTTAACCGGGCGGTGAGAGTCCGGCTGGTCCGATGGCACCTCCAGAGCTCCCTTTGCAGGTGGAAATCTGTGCCTACCTTCTAGCTCTTGTATGTTGCGGTCCTCCCCTGCGGTGCTTACGGGATAGTCCCCACAACTGTTGTGTCTGTTTCGGAAGTTCCAATGAATCATAAAAAACCCAATATTTATTAGAAATAGTTAAAATGCCACCAACCTGTGGCTACACCAAAGAAAAACCCCCACACACAGTGAAAAAACTAATGTTGAAGGCCAGTATATGTCCCTATAAAGATGTCTGTACTGGTCGCTACCTGACTGTGGGGGTTGGCGCCCTAGGGGATACGTACTGGCGCCCCCACTCCTCGTCGTCTATCCCTATGATCCTGTGGGACCCTGCCGGTGGCTCCGGGTATCCCCTACCCACACAATGAGTCTAGTGGTGCCCCTGGAGACTAGACAAAGATCGACCTACAGATAGGGAGTACTAGGCCCCAACAGTGTAGATTAAAACAATAAGGTACATATGGTGGACTTATGATGGCACATATATGCAATAATTAACCACAGCGGGCCAATAATTGCCCGGACTGCTGAACACGGCACCTGTTTCCTATATTGTTGGCCTGGAGGGTATATTCCTGACCCTTATAGATAGAACCAAGATAAGGTCAAGGAACAGATTTTCTTACAAAGCACACACTGCTGCAGCCATGTATGTAGGCGGCCCCTGTTTCTGCATTAGCAATTTATAGAAGGTGGTTCAGGACCATGAATAATCTATCTACAGAGCGAGGGCCCAACGTCCCACTCGCTTACCATGCCACAATCAGCATAAAAATACAATGGGTGAATCGTAGTACTTCAGAAGCAAACCACTTGGCACTTCAATTAATTATTTAAAGTGTCATTGTGCATATTATTGCTGGAGCCCGATATGCCAAGATACAGCACAACATGTAGATCAGTCAGTGTGGCTAATACTCATCGTTCCCTGGACGCTGTCACCTCTCATATTTCGCCTCGAAGCGTTTCGCCCCGCTGGCTCATCAGGAGGCCTGGTAATAGTGTCAAGTATCTCAATGATGAAAGATGAGAATGAGTTCTATTATGCATTACCTCAATTTATCTATTCTGACGCCGGGTTTCCGCGCGTAGTAGTACTTCCGGTTAATGAACCCGGAAGTCGTACGCTGATGTATGTTAGTATAGAAGGATAGGGATGTATTACGGTTCATGCGCAATATGGAGCGCATAGAAGCGCCGCAGCGTAATAGTACTTCCGGTTAATGAACCCGGAAGTCGTGTGCTAATGCATGTTAGTAGAGAAGGATAGAGATGCATTACGGCGCATGCGCAAGATGGAGCGCATAGAAGCGCCGCAGCTTGCGTATCACTGCTGATGGCCCAGATCATGTAGATACTGCGCCTGCGTAGAAGTTTGTTTGCAGAGTGCTGCGATGCCGGAGCACATAGCATAGGACATTGGCTTGAATTAGCCCTTCGCACAGTTTGCAGCAGCCTTTAGGCTGCGCCTGCATGCGAATGAGTCAGTCATGACGCGTAGTACACCCACATGTGATGTCTACACATGGAACGTGATCGTATTTATAGCCAGTGCCTGATGTTGATATATGGTAAAAAGCAAAATTATTAGTATGCTTAATCTGAAGCAAATCCCTATATCTGAATACAAGAATTAATAAGATAAACCAATTAATAAATGGATAAATAAAAACCAGATACATCTTAGTGGGATATTCATCGGAGTCACTCTGCATCCAATCCATCATAGTAAGTTGCTAATAAATATATGCTCCTAAAACCCACGTTTTTCATAGAATTGAGAAATATTTAGAAATGAGCATACCGATCTATGCATGTTACCCCCTACGGGGGAGATATCTCAAGGACAGAACATGTTACCAGTTTAGTTCTTTTGGTCACACATACATTTGTATTACATTAATTTACTTCGTACAGTCTGAATTTCATTTAGAGAAAATTAGATTTAATTTATAGAAAAATACCATACAAGCAGATGGAGGATCACAGAAAACACGCATATGATTGTTGCTCATTTAAACCTTTAGGGGCAACTGAGTCCATTCTAAAAATCCACTCGCATTCTCTCTGGAGTACAGTCCTATCAAAATTACCACCTCTAGGACTTGGTTTGACCACCTCAATAACTGAAAAGTTTACATCCGTCGGGTTCGCTGGATGTTGTAATCTCATGTGTCGAGCCAGGGGGGTATCCCTATTGTGTCTTATATCACCCAAATGCTCCCCGACTCTCCTGCGAAACTCTCTAGCTGTCTTCCCTATATAGTCTCTAGGACATGAGCAGGAGGCCAGGTACACCACCCCTGTTGACTTGCAGTTAGAAAAGTCCCTCTGGAAAAATACTTTCCCAGTTAAGGAGCTTTTAAAGGATTTATTTGGTCTCATAAATTTACATAGTTTCGGAAGTTCCCTCACAACTCGATCAAGATGTTCTGCTTCGTCCCCCAGATTATATGGCTAGGACGCACCCGTATGACGGGTAGGCTCGGAGTTCTTCCGGGACCATAGAGTCGCCCCTCTCCAAATGTTGCCCCCTATGTCTTCTTAGGTGATTTGGGTGAGACAGCCCGCCTATAACTGACTGTCCTGCCGTAGGTTTGAAGTTAGGCCTGGAGCTCTATACTTCCTCGGCGTTTCCGGCCACCGGCTGCGCGCCTCAGTAGGATGTTGCCTCGACTTACAGCACGACTCCTACTGGTGTTTCTCCTTGTTGCGTTGATCTCGTTTCTCACCCTCCTCAATGCACCTCGCTTCTTATCCTTTCTCCGGGCACCGCCGCAAGGAAGTGCAGGCGCGGTCCCTTTACGTTCTCTCTAGTTCGCTAGGTCTCTGCCAGGATCCCACTCCTGACAAGGACCCCCTGAGTCTCTCCCCGCAACACCCTCTGCCACAGGATGTTGCCTGTTCGATTCCCAGTCAGCTTCTCTTCTAACTTCCTATCTAACCCCCAGTTTTACCAGACTGTGAGGAGTGGCCTAATACATAGTGCCCTTAGCTCCCCCTGGAGGCCAGACTGTGAAGTGCATTGGTGTCTGTGATACCTGGTCAGGTGAACTCCTTCAGTGCCATCAGACGTACTATCACTCCCCTTAGTGGCGGAGCATCAGTACTGCAACGACCAGGACTCTGGGGCGCTGCATATCTATCTGTGCCTGGACTAAGACAAGGATTTATTTATGTCAAGTATCCTCAAGAATAACTGTGCTTCATAGACTTTCTGCTTGATTGCATTTTCCTCTGAAGTTACCTATAGACTGCTAAGCTGTGTTTATTATTTGTGTTGTGGACTTGAGTTTCTCTCTGCACCTGTTTGAATCACCGTGTGATAATATAGACTTTACCACTTATAAAACTGTGTCCTGTAGTTGTCTTGTTCCACGCAAAGAGTCTCCTGAGTTATCCCCTAAAATTATTACAGGATACGCTAGCCTAAAAAAAAAGGAGACTGCTGGAACAATGACTGCAGAAAGCAAATTAGAGCAGGTGTTTTCCATAATTAGATCACTGCAGAAAGATGTGGAAGGTCTGCAAAAGAAGTTTGGAAGTTTTGAACACAATCAACAAGTGTTTGGACAAACTTTGCAGGACTTGAGCAACCGCATGGCAGCCCAGGAAAACTAACTTCCTGGCATAGAGTCCCAATATGAATGGGCTTTTCAGGACATAAGCATGCAAATAGCTGCACAAGTGACTTTACCCTCTGGGCAACCGCCACCAGCTGGCCCACCTAAGTTGCCCCCATTTCAGATTTAATGGTGATCGCGACAAATTTTGTGGCTTTGTGAATCAATGTATGCTATATTTTGATGTGCATGCTGACCGTTTTCCTACTGATAGATCCAAAGTATTGTGTGTAATAATGCTACTGACCTCACGAGCGCTCGCCTGGGCGAATCTGATGATTGAGTCTCGTGACCCACGGTTAAATGACTTGGATGATTTCTTGGCCGCTATGGCATTAATGTTTGATGACCCTAATCACCGTGCAACCGCTGAATCTGCTTTGTTGTCTTTACGCCAGGCTAAACGTTCTGTTATTGAGTATGCCACTGAATTCAGGAGATTGGCGGTAGATACCAATTGGGACAGTTATGCACAATTGCCTACTTTTAAATGGGGTCTGTCTGGTATTGTAAAAGATGAACTAGCCCGCTCTGAGTCACCACAAGAGCTAGAGACATTTATACAGCATTGTGTGCGCATAGACATTCACCTTACTGAGCGTAGGCAGGAGAAATTTGCTGCATATAACCGTATTTCTAACTTTTCCCTTCCTTCCAAAGAGTCTGCAGGTAAAACCTCTCGGGAGGTGGAGGAGGTGCCCATGCAAATTGATTCCATTCAGAGGCGCGAGATAAATGAGCGTCGGGAGCATCGCCTGCGTGAAAGTCTATGTTTCTATTGTGGCCAGTCTGACCACTTTCTAATCAACTGTCCCAAGTGTCCCAAGCGGCCTAACAAGGTGCTAGCAGCAGTAGGGGAGTATGACAACTATGATGATGAATCTGACATCTCTGAATGTAGCCTGCCTTTAAATGCTGTATTCCATTCATTTTATATGACTTCACCCCCCCAAGGAGCTGAAGGAAAAGAACTCTCACTGTTCTCTCCCTGTTAAGATCCTGTGTTCAGGACAGTGGATTTCCAGTTCAGCTATGATTGACTCTGGTGCAGGTGGCAATTTCATGGATATCGCATTTGCCAAGGAACATGGTATTAAAATTCAGTAAAGAGCCTCTCCAATTACCATGGAAACAGTGGATGGGTCACCTTTAATCTCTGGGCCTGTGGATCAGGAGACCGTACCCCTTGAACTTTTGTTGGAGACAAAGCATCAGGAGCAACTTTCTTTCTTGCTAATTTTTTCTCACTTTCCTGTGATTTTAGGCATTCCTTGGTTGCGTTCTCAGAACCCAATTATCAACTGGGAGACCAAGGAGATTATCTTCCCAACAAGGAGCAACTCACCGTTAACAGAAGCTCTCCCTGAGTCCACGGCTACAGAACCACATGTACAGGTATTTTGTTTACCTCCAGCTTATAAAAAGTTCTCTGACATTTGTGACAAGAAGAATGCAGACCAGCTTCCTCCACACAGGCATTATGACTGTCCCATTGAGCTGCTTCCCGGGGCAGCCATTCCTTTTGGTAACTTATACCCTTTGGCGGCACCTGAGCTTCAAGCCTTAAAAGAGTATATTGATGAAAATCTGGCCAAAGGCTTCATACATCCTTCTTCCTCACCAGCAGGGGCACCTATCTTTTTTGTAAAGAAGAAGGATGGGACCCTGAGACCCTGTGTTGACTATCGAGAACTCACTAAGGTAACCGTACGAAACCATTACCCTTTGCCTCTGATTCCCGAATTACTTGAAAGAGTCAGCCATGCTAAGGTGTTCTCTAAGCTGGATCTTCGTGGGGCTTATAATTTGGTGCGTATTCGTCCAGGGGATGAGTGGAAGACAGCATTCAGATGCCTGTATGGACACTTTGAATCTCTTGTGATGCCCTTCGGGCTTTGTAACACCCCTGCAACATTTCAACACCTTGCTAATGACATTTTCAGAGATTTTTTGGACCAGTTTGTAGTGATCTGTTTGGACGATATACTAATCTTTTCTGACTCTCTACAGGAACATGAAGAACATGTCAAAACTGTTTTAAGATGTCTGAAAGAGAACCGTCTGTATATTAAGCCGGAGAAATGCGAGTTCCATCATTCTGAGATAGAGTTCTTAGGTTATATCATCTCTCCTCAGGGACTGAACATGGAATCTGGTAAGATTCAGGCTATCCTTGACTGGCCGGTACCCAAGAACGTCAAGGAGGTCCACCGTTTTATTGGTTTTGCAAATTTCTACAGACGCTTCATTCGAAATTTTTCTGATATTGTCCATCCCATTACTTCCTTGACAAAGAAGGAAAAGCCCTTTAAGTGGTCATCACAGGCTCAAGAAGCTTTTGATTGGCTTAAAGTCTGTTTCACATCAGCACCGCTGTTGATACACCCAGATCCAACACTTCCTTTCATTGTGGAGGTGGACGCTTCTGATAATGCTTTGGGGGCTATTCTCTCCCAAAGAACTGGAGAGAAGGGTCTTCTACATCCTTGTGCTTTCTTTTCCCATAGACTAACCTCAGCAGAGAAGAATTACAACGTGGGAGACGAGGAATTGCTGGCTATTATTGAGGCTTTCAAAGAATGGAGGCATCATCTGCAACGAGCTGCACAACAGATCATAGTGCTAACTGACCATCGCAATCTAGAGTTCATTAGATCCGCTAGATGTCTTTCTCCTCTTCAGGCTCGTTGGAACTTATCAATTTAACTTTGTTATCTCGTACCGTCCAGGTTCTCGTAATGGGAAGGCTGATGCTTTATCCCGAATCCATGCTGCAGATTCTGTACCTGGAGCCCCGTCCAAGACCATTCTATCTGATGCCAATTTTATCGGAGTTATCCACGATCAGGGCTTGTGGAAGGAGTGCAGGGAGGCCTATGACGGTGATGTATTTCTGGCCAACCCACCTGTGGATATTAATCTTGTCTTTAATTGTGGCATGTGGTTCAGAGATCGACGTATCTACGTCGCGGAGGTCGTCCGTCTGCAGATCCTCAAGTTGGTACATGACTCCAAGTTGGCTGGTCACAGGGGGGTACAGAAGACACAAGAGTTCCTGAGCTGATTCTTCTGGTGGCCAACTTGCCTGAAGGATACCAAGGACTATGTTCTCTCTTGTGAGGTATGTGCCCATTACAAGACTTCTCATGTGGCACCTACGGGTCTTCTACAACCATTACCTGTTCCAACCCACCCTTGGGGGTCTATATCAATGGACATTATTGTGGAGCTGCCTACATCGGGGGGCATGAATACAATCATGGTGGTAGTTGATCGCCTGACTAAAGCTGCTCATTTTGTTCCGTGCACCGGCCTCCCCTCAGCTATAGAAACAGTGAACTTGGTTATACAGAATGTCTTTCGGTTGCACGGGGTTCCGGATGAGATCATCTCTGACCGTGGAGTACAGTTCACTTCAAGATTCTGGAAGGGGTTTTGCTCTGCACTCAATATTAATGTTTGTCTCTCTTCTGCTTACCATCCCCAGACAAATGGTCAGACTGAGTGTATCAACCAGACGCTGGAACAATATCTAAGATGTTATGTCAGCCATCTCCAGGATGATTGGTTGGAGTTGTTGCCGTTAGCCAAATTTTCATATAATAATTCTCAGAGCGCCTCCACTAAATTTACACCTTTCTTTGCCAATCTGGGTTATCATCCGTGTATTTTACCTAGGTCTCCAATTAATTCTCTGGTTCCAGCAGTGGAGGAAAGGCTGACTGCGATGAGACAGAATCTGGAGGTTCTGAAGGAATCCCTGACCACAGCTCAAGAACGTTATAAGAGATCGGCTGATAGATTCCGTAAACCTGCACCCATGTTCAAGGTAGGATATTCCATGTGGTTAGCAACTAGAATCTGAAGTTAAACGTTCCTTCACAAAAACTTGGACAGAAATTCATTGGCCCTTTCAAGATCAACGGTATTGTGAGCTCTGTGGCCTGCCGTCTGAAGCTGACTAGGACAATGAAGGTACACCCAGTTTTTCATGTATCTTTACTAAAGCCTGTATCTCCTAATACCTTCCAGGGACATGTTGTGCCACCTCCGCAGCCTGTGGTGATTGATGGGCAAGAACAATTCGTGGTGGAGGAAATTATTGATTCCAGGATTCGCAGGGATCGGCTCCAATATCTGATAAGATGGCAGGGATATCCCCCTGAGGAAGACTCTTGGGAACCTGAGGAAAACATCAATCTCCAACAGAAGATTTCTCTTTTTCATCAGAGATTCCCTGAGAAACCAGGTCCAGGATCGTCCTGAGGCCTCTTCTAAGGAGGGAGTAATGTCAGGACTCTGAACATTTTTTACCTTTTGTGCATTACTGCCCTTTTTGAAGATGGCGTCTTTGGTCTCATGTGCACTGTGTCTCCTGCTATAAAACTCCACCCCAGCCTTCAGTCTGTGCTAGAGTATTCTGCCTTGCATCCAGCTCCTGACCTCTGATTACTCCCTGGCTATACACCTGCTCCTGTGAACCTGTGTGGTGATCCTGCTACTCTGCTGTGAGTTCCTGCTGCATACACAAGTTTCCAGTAATCCTCCTTCATCTGCTGTTCGTGTTTACTTCCATCTGCATTTGCTGGTCATGTAAGCTGTTTCTGCTTTGCAATAACCTGAGACTATTAACCAGGCCTCCCTGGTTGACCTAAGATATGATTTGACTGCCTAATAAGCATATCTATCTGTGCCTGGACTAAGACAAGGATTTATTTGTGTCAAGTATCCTCAAGAATAACTGTGCTTCATAGACTTTCTGCTTGATTGCATTCTCCTCTGAAGTTTCCTATAGACTGCTAAGCTGCGTTTATTATTTGCACCAAGTGTTGTGGACTTGAGTTTCTCTCTGCACCTGTTTGAATCACCATGTGATAATATAGACTTTACCACTTATAAAACTGTGTCCTGTAGTTGTCTTGTTCCACGCAAAGTGTCTCGTGAGTTATCCCCTATAATTATTACACCCACAATGTCAGCCAAAACAGGGGAATTGAGTACCCCATTTGAATAAATCAGAGGTTACACATGTGAACTGCCTATTCTTTCGGAGTTTATGAGACTGACAGAGATAGTTGAGGATAGCACTTGGCTATCTTCACCAGTATTATTATTATTTATTTTTAGAGGAAAATAAAGTCTAAACAAAGACATCAATGCACATGTGCAGCTACCTCTACATTCAAATATAGAGACACGTTCCCCACTCTGGTAATCAGTGGGGGTCTCGGTGCTGTAGATATTAATAATAACAATAATAATAAAAATAATAATAATAGTAATAATAATAATATAGCATGATGATCTTCTTAAATGTGACATAAATTCCCACTAGGATGGTTGCTTCTCTGGTTTGTAACCTCAAGGGCACCCTAGGAAACAGTGGTCAAGGGTACAGTAATTGCCCAGTTTGCAGCATCTAAATGAATCTGAATTAAAGATATCACATTTTGCTTAGACATATAAGTGTGATAAATAATTGTCTTTACAGTTATCTACATGTGATACTTTGCTTTTTAACATACTATATATATTGTTCTCTAGGAACACACCCCACAAACCCAGTCCATAGAGAATCTCCACTAATGGCCGATCACACGGTGCACAAATGGATTCTTATATAGCAGAGCACTAGATGTAAACATCTGAGCATGAGATATTGTTTCTGGGTAATGCAGGAGCCTTCCAGATAGAAATGAAGAAATAAAATTAAACATATGAAAAACACCATAATGAATTTAATTGATTAGAATGAATACAGACATAATAATAATAATAATAATAATAATATCATAATTATTAATTTAAAGTCTGTATTAACTTTAATCAATGACATTAATTATGGATTTCTAGTAATAGTATTTCTCATATATTTAGTTTTATTTCCTCACTTCTTTCTGGAGACTCCTGCATTACCCTGAAACAATATACACTCACTGGCCACTTTATTAGGTACACCTGTCCAACTTCTTGTTAACACTTAATTTCTAATCAGCCAATCACATGGCGGCAACTCAGTGCATTTAGGCATGTAGACATGGTCAAGACAATCTCCTGCAGTTCAAACCGAGCATCAGTATGGGGAAGAAAGGTGATTTGAGTGCCTTTGAACGTGGCATGGTTGTTGGTGCCAGAAGGGCTGGTCTGAGTATTTCAGAAACTGCTGATCTACTGGGATTTTCACGCACAACCATCTCTAGGGTTTACAGAGAATGGCCCGAAAAAGAAAAAAAATCCAGTGAGCGGCAGTTCTGTGGGCGGAAATGCCTTGTTGATGCCAGAGGTCAGAGGAGAATGGGCAGACTGGTTCGAGCTGATAGAAAGGCAACAGTGACTCAAATCGCCACCCGTTACAACCAAGGTAGGCCTAAGAGCATCTCTGAACGCACAGTGCATCGAACTTTGAGGCAGATGGGCTACAGCAGCAGAAGACCACACCGGGTACCACTCCTTTCAGCTAAGAACAGGAAACTGAGGCTACAATTTGCACAAGCTCATCGAAATTGGACAGTAGAAGATTGGAAAAACGTTGCTTGGTCTGATGAGTCTCGATTTCTGCTGCGACATTCGGATGGTAGGGTCAGAATTTGGCGTAAACCACATGAAAGCATGGATCCATCCTGCCTTGTATGGAGCATCTTTGGGATGTGCAGCCGACAAATCTGCGGCAACTGTGTGATGCCATCATGTCAATATGGACCAAAATCTCTGAGGAATGCTTCCAGCACCTTGTTGAATCTATGCCACGAAGAATTGAGGCAGTTCTGAAGGCAAAAGGGGTCCAACCCGTTACTAGCATGGTGTACCTAATAAAGTGGCCGGTGAGTGTATATATATATATATATATATATATATATATATATATATATATATATATATATACTAGCTGAAGAGCACGGCGTTGCCTGGGCATAGTAAATATCTGTGGTTAGTTATAGCACCTCTCTTCTCTTATTTTCCCATCACGCCTCTCATTTTCCCCCTCACAACTCTCATTTTCTCCCTTTCACCTCTCATTTTCCCCCTCACTCCTCTTATTTTCCCCTCACTCCTCTCATTCCCCCCTCACTCCTCTCATTCCCCCCTAACACTTGTCATTTCGACCTCACATCTGTCATTTTCTGATCACTCCACTATTTTCCCTCACTCCTCTCATTTTGCACTCACACCATTTCATTTTCACCTCACACCCCTCATTTTCACCTCACACCTCTCATTTTCCCCTCAGTATATAAATGTTTGTCATCTCCCTTATATATAGTATACACCTGTATGTCATCTCCTGTATATAGTATATACCTGTATGTCATCTCCCATGTAAATAGTATATACCTGCTGTATGTCATCTCCTCCTGTATATTATATATACCTATGTGTCATCTCCTCCTGTATATAGTATATACCTGTATGTCATCTCTTCTGTATATACTATATACCTGTATGTCATCTCCTTCTATATATAGTATATACCTGTATGCCATCTCCTGTATGTAGTATATACCTGTATGTCATCTTCCCTGTATATAGTATATACCTGATGTATGTCATCTCCTCCTCTATATACCTATGTGTCATCTCCTCTTTTATATAGTATATACCTGTATGTCATCTCCTCCTGTATATAGTATATACGTGTGTCATCTCCTCCTGTATATAGTATGTACCTGTATGTCATCTCCTCCTGTATATAGTATATACCTGTGTGTCATCTCCTCCTGTATATAGTATATACCTGTGTGTCATCTGCTTATGAATATAGTATATATCTTTGTGTCATCTCCTCCTGTATATAGTATATACATGTGTCATCTCCCCTGTATATAGCATATACCTGTGTGTCATCTCCTCCTGTATATAGTATATACCTGTGTGTCATCTCCTCCTGTATATAGTATATATCTGTGTGTCATCTCCCCTGTATATAGAATGTACCTGTATGTCATCTCTTCCTGTATATAGTATGTACCTGTATGTCATCTCCTCCTGTATATAGTATATACCTGTGTGTAATCTCCTCCTGTATATAATATATACCTGTGTGTCATCTCCCCTGTATATAGTATATACCTGTGTGTCATCTCCCCTGTATATAGTACATACCTGTGTGTCATCTCCCCTGTTTATAGTATGTACCTGTATGTCATCTCCCCTGTATATAGTATATACCAGTGTGTCATCTCCTCCTGTATATAGTATATATATATATGTGTGTGTGTCATCTCCCCTGTATATAGTATATACGATATTTTTCCGACTATAAGACGCACTTTTTTTCCTCCAAATTTGGGAGGAAAGTGTGGGTGCGTCTTATAGTATGGATATAGCATGTGGGGAGGGGGGCAGCAGCGAGTGGGATCGCAATGATATCCCACTTCAGGATGTCCCCGCTGCCGGAATCAGCTGCTGGGGAAACCACATGGCCCCGCTGATTAAGTGCAGTGAATATTCATTAGCGGCTCCCCGCCCACCGATCAGCTGAGCAGTGAGCAGGGAGCAGCAAATGAGTGCTGCACTTAAGCAGCGACACACAGTTTCCCCAGCACTGATTCTGGGGAGAATCTGTGGGTCCAGGGGAGGAGGCAGCAGCAGCAGGGGCCAGGAGATCGCTGCATACCTGCCTGTGCTGGACGCTGAGCTGTCTGTTGTGCACAAGGAGGACCTGTGTGATGTCAGAAGTGGGCGGGCTGGAGCATCACATGGCAGCTCAGAGCCCTCCCTCTTCTGACATCTTCATAGGTCCTTCAGACTCCCACCTAGAATCTGCAGCTTCCTCTTATGTCCTGCGCGTGCGCTGTGGAAAGGCAACAAGAGAGAGGGCTCTGTGTGTGCAGCCATGGGATGCTCCAGCTTTTACCTCACCACAGGCAGGCTCCCACAATTAAGAGGTTAGTCTTTACAAAACACAATAAAGCACTCTGCCACTCCTTTGGTGAACTATAACTCCCAGCATGTCATAGGATCTGCAGGACATGCTGGGAGTTATAGTTCTTCCATGGGATTTTAAAGCAGCACTCCAGTGTTATTTTGCAGTGCTGGAGTGGTGCTTTCACTATAAGCCCTATGCCCCCATTCTTATACTCACCCTCCAGCATCTTCATACAGTACTTCACAGACACCACACTGGTCCCGCAGCTTCCAACATAATAACATACTATTATATATAATAACATACTATTATATATAATAACACCACATATAATAGTATGTTATTTATGTTATTAAATATTTTACCACATTTTTTTTGCTTCAAATATTTTTTTCCCTATTTTCCACCTCTAAAACCTGGGTGCGCCTTATAGTCCAGTGTGTCCTATAGTCCGAAAAATACGGTACCTGTGTGTCATCTGCTCCTGTATATAGTATATACCTGTGTGTCATTTCTCCTGTATATAGTATGTACCTGTGTGTCATCTCCCCTGTGTATAGTATATATCTGTGTGTCATCTGCTCCTGTATATAGTATATACTTGTGTGTCATTTCTCCTGTATATAGTATGTACCTGTGTGTCATCTCCCCTGTATATAGTATATACGTGTGTCATCTCCCCTGTATATAGCATATACCTGTGTGTCATCTCCTCTTGTATATAGTATATACCTGTGTGTCATCTCCTCCTGTATATAGTATATATCTGTGTGTCATCTCCCCTGTATATAGAATGTACTTGTATGTCATCTCCTCCTGTATATAGTATGTACCTGTGTGTCATCTTCTCCTGTATTAGACCTCTTTCACACGTTATTTGGTCAGTATTTTTATCTCAGTATTTGTAAGCTAAATTGGCAGCCTGATAAATCCCCAGCCAACAGGAAGCCCTCCCCCCTGGCAGTATATGTTAGCTCACACATACACATAATAGACAGGTCATGTTACTGACAGCTGCCGTATTTCCTATATGGTACATTTGTTGCTCTTGTAGTTTGTCTGCATATTAATCAGATTTTTATTTTTGAAGGATAATACCAGACTTGTGTGTGTTTTAGGGCGAGTTTCATGTGTCAAGTTGTGTGTGTTGAGTTGCGTGTGGCGACATGCACGTAGCGACTTTTGTGAGATGAGTTTTGTGTGGTGACATGCGTGTAGCAACTTTTTGTGTGTCGAGTTGCATGTGACAGGTTAGTGTAGCAAGTTGTGTGCAGCAAGTTTTGCGTATGACGAGTTTTGTGCGTGGCGAGTTTTATGTGTGGTGCGTTTTGAGTATGTGCAAGTTTTGTGTGAGGCAACTTTTGCATGTGTTGCAACTTTTGTGCATGTGGCAATTTTTCCACGTGTGCAAGTTTTGCGTGTGGCGAGTTTTCCATGAGGTGAGTTTTCCACGTGTGGCGAGTTTTGCATGAGCCTAGTTCTAAATGTGGCGAGTTTTGCGCGTGGCGAGTTTGGAGCGGCGACTTTTGTGTTTTGACTTTTATGTGGCGAGGTTGGTGTACGTGTGGTGAAATGTGTGCTGAGGGTGATATGTGTTCAAGAACGTGGTAGTGTGTGGCGCATTTTGTGTGTGTGTTCATATCCCTGTGTGTGGTGAGTATCCCATATCGGGGCCCCACCTTAGCTACTGTACGGTATATACTCTTTGGCGCCATCGCTCTCACTCTTTAAGTCCCTCTTGTTCACATCTGGCAGCTGTCAATTTGCCTCCAACACTTTTCCTTTCACTTTTTCCCAATTATGTAGATAGGGGCAAAATTGTTTGTTGAATTGGAGCGCGCGGGGTTAAAATTTCACCTCACAACATAGCCTATGACACTCTCAGGGTCCAGACGTGTGACGTGCAAAATTTTGTGGCTGTAGCTGCAACGGTGCAGATGCCAATCCCGGACATACACACATACACACATACACACACACATTCAGCTTTATATATTAGATATATACAGTATATATATACAGTATATATATATATATATATATATATATATATATATATATATATACACATACATATATATAATTATAAGTTATTATTATATTATTTAATATACTAAATAAGATATTAAATAATTTCCATTTTTGAAGAACAACAAAGATATTTATCTTAAAATATGTTATTTGAATAAATGTATTATTATTACACTTCATCTCAGGATTTATATCGGAGCCTGATGCCATCAGTTATCCTTGTTCCCAGCATACTTCTTTCAACAACCTAGCCTCTTTCCCCATCCTGTAGGTCTTTATCTTTTGCATCCAAATGTTTCACTTCCTCAGGCTGTCTCTCTGTTCCACACTGAAGAAAGTGACATCAGGAAATGGTGGGGGTAAACCAGAACCAAAATGTTTGTGTCTGCGATCAACAACTGCTGCCCTATGGTACCCTGCTCAAGTGTGGAGCGACACATGATCCACATTCTTCAGTCCTTTCTGGTATCAGATTGTGAGAGACAAGAAGCCAGAAACTAGAACATTAAACATAGATATTTAAAGCACACTTAGAGATTTGCAAACTTTGCTCAGTTGTGCGATTGTGCTTCTGTCAGAATTCCTGGTCTTCATATTTTATGGAAAAAAAGAAAACAAATTAAAATGCTAAGTAATAGTAAAGCAATATATTCCACTTGATTTTTTACTGTCCGCCAGAGAAGTAAGAAAGCTCTTACAGAACTGTACAGAAGTTTTAGGCAGGTATGGAAAAATGCTGCAACGTGTGAATACATTTAAAAATAGAAGTGTTAATATGTGGATAATTTTTTATCAGTTAACAAAATGAAAAATGAATGAGCAAATGAAAAATCAAAATCAAATCAATATTTGACATGAACTTTCATAACAAAACAGCATCAATGTTTCTTAGTACAACTTGCAGCAAGTCAGGGGTTAACCAATTATACCAAATAGGTCATAATGATCCTCATTTTTATATGTATGGTGAAATAGTCAATAACTGAAACAGAAACAGCTTTGTGTGAGGCTAAACTTGGTTGAAGAGCAGTTAAACTCTGCAAAAAAGGAGAGGTTGGGAAAGACAGTTTCAAGTCAAATATTATACAGCATGTGAAGACTGGGCACAATAAAAAGACACAAGGTAGTTACTTATACTTTATCAGCAGGATCTCTTCCAGTCAAAGATTTTAAAGCAAACTGGGGATTCAAAATGTGCTATTGAAGCTATTTTGAAAAAGCACAAGTAGTGCTTGGCCAGTGGTTGGCCAAGGAAATGTATTGCAACAGATGAAAGGCACATCCTGCTTACTTCCCTTTGAACCTGGAAGATGTCCAGCAGAATCATCTAATTACAGCTGGCAGTAACCAGTGGGACACATCTACACCCAGGGTCACCATGAGGGCATTACTGCCCTTACTACTGTATGAGGCTCGGTGAGCAGTAGCAAAAAGGGGCATCCTGGCAGCCCAGGTCCTCCTCTCTTGCTTCTGCTCAGTGGGCCCCAGGTGCAATAGTTCAGGGCTGCTGCAAGCCAGATACATAACATCACTGCGGTGATTTAAAGATACACCTACAGTGTTGTTAATGCATCCAACGGCCTGAAATTGGTGCTGTACCTTTAAGCCGCAGCAGCAGGCTCGAGTGCATCATGGTCCTGATGCCGTTCATGTGAGAAGCCTCATTCCGGAGCAGAACAGCATGCCACGTTTGTTGGAGACAGGAGACACTGAAGTCGGCGACATGCAGGCAGTGGAGGTGGGCAGTGTGTAAGGACTTGGAAGAGGCTGCAGAGGGGAGTGAGGAGGGGGGAGGCTACTGAAGTGAGTGAAGAGAGGGGAGGCTGCCTAGGGGAGTGAGGGGAAAGAAGGCTGCTGACCTGAGTGATGAGAAGGAGGCTGCTGAGAAGAGTGAGGGGAAAGGAGGCTGCTGTGGGAAGTGAGGAGATAGGAGGCTGCCGAGGTGAGTGAGGAGAGAGGAGGCTGATGAGGTGAGTGAGGAGAAGTGAGGCTGCCAAGGTGAGTGAGGAGATGGGAGACTGCGGAAGTGAGTGAGGAGAGGGGAGGCTGCTGAGGAGATTGAGGAGAGGGGAGGCTGCCAAGGTGAGTGAGGAGGCTGCTGATGTGAATGAGGAGAGGGGAGGCTGCCGAGGTGAGTGAGGAGATGGGAGGCTGCCGGGGTGAGTGAGGAGATGGTAGGCTGCCGAGGTAAGTGAGGAGAGGGGAGGCTGTTGAGGTGAGTAAGGAGATGGGAGGCTGCTGAGATGAGTGAGGAGATGGAAGGCTGCCGAAGTGAGTGAGGAGAGGGGAGGCTGCCGAGGTGAGTGAGGAGATGGGAGGCTGCCGAGGTGAGTGAGGAGAGGGGAAGCTGCCAAGGGGATTGAGGAGAGGGGAGGCTGCCAAGGTGAGTGAGGAGGCTGCTGATGTAAGTGAGGAGAGGGGAGGCTGCCGATGTGAGTGAGGAAAGGGGAGGCTGCCAAAGTGAGAGGGGAGGCTGCCAAGGTGAGTGAGGAGGCTGCTAATGTGAGTGAGGAGAGGCGAGGCTGCCGAGGTGAGTGAGGAGATGGGAGGCTGCCAAGGTGAGTGATGAGATGGGAGGCTGCCGAGGTGAGTGAGGACATGGGAGACTGCCACGGTGAGTGAGGAGATGGGAGGCTGCTGAGGTGAGTGACGAGATGGGAGTTTGCCAAGTTGAGTGAGGAGATGGGAGGCTGCCGAGGTGAGTGAGGAGATGGGAGGCTGCTGAGGAGCTTGAGGAGAGGGGAGGCTGCCAAGGTGAGTTAGGAGGCTGCTAATGTGAGTGAGGAGAGGCGAGGCTGCTGAGGTGAGAGGCGAGGCTGACGAGGTGAGTGAGATGGGAGGTTGCCGAGTTGAGTGAGGAGATGGGAGACTGTCAAGGTGAGTGAGGACATGGGAGGCTGCTACAGTGAGTAAGGAGATGGGAGGCTGCTGAGGATATTGAGGACAGGGGAGGCTGCTGATGTGAGTGAGGAGAGGGGAGGCTGCCGAGGTGAGTCAGGAGATGGGAGGCTGCCGAGGTGAGTGAGGAGATGGGAGGCTGCCAAGGTGAGGGAGGAGAGAGGAGACTGCTGAGATGAGTGAGTAGATAGGAGGCTGCTGAAGTGAGTGAGTGAGGGGAGGCTACCGAGGTGAGTGAGCAGATGGGAGGCTGCCGATGTGAGTGAGGAGAGGGGAGGCTGCTGAGATGAGTGAGGAGATGGGAGGCTGCCGAGGTGAGTGAGGAGATGGTAGGCTGCCGAGGTGAGGGAGGAGAGAGGAGACTGCTGAGATGAGTGAGTAGATAGGAGGCTGCTGAAGTGAGTGAGTGAGGGGAGGCTACCAAGGTGAGTGAGGAGATGGGAGGCTGCCGATGTGAGTGAGGAGAGGGGAGGCTGCTGAGATGAGTGAGGAGATGAGAGGCTGCCAAGGTGAGTGAGGAGATGGGAGGCTGCCAAGGTGAGTTTGGAGAGGGGAGGCTGCCAAGGGGATTGAGGAGGGGGAGACTGCCAAGGTGAGGGAGGAGGCTGCCGATGTGAGTGAGGAGAGGGATGGCTGCTGAGATGAGTGAGGAGATGGGAGGCTGCCAAGGTGAGTGAGGAAATGGGAGGCTGCCAAGGTGAGTTTGGAGAGGGGAGGCTGCCAAGGGGATTGAGGAGGGGAGGCTGCCAAGGTGAGGGAGGAGGCTGCTGATGTGAGTGAGGAGAGGGGAGGCTGCCGATGTGAGTGAGGAGATGGGAGGCTGCCGAGGTGAGTGAGGAGAGTGAAGGCTGCTGAGGTGAGTAAGGAGAGGGGAGGCTGCTGAGATGAGTGAGGAGATGGGAGGCTGCCGAGGTGAGTGAGGAAAGGGGAGACTGCTGAGGTGAGAGGCGAGGCTGACGAGGTGAGTGAGAAGATGGGAGGTTGCCGAGTTGAGTGAGGAGATGGGAAGCTGCTGAGGTGAGAGAGGAGATGGGAGGCTGCCGAGACAAGTGAGAAGAAGGGAGGCTGCCGAGGGGAGTGAGAAGGGAGGCTGCTGAGGGGAGAGAGGAGAAGGGAGGTTGCTGAGGGGAGTGAGGAGTAGGGAGGCTGCTGAGGGGAGTGAGGAGAAATGAGGTTGCTGAGGGGAGTCTGCATCCAGCAGGGTGAGGCTGCTGAGAGGTGGCTACTGAAGTGAGTCTGTGTCTGGCAGGGTGAGGCTACTGAGGGAATTCTGCATCTGCCAGGGGGAGGATAGTGAGGGAGGCTGAATCCGCCAGAGGTAGACTGCGTACGGGAGTGAGGGGAGGCTGCTGAGGAAAGTCTGCATCCAGCAGGGGGTAGCTGCTGAGGGGAGTCTGTGTCCTTCATCCAACAGAGTGAGGCACAAAAAGTGTGATCCCCCTTATTCTTGACTACTTGATATTTTTTTTCTATTATTATTTTTTGAGTTCTCATATTTTGGGGTGTATTTATAATATATTCTAGAATTTATTGGTTTTTAACGAATACCAATAAAGAGATTTTTGGTAGTGTATAATCGGTGAATATATACACAATAATACACACTGCTTACATTTATTAACCCCTTAACACCCAATGACGTGCAGTGTCCATCATTGGATACTTCCCCCTATTTGGTGCGGGCTTCGGCGAGCCCGCACCTTTTCCAGCACATGACAGCTGATCTGAGAAAGTGGTGCTGCAGTTACTTACTACAATAACTACAATTTCTCGCATTTCTGCCCTCTGAAGGTGTCCTGGATTCATGGTGACAAAAGCTGTGGGACTGGTGAGTGCAGGGCTGGTTCACTGCTTCTATCTCCACTGCTGCATCTTCTAACTGTGAAACAACAGACAGACAGTCAGGGGATGGAGATAGAAGCAATGAGTGACACCAGCACCAGCCCACAGCTTCTAGCAACACCCTCAAACAAATCATCCTCAGGGGCCCTGATCTTACGGATTAGATCCCCCGATCTGACGGATAATCATATTTTGGAAAGTCGTAGTTAGTACCCTGGCCATCACAGGTCAATGGTTCCCAGTGTAGCACAATTTGTACAGCTGAGTCATTTTTGATCTCCAGAATCACTACGTAAGTTTCTTTCTCCTGTATAGTGTAAGCTCTTATGGTCAATGGGATCCTTACTCTCACTTTGCCTTGCCTGTAAATTGTAAGTTCTTAAGGTCAGTGATGTTCCCTCTCTCTTTCCTCTCCCATATCATAAGCTTTTCAGTGTTGCAATTCACACAAATATTTTCACCACAAATCAAATTTTGGGGAAAAGTTTGCAGAAGGTGGCAAATTTGAATTTCAAAACATTTGCTCATCTCTAGTGCCAAAGGATCACTCCCACTGATCAGTAGGGTATCTGCTTTCATGTGGATAGGAGATACCTTGCTATCCTGTGAATAACAATTTAAGCCTGTGAATTCAATTTTATGGAAGAAAGATTATAGTGCAGGAATGTGCATGTATACAGTAATAATGACTCGAGTAGTAGTTTTAGGGCTATTTTATTATCTATTTTAAATGTTGATTGTGGTTTCCTGATCAAAATGGTGTGGTATATATAAATGGGTGTGTTTTAGAGGAAAACGAGTGTGGCTTAAATACAACGATATGCACTAAACTAAACAAGAAAGTGGTGTCAAGTAAACCAAGAATTAGTACACTGTGTTCCAAATTATTATGCAAATTGGATTTAAGTGTCATAAAGATTTAATTGTTTTGTTTTTCAAATAAACTCGTGGATGGTAATGTGTCTCAGGGCTCAATGGATCACTGAAATCAATCTAAAACACGTGATAATTAGTTTTCCAGGTGATTCTAATAAAAAAAAAACTACTTAAAAATGATGTTCCGGACTTCCGGGAGGCGGAGCTAGTGAATGGCCGCTTCTTAGAAGAGCTCCTGGATCAAGGGCGCAAAATTTATCTAAAGCGCCGACTTCTTTTACCCAGAGACCAGGATAAGGACCGGACAAGGGGCACCGGCGGTAGTCCCAGCTCTCCGGATCCCCCGGGAGTCAAGAGGCGCAATCAGCGCCACATACATTGCAGCACACAGCACCGTTCCCGGCAAGCAGGGTCGGAGGCGGCGAGGAGACCGGAGGAAGAGAGTGGGCAGAGGCACCGATCTAGGTCGGTGAGGAGAACAAGAGCCGCCGAAGAGGACTAGAGGCGTACAGGTGCAGTGAGCGGCTCCAGAGAGGTGCAGAAGATCAGTGTGGAAGAGGAGGTGAGCTGGCGCCATCTTGCTAGAAAGCGCGCCAGTCCTCACAGCCCACTGCGCACAGCCAGAGAGGAGAGGTGAGCCGAATTGCAACTATAACAGCCGCTACCAGGACAAGGTGAGCGGCGCAGGTGACATATACATTACCCTGGCACGGGGGGAGCTGGTGAAAGTAGCGAGAACTGAAGTTCCCAAGAGGAAGGCGCGCTAGACCCCCCCCATGTTGTGGGTACTGACCTGTGGAGACTTGTAGCAGACAGCAGCGCTGGTGCAGGAGAGTGTATACAGCGCCCCTGATCTAGGTCAGTCACAAGGAGAGAGACATTTCTGCAGGAGACACACCTGTTACAGGGTGATTTGCACAAACTGCATAGCAAGAGCCCAGAACTGGCTTTTATCATAGCTCCATAGTAACCACAGTGTCATTGCAACAAATTTGGACGGCACAGAGTTTTAAGCGAAAGCTCACCTGATGTGTTAACGTAAAGGATATTTAGATTCATCCTCAGATGTAGCTATCAAGCACAAATATATCACTAACAACTTAACAAATATCTCAGGCTCCCATCTCAACATGGACAAATTTGTGGGTAAAGGTGCCAAGGCCGGCAGAAGTTCTACACGTAACCAGGCAGGCACATCTCCGGTATCACCAAACGCTGACACCAACACAGACAATCCACAGTCAATTGCAACCGCTATCATAGAACGGCTGATGCCTGAGATAGACAATCGTTTGGCAGCTTTCCAAACTTCATTGGACACAATAGTCTCACAAGTTAATACCCAGGGCGCACGCATAACAGATGCGGAACAAAGAATATCAGACCTGGAGGACTCTACCATAACTCTCACAAACAAACTAGATGATAAAGAAAAGATTATTTCGGATTTAATAGACAAAGTAGATGCCCTTGAAAACAGGTCCCGTCGTAACAATCTGACACTTATAGGCCTCCCAGAGTCGATCCCTCCCTCAGAGCTAGTAAAAATCACATCTGAGTGGCTGCCTAAAGCCCTTGGGGTATTGCCAACATCGGGTGTCGTGGCCATTGAAAGAGCACATAGATTAGGACCCCCAAGAGGAGGAGAAGGGGACAGGCCGCGTCCGGTCATTTTCAAAATCCTGGACTTCCAGCATAAAATTCGTATCTTGGCAGCATTCAGAAAACAACGTACTCTGTTGTATGAGAACCACAAACTATTACTGTTCCAGGACTACTCGGCCGCCATGGCAGCTAAACGCAAAGCCTTCAATCCTGCTTGTAAAATATTGGTGGATAAAAATATTCGCTTCAATCTGCAGTATCCTTCGATTCTGCGCTTTGTCATGGAGGGGAAAAACCGGTCCTTCAGTGATCCAGGAAAGGCTCTGGAATTCCTTCGGGAAGCACCCCAGGCTCACTCTAATTCTGTTAAATCTTGATAAGAAAGCTACTTTAATATGTCATTATTAAGTGATATCATGCTTGTGCTAACATTTTTGTGCCCTTAAGCGGCATGTTTACTTTTTATGTTATGTTCACTTTAAGGTTGAGTACATCTGGTATTGTTATAAAGTTAAATTGGGGAGGGAATTTGGGAGGGGGGAGGGGCTCTGCTTATGTACACTTAAATCTTGGGTCCAGGGAGATCTTACGCTCACTCGCTGGGATGGGTGGAGATCTCACTTACAACTTATACAGGTGGGTCTGGTGGTCACCCGAAAAGGGATAGGTTAATGACTGATCAGGCAGGCACCAAAGATACCACTATCCGCTCTTTACAATGGTGCTCATGGAATGTCAATGGACTTAACTCCCCGGTCAAGAGGAAAAAGGTTATAAATTTTCTACAAAAACAGAATTTCCACATTATTTTTCTTCAGGAAACACATTGGGTTAAGGGTAGACACCTGTCATGGTTCTCAATGGCAAGAGAACGTAATAAAGCATACAAAAGGACTAGCTCTTGGAAGATGGGAACTCGAGCTGACCATGAGCTAAACCTACCGCACAACTAACAGTGGCCGGGTAGCGTGCCTACGTTTTATCCCTAGACGCCCAGCGCCAGCCGGAGAACTGACTGACCCTAGCAGAGGAAAATACAGACCTGGCTTACCTCTAGAGAAATTTTCCCCAAAAGGCAGACAGTAGCCCCCACATATATTGGCGGTGATTTTAGAGGAAATTGACATACGAAGTATGAAGATAGGTTTAGCAAATTGAGGTCCGCTTACTAGATAGTAGGAAGACAGAAAAGGGAACTTCACGGTCAGCTGAAAACCCTTTCAAAATACCATCCTGAAACTACTTTAAGACTCTAATATCAACTCATGACACCAGAGTGGCAATTTCAGCTCACAAGAGCTTCCAGCCTCAGAAATATTCAATCACAGAGAACTGGAACAAAAATGCAAAACAAACTTAGGACAACAAGTCCAACTTAGCTGATAGTTGTCTAGGAGCAGGAACATGCAACAGAAAGGCTTCTGGTAACATTGTTGGCCGGCATAGAAATGACTGAGGAGCAAGGCTAAATAGAAAACTCCCACATCCAGATGGAAAACAGGTGAACAGAGGAGATGAAGCACACAAGTGCAGTACCACCAGAAACCACCGGGGGAGCCCAGAAACCAAATTCACAACAGTACCCCCCCCCTCAAGGAGGGGGCACCAAACCCTCACCAGAACCACCAGGGTGATCAGGATGAGCCCTATGAAAGGCACGGACCAAATCGGAGGCATGAACATCAAAGGCTGTCACCCAAGAGTTATCCTCCTGACCGTAGCCCTTCCACTTGACCAGATACTGAAGTCTCCGTCTGGAAACACGGGAGTCCAAGATCTTCTCGACAACGTACTCCAACTCACCCTCAACCAACACTGGAGCAGGAGGCTCCACGGAAGGCACAACCGGTACCTCATACCTGCGCAACAATGACCGATGGAAGACATTATGAATAGAAAAAGATGCAGGGAGGTCCAAACGAAAGGACACAGGGTTAAGAATCTCCAATATCCTGTACGGGCCGATGAACCGAGGCTTAAACTTAGGAGAAGAAACCTTCATAGGGACAAAACGAGAAGATAACCACACCAAGTCCCCAACACAAAGACGAGGACCAACACGACGACGGCGGTTGGCAAAATGCTGAGTCTTCTCCTGGGACAACTTCAAATTGTCCACCACATGCCCCCAAATCTGATGCAACCTCTCCACCACAGCATCCACTCCAGGACAATCCGAAGACTCCACCTGACCGGAAGAGAAACGAGGATGAAACCCCGAATTACAGAAGAAAGGAGAAACCAAGGTGGCAGAACTAGCCCGATTATTGAGGGCAAACTCCGCCAAGGGCAAAAAAGGCAACCCAATCATCCTGATCCGCAGACACAAAACACCTCAAATAAGTCTCCAAGGTCTGATTAGTTCGCTCGGTCTGGCCATTAGTCTGAGGATGGAAAGCAGACGAAAAAGACAAATCAATGCCCATCCTAGCACAGAACGCTCGCCAAAATCTAGACACGAATTGGGTTCCCCTGTCAGAAACGATATTCTCCGGAATACCATGCAAGCGCACCACATTTTGAAAAAACAGAGGAACCAGCTCGGATGAGGAAGGCAATTTGGGCAAGGGAACCAAATGGACCATCTTAGAGAAACGGTCACACACCACCCAGATGACAGACATCTTCTGAGAAACAGGGAGATCAGAAATAAAATCCATGGAGATGTGAGTCCAAGGCCTCTTCGGAATAGGCAAGGATAACAACAATCCACTAGCCCGAGAACAACAAGGCTTGGCCCGAGCACAATCATCACAAGACTGCACAAAACCTCGCACATCTCGCGACAGGGAAGGCCACCAGAAGGACCTAGCCACCAAATCCCTGGTACCAAAGATTCCAGGATGACCTGCTAACGCAGAAGAATGGACCTCCGAGATGACTCTACTGGTCCAATCATCAGGAACAAACATTCTACCAGGCGGGCAACGATCAGGTCTATTCGCCTGAAACTCCTGCAAGACCCGTCGCAAGTCTGGGGAAACAGCAGATAATATCACTCCATCCTTAAGGATACCTGTAGGTTCAGAATTACCAGGGGAATCAGGCTCAAAACTCCTAGAAAGGGCATCCGCCTTCACATTTTTAGAACCTGGTAGGTAAGAAACCACAAAATTAAACCGAGAGAAAAATAACGACCAGCGCGCCTGTCTAGGATTCAGGCGCCTGGCAGACTCAAGATAAATCAAATTCTTGTGGTCGGTCAATACCACCACCTGATGTCTAGCCCCCTCAAGCCAATGACGCCACTCCTCAAAAGCCCACTTCATAGCCAAGAGCTCCCGATTACCAACATCATAATTTCGCTCAGCGGGCGAAAATCTACGAGAAAAGAACGCACAAGGTCTCATCACGGAGCAGTCGGAACTTTTCTGCGACAAAACCGCCCCAGCTCCGATTTCCGAAGCGTCAACCTCAACCTGAAAAGGAAGAGTAACATCAGGCTGACGCAATACAGGGGCGGAAGAAAAGCGGCGCTTAAGCTCCCGAAAGGCCTCCACAGCAACAGGGGACCAATCAGGAACATCAGCACCCTTCTTAGTCAAATCAGTCAACGGTTTAGCAACATCAGAAAAACCAGTTATAAATCGACGATAAAAATTAGCAAAGCCCAAAAACTTCTGAAGACTCTTAAGAGAAGAGGGTTGCGTCCAATCACAAATAGCCTGAACCTTGACAGGGTCCATCTCAATGGAAGAGGGGGAAAAAATGTACCCCAAAAATGAAATCTTTTGAACCCCAAAAACGCACTTAGAACCCTTTACACACAAGGAATTAGAGCGCAAAACCTGAAAAACCCTCCTGACCTGTTGGACATGAGAGTCCCAGTCATCCGAAAAAATCAAAATATCATCAAGATACACAATCAAAAATTTATCCAAATAATCACGGAAAATGTCATGCATAAAGGACTGAAAGACTGAAGGGGCATTTGAAAGACCAAAAGGCATTACTAAGTACTCAAAATGGCCCTCAGGCGTATTAAATGCGGTTTTCCACTCATCCCCCTGCTTAATTCGCACCAAATTATACGCCCCACGAAGATCAATCTTAGAGAACCACTTGGCCCCCTTTATTCGAGCAAACAAATCAGTAAGCAGTGGCAAAGGATACTGATATTTAACCGTGATTTTATTCAAAAGCCGATAATCAATACACGGCCTCAAAGAGCCATCTTTTTTAGCTACAAAGAAAAAACCGGCTCCTAAGGGAGATGACGAAGGACGAATATGTCCCTTTTCCAAGGACTCCTTAATATATTCCCGCATAGCAACATGTTCAGGCACAGATAGATTAAATAAACGCCCCCTTGGAAACTTACTGCCCGGAATCAGATCTATAGTACAATCGCAATCTCTGTGCGGAGGTAGTGAACCAAGTTTAGGCTCCTCAAAAACTTCACGATAATCAGATAAAAATTCCGGAATCTCAGAGGGAATAGATGACGAAATGGAAACCAAAGGTACGTCCCCATGAGTCCCCTGACATCCCCAGCTTAACACAGACATTGCTTTCCAGTCGAGGACTGGGTTATGAGATTGCAGCCATGGCAATCCAAGCACCAACACATCATGTAGATTATACAACACAAGGAAGCGAATAATCTCCTGGTGATCCGGATTAATACGCATAGTTACTTGTGTCCAGTATTGTGGTTTGTTACTAGCCAATGGCGTGGAGTCAATACCCTTCAGAGGTATAGGAACTTCCAGAGGCTCTAAATCAAACCCACAGCGTTTGGCAAAGGACCAATCCATAAGACTCAAAGCGGCGCCAGAGTCGACATAGGCGTCCGCGGTAATAGACGATAAAGAGCAAATCAGGGTCACAGATAGAATAAACTTAGACTGTAAAGTGCCAATTGAAACAGACTTATCAACCTTCTTAGTACGTTTAGAGCATGCTGATATAACATGAGTTGAATCACCACAATAGAAGCATAACCCATTTTTTCGCCTAAAATTCTGTCGTTCGCTTCTGGACAGAATTCTATCACATTGCATAATCTCTGGCGTCTTCTCAGTAGACACCGCCAAATGGTGCACAGGTTTGCGCTCCCGCAAACGCCGATCAATCTGAATAGCCATTGTCATGGACTCATTCAGACCTGTAGGCACAGGGAACCCCACCATAACATCTTTAATGGCATCAGAGAGACCCTCTCTGAATTTCGCCGCCAGGGCGCACTCATTCCACTGAGTAAGCACAGACCACTTACGAAATTTTTTCAGCCTCATCTTGCCCTTGAGACAGGGCCATTAAGGCTTTTTCAGCCTGAATTTCTAAATGAGGTTCCTCATAAAGCAACCCCAAAGCCAGGAAAAACGCATCCACATTGAGCAACGCAGGATCCCCTGGTGCCAAAGCAAATGCCCAATCCTGAGGGTCGCCCCGGAGCAAGGAAATTACAATCCTGACCTGCTGTGCAGGATCTCCAGCGGAGCGAGATCTCAGAGACAAAAATAATTTACAATTATGTTTGAAATTCTGGAAGCGAGATCTATCCCCAGAGAAAAATTCAGGTAAAGGAATTCTAGGTTCAGATGTAGGAGCATGAATAACGAAATCCTGTAAGCTTTGAACCTTCATAGCGAGATTATTCAAACCTGTAGCTAAACTCTGAGGATCCATATTAATCAGGTGAAATCAGAACCATTCAAGGATTAGAAGGAGAGAGAGACGAAGGCTGCAGTAAGCAGAGATGCTAGTGAATCAACTAATGAGCAAACTCAGGAAAAAAAAAAAAAAAATCTCTGCAGACTTCTTTTCTCTCCTTTCTTCTGCCAATTATTTTAACTCTTGGCCGGCCAAACTGTCATGGTTCTCAATGGCAAGAGAACGTAATAAAGCATACAAAAGGACTAGCTCTTGGAAGATGGGAACTCGAGCTGACCATGAGCTAAACCTACCGCACAACTAACAGTGGCCGGGTAGCGTGCCTACGTTTTATCCCTAGACGCCCAGCGCCAGCCGGAGAACTGACTGACCCTAGCAGAGGAAAATACAGACCTGGCTTACCTCTAGAGAAATTTTCCCCAAAAGGCAGACAGTAGCCCCCACATATATTGGCGGTGATTTTAGAGGAAATTGACATACGAAGTATGAAGATAGGTTTAGCAAATTGAGGTCCGCTTACTAGATAGTAGGAAGACAGAAAAGGGAACTTCACGGTCAGCTGAAAACCCTTTCAAAATACCATCCTGAAACTACTTTAAGACTCTAATATCAACTCATGACACCAGAGTGGCAATTTCAGCTCACAAGAGCTTCCAGCCTCAGAAATATTCAATCACAGAGAACTGGAACAAAAATGCAAAACAAACTTAGGACAACAAGTCCAACTTAGCTGATAGTTGTCTAGGAGCAGGAACATGCAACAGAAAGGCTTCTGGTAACATTGTTGGCCGGCATAGAAATGACTGAGGAGCAAGGCTAAATAGAAAACTCCCACATCCAGATGGAAAACAGGTGAACAGAGGAGATGAAGCACACAAGTGCAGTACCACCAGAAACCACCGGGGGAGCCCAGAAACCAAATTCACAACAGTACCCCCCCCCTCAAGGAGGGGGCACCAAACCCTCACCAGAACCACCAGGGTGATCAGGATGAGCCCTATGAAAGGCACGGACCAAATCGGAGGCATGAACATCAAAGGCTGTCACCCAAGAGTTATCCTCCTGACCGTAGCCCTTCCACTTGACCAGATACTGAAGTCTCCGTCTGGAAACACGGGAGTCCAAGATCTTCTCGACAACGTACTCCAACTCACCCTCAACCAACACTGGAGCAGGAGGCTCCACGGAAGGCACAACCGGTACCTCATACCTGCGCAACAATGACCGATGGAAGACATTATGAATAGAAAAAGATGCAGGGAGGTCCAAACGAAAGGACACAGGGTTAAGAATCTCCAATATCCTGTACGGGCCGATGAACCGAGGCTTAAACTTAGGAGAAGAAACCTTCATAGGGACAAAACGAGAAGATAACCACACCAAGTCCCCAACACAAAGACGAGGACCAACACGACGACGGCGGTTGGCAAAATGCTGAGTCTTCTCCTGGGACAACTTCAAATTGTCCACCACATGCCCCCAAATCTGATGCAACCTCTCCACCACAGCATCCACTCCAGGACAATCCGAAGACTCCACCTGACCGGAAGAGAAACGAGGATGAAACCCCGAATTACAGAAGAAAGGAGAAACCAAGGTGGCAGAACTAGCCCGATTATTGAGGGCAAACTCCGCCAAGGGCAAAAAAGGCAACCCAATCATCCTGATCCGCAGACACAAAACACCTCAAATAAGTCTCCAAGGTCTGATTAGTTCGCTCGGTCTGGCCATTAGTCTGAGGATGGAAAGCAGACGAAAAAGACAAATCAATGCCCATCCTAGCACAGAACGCTCGCCAAAATCTAGACACGAATTGGGTTCCCCTGTCAGAAACGATATTCTCCGGAATACCATGCAAGCGCACCACATTTTGAAAAAACAGAGGAACCAGCTCGGATGAGGAAGGCAATTTGGGCAAGGGAACCAAATGGACCATCTTAGAGAAACGGTCACACACCACCCAGATGACAGACATCTTCTGAGAAACAGGGAGATCAGAAATAAAATCCATGGAGATGTGAGTCCAAGGCCTCTTCGGAATAGGCAAGGATAACAACAATCCACTAGCCCGAGAACAACAAGGCTTGGCCCGAGCACAATCATCACAAGACTGCACAAAACCTCGCACATCTCGCGACAGGGAAGGCCACCAGAAGGACCTAGCCACCAAATCCCTGGTACCAAAGATTCCAGGATGACCTGCTAACGCAGAAGAATGGACCTCCGAGATGACTCTACTGGTCCAATCATCAGGAACAAACATTCTACCAGGCGGGCAACGATCAGGTCTATTCGCCTGAAACTCCTGCAAGACCCGTCGCAAGTCTGGGGAAACAGCAGATAATATCACTCCATCCTTAAGGATACCTGTAGGTTCAGAATTACCAGGGGAATCAGGCTCAAAACTCCTAGAAAGGGCATCCGCCTTCACATTTTTAGAACCTGGTAGGTAAGAAACCACAAAATTAAACCGAGAGAAAAATAACGACCAGCGCGCCTGTCTAGGATTCAGGCGCCTGGCAGACTCAAGATAAATCAAATTCTTGTGGTCGGTCAATACCACCACCTGATGTCTAGCCCCCTCAAGCCAATGACGCCACTCCTCAAAAGCCCACTTCATAGCCAAGAGCTCCCGATTACCAACATCATAATTTCGCTCAGCGGGCGAAAATCTACGAGAAAAGAACGCACAAGGTCTCATCACGGAGCAGTCGGAACTTTTCTGCGACAAAACCGCCCCAGCTCCGATTTCCGAAGCGTCAACCTCAACCTGAAAAGGAAGAGTAACATCAGGCTGACGCAATACAGGGGCGGAAGAAAAGCGGCGCTTAAGCTCCCGAAAGGCCTCCACAGCAACAGGGGACCAATCAGGAACATCAGCACCCTTCTTAGTCAAATCAGTCAACGGTTTAGCAACATCAGAAAAACCAGTTATAAATCGACGATAAAAATTAGCAAAGCCCAAAAACTTCTGAAGACTCTTAAGAGAAGAGGGTTGCGTCCAATCACAAATAGCCTGAACCTTGACAGGGTCCATCTCAATGGAAGAGGGGGAAAAAATGTACCCCAAAAATGAAATCTTTTGAACCCCAAAAACGCACTTAGAACCCTTTACACACAAGGAATTAGAGCGCAAAACCTGAAAAACCCTCCTGACCTGTTGGACATGAGAGTCCCAGTCATCCGAAAAAATCAAAATATCATCAAGATACACAATCAAAAATTTATCCAAATAATCACGGAAAATGTCATGCATAAAGGACTGAAAGACTGAAGGGGCATTTGAAAGACCAAAAGGCATTACTAAGTACTCAAAATGGCCCTCAGGCGTATTAAATGCGGTTTTCCACTCATCCCCCTGCTTAATTCGCACCAAATTATACGCCCCACGAAGATCAATCTTAGAGAACCACTTGGCCCCCTTTATTCGAGCAAACAAATCAGTAAGCAGTGGCAAAGGATACTGATATTTAACCGTGATTTTATTCAAAAGCCGATAATCAATACACGGCCTCAAAGAGCCATCTTTTTTAGCTACAAAGAAAAAACCGGCTCCTAAGGGAGATGACGAAGGACGAATATGTCCCTTTTCCAAGGACTCCTTAATATATTCCCGCATAGCAACATGTTCAGGCACAGATAGATTAAATAAACGCCCCCTTGGAAACTTACTGCCCGGAATCAGATCTATAGTACAATCGCAATCTCTGTGCGGAGGTAGTGAACCAAGTTTAGGCTCCTCAAAAACTTCACGATAATCAGATAAAAATTCCGGAATCTCAGAGGGAATAGATGACGAAATGGAAACCAAAGGTACGTCCCCATGAGTCCCCTGACATCCCCAGCTTAACACAGACATTGCTTTCCAGTCGAGGACTGGGTTATGAGATTGCAGCCATGGCAATCCAAGCACCAACACATCATGTAGATTATACAACACAAGGAAGCGAATAATCTCCTGGTGATCCGGATTAATACGCATAGTTACTTGTGTCCAGTATTGTGGTTTGTTACTAGCCAATGGCGTGGAGTCAATACCCTTCAGAGGTATAGGAACTTCCAGAGGCTCTAAATCAAACCCACAGCGTTTGGCAAAGGACCAATCCATAAGACTCAAAGCGGCGCCAGAGTCGACATAGGCGTCCGCGGTAATAGACGATAAAGAGCAAATCAGGGTCACAGATAGAATAAACTTAGACTGTAAAGTGCCAATTGAAACAGACTTATCAACCTTCTTAGTACGTTTAGAGCATGCTGATATAACATGAGTTGAATCACCACAATAGAAGCATAACCCATTTTTTCGCCTAAAATTCTGTCGTTCGCTTCTGGACAGAATTCTATCACATTGCATAATCTCTGGCGTCTTCTCAGTAGACACCGCCAAATGGTGCACAGGTTTGCGCTCCCGCAAACGCCGATCAATCTGAATAGCCATTGTCATGGACTCATTCAGACCTGTAGGCACAGGGAACCCCACCATAACATCTTTAATGGCATCAGAGAGACCCTCTCTGAATTTCGCCGCCAGGGCGCACTCATTCCACTGAGTAAGCACAGACCACTTACGAAATTTTTGGCAGTATATTTCAGCCTCATCTTGCCCTTGAGACAGGGCCATTAAGGCTTTTTCAGCCTGAATTTCTAAATGAGGTTCCTCATAAAGCAACCCCAAAGCCAGGAAAAACGCATCCACATTGAGCAACGCAGGATCCCCTGGTGCCAAAGCAAATGCCCAATCCTGAGGGTCGCCCCGGAGCAAGGAAATTACAATCCTGACCTGCTGTGCAGGATCTCCAGCGGAGCGAGATCTCAGAGACAAAAATAATTTACAATTATGTTTGAAATTCTGGAAGCGAGATCTATCCCCAGAGAAAAATTCAGGTAAAGGAATTCTAGGTTCAGATGTAGGAGCATGAATAACGAAATCCTGTAAGCTTTGAACCTTCATAGCGAGATTATTCAAACCTGTAGCTAAACTCTGAGGATCCATATTAATCAGGTGAAATCAGAACCATTCAAGGATTAGAAGGAGAGAGAGACGAAGGCTGCAGTAAGCAGAGATGCTAGTGAATCAACTAATGAGCAAACTCAGGAAAAAAAAAAAAAAAATCTCTGCAGACTTCTTTTCTCTCCTTTCTTCTGCCAATTATTTTAACTCTTGGCCGGCCAAACTGTCATGGTTCTCAATGGCAAGAGAACGTAATAAAGCATACAAAAGGACTAGCTCTTGGAAGATGGGAACTCGAGCTGACCATGAGCTAAACCTACCGCACAACTAACAGTGGCCGGGTAGCGTGCCTACGTTTTATCCCTAGACGCCCAGCGCCAGCCGGAGAACTGACTGACCCTAGCAGAGGAAAATACAGACCTGGCTTACCTCTAGAGAAATTTTCCCCAAAAGGCAGACAGTAGCCCCCACATATATTGGCGGTGATTTTAGAGGAAATTGACATACGAAGTATGAAGATAGGTTTAGCAAATTGAGGTCCGCTTACTAGATAGTAGGAAGACAGAAAAGGGAACTTCACGGTCAGCTGAAAACCCTTTCAAAATACCATCCTGAAATTACTTTAAGACTCTAATATCAACTCATGACACCAGAGTGGCAATTTCAGCTCACAAGAGCTTCCAGCCTCAGAAATATTCAATCACAGAGAACTGGAACAAAAATGCAAAACAAACTTAGGACAACAAGTCCAACTTAGCTGATAGTTGTCTAGGAGCAGGAACATGCAACAGAAAGGCTTCTGGTAACATTGTTGGCCGGCATAGAAATGACTGAGGAGCAAGGCTAAATAGAAAACTCCCACATCCAGATGGAAAACAGGTGAACAGAGGAGATGAAGCACACAAGTGCAGTACCACCAGAAACCACCGGGGGAGCCCAGAAACCAAATTCACAACAGACACCCCTCTTTGTTAAGCAGAAAATATACACTTTGTGCTGAGGCCTCATATACAAAAAAAAAACGAGGAGTAGCCATACTGATATATAATGGCCTCAACTATGAGATACTAGACACTCTAGAAGATCCTCAAGGCAGATTTCTGCTGGTCAAAATCATGATTGAGGGAATGTATTTCAATCTAGTCAACATTTACGCTCCAAATGCGCCTGAGGTTCAGTTTCAAGTTAAATTAAGAGAGAGACTGGCGGGATGGGATACGTCACGGGTGGTCATGGGAGGTGACTTCAATGAGGTAGCAGACATATCCATGGATAGATCTAACCCTAAAGAAACTCATCGTTCAATGCAGGATAGTGGCATCCAATCACTAATAGATCACTTTGATTTAATTGACATATGGAGACTAAAACATCCTTTGGAGAGGGACTACTCTCATTACTCCCATGTACACGATACACATGCCAGGATTGATTGCTGGTTGTTACACGAATCTTTGTTACCCTTAGTAACACAATCAAACATACAAAACATTCATATTTCGGATCACGCCCCGGTGACGTTTCAGTCCAAATTAGTATCCCCAATCCACCAGGAACGGAGGTGGCGCTTTCCTTCATACCTATATCAATCTGACGATTTTAAAAAATACCTACAAATGTCATGGGGAGTATATAAAAATGATAATCAGGTCCACTGTGATAACACACACTTGTTCTGGATGGCCTCTAAGGCCGTGTTGAGGGGTCAAATCATTTCCTATGTCAGTCATAAAAAAAAGACATTATGAATAAAGCTAGGGATACACAAAAATCAGTAACCCAAGCATACAAAGATTTCAAACTAAATAACACTCCGTTGACAAAGGAAAAATTTTTGAGGGCAAAGGAAGAGGCAGACACTTTAGCTCATGAATTGGCCCTATTTAACTTAGACTACCAAAAACAAAAATATTTTAAATGGGGTAACAAGCCGGGGAAGGTGTTGGCATCTCTCACAAGACCATATAGGAAACCGAACAGAATACACTAAATACAACAACGCAATGGTCACACCCTAATCAAAAATGAAGAGATAGTGGATGAGTTCCGTTCTTTTTTCAGTGAGTTGTATAAGTCAGAGACAGGGGGAGGAAGCGGGGAATTCCTCAAAGACAATCTTGCCCCAGCGCTCACAGAGGAAGAGAGAGAGACCATTCATTCCCCAATAACACCTTCAGAAATTGTACAGACTATAACTAAACTTAAAGTTTCTAAAGCACCTGGTCCAGACGGGTTCAGCAACGAACACTATAAGATCTTAGGTTCATGTATAGCTCCCTATTTGAGTGAGATATTTAATAAGATAGTTGGACTTGGTCACATGCCAGACCGTTTTAATGAGGCGGTGGTTATTGTTCTCCCAAAACCAGGTAAAGATCATGCTCAGGTTGAGGGATATAGACCTATTTCATTATTAAATTCAGATTTTAAAATTTTCACAAAAATTCTGGCAGACAGATTACAGAAAATAATGCCAAAATTGATATCGCCACAACAAACTGGTTTTATTCACGGGAAATCCATTACATACAACATTAGGACAGCGGTGAGCGCCATATCTTATAGTAGAGCAAATAAACATATGAAAACCATTGTGGTAAGCCTAGACGTGGACAAGGCGTTTGATAGAGTAGCATGGAACTATTTATATGATTTGTTATCATTTCGAGAGTTTGGCCCGTGGTTTAGTGAAGCGGTCAAAACAATTTATAGAAAGCCATTATCCAGGATGTCCGTGAACAATGTTCTATCCAAACCCTTTGAGATTCAGAGGGGGACCCGACAGGGATGCCTTTTGTCTCCACTATTGTTCGACATAGCATTAGACCCATTTCTGAGAAGGTTACAGAGCGAGGTGGCATTTGAGGGGGTGAAGGTGGGAACTACATCGGTAAAAATCTCAGCCTTTGCTGATGATGTTCTTTTATTTATTGCCAACCCAGTTAAGGCAATCCCGGCCATCATGCATATCTTAGAGAGTTTTGGTAAATGCTCTGGATTCAAAGTTAACTACAGTAAATCTGAGGCCCTGGCAGTTTTCAGATCCGGGAGGTTGAGTGAACCCACATTCCCATTCCACTGGTGCCAGGAATCCATTAAATACCTGGGGATACGGTTGCCTGCAGACCCATCTATTTTATATAGAGCTAATTACAAACCACTAATCTCCTCCATAATTGATCTTCTCCATTCCTGGAAACACTTCGCACTGTCGTTCTCTGGTAGATGCTATTTAATTAAAATGATAGTTTTTCCCAAGCTGCTATACGCCTTTCAGACTCTGCCCCTTCTCCTGACTCAATCAGATCAAAATCTGTTGAACCTAAACTTCCGAAGATTCATTTGGGGGGTTGGGAGTAGATCACGCATAAGTCTCGCAAAACTACAGGCGACTAAATTGGAGGGTGGTGTTAACTTTCCTGATCTGGGTAGATTTAACCTAGCGGCTAACCTCAGATATGCAATTGATTGGATTAGGGGTCTTTCTCACTTTGCAAACGTTGAAATAGAGCGACAATTTTACCCACACATTTCGCTACCAGCTTTATTACATCTAGGCGGGGAGGAACTCCCAGTGGGAATACATGACCACCCGTCACTATGGCAAACGATGCAAACTTGGCGACAATGTAGGAAGATTTGTAATTTAAAATATAATATATCCCCATTCCAGACCTTTTTGGGAAACCCGAGGTTCATGGGGGGCTCCGTACCGTCTTTTTATAAGCTTTTGGCTTCTCAGGGATGCGGACAGGTGGTAGACCTCTTGGATCTTAATTTCTCAATAATATCCTTTGAAACGGCATCACAAAAATACCCATTATTTAATAATAAACCGTTTTTATTTCTTCAAGCGCGTAGCCTGGTACAGAAATGTCAGACACTGGGAGGGACGACAGAGGGGAAGACCAACTTAGATGGATTTATTCGAAATGCAAAATCTAACCCGGCTTCTATAAGTAACATCTACTCAATATTGCGTAGGAACTGGGTGGGGGAAGGGAAAACAACGGGTGTGGCGAGGTGGCTGAGTGATATGCCTGACTTGGAGGTGAATGACCTTTTTGAGGCTACCATGACACAAAGAAAAATTCTACCATATAGCAGCTATACTGACATGGCACTTCTAATATTACATAGAGCCTATATCACACCTTGCATACAATCTAAAATGTCCCCATCCATCGTCTACTTATGCTCCAAATGTAAAGCCCGTAATACTGACATATACCATCACTTATGGAGCTGCCCGCAAATTCGGGGACTTTGGGGAGAGGTACATAAAGAACTGCAAAAAATTTGTGGAGTGGGTTTCACACTTACCCCACGATGGGCCATTTTTAATATCCTAGATGAAACATCTCGAAAATTACCCAAACACATCAAGGCAACACTTATGATATGGGCTTCAGCAACTAGGAAGAGTATTTTGCATCAGTGGTTGAGTCCTTTAGTCCCTTCACTCCCTTTCATTCGCACAAAAATACAGTTTATATTTAGAATGGAGTGGTTGGACGCACTGACTAACAAAGAAAAACAAGTAAGCAAATTCTTTTCCACATGGGTTACTTTTATTCCATCACTCCCTTTGGAGACTAGGGAGAAACTGAGAGCACAGTTTGAAAATACTCAATGGTATTTATTGCAGCGGATAGGTGGTGACTCACCAATTCCATGAAGTACTTTTATGGTTGGGTGTACGCAGAGTCTGGAGGTTCATGTTTTTGGTTTATGTAGGGGTGGGAGGGATCTGGGGTACAATATCATTAATATTGCTACATTACTGTATTATTAACATCGGAAATGTATGATGTGTATTATATTATAAACTCTAATAAACAAATTTTCAAAAAAAAAAAAAAAATGATGTTCCACATTATTAAGCAGGCCACAGGTTTCAAGCAATATGGGAAATAAAAAGGATCTCTCTGCTGCTGAAAAATGTTAAATTGTGCAACGCCTTGGACAAGGTATGAAAATATTAGATATTTCACGAAAACTTCAGAGTGATCATCATACTGTGAAGAGATTTGTGACTGAAACATAGCAAAGACAGAGTTCATGCAGATAAAGGCATAATGAGAAAGGTTTCTGCCAGCAGACAAATTCATTCGATTAAGAGATCCATTACAAAGCAGCAAACAGTTATTTGAAGCTGCTGGTGCCTCCTGAGTCCCTCGAAACTCAAGGTGTAGGATCCTTCAAAGGCTTGCTGTGGTGCATAAACCTACTATTCAGCCACTCCTAAACAGTGTTCACAAGCAGAAACGGTTGCAGTGGGCCCAGACATACATGAAGACTAATTTCCAAGCACTCTTGTTTACTGATGAGTGTCGAGCAACCCTGGATGGTCCACATGGATGGAGTAGTGGATGGTTGGTGGATGGCCACCATGTCTAAACAAGGCTGTGATGTCAGCAAGGAGGTGGAGGAATCATGTTTTGGGCCGGAATCATGGGGAAACAGCTGGTAGGGCCTTTTAAGGTTCCTGAAGGTGTGAAAATGACCTCTGCAAAGTATATAGAGTTTCTGACTGACAACTGTCTTCCGTGGTATAAAAAGCAGAAACGGGCCTTCAGGAGCAAAATCATCTTCATGCATGACAATGCACCATCTCATGCTGCAAAGAATACATCTGAATCATTGGCTGCTATGGGCATAAAAGGAGATAAACTCATGGTGTGGCCACCATCTTCCCCTGACCTCAACCCTATAGAGAACCTTTGGAGTATCATCAAGCAAAGGATCTATGAGGGTGGAGGCAGTTCACATCAAAACATCAGCTCTGGGAGGCTATTCTGACTTCATGCAAAGAAATACAAGCAGAAACTCTCCAAAAACTCACAAGTTCAATGGATGCAAGAATTGTGAAGGTGATATCAAAGAAGGGTTCCTATGTTAACATGTAACTTGGCCTGTTAGGATGTTTTGGCATTAAATAGCTTTTTGTTCAGTAAATGTGACCTCCTAATGATGCAAGTTACACAAATGAGCATTTTCAGTTCTTTAAACCAATCAAATGTTTAGAAATTCTACTGTGCCTAATAATTTGGAACAGTGCATTTTGAGTTTTTATTCATTTGGGAGATTATACTGTTATCATTGGGAGTTTTTTTCCATAAAATTCGATGTATACTCTAGCGAGTGATGACTTTTATTAGATTCACTGTCATTTGCACCGACCATTTAGGAAAATCTGAGAAAAATATCATTTGCATAATGGTTTGGAACATGGTGTATGTATGTATAAATGTATCATCCAGCATGAGCCACTGGGATAAATTTGGCTCATTTTCTTACAGTCTGGTCTAAACTTTAAGTACTACTCCAGCATTTTGTTTTGTTTTGTTTTTTCTTTCAGATCAGGAGTGGCGCTTTAAATGTAAGCCTGCTGTCCCGTTCATACTCACCTTTAACCGATGCCGCTCCGGTCTCACGGCTCTATCTTGTGCCTGTAACCAGGGGCGGCTCCAGGTTTTTGAGGGCCCCAGGCGAAAGAGTCTCAGTGGGCCCCCCCGTCCTTTAACACATACCACGACTCATGATGCCCAGATACAGCAGAGAAATATAGGTATAGTACAATGCCAGATTTCACTTCTTACATGAGTGATAGCTATTGTAAATTCTGCAGTGTATATATACAGGACAGGAGGGGTGGTACTGTGCAGTGTATATATACAGGAGGAGTGGTACTGTGCAGTGTATATATACAGGACAGGAGGAGTGGTACTGTGCAGTGTATATATACAGGACAGGAGGAGTGGTACTGTGCAGTGTATATATACAGGAGGAGTGGTACTGTGCGGTGTATATATACAGGGCAGGAGGAGTGGTACTGTGCAGTGTATATATACAGGAGTGGTGGTACTGTGCGGTGTATATATACAGGAGGAGTGGTACTGTGCAGTGTATATATACAGGACAGGAGGAGTGGTACTGTGCAGTGTATATATACAGGAGGAGTGGTACTGTGCAGTGTATATACAGGACAGGAGGAGCGGTACTGTGCAGTGTATATATACAGGAGTGGTGGTACTGTGCAGTGTTTATATACAGGAGGAGTGGTACTGTGCGGTGTATATATACAGGACAGGAGGAGCGGTACTGTGCAGTGTATATATACAGGACAAGAGGAGTGGTACTGTGCAGTGTATATATACAGGAGGAGGGGTACTGTGCAGTGTATATATACAGGGGAGAGGTACTGTGCAGTGTATATATACAGGAGGAGAGGTACTGTGCAGTGTATATACTTCAACAGCCGCCCAGCCCAGGCCCCCAGCATGTGTCCTGTATATATATTATATACACTGTATCTATACAGGCTGTGCTGGGGGCCTGAGCTGGGTGGCTGCTGTAGTATATATATATATATCAGCTGCAGCCGCCCAGCCCATGGCCGCCCCAGATCACCCACACTGTCAGATATATACATATATGTCGATATAGCATTGCATTGCATTGCACTCACTCAGGTGCTGGTAGGAACTCCGTCTCCTCCGGAATCTGCCTGTGCCTGATAAGTTCAGCACTGAGCAGAGAAGTGCTCTCTCCGCCCACAATGTCACGCTGGCTGTGTCCTTAACCCCTACGTGCCTGGCCCTGCACTGACAGTGAGAAGATGCTTGTGCCAGCTCAAATTGAAAGGGTAGAAAGGGTTAAAGCGGCCAGATGGATCTGTGACTGTGTGAGTGGGCCCCCCTGTCTCGTCAGGGCCCCGGCACTTGCCCGGGTAAGCCGGGTGCTGACGCCGGCCCTGCCTGTAACTTCTGATTGGCCGGAAGTCAAAAGTTATGTCACAGCTCTCAATACAAGTCTATGAGAGCCAGAATGCAGTTCTCATAGACTAGACTTGTAGTGATAGATAACCCCCGCGCAGCTCCAGCAGACCCTGGAGCACGACGGCAGGTCACTTTTCGCTGAAGATGAACCAGAGCGACTGTCAGGATTTGAACCAAGCAGCTCTTGTGCACCAGGTGGCAGATCTTCCCTCTGAGCTATTCAGCTCTCTGGACAGTTCATTGCTAAATCAGAGACTAGTATCTGTGTTCCTGATTTCTCCAACCTAAGTTCCTGAGGTCTCCACCCCAAGTCCCTGATTAGCTCAACCTGAGATCTGATTTAGCACCCTACTTCAACCTGGCACCACACTTCCTTTACAGCTCCCAGCCTTTAGTCTATCTTCTTCCCACCTGCTGCTTATCCTCAAGATCCTACTGCTGCTCTGTGTGCTGACTTCTGGCTGTATCCTGGCTATGATTCCTGCTTATCCTTCCAACTATACTGCTGCTTTGTGTCCCGACCTCTTGCTTTATCCTGGCGACGCTATGTGCCGGTGCTGCCCCTAATGGTTCCAATATCACAACTAGGGTTGAGCGAAACGGGTCGATCATTTTCAAAAGTCGCCGACTTTTGGCTAAGTCGGCGTCTCATGAAACCCGATCCGACCCCTGTGCTTGTCGGCCATGCGGTACGCGACTTTCGCGCCAAAGTCGCGTTTCAATGACGCGAAAAGCGCCATTTCTCAGCCAATGAAGGTGAACGCAGAGTGTGGGCAGCGTGATGACATAGATCCTGGTCCCCACCATCTTAGAGAAGGGCATTGCAGTGATTGGCTTGCTGTCTGCGGCGTCACAGGGGCTATAAAGGGGCGTTCCCGCCGACCGCCATCTTACTGCTGCTGATCTGAGCTTAGGGACAGGTTGCTGCCGCTTCATCAGAAGCAGGGAGAGCGTTAGGCAGGGTCCACTAACCACCAAACCGCTTGTGCTGCAGCGATTTCCACTGTCCAACACCACCTTCGGTGTGCAGGGACTGTGGAAGCTATTTTTTTTTTTTTTCCCCTCAGCGCTGTAGCTCATTGGGCTGCCCTAGAAGGCTCCGTGATAGCTGTATTGCTGTGTGTACGCCACTGTGGAAACCAACTGCTTTTTTCAAAGCACATATCCTCTTGTTCCTTCCTTTCTGCACAGCTATCTTTTCTGTTTTTCCACACTTTTTATTTAATTTGTGCATCAGTCCACTCCTATTGCTGCCTGCCATACCTGGCTTACATTACTGCAGGGAGATAGTAATTGTAGGACAGTTTTTTTTTTTTTTTTGTTTTTTTTTTTTGTGGGAGATTAAGATTGGCATTTCTGCTACAGTGCCATCCCTGTGTGTGCCATCTCTCACTGAGTGGGCCATAGAAAGCCTATTTATTTTTTCCGTGATTTGTGTTCTAAAATCTACCTCAACACAAAAACAGTACATCAATCAGTGGGAGAAAAATATTGGCCTCAGTCAGGGCTTGTGTGCCACTGCTGTGTGTGCTATCTCTCATTCAGTGGGCTATAGCAAGCCTATTTTTTTTTTTTTTTTTTAATATTATTTGGTTTCTAATTCTCCCTGAAAAAAAAAAAAAAAACCTAAAAAAACAGTGGGAGAATAATATTGCCCTTTCAGCTTGTGTGCCAGTCTTGACTCCTGGGTGTGCCACCTCTCTCCCTCTCATTCAGTGGGCCATAGAAAGCCTATTTATTTTTTTTTTTAAATATTATTGGGTTTCTAAAGTCTCCCTGAAAAAACAAAAAATACATAAAAAAACAGTGGGAGAGTAATATTGCCCTTTCAGCTTGTGTGCCAGTCTTGACTCCTGGGTGTGCCACCTCTCTCCCTTTCATTCAGTGGGCCATAGAAAGCCTATTTATTTTTTCCGTGATTTGTGTTCTAAAATCTACCTCAACACAAAAACACTACATCAATCAGTGGGAGAAAAATATTGGCCTCAGTCAGGGCTTGTGTGCCACTGCTGTGTGTGCTATCTCTCATTCAGTGGGCTATAGCAAGCCTATTTTTTTTTTTTTTTTTTTTTTTAATATTATTTGGTTTCTAAAGTCTCCCTGAAAAAAAAAAAAAAACATAAAAAAACAGTGGGAGAGTAATATTGCCCTTTCAGCTTGTGTGCCAGTCTTGACTCCTGGGTGTGCCACCTCTCTCCCTTTCATTCAGTGGGCCATAGAAAGCCTATTTATTTTTTGGTTTTTTTAATATTATTTGGTTTCTAAAGTCTCCCTGAAAATAAAAAAAAAAAATACATAAAAAAACAGTGGGAGAGTAATATTGCCATTTCAGCTTGTGTGCCAGTCTTGACTCCTGGGTGTGCCACCTCTCTCCCTCTCATTCAGTGGGCCATAGAAAGCCTTGTTTTTTTGTTTTTTTTTTAATATTATTTGGTTTCTAAAGTCTCCCTGAAAATAAAAAAAAAAAACATAAAAAAACAGTGGGAGAGTAATATTGCCATTTCAGCTTGTGTGCCAGTCTTGACTCCTGGGTGTGCCACCTCTCTCTCTAATTGTGGGCCATAGAAAGCCTATTTATTTTTTGGTTTTTTTAATATTATTTGGTTTCTAAAGTCTCCCTGAAAATAAAAAAAAAAAATACATAAAAAAACAGTGGGAGAGTAATATTGCCCTTTCAGCTTGTGTGCCAGTCTTGACTCCTGGGTGTGCCACCTCTCTCCCTTTCATTCAGTGGGCCATAGAAAGCCTATTTATTTTTTGGTTTTTTTAATATTATTTGGTTTCTAAAGTCTCCCTGAAAATAAAAAAAAAAAATACATAAAAAAACAGTGGGAGAGTAATATTGCCATTTCAGCTTGTGTGCCAGTCTTGACTCCTGGGTGTGCCACCTCTCTCCCTCTCATTCAGTGGGCCATAGAAAGCCTTGTTTTTTTGTTTTTTTTTTAATATTATTTGGTTTCTAAAGTCTCCCTGAAAATAAAAAAAAAAAACATAAAAAAACAGTGGGAGAGTAATATTGCCATTTCAGCTTGTGTGCCAGTCTTGACTCCTGGGTGTGCCACCTCTCTCTCTAATTGTGGGCCATAGAAAGCCTTGTTTTTTTTTTTTTTTTTAAATATTATTTGGTTTCTAAAGTCTCCCTGAAAATAAAAAAAAAATACATAAAAAAACAGTGGGAGAGTAATATTGCCATTTCAGCTTGTGTGCCAGTCTTGACTCCTGGGTGTGCCACCTCTCTCTCTAATTGTGGGCCATAGAAAGCCTTTTTATTTTTTTCCTTCATTTGTGTTTTAAAATCAACCTCAACACAAAAACACTACATCAATCAGTGGGAGAAAAATATTGGCCTCAGTCAGGGCTTGTGTGCCACTCCTGTGCGTGCCATCTCTCATTCAGTGGGCCATAGAAAGCCTTGTTTTTTTGTTTTTTTTTTAAATATTATTTGGTTTCTAAAGTCTCACAGAGAAAAAAAAAAAAATAAATTAGGTGGGAGATTAATATTGACATTAGTGCTTGAGTGACAGTCCTGCGTGTGTGTCATCTCTGTGATTTGGTGTCACAGAAAACAGAGTGTGTAACATTGTGCCTGATTTTCCTTGTGGTCTCACCAACCTGTTAAGGGATATTGAAATCATACTGAAGTTATAGCTCACCGTGTAAGTTGTTTGACAGCAACAAATAAAGTTAGTTTGGTTACGATTTTTAAACAATGAGGAAGTCTGGTGCAAGAGGTCGTCGTGGGCGTTCATTGTCAGCTGGTAATGATGGTAGTGGTAGTGGAGCATCAGGTGGTCGTGGGGATAAAAATATTCCACCTAAGTCTGGAGCTGTGGAGCCAGTTTCGTCGTCAGGCTACACAAGGCCTCGAACGCTCTCTTTTCTGGGAGTAGGAAAACCGCTTTTAAAGGCTGAGCAGCAACAGCAAGTTTTGGCTTACATTGCAGACTCAGCCTCTAGCTCTTTTGCCTCCTCTTCCGAAACTGGTAAATGTAAAAGCAGCGCGTCGCTTGTGGATGTTCACGGTCAGGGACAAGTCGCTTCCTTGTCCTCCTCAGCAAAAACTACAACAAGAGAGAAGGATGCAGCAGGCGACACAACGGGTCACTCCATGGAGCTCTTTACACATACCGTCCCTGGCTTAGAAAGTGAAACATTTAACAGGCCATGCCCATTACAAGTAGATTCTGACATGGAGTGCACTGATGCACAGCCACAGCCAGAGTACTATGCTGCTCCTTTGACTCAGACCACCACATTGCCCTCTCAGGGTACAGATCCACAATCAGACCCTGATGAGACTATGTTGCCCCGCCACGAACGCTATACCACCGACCGACACAGTGACACAGACGAAGTTGCACACGAGCTCGAAGAGGAGGTAATAGATGACCCAGTTATTGACCCCGATTGGCAGCCATTGGGGGAACAGGGTGCAGGCGGCAGTAGTTCAGAAGCGGAGGTGGAGGAGGGGCCGCAGCAGGCATCAACATCGCAACAGGTTCCATCTGCCGGGCCCGTATCTGGCCCAAAACGCGTGTCAAAGCCAAAACCTGTTGGAGGACAGCGTGGCCATCCGGTTAAAGCTCAGTCTGCAATCCCTGAAAAGGGATCCGAGTCTAGGAAGAGTGCAGTCTGGCATTTTTTTAAACAACATCCAACTGATCAGCGCAAAGTCATCTGTCAAAAATGTTCAACTAGCTTAAGCAGAGGTCAGAATCTGAAAAGTCTAAATACTAGTTGCATGCATAGACACTTAACCACCATGCATTTTCAAGCCTGGACTAACTACCAAACGTCCCTTAAGGTTGTAGCACCCTCGGCCAATGAAGCTAGTCAGCAACGCAACATCCCTTCCGTCACTGTAAGGCCACCATTTTCCGCACCACCGGCAGTATCTGTGCAGGTTTCTTTGCCAGCCAAAAGCAGTCAGGGTCAGGGAATCACCAGTTTAGTAGGAGGAAATATTGCATCTAGGGCACCGGCGGAAACAATACCGTCTCCAACCGTCTCTCAGTCTGCCATGTACACCGGCACACCCGAAAGTTCCACGATCTCCTGCTCTCCAGTCCAGCTCACCCTACATGAGACTCTGGTTAGAAAAAGGAAGTACTTATCCTCGCATCCGCGTACACAGGGTTTTAACGCCCACATAGCTAGACTAATCTCGTTAGAGATGATGCCCTACCGTTTAGTTGAAAGCGAAGCTTTTAAAGCCCTGATGGAGTACGCTGAACCACGATACGAGCTACCTAGTCGACACTTTTTTTCCAGAAAAGCCATCCCAGCCCTGCACCAGCATGTTAAACAGCGCATCGTCCATGCACTTAGGCAATCTGTGAGTACAAAGGTGCACCTGACTACAGATGCATGGACCAGTAGGCATGGCCAGGGACGTTATGTGTCCATCACGGCACACTGGGTGAATGTGGTGGATGCAGGGTCCACAGGCGACATCAATTTAGGGACAGTTGTGCCTAGCCCACGGTCTAGGAAACAGTTGGCTGTAGGCGTTCGCACCCCCTCCTCCTCCTCCTCGTCCTCCTGCAGAAGCTACAGCTCTTCCACAGAACGCAGTCGGCCAACCACTCCATCGGCAGATGACACTGTTGCACACCAGTTGTCCCATTATGGGCCAGCTACTGCCAAGCGTCAGCAGGCTGTATTGGCTATGAAGTGTTTGGGCGACAACAGACACACCGCGGAAGTTCTGTCCGAGTTCTTGCAACAAGAAACGCAGTCGTGGCTGGGCACAGTAGATCTTGAGGCAGGCAAGGTAGTGAGTGATAACGGAAGGAATTTCATGGCTGCCATCTCCCTTTCCCAACTGAAACACATTCCTTGCCTGGCTCACACCTTAAACCTGGTGGTGCAGTGCTTATTGAAAACTTATCCTGGGTTCTCCGACCTGCTCCTCAAAGTGCGTGCACTTTGCTCACATATCCGACGTTCGCCTGTACACGCCAGCCGTATGCAGACCTATCAGCGGTCTTTGAACCTTCCCCAGCATCGCCTAATCATAGACGTTGCAACAAGGTGGAACTCAACACTGCACATGCTTCAGAGACTGTGCGAACAGAGGCGTGCTGTTATTTATTTGTGGGAGGATACACGGGCAGGCAGTAGGATGGCAGACATGGAGTTGTCAGGTGTGCAGTGGTCGAAGATACAAGACATGTGTCAAGTCCTTCAGTGTTTTGAGGAATGCACACGGCTGGTTAGTGCAGACAACGCCGTAATAAGCATGAGCATCCCCCTAATGCGTCTGCTGATGCAAAGTTTGACGCACATAAAGGAGCAGGCGTCTGCACCAGAGGAAGAGGGAAGCCTTGATGACAGTCAGCCATTGTCTGGTCAGGGCAGTGTACAGGACGAGGTAGCGGGCGAAGAGGAGGTGGAGGACGAGGAGGATGATGGGGATGAGTATATTTTTAATGCGGAAACTTTCACGGGGGCACAGGAAATTGGTTGCGTGTCACGGCCGGGTTCTGGTTTTTTGAGGGACACAAGTGACGTAGATTTGCCTGCAACTGCCCCTCAACCAATCACAACCGGAGATTTGACAACTGGAACTTTGGCCCACATGGCGGATTATGCCTTACGTATCCTAAAAAGGGACACACGCATTACGAAAATGATGAACGATGACGATTACTGGTTGGCCTGCCTCCTTGATCCACGCTATAAAGGCAAATTGCAAAATATTATGCCACATGAGAACTTGGAACTAATATTAGCAACCAAACAATCAACTCTTGTTGACCGTTTGCTTCAGGCATTCCCAGCACACAGCGCACGTGATCGTTCTCACACAAGCTCCAGGGGGCAGCAGACTAGGAGTGTTAGGGGTGCACACATCAGAAGTGGCGTTGGACAGAGGGGTTTTCTGACCAGGTTGTGGAGTGATTTTGCTATGACCGCAGACAGGACAGGTACTGCTGCATCAATTGAAAGTGACAGGAGACAACATTTGTCCAGTATGGTTACTAACTATTTTTCATCCCTTATCGATGTTCTCCCTCAACCGTCATTCCCATTTGATTACTGGGCCTCCAAATTAGACACCTGGCCAGAATTGGCAGAATATGCATTGCAGGAGCTTGCTTGCCCGGCAGCAAGTGTCCTATCAGAAAGAGTATTCAGTGCTGCAGGTTCAATATTAACCGAAAAAAGGACTCGTCTGGCTACCCAAAATGTTGACGATCTAACATTCATTAAAATGAACCACAACTGGATTTCGAAATCTTTTGCCCCACCTTGCCCGGCCGACACCTAGCTTTCCTATGAAAAGCTCTTGCCTGTGAATTACTTTTCTAATGTCTAATTTGCTGCAGCTGATTGTACAGCATACGACATGTTTACACCTCCCTAAATGGCAAAACTCCCCACACGGGGCCGTGGTATCGCGACTTGGCGCAAGCACCCGTGAGACTGCTGTTTGTCTGAAGAGGTGGGTGTGCTCGCTTTTGGTTGACGGCATTGCTACTGGGTCCCTCATAGTACAATGTAGTGTCTCTGGCGGTGGTGGTGCGCACCCAACGTCAGACACACCGTTGTAACATGAGGGGCCCTGGGGCGGTCCCGCCGGCCTCAAGAGAGTTCCCCCCTACCCCAGCTCAAAATGTGCTCTACCACGTGCAAAATTATGTCGCACAGCTCCACCAATCTTTAGTCTATTCGCTGACATCATTCAATGTCTGGCACTGACAATACAAATTTGTAGACATCTATGATGCAACTTAAAGTAGTCTGTGTCTGTGTCCTATATTGGCACCATTAAATAGTTACTGCCAAATTACAATGTCAGAAACTCAGTAGATGAGCCCACCCCTGTACCTAAGTATGCCACCTTTTTTTTTTGTTTTGGTTGTTTTGCGAGACATTAACATCTATTTATATTTTGGGAGTACTGGGACAGACACTCCTTGCACTACTCCTCCACTCACCACCAAGCTGCCTGTGTATCCATGTAACCGCTGTAAAACTGCCATGAGCCTATTGTTTGTTATTTTAGGCCTTTGATAGCCTGTCTGCGGTCCCTACTTTAAATACTCCTCCACTGACCACCAAGCTGCCTGCCCGTGTATCCATGTAACCGCTGTGAAACTGCCATGAGCCTATTGTTTGTTATGTTAGGCCTTTGATAGCCTGTCTGCGGTCCCTACTTTAAATACTCCTCCACTGACCAGACCACTGCTGCCCGTGTACCCCTGGAACCAATTATAAAGTGCCTACAGCCAGCCCATTTTCTTATGTTAGGCCTTTGAAGCCTGTCTGCGGTCCCTACTTTAAATACTCCTCCACTGACCAGACCACTGCTGCCCGTGTACCCCTGGAACCAATTATAAAGTGCCTACAGCCAGCCCATTTTCTTATGTTAGGCCTTTGAAGCCTTTCTGCGGTCCCTACTTTAAATACTCCTCCACTCACCACCACCAAGCTGCCTGCCCGTGTATCCATGTAACCGCTGTGAAACTGCCATGAGCCTATTGTTTGTTATTTTAGGCCTTTGATAGCCTGTCTGCGGTCCCTACTTTAAATACTCCTCCACTCACCACCAAGCTGCCTGTGTATCCATGTAACCGCTGTAAAACTGCCATGAGCCTATTGTTTGTTATTTTAGGCCTTTGATAGCCTGTCTGCGGTCCCTACTTTAAATACTCCTCCACTGACCAGACCACTGCTGCCCGTGTACCCCTGGAACCAATTATAAAGTGCCTACAGCCAGCCCATTTTCTTATGTTAGGCCTTTGAAGCCTGTCTGCGGTCCCTACTTTAAATACTCCTCCACTCACCACCACCAAGCTGCCTGCCCGTGTATCCATGTAACCGCTGTGAAACTGCCATGAGCCTATTGTTTGTTATTTTAGGCCTTTGATAGCCTGTCTGCGGTCCCTACTTTAAATACTCCTCCACTCACCACCAAGCTGCCTGCCCGTGTATCCATGTAACCGCTGTGAAACTGCCATGAGCCTATTGTTTGTTATGTTAGGCCTTTGATAGCCTGTCTGCGGTCCCTACTTTAAATACTCCTCCACTGACCAGACCACTGCTGCCCGTGTACCCCTGGAACCAATTATAAAGTGCCTACAGCCAGCCCATTTTCTTATGTTAGGCCTTTGAAGCCTGTCTGCGGTCCCTACTTTAAATACTCCTCCACTGACCAGACCACTGCTGCCCGTGTACCCCTGGAACCAATTATAAAGTGCCTACAGCCAGCCCATTTTCTTATGTTAGGCCTTTGAAGCCTGTCTGCGGTCCCTACTTTAAATACTCCTCCACTCACCACCACCAAGCTGCCTGCCCGTGTATCCATGTAACCGCTGTGAAACTGCCATCATGAGCCTATTGTTTGTTATGTTAGGCCTTTGATAGCCTGTCTGCGGTCCCTACTTTAAATACTCCTCCACTGACCAGACCACTGCTGCCCGTGTACCCCTGGAACCAATTATAAAGTGCCTACAGCCAGCCCATTTTCTTATGTTAGGCCTTTGATAGCCTGTCTGCGGTCCCTACTTTAAATACTCCTCCACTCACCACCAAGCTGCCTGCCCGTGTATCCATGTAACCGCTGTGAAACTGCCATCATGAGCCTATTGTTTGTTATGTTAGGCCTTTGATAGCCTGTCTGCGGTCCCTACTTTAAATACTCCTCCACTGACCAGACCACTGCTGCCCGTGTACCCCTGGAACCAATTATAAAGTGCCTACAGCCAGCCCATTTTCTTATGTTAGGCCTTTGAAGCCTGTCTGCGGTCCCTACTTTAAATACTCCTCCACTCACCACCACCAAGCTGCCTGCCCGTGTATCCATGTAACCGCTGTGAAACTGCCATGAGCCTATTGTTTGTTATTTTAGGCCTTTGATAGCCTGTGTGCGGTCCCTACTTTAAATACTCCTCCACTCACCACCAAGCTGCCTGCCCGTGTATCCATGTAACCGCTGTGAAACTGCCATGAGCCTATTGTTTGTTATTTTAGGCCTTTGATAGCCTGTGTGCGGTCCCTACTTTAAATACTCCTCCACTCACCACCAAGCTGCCTGCCCGTGTATCCATGTAACCGCTGTGAAACTGCCATGAGCCTATTGTTTGTTATGTTAGGCCTTTGATAGCCTGTCTGCGGTCCCTACTTTAAATACTCCTCCACTGACCAGACCACTGCTGCCCGTGTACCCCTGGAACCAATTATAAAGTGCCTACAGCCAGCCCATTTTCTTATGTTAGGCCTTTGAAGCCTGTCTGCGGTCCCTACTTTAAATACTCCTCCACTGACCAGACCACTGCTGCCCGTGTACCCCTGGAACCAATTATAAAGTGCCTACAGCCAGCCCATTTTCTTATGTTAGGCCTTTGAAGCCTGTCTGCGGTCCCTACTTTAAATACTCCTCCACTCACCACCACCAAGCTGCCTGCCCGTGTATCCATGTAACCGCTGTGAAACTGCCATGAGCCTATTGTTTGTTATTTTAGGCCTTTGATAGCCTGTCTGCGGTCCCTACTTTAAATACTCCTCCACTCACCACCAAGCTGCCTGCCCGTGTATCCATGTAACCGCTGTGAAACTGCCATCATGAGCCTATTGTTTGTTATGTTAGGCCTTTGATAGCCTGTCTGCGGTCCCTACTTTAAATACTCCTCCACTGACCAGACCACTGCTGCCCGTGTACCCCTGGAACCAATTATAAAGTGCCTACAGCCAGCCCATTTTCTTATGTTAGGCCTTTGAAGCCTGTCTGCGGTCCCTACTTTAAATACTCCTCCACTGACCAGACCACTGCTGCCCGTGTACCCCTGGAACCAATTATAAAGTGCCTACAGCCAGCCCATTTTCTTATGTTAGGCCTTTGAAGCCTGTCTGCGGTCCCTACTTTAAATACTCCTCCACTCACCACCACCAAGCTGCCTGCCCGTCTATCCATGTAACCGCTGTAAAACTGCAATGAGCCTATTGTTTGTTATTTTAGGCCTTTGATAGCCTGTCTGCGGCCCCTACTTGCAATACTCCTCCACTGACCACAATGCTGCCTGGAGTGCCTGCCTGTGTATCCATGTAACCGATGTAAAACTGCCATGACTGCCTACTGTTTGTTATTTTAGGCCTTTGATAGCCTGTCTGCAGCCCCTACTTGCAATACTCCTCCACTGACCACACCAATGCTGCCCGTGTACCCCTGGAACCTATTTAAAAGTTCATAGAGCCTAGTTATATATTTTATTTACTATTAATAAGGCCATGATGGACTACGCTGTACCACGCTACAAGCTAACCAGTCGACACTTCTTTTGCGAGAAAAGCCATCCCAACCCTCCACCAGCATGTAGAAGACCGCATTGTCCATGCACTCTGGCAATCTGTGAGTACAAAGGTGCACCTGACAACAGACGCATGGACCTGTAGGCATGGCCACGGAAGATTACGTGTCCATTACGGCGCAATGGGTTAATGTGGTGGATGCATGGTCCACAGGGGACAGCCTACTAAGTCTGTCTGCAGTCCCTAATTCAAATTGTGCTCCACTGTCTAAATCGGAACTTCCACCTTCTGGCTTTCGGCCTATAGTATCAGAAATTAAACTGCATTTGGCCTTCAACTTTGGTTAGGGCCTACTAACGGCTTCTGCCCCTCCCTGGTGTTGCCCTCAACTAAATAAAGCTGAGCTTCAACCTTCTGCTCCAAATTACCATTTTGAAAAATGCAATAGGCTTTTCAGGCCTACTAAAGGAGTCTGTCTGTGTGCCCCTCCCTGGTGTTGTCCTCAACTAAATAAAGCTGAGCTTCAACCTTCCGGCTCTCATTATGTGGTTTTAAAAAAAAAAAAGGTGGTTAGGGCCTACTAACGGCTTCTGCCCCTCCCTGGTGTTGTCCTCAACTAAATAAAGCTGAGCTTCAACCTTCCGGCTCTCATTATGTGGTTTTAAAAAAAAAAATGGTGGTTAGGGCCTACTAACGGCTTCTGCCCCTCCCTGGTGTTGTCCTCAACTAAATAAAGCTGAGCTTCAACCTTCCGGCTCTCATTATGTGGTTTTAAAAAAAAAAAAGGTGGTTAGGGCCTACTAACGGCTTCTGCCCCTCCCTGGTGTTGTCCTCAACTAAATAAAGCTGAGCTTCAACCTTCCGGCTCTCATTATGTGGTTTTAAAAAAAAAAATGGTGGTTAGGGCCTACTAACGGCTTCTGCCCCTCCCTGGTGTTGTCCTCAACTAAATAAAGCTGAGCTTCAACCTTCCGGCTCTCATTATGTGGTTTTAAAAAAAAAAATGGTGGTTAGGGCCTACTAACGGCTTCTGCCCCTCCCTGGTGTTGTCCTCAACTAAATAAAGCTGAGCTTCAACCTTCCGGCTCTCATTATGTGGTTTTAAAAAAAAAAAAGGTGGTTAGGGCCTACTAACGGCTTCTGCCCCTCCCTGGTGTTGTCCTCAACTAAATAAAGCTGAGCTTCAACCTTCCGGCTCTCATTATGTGGTTTTAAAAAAAAAAAAGGTGGTTAGGGCCTACTAACGGCTTCTGCCCCTCCCTGGTGTTGTCCTCAACTAAATAAAGCTGAGCTTCAACCTTCCGGCTCTCATTATGTGGTTTTAAAAAAAAAAATGGTGGTTAGGGCCTACTAACGGCTTCTGCCCCTCCCTGGTGTTGTCCTCAACTAAATAAAGCTGAGCTTCAACCTTCCGGCTCTCATTATGTGGTTTTAAAAAAAAAAAAGGTGGTTAGGGCCTACTAACGGCTTCTGCCCCTCCCTGGTGTTGTCCTCAACTAAATAAAGCTGAGCTTCAACCTTCCGGCTCTCATTATGTGGTTTTAAAAAAAAAAAGGTGGTTAGGGCCTACTAACGGCTTCTGCCCCTCCCTGGTGTTGTCCTCAACTAAATAAAGCTGAGCTTCAACCTTCCGGCTCTCATTATGTGGTTTTAAAAAAAAAAAATGGTGGTTAGGGCCTACTAACGGCTTCTGCCCCTCCCTGGTGTTGTCCTCAACTAAATAAAGCTGAGCTTCAACCTTCCGGCTCTCATTAAGTGGTTTTAAAAAAAAAATGGTGGTTAGGGCCTACTAACGGCTTCTGCCCCTCCCTGGTGTTGCCCTCAACTAAATAAAGCTGAGCTTCAACCTTCTGCTCCAAATTACCATTTTAAAAAATGCAATAGGCTTTTCCGGCCTACTAAAGGTGTCTGCCCCTCCCTGGTGTTGTCCTCAACTGAACAAAGCTGAGCTTCCACATTCTGGCTTTCGCCCTATACTATCAGATATTAAACTGCATTTGGCCTACTAGTGTGGTTAGGCCCTTGAAACAGTGTCTGCTGCTCTTGGGTTTGCTACTCCACTGAACAAAGCAATGCCGCCTGTTTAGTCCTGTTACCAATTTTGAACTGCATGTAGCCTACTTTATTCTTTGGCCCTATATCTGTTTCCTCCTCATCCTGCCCATTGCCCAGCCACTGCTAAATGAGTCTGCTGGTACATTGACCGAGACCACTACATTCCCCTTGTACTCTACACAGCCAGAATCTGTCCCTGCTGAAAGTAAGGTTCCCCTTCCCGCATGTTATACCACCTTACACAGGGACAAAGAGGAAGGTGCAGATGAAAGTGCAGGTTCCTTCATCAGGTGGGGGGGCATACTCGTTGGCGACGTCACTGGCACAGGGCCCCTCAGAGTACGCAAAAGTGTCGCTGCTGGTGGGAGGCGCCCCCGCCATGCAAACACACCGCCGTACTTTGAGGGGCCCTGTGCCAGTGGCAATGCGAACGAGTGGGCCCCCCCCCTGCTTGCTCAGGATCACAGCACTTGCAACTTTTAAATAATTACCTTTCCCTGCAACACCGCCGTGACGTAGTCCGCATTTCCTGGGCCCACGAAAAACTTGAGCCGGCCCTACTCCCCCCACAACTTTTGCCAAATGACCCCCAATTCCCTATGCCCAACTATTATTATAAAGTTAATTAAGATTGACAAGCTTCAGAAACAAGAATGGATGTTTTTGGCATTAAAATGGGCACTGTAGGTGTTTTCCTGGCCTCCACTCACTGCCGACTATGCTTCCCCATTGACTTGCATTGGGTTTCGTGTTTCGGTCGATCCCCGACTTTTAGCGATAATCGGCCGACTGCACTCGACTCGACTCTGGACAAAATCGGGTTTCCCAAAACCCTACTCGATCTTAAAAAAATGAAAGTCGCTCAACCCTAATCACAACTCCAAATCAGGTCAGTCCTTGCTGGAAAAGAATGAAGCGGATGACAGGTGAGTATGAGACAGGGGGCAGGGGACTTACATTTAAAGCACTACTTCAGCCGTGCAATAAATAAAAATTGTTGGAGTGGTGCTTAACTGTCTAAATATTATCAGGATTAGAAAATCAACCACTGTTGTGTCCTGCTCTTTTTTCTAGGATCTCTAGTAAAGAATCCAGAGCTGTGCAATGTAATAAGATTTTCCAGCACTGACTCACCTACTGAGCACAATATGCAGTTTCTTGCCCTGTTCTGCACATATAGGCTTCAATAATTTAGTAGTTGTTCCAGAGAATAACTACGGGAACATTTCCTGTTAATGGTTCAATTAGCTATAGACTCATTAAGGGTTCTTCTTTTCCTTCCTATGGTTCAGTATGGTTAGTTTTCAGAAAACGGCTTTATCTGATGGATTTCTCTTTTCCTTTTTCCTCTATGATGTCCTGGCAGATTTTCTCACTGTGATTGCTGAATGAGGAAGGCAGTATACGATGACAGGTGCACTTAAAGATATTTTATTTTTCAATGACATTGTCACTCAATAACGTGATCTCTTTCGCTATCGTTAACTATAATATGTGAGCTAGTAATGTAGGCAGGGTAGCCCAGAATTCCTGGAAGTGTTCTGCACTGCACAGGCTTTCAAAATCAGTTATTTTAAAGGCTGATTGAATAGGAGATCTCTCTATATTTTATCTTAGATTGGAACAGGTCTCTAGATTGGAGCAGGTCTTAAAGAGCTAAGAATGAAAAGAAAAATGCTTTTTTTGATATGATTTCAAGTAAGGGTGCAAAACTAGATCAAAACACATGGTTTCATATAAAGTTCTCCCTAAACCACTTAAAAACAACCCACGAGTTTTAGAAACCTCAATTGTGGCATTATCCTGCTGTCATCTTTTGGCTGAAGGTCTTACACCACTAACTACTGCATGGTCCTCCCTGTAATCAGAGATGAAAAGCACTTCCCCTGCCTCTGTGGTTCATTAGAAGTTTTGCAATGGTGGTGTTGTCATTCTATAATTGATACTATGTGATATATACAGTAGTACTAAAACTTCCACAGCAAAGAAGACATGGTTGGACTTGCTGATTGCAGGCTACAGTAATCACGATGTAAATATGGATCTAGTTGAGTTGTTTCTTGTAACCATATTCAGTTTCAAAATGATATCTGTTGTTACAGTTGTTTTATTTGTAATGTTACAATGTATACCTTCTTAAGTATAAGTATTAAGAATTAAGAACATTTTATTAGGCCATGTTCATACGCAACATTTTTGCAGCATGTTTTTTCTGCAGTCAAAACCTGCTCTCTTGACAGTAAAAACGTTGCCTTCAAAACAGAGTTTTTTGTGTGTTTTTTTTGCTGCTTTTCTTGGTGGGTTTTTGCGGCATTTTTTAACATTTTTGATTATATGTGTTTTTATCGACAGTACATACTTAATAAAGTCAGTTTTAGGCTATGTGCACACAATTTGAAGGTACTGCGTGTTTAATGCTGCGTACTTATGCAGCCTCCAACCCGCAGTGGCCAGATGTTACAGCATAGTAGAAGGAAGTTCCAGAAATCCCATGTGCACTGTGCATCCACAGACACCCGCAGCTCACCCACGGAGACTGACATGCGGCACGTCTCTCCAGACCGCAAGAGAAATTTCACCAATGGAATGTATTGAACTCGGTGAATCTGCATGGTTCAGTGAACATATGCGGATTCACCTGTGTTCAATAGACGGCAGCGCTTTGGACTCGCTTGTTCTGGATCATGGGCACGTGGTCTCAATCACCAAAAACAAAACAGAAAATGTAGGAAAACCATATCCTGCTTCTTTTGCAGTATTTTTGCTTTTTATGGGTGAGAAAAATTCTGCAAAAATGTAGTCAGGAAAAAAGCAAGCCTGAGCATGAGATTCCTAAAATCTCCTAGCTTTTCAAAGTATTATATAATAATAAATACTAAAATACTTTGTCCTGACTTATAATAATAAATTAATAAATAACTATTACCTGTTCCTCATACTCATATACCAATGATTATCATGATTCTCAATGCACCACCTTGATAACTTGTCAAAGAAGGTATCCAGGGTTGTGAAAATAAGTGAAAAGTTACTGATCAGCCGATGCGCGGCTGCTAGGACCAGCACTAATCAGCAGAATGGGGAAGTTTTATCTTCGAAGGGAAGCTTCTATCTCTATTACAAATGTAGCCACAGGTGGAATGACACTTGATCCATTGTGTATGAGGTTGCTGGGTGAAGTCAAGCACAGCGCATGGCAGCAACAATGGGAATGATTGGATCGGTGGTCGAGAATGGGCACTCCATTTGTTAAAGTAGAAGAAGGCAAATGGTGATGTTGCTGGAACAAAGTGAGTCTACGGTCACACTATCAGTATTTGGTCAGTATTTCACATCAGTATTTGTTAGCCAAAACCAGGAGTGGGTCAAAAATACAGACTTGGTGACGGGTTTCTATTATAGTAGCTTTCCCCTCTGTTTGTTCCACTCCTGGTTTCGGCTTACAAATACTGATGTAAAATACTGACCACATACTGATAGTGTGATCATAGCGCCTGAGAATGCATGAAAGAAGGGAACATCCCTGAAAAGTCACAAGTTATATTCAACACACAGAATTTTAGTGAACAGTCCAAGTGCATCAGATTGTAACACGCAGCATCGGACACAACACTCTTTTTATTGCTTTCATAGTGCAGTACATTTCCAGCATTTCTTTCCACATTAACTGGATTATCCCTACATTTACTGATCTTGTCAGCCCCAGGGATTCCCAGTCCAGTTACCCAATATCTCCAATATCCGTTATCTCTCCCAAATATGGTTCCATGTCCATCGTACTCTGTATGGAAGGGGTTAGCGTGTTCACCATAGCACCGAAACGAACCTTGAGAACTTTATTTTGCAAGAGTGTGTGCATGGAATTTGTGAAAGGAAGAGTTCCACCCAGAACAATATGTACTCATCCTTGTTATCAGCCCAACTGCACCTTTAATTTGACCTTATCTCACCAGCTAAGAAACAAACTCTCTTCAAACAGGAAGAAGTCTCCCTTTTCTGTCACTTTCCAGTCCCACTATGGGCTAGTCTCAAATATTAACATCCTCTTATCTTATTGTCATCATTTAGCTGCAGTCACTATGTTATCCTATCTATGTATGTCCAATGCTCTAAAATATGTCTTATCATTATTATTATTATTATTATTATTATTATTATTATTATTTATCTAACACCATTGATTCCATAGTGCTGTACATGAGAAGGGGTTACATACAAATTACAGATATCACTTACAGTAAGCAAACTTAAAATGACAGGCTGATACAGAGGGGAGAAAACCCTGCCCTTGCAGGCTTACATTCTACAGGATGGTGGGGAAGGAGACAGTAGGTTTGGGGGGTTGCAGCAATTCTGGTGTTGTTGAGGCTGTAGCTCCGGTAGTGATGAGGATGCAGCGGGGTCAATGCAGGCTGTAAGCTTTCCTGAAAAGGTGGGTTTTCAGGTTCCGTCTGAAGGATCTGAATGTGGTTGATAGTCGGACATGTAGGGGCAAAAAATTCCAGAGGATGGGGAATATTCAGGAGAAGTCTTGGAGGCAGTTGGGTGAGGAGCGAATAAGTGTGGAGGAGAGAAGGAGGTCTTGGGAGGACCGGAGATTGCGTGAGGGAAGATATCAGGAGATTAGTTCAGAGATACATGGAGGAGACAGGTTATGGATGGCTTTGTAGGTCAGTATTATTAATTTGAACAGGATACGCTGAGGGTATGGGGGCCATTGAAGGAATTTGCAGAGGGGGAAGCGAAGAGAAAGATGAATTAGTCGAGCAGCAGAGTTAAGGATCGACTGGAGAGGTGCAAGAATGTTAGCAGGGAGGCCACAGAAAAGGATGTTGCAGTAGTCGAGGCGGGAGATGATGAGGGCATGCACAAGTATTTTAGTAGATTGATGGTTGAGGAAAGATTCTGGAGATATTTTTGAACTTGAGGCGACAGGAGGTGGAAAGTGCTTGGATGTGCGGTTTGAAGGACAGGACAGAGTCAAGAGTCAGTTATCATGTGCTATCTCGTACTGTACACTACCAACATTATATATTATCTTTATATTACTTATACACTATGCATTACCATATCACACTCTATCACAATACATTGTAGTTTGCATTATATCACATAAGTACACCATATGGATAAAAGATGCAAGAAAGTATTAACATCACAATACAACACGATAGTTGTCTTCATGGATGGGAGCACAACAGTGCAGTCTACACCTCCTTTCACTCCTCCTCTCTTTATCAATTGAGGTCCCTGATAATTCAGGAACCTGTAAGACACCAATGCAACAAGGAAACACATAATATCCACTTAATATAACAAGCAAACTATAAAATCCACTTAAATTTACTGGTGTACACATTGACCCTGCTCCAACTAGTTTGGGACATGGAACCCAAAGCTTAAGTTCTTTCAGAATAACAGTCCACAGACCAACGCAAAAATGGCACTTCAATCTATGGGCACAATCCAACTTCTTCAACTCGGTTGGGACATTGGGTATTCCATACCCCTTCTCCCAAACATTCGTCCTTGGAATGAAGACATGGTCCATAAATTCCTGACATGGCCAAAATATCGGGTCATCAGTTTCTTCCTCTCCCCTTTTTTTGAACAACGATTCCTTCAATTGCACAATGCTGCCCATGTGGCTGTCTCACAGTCTCTTGGGGCAAAATTCATGGAGAACATGGGGAAAAGTCCAGGGGGAATGGGCAAAGTACATGGGTGCAAAGTCCATAGGAAAAAATGGGTTTGGGACCCTTTAGCAATTCACAGTCCCTTAATCCAACAGGGTGATGTGCAAATGTGCGCAAAATGGGGGGAGGGAAACACCCGAATCTTTAGTTGCTTACGGCCAACACCAAGGGTCCCTGTATAATTTGTGTCTTCCAGTCATAGCCTATAGGGTCACGGAATGAGCCCTTCTTTTTTCTCCTACTTGAATGAGCACAGCTGGGGTTTTACATGGCAGACTTGTCACTTCCAGCCACCATTTTGTATGCTGCGGCCGACTTCAAACCCAGGTCTCCTTTGCTTTCAATTTCCCTATGAACATGGCTGAATGGATACATTTGGACACATATACCATGGCCAGAGCATCTGTCACATCTGACAGGTCTGAGGTCTTCATATCTGCAGTGGAGTATGCGGGGCTAGGGACGGTTCCTCCAGTACTGTGCAGGTTATGCTCTGTAGGACTCGAAAATGTAGGAACCCTGTCTGCCGATGTCTCCTATCTAGGCAGAATGGCCACCTGAAGATCCCCATCGTCCGGCCACACCAGTGTGTGTCACCACCACACTTACCATACCCGCAGCCCATCTTCCTTCACAAATTGGATCCAGTCTCTCTTTTGCAAAGTTGGTCCATGACACAGGGAGCTGTTGTTGACTTACAACATGTCACCAGTCATTGCTTCCTGGCTGATGTCATAACCCCTTTTGGGGTCAAAGTGTCTTACTACGCTCAGTTGCTCCACCTCCAGGGAGATCAAGCTGGGCTTACACCCACTTTTCTTTCCTCTGTTCCTGGACGAGTCCTGCCACTGACTAAGCCTTGGCATTGTCCAGAGCTGGGGGTTCCTACTCTGCATACACCTGCGACCGTGGTATTGTGCCCACCTCCTGTATAGGTACCTTTTTACGGGACTGTAAGGTACTCACAGTCCACTGCACCATCAGAGTCTTCAACCATTCCACCCTGCTGCAGGGTCTTGGCCACACCAAAGCGGCCACTTCTGTCTTCCATTCGCATTCGGGACTCTTCACTTATGGTTCACCAGCCCACCTGGTCACTTTTTCTTCCAACGTGCCCAACTTTGGCGGCACTGCTCACTATGGGCCAGTCTCTCCAGTCAGTGTCCTTCCCAAACCAGACAGATCTACCCTCCCTTTTGATCTTCTAACACCCACAACAAGCGGAGCTTCTTCTTCATGCGACATTGTCTGCCATCTTGAAGTCCATGATTTCGGCCATCATTTGGGGCCTCATGTATTCCAGCGCTCTCTCTTCTGTGTCACAGGTCCCCTTCACCCCACTTTCTCTATGCGACGAACTCGCATCCTGCCCACTACACCACTTGTAAGGTGCTAAAGGGCAGTAGTCATGGGCGAGTTGCTGTTCCATGCGAGCCTGGCACTTTACAAGGTGAGAGTCCAAATGTGCTGTTGCTTGTAGAGTGCGTTACACTCACTTGTAAGCTGCAGATCTCAGCTATTTCCAAGTATTTAATTTCAGATGCTCCCTCACATGAACCAAGTGAAACTCAGTTCAATTCAACACACAGAATTTTAGTGAACAGTCCAAGTTAGTGTTGAGCGATACCGTCCGATACTTGAAAGTATCGGTATCGGAAAGTATCGGCCGATACCGGCAAAGTATCGGATCCAATCCGATACCGATACCCGATACCAATACAAGTCAATGGGACTCAAGTATCGGACGGTATTCCTGATGGTTCCCAGGGTCTGAAGGAGAGGAAACTCTCCTTCAGGCCCTGGGAACCATATTAATGTGTAATATAAAGAATTAAAATAAAAAATATTGCTATACTCACCTCACCGAGGGAACCGGCAGCGTTGTTTGCTTAAAATGCGCGCTTTTCCTTCCTTCCGTGACATCACGGCTTCTGATTGGTCGCTTGCCGCCCATGTGGCCGCGACGCGACCAATCACAGCAAGCCGTGACGTAATTTCAGGTCCTTCTAGGCATTCAGTATTTTAAAATTACGTTCCGGCTTTGTGATTGGTCGCGTCGCGGTCACATGGGCGACGCGACCAATCACAAGCCGTGACGTCACGGGAGGCAGGAGACGCGCGCATTTTAAAATGCGCGCGTCTCCTGCCTCCCGTGACGTCACGGCTTGTGATTGGTCGCGTCGCCCATGTGACCGCGATGCGACCAATCACAAAGCCGGAACGTAATTTTAAAATACTGAATGCCTGGAAGGACCTGAAAATTACGTCACGGCTTGCTGTGATTGGTCGCGTCACGGCCACATGGGCGGCAAGCGACCAATCAGAAGCCGTGACGTCACGGAAGGAAGGAAAAGCGCGCATTTTAAGCAAACAACGCTGCCAGTTCCCTCGGTGAGGTCCAGGCTGTGTCGGAGAGGTGAGTATAGCAATATTTTTTATTTTAATTCTCTCTTTTACACATTATATTACATTAATGTTGTTTCGATACCGATACCCGATACCACAAAAGTATCGGATCTCGGTATCGGAATTCCGATACCCGCAAGTATCGGCCGATACCCGATACTTGCGGTATCGGAATGCTCAACACTAGTCCAAGTGCATCAGATTGTAACAAGCAGCATTGGACACAACACTCTTTTTGTTGTTTTCATGGACAGTACATTTCCAGCATTTCTTTCCATATTAACTGGATTATTCCTACATTCACTGATCCTGTCAGCCCCAGGGATTCCCAGTCCAGTTACTCAATATCTCCAATATCCGTTACCTCTCCCACGTATGGTTCCATGTCCATTGTACTTTGTACGGAAGGGGTTAGGGTGCTCGCCATAGCACCCAAAATGAGCCTAGAGTTCAGGAAGTTGCAGGAATGTACGCAGGGAATTTTTGTAAGGCCTCATACCACCCAGAACAATATGTACTTGCCCTTGCTATCTGCCCCACTGTACCTTGAACTTTACCTGGTGTCACCTGCTGGCAAACAAACACTCTTCAAACAGGAAACAGTCTCCTTTTTCTGGAACATTCCCATCCCAGTATGGGCTAGTCCCAAATATTAACCCTTTATTATGCTATTGTTATCATCTAATTACAGTCACTATCCTATCCTACCTATTTATGTCCTAATCTATGACTCATCCTGTGCTATCCTATACTCGACATTTCCAACATTATACATTATTTTTACATTATTTATACACTATGCATTACCATATCACACTCTATATCACAATACATTGCAATTCACATTATATCACATAACTACAGCATATGGATAAAAGACGCTTGACAGTATTCACATTACATTAAAATTGGTATCTTCAGGGGTGGGAACATCATGGTTCAGTCCACTGCCCCTTATATGAGTACAACAGCAATACTGAGGAGCCCAGAGAACTGTAGTTGGATAGAGGCTGTCAGATATTGCATATGTGAAATTCATCATCTGAGTATGGAGCATGATGACTGGCCCAGCCGTGGGTCTCTTGTCTTGAACTCAACAGCCCCAAAGCCATATATGAAGCATACAGTATATGGGACTGTTGAGGTCAGGTCAGGAGACCCAAGGCTGGTCCACACTAGGACCATGAATGTCAAACCTGTGAAACCAACCAAAAAATAACTACGTAACACACATTTTTTGTGCTGAGAAATATATAGGTGTATATTAACAAAAAAGACCATATGATATTATTACATTTTGCATTACACAATTGACAGGGGTATAAATGTAGGCACTTGCCCTGGGCTCTGGAGCTCTGAAGCCTTTGGGGTATTTATATATGACACATGATACTTGGGCTCTTTGGTATGGATCTTGCCTAAGAGCCCATAAGTTAAGGTGAGACCTCTACCAGTAGCCATATACTATACACAGGTACCTTTTAATCGGAATTTTTTCTTGACAGCTTCTCTGATCGGAATCAATCCATTGATAGTTTACTACCTTGACCATTAAAAAACAGCACAACATAGCAAACCAATAAAAAAAGGTACAAAGAATTTGCATTACTTTTTTATTTTTAGAGATTTTCTTAATTCTTATAATACAAAGGGTTAATCAATTGCTTTTTGAGTGCAAAGGTTTCATCTTCATAGTGATAAATGAAGGCAGGAAAATAAAATGACACAGTTGAATGAACTGTAAGGAAATAAAGTGCACAATGTGTGATAATGCCATGACTTTGTGTTATTACACAGTTCTGGGCTGAAAAGATATGGCTTGATGGGTAATTTGTCATGCTGTGCAATAGAGAACAACGGTAGAGAGACTTCAGACGGAAGAAAATTACACAAATAGTAGGGTGGAAAGGTATAATTGAAGATGGCAAAGGGCTGAATGAAAGACATTTAAAATTACTGTACTGACTATGACCTGCTAAATGTACTTGGGTGTGGAATCATGGCCTCACAAGAAGTTGCATTAAATGACTGGGGGCTGTAATGCTACAAGGAAAACGTCAATCTTGCAAATGTGTATAAAGAACAATAAAAAAGACCAATGTGTGGCTTAAATGAGTGAATTCAAAATGTGCTTTCTGGGAACACAATTAACTAACACTGTGTGTGTGATGATCTGTAAAGTTACACAAAAACACAATTGTTCCTTAATTGTATTATAATTTTGATCTCTGCTTTTAAATTATTGATGGCAGAATTTTTACACACCAAGGAAATTATGAAATTATTTAATGTAAATTTTAAAAATCATATTCCGCTAGAGGGCTTTCAGTTTATTTTTACTCAAGTTTTATGGGAGATGGTTGGAGGGGGGAACTGTGTTACTGAATTGTGTGAAGAAAAATCATAAAATAGTGACTATACCATTCTATAGTGACTATCCTGACACTTTTCTAAAGAGGCCTTGCAGATTTACAAATGATGCAGCCAACAATTTGAAGGCTGCGGTGGGCTACAATAGAATTTAGAACAGAAATTGATGTTAATTATAGTGGAAATCAACGTCAACTCCAAGCTGGCATTGATTACCACTATAATCTACATCAAGATACGCCTAATTTATTAGGAGGTATCCTTTACTTAATACATATGGCACATCTTACATCAGAAGGATTTTATTTAATGGGAATTTATCACCAGGTCTTTGTCAGCGAATTTGGGAGTAGAATAATGTAGGAGCAATAACCCTGATTGAAGCGATGACTTAGGCTACTTTCACACTTGCGTCGGTACGGGTCCATCGCTAAGCGTCGGGCCGATGTACCGACGCACGTTGTGAAATTTGTGCACGACATGGGCAGCGGATGCAGTTTTTCAACGCATCCGCTGCCTATTCTGAAGTCCGGGGAGGAGGGGGCGGAGTTCCGGCCACGTATGCGCAGTAGAAAATGGCGGACGCGACATACAAAAAAACGTTCCCTTGAATGTTTTTCCATGACGACAGTCAGCCAAAACACGACGGATCCGTTGCACGACGGACGTGACGTGTGGCCATCCGTCGCGATCCATCACTAATACAAGTCTATGGGGAAAAAACGCATCCTGCGGGCACATTTCCAGGATCCGTTTTTTCCCAAAACGACGGATTACGATGGATGCCAAACAACGCAAGTGTGAAAGAAGCCTTACTGAGCTGCTTGCTGTTGTTTTGATAAAATCTCAATTTTATCAGCAGGAGATTATCACTAGAGGACTAGGAAACCTGTTGCCATGTAGTCCTCCATGAGCTTGGTATAACCCCACCACACCACTGATTTGCAGCTTTCGACCTATATACTGTGCACATAGAAAGCTGCCAATCAGTGATGTGGAGGGGGTGATACAGGGCTCAGCATTCACAGAACTGATAGATCTGCAGCATATAAACAGTGATTTTATTTAAAGTGCAGCAAGGAGCCCAGTAAGTAACACATTGCTGTAATCAGGGTCTCTTTCAATGCATCCCACTCAGAGGCATAGCTAGGGTTTTGGTTCTTGGAAGGCGAAACTTCTGAGTGGGCCCCTAACCAGGTAACCTTAATTACAACTGGGTGACGCCCCCTAATAGTGGAGGAGAACCTCAGCAGATGACCACACTCTTGCTGAAAATAATCTTTATAAAGACCAACATTGATATTACCACCATATGGTCAGTTGTAAATACAAGTCCTAAAGAACATATACGTGATTACAGTACAGTTATAGATGGTGACTCACAGCTGATGTTCTTTCTGATGGAATCTTTCACTTTTCCCATCTTTTCCATCTTGCCCAGACCGACATGACAACTTCTTCCAGCCACGACTCATCTGCAGAGAATACAGCAAAGACACGTTTCACTTCTCACATTCCAGCCCCATCACATCACCATCTATTCCCAACCTACACAAACTCCTCATCCAGCCGATACCCCAATACTAAGCCGCTGCTGCCGTATGTGTCTCTATTACTGCACCTGCTGTGTGGTTCTCTGTGCCCTCTAAATTCTAAGCCAACTCCCTAGAATATAGTAATGCTGGGTGCAAGTGCCCTATGCCCACATTTTGCCACCTAGAAAGAAATAATGCCCTCTGTGTGCTCCTTTGACAGCCACAGTAACCTGAGTTCTTCTATAATAATAAGTGCCCACTTTACATTAAATAATGTCCCCAGTCTCCCCCTGTACAGCTCCTCTATACATAGTATGATGCTGTCTTATGCACAGTATAATGCCCCCACACTGCATATATACTGACCTCTTAGAATCCCCCAAACTGTTTGATGGCTCCAACACTGTATGATGGCCCTGTCACTGTACTCTACACACTGCATGATGGCCCCCTAAATAGCCTCAATATGGTATAATACACCAGATAGTCCTCAATCTATAAATATAATTGTCTAAGGTCCACTTCCGTCTGTTTGTCTGTAACGGAAATCCCGCGTCGCTGATTGGTCCTCATCGCTGATACAGTCTCCCATAGGCAGACTCTATAGCATGATACAGCCCCCATGGGCAGATTTTATTATTATGCAGCCCCCATAGGCAGACTCTATAGAAGAATGCAGCCCCCCAGAGGAAGACTCTATACAGAATAATGCAGTTCCCCCTAGGCAGACTCTATATAGTATAATCCAGTACCGCTTCACTTTTTACTATTGATGCTGCCTATGCAGCATCAATAGTAAAAACATATCATGTTAAAAATAATAATTAAAAAAAAATCGTGATATTCTCACCTTCCGGCGTCCCCGGCAGCTTTTCTCGCTCCTTGCGATGCTCCGGTCCCAGTAATGCTTTGCGGTAATGACACCAGATGATGTAGCGGTCTCGCGAGACCACTACATCATCATGGGTTAATGCCGCAAAGCATCGCTGGGAATGGACCTGGCGGGAGCATCGCTAAAGGCCTGGGCTGGATCTGGGGGCCGCTGGACAGTTATTATTATTATGAATGGTCAAATTACAGTGTATGGGCAGGTCACAAATCAGTCAGTGAGGAGGCAAATTAAAGCACTGCTGCAGCACAGCTAGTCCAGTGAAAGCCTGAGATGACTTTTGGAAATGTGCGCTGACAGGTCCTACCCTGGCAAGTAAGTCCAGCAAGTCAGGGTATGTTTTTAAAAAATGCTGTACAACCAAGTTCTGCACTTGGGCCATGCATGGAACATGTACCAGCTTGCCGAGCTTTAAAGCCTCCACCAAGTTACGCTCATTATCACACACATGGAGGCCACATTGTGTAACACATGCTTATGTAACGCGTTAATAGAACACCGGGAAAATAGTGTTCGATGGGAATCGAGTACCCAGGGGCCACCACCACCAAGAGGCCATGGAAAGACTCAGTTCGTGAAACAGCAACATTTCCAGGGCTTCCAATTTGTCAATGTGGGTGTTTAGCATTTTGGTCTGTGGGTGGGTGGATATTTCTGCTAAACATCTGGGGTAGGGACAAGTGAGCGCTGTGCTGAGACAATGAACTAGGCGTGTTTGCTGAATGTTGTGTCTGTGCAACTGCAGGTTGTGGGCAGGAGGCATCAGTGCCTGCTTCATGTACAGCAGATTGGGAAGGCCTTAACACATTGGAAGGGGCAGAGGTTTCACCATCAGACAAAGATTTTGCACCCAGGCATTCTGCCCATCTACAGTGGTGCTTGGCTGCCATGAGCTTTTGCATGCTGATGGTGCTCAGGTTGGCATTGTTCTTGCCTCTTCTTAGCTTGGTTTGGCAAATGATGCAAATTATAGCTGTTTTGTCTGAAGGAATTTGATTAAAAAAAACCTTCCATACAGGGGAACAATGCACCATTGGCCTACTATCTTGCCAAGTGGGGGGTTTGTGGAACAGTTGACTGAGTTTTCCCTCTGGTAAAAACCACTACCTCTTCTTGCCTGTTTTTGTGTTACGGATCCATCCCTATCTGCACTGCTGTGATCAACAGGCATGTCACCGTGCCTGGTTGGATCAGTGTCCTTATTATTGACCACATCATCTTCCAAATCCTCAATCTGATCCTCCTTCTGAGTTGCACTCCACCTCCTCATGACCCTTATGACCCTCTTCAATGGTGCACATTGAGAGGCCTGACAAATTACAAGGGAAAGTAAACAGTTTCTCACAGTGGCCAGAATTGGGGGTCATATGTCTCCTGGGACTCATGATGGTGGGAGGAAGGAGGACTAGGTTGAGGATTGAGAGTCCCAGCCTCTTGGCTACTGAGACTGGACCATGTGGAAGACTTAACGGTGTTGCTTGTGAACACACTGGAGCCTTTATCTGCCATCCAACCTACAACATCCTCACACTTGTCTGGGTTAATCAGTAGTGTACAGCGCGGACCACGTTTTGACTGGATCTCATTGTAGCTTCCTATCACCATCTGATCTCTAACATGGCCTTGACGGGCACCACCACATACATGTCCCTTAACGTCACCCTTTCTCACATTGAATGCTTTATGCTTATGAAAAAAAAAAATTCCTGTCTTTATTTTTGACAAATACTCTCACTGAGGTGTTATGAACAAATTCAACATATCTAGCAATGTGAGGCAATTTTTTAAAGATATCTGCTAGATAAAGATACGCTATTTATTAAACCAATAGAAATTATGATTTTTTTTTATGTATCTCTTGTAATAACTGCAAAGTGTTTTGTGACGTCCCCATCATGGCGTCTTTCAGCGTATATGATACAGACCCCTTTGGATAATTTTTGGAAACCAACCTTTGTACATTGTGCAAAGGTCAAATTTCTATTCTATTCTCTCTATATGTTCTATTATTATATTTTGTTTATTGTGTTGCCCTTCTCACAGTCTCTTTAAGCATCTATATGGTAACCTGATGTTGATTTTTGGTTGTGCACTTAGACATTTTGGTACATGAATGCATTAATATGCTCAACACAATTCTCCAGGTTTCAGCCTTACATAGAATAATAATAATCTGAGTAAATGTACTGTATATGCTGCTAGTTTGAAAATCTTACCCACACATCCATTTATAAAGGGACATTTGACATAATACCTCTGTTAACCATATTCTGCTCATACATGCAGCACCCCAGTAGCTGGGTGGAATGCTTGGGTACAAAATCTGTGTCTGTCGGTGAAACCACTGGCCCTTTCCCTCTGTTACGTTATTCCCACTCTGCTGTCCAGGAAGGAGGCACTAAGGCCTCCTGTCCACACATGCACCTGCACAGACGCAACAGCCAGCAAAAACATCCAATTCGCAGCATTGTCCCTTGTCAGCATATATGTCTGTTCACGAATTGTTAGTTAGATAGGGTATACACAGCACTTTACATTGTACGGTGCTGGACAAAGACCATTGCTGACTTTTCAAGGCTCCTAAATGAGACTTCTGTCTCTTTATTAAATTGTTGCTTCCCTTACATTTTCTAAATTTGGGTCCTTACAAAAAAATGGTGGTAGGGTATTGGCCATTTTCTGTAGATTTTAAGCATGTCTAAGAGACTGGGTGAATACGCTGCACAGACCTATTCAAGCCGCAGACTTACACATTTTGGAACATGGTCATTGCCACTCTAAGGCCTTTACCTGTGCTCTGTACCAGTGCCGGTCACCTGAGTAATACACTCCACAGACCTCGATAGTCTCTGGGACATATCCTGTAATTTCTACATTATTGCTCAAAACAATGCAAAAGATACATTCTGCTTGGTTGGTTGGGTAGTTTCCAGAAGAAGTGCGTAGGCTTGTGCACATTACTCAATGGCACTCATGTCTCTTTCCTTTTGAGGAGGCTGCTTCCAAGTAATATGAGGCTTGTACATGTTCCCGACATGAGTTTCAGGCCTGACAGACTGAGCACAATACAGGCCCTCGCTTGCATACAATGTATTCAAAATTTAATTTTAATGTTTTTGGTGTCTGGTGGAATCAAATTTACTGACACTGATCCTGCAGCTCACCCAACGCTTATATAATATTCACCTTACAGCGGCTTCATTCACTATGATTGTTGTTCCATTGTGATCCAGTGACAAAAATGAATTGTGGAGCTTACAAAATGCAGGTTTCACAGCACCTGGTGGCCCTCTGAAAATTTGAAGCGAGGGCCGCATAATGACATGGCATTGGACATGGTGGTGTTGACGGGCGATGCCCAAAATTCAAATGGGTATATTTGAAATGGCATTGTAAAGGGATGGGGAATATGTATTCCACTATCTTGCTAACTATTTGACATGAGGGAGGGACTTCCCAAATGTAAGAGTGAGAGCTCTCCCACATGTATGATACAGGGCCACCTGAGGGCCCTTCACAAACTCAGGTTTCACGACACCTGCTGGCACTCTGCAAATTCTCAGCGGCGGCCGCATAGTGACATGGTGGTGGACAAGGTGGTGGTGGTGGGCGATTCACAAAATTCAAATGGACATGTTTGAAATGGCATTGTAAAGGGATGGGAAATATGTATTCCACTATCGTGCTAACTATTTGGCATGAGGGAGGGACCTTCCAAATGTATGAGCGAGAGCCCTTGCAAATGTTATAGGAAAGACTAACGCCAAAACGCTCCATGTGAACACATGCTAAAGGGGAAATATCTCCTTTTTTATTTAGAGTTATATATACTGTATGTAATTATGAAGGAAACAGTGTTTCTTAGCATTTTTCCCTTTAAAAAAAATTGGGTTTGGTTAGGTAGGTCTTTTTAAAACCGGCGCAATAGTCTGACAACATTATTCCAAGATACCATATGTCAGAGTCAGAAAGGCATGCAGGCATCTTCTCCCATTTAGTTTTAGCTCTTTCCCATCAATTTCAGCTTTTTTCCCATGCCCCCAGACCTGTTTGTTGGGTTCAGCAGAAAAATATTCAGTTTTCCCATTGATTTGTATTGGATTCGTTATTCGGTATGAATACACGGATATTAGAAATTATTGGTGCCGGTTTTTCCGAATCCAAATATTTCACTATTCGCTCATCACTAATTACAAACTTACCTGATGATTCATATTACAGTTCAGCTGATAACATTGAAATTTTACAAGAGCAGTTGTGTCAACTTTGACGGAGGGTTCACAATTAGGGTTGAGCATTCTGATACTGCAAATATCGGGTATCGTCCGATATTCGCTGTATCGGAATTCCGATACCGAGTTCCGATATTTTTGTGATATCGGAAATCAGAATCGGAAGTTCCTATAAGTTCCCAGGCGTGTGCGGTGCATATGGTTCCCAGGGTCTGGAGGAGAGGAGACTCTCCTTCAGGCCCTGGGATCCATATTCATGTAAAAAATAAAGAATAAAAATTAAAAATATGGATATACTCACACCTCCGACGGACTCTGGACCTCAGCGGTGCAACCAGCAGCCTCCGTTCCTAAGAATGCAGTGAGTGTAGGACCTGCGATGACGTCGCGGCTTGTGATTGGTCGCGTGACCGCTCATGTGACCACTCACGTGACCACGATGTAATCGAAGGTCCTTCACTCTGCATTCTTAGGAACGGAGGCAGACGCTTGCAGCGGTGACAGCCAGGGCTCGTCCGAGGGTGAGTATATCCATATTTTTTTTTTTAATTCTTTATTTTTTACATGAATATGGATCCCAGGGCCTGAAGGAGAGTTTCCTCTCCTTCAGACCCTGGGAACCATCCAGGATCACTTCCGATATTTGTGTCCCATTGACTTGTATTGGTATCGGGTATCGGTATCGGCGATATCCGATATTTTTTGGATATCGGCCGAAACAATCCGATACCGATACTTTCAAATATCGGAAGGTATCGCTCAACACTATTCACAATCTAACAATCTTGCGAAACAAGGTTGTAGAGATTTTGTTACTCTGAAATTAGTAGCCGCTTTAGATAGGTGTCAGTTAAGTTAAATATGCTATTTTTATTCTTCAAGCTACAATAAAGGCACTTGGACTTAATGTTGAAGATTTTCTAGGGAAAAAGTAATCCATCCAATTAATCTGGACAGAAAAACAAAAGGAAAGCGCAGAAAAAATAAAAATTGATTTTCAAACTGAGGTATCAAAAGTTTTTACTATTCACTGGGATGGCAAATTGTTACCAACTTTGGATGTCTAAAATTTCAAAGAAAAACTTCTTCCTATAGTAATATAATTTGGAAATAAACAGCAATTTATTAGTATACCAAAATTGGACTTTTCTAGCACCAAAGAGCAGGCACAAGATGTTTGGAATGTGATCACCAATTGTGACCTCGAAGATGAAGTACAGATCCTCTGTGCAAATCTACAGCCTCAAATACAGGTCCTATCAATTGTGCTTGAGTGCTCTTGCAACAAAACCATGTTAAACCTTGGCTTCAATGCATTTCTGGAGTAAAAAGCACCATACCAAGATTTATGGTTCTTTTGCTAAAGTTGAAGAGTAATTATGAAAATGTGGATGGAAACATCTGAACAGCAGCTTTGCAGAAGTTTTTCCAGCATTTTTGGCATTTAACTGATGAACTTAGCTGTCTTGTCACTGTTTGACAATGAAGTTAACCAAATAACAAAAAGAAAGATGGTGACAAAGTTAGACAGCAAAAGTATATGGGTCCCAGAGAAATGATATCTGCCATCGAAATAAGAACTTTGACGTTTTTGGTATGGTAAGTTTATTGATAAATTTCTTTATTCCCTTTTTTTATCATAACTATTTTTTTCTTTTATTTCAGGGAAAATCATTGATGATTTTATATCAATCAAGAGCAAGAATTTGTTATCTCGTCTCAAGATTGATGATAGTTTTGTCCAAGAGGATCCGTCTTCATGAGAGACTAAGGCCTCATTTATGTAAGCCAAAAAATGTGTAATGTTGCTGAAAGGGCTGTAAGGTTGATGCAAGATGTCCATGGTCTAATTACAGCAGAAGAGGAACAAAAACAATTTTTGTTGGGTATAAGAACATAAAGAAAGTTGTACACTGACTGCAAGAAAGAATCTTAAAAAGAAAACATCCAATTTATTATTAACCCCTTAGTGACAGAGCTAATTTGGTACTTAATGACCAAGCCAATTTTTACAATTCTGACTACTGTCACTTTATGAGGTTATAACTCTTTAACGCTTCAACGGATCCTGCTGGTTCTAAGATTTGTTTTTTTCATGACATATATTGTACTTTATGTTAGTGGTAACATTTCTTCGATATTACTTGCGATTATTTATGAAAAAAATGGAAATATGGCAAAAAAATTTAAAATGTTGCAATTTTCAAACTTTGTATTTTTATGCCCTTAATCAGAGAGATATGTCACAAAAAATAGTAAATAAATAACATTTTCCACATGTCTACTTTACATCAGCACAATTTTGGAAACAAAATTTTTTTTTGTTAGGGAGTTATACGGGTTAAAAGTTGACCAGCAATTTCTCATTTTTACAACACCATTTTTTTTAGGGACCACATCACATTTGAAGTCATTTTGAGGGGTCTATATGATAGAAAATAACCAAGTGTGACACCATTCTAAAAACTGCACCCCTAAAGGTGCTCAAAACTACATTCAAGAAGTTTATTAACCCTTTACGTGCTTCACAGGAACTGAAACAATGTGGAAGGCAAAAATGAACATTTAACTTTTTTTTGCAAACATTTTAATTCAGAACCATTTTTTTTTTTTTCACAAGTGTAAAAACAGAAATTTAACCATAAATGTTGTTGTGCAATTTCTCCTGAATACACCGATACCCCATATGTGGGGGTAAACCACTCTTTGGGCGCACCGCAGAGCTAGGAAGAAAAGGAGCGCCGTTTGACTTTTTCAATGCAGAATTGGCTGTAATTGAGATCGGATGCCATGTCACGTTTAGAGAGCCCCTGATGTGCCTAAACAGTGGAAACCCCCCACAAGTGACACCATTTTGGAAACTAGACCCCTTAAGGAACTTAACTAGATGTGTGGTGAGCACTTTAAACCCCCAAGTGCTTCACAGAAATTTATAAAGTAGAGCCGTGAAAATAAAAAATCCTTTTTTTTTCCCTCAAAAATGATTTTTTGGCCTGCAATTTTTTATTTTCTCAAGGGTAACAGGAGAAATTGGACCCAAAAATTTATTGTGCAATTTATGCTGAGTAGGCTGATACCCCATATGTTGGGGTAAACCACTGTTTGGTCGCATGGCAGAGCTCGGAAGAGAAGGAGCGCCGTTTTGGAATGCAGACTTTGATAGAATGGTCTGCGGGCGTTATGTTGCGTTTGCAGAGCCCCTGATGTACCTAAACAGTAGAAACCCCCAACAAGTGACCCTATTTTGTAAACTAGACCCCCCAAGGAACTTATCTAGATGTGTGGTGAGAACTTTGAATGCCCAACTGCTTCACAGAAGTTTATAATGCAGAGTCGTGAAAATATTTTTTTTCCACAAAAAAGATTTTTTAGCCCCCAAGTTTTTATTTTCACAAGGGTACAAGAGAAATTGGACCCCAATAGTTGTTGTCCAATTTGTCCTGAGTACACTGATACCCCATGTGTGGGGGGACCACTGTTTGGGTGCACGGCAGAGCTCGGAAGGGAAGGAGCGCCGTTTTGGAATGCAGACTTTGATAGAATGGTCTGCGGGCGTTATGTTGCGTTTGCAGAGCCCCTGATGTACCTAAACAGTAGAAACCCCCCACAAGTGACCCCTTTTTGGAAACTAGACCCCCCAAGGAACTTATCTAGATGTGTGGTGAGAACTTTGAATGCCCAAGTGCTTCACAGAAGTTTATAATGCAGAGTCGTGAAAATAAAAATAAAATTTTTTTTCCACAAAAAAGATTTTTAAGCCCCCAAATTTTTACTTTGACAAGGGTAACAAGAGAAATTGGACCCCAAAAGTTGTTGTCCAATTTGTTCTGTGTACACTGATACCCCATGTGTGGGGGGACCACTGTTTGAGCACATGGCAGAGCTCGGAAGGGAAGGAACGCCATTTTGGAATGCAGACTTTGATAGAATGGTCTGCAGGCATTATGTTGCATTTGCAGAGACCCTGATGTGCCTAAACAGTAGAAACCCCCCACAAGTGACCCCATTTTAGAAACTAGAGCCCCCAAGGAACTTATCTAGATGTGTGGTGAGAACTTTGAATGCCCAAGTGCTTCACAGACGTTTATAATGCAGAGTTGTGAAAATAAAAAATATTTTTTTTTCCACAAAAAAGATTTTTTAGCCCCCAAGTTTTTATTTTTACAAGGGTAACAGGAGAAATTGGAACCCAAAATTTGTTGTCCAATTTATCCCGAGTACGCTGATGCCCCATATGTGGGGGTAAACCACTGTTTGGGTGCACAACAGAGCTCGGAAGGGAGGGAGCACCATTTGACTTTTTGAAAATTGGCTGTGGCGTTTAGAGACCCCCTGATGTACCTAAACAGTGGAAACCCCCGAAATCTAACTCCAACCCTAACCCCAACACACCCCTAAGGCTTTTTTCACACTTCAGTTGTTTGGCGTCAGTCAACTCCGACATAGTGACGGATCGACGGATCCGTCACAATTGTTGAGAAAATGGTTCTAACGGATCCGTTTTTTGACAGATCCGTTACTTGGGGGTTGTCTGGGAAAAGTATCTACTTTTTGGAGCATGTGCAATTGAAAAAGCAGATAGGGGCGACGGATCCGCCGAAATGACGGTAACGACGGATTGGTCGCCCATAGGCGGCCATTCTATGGAATGACGAACGCGACGGTTCCGTCGCGAACCGCTATTTCGGCGCAGTCAAAAAACGTTACAATGGCCGTCAATGTCTAGATGACGTCCGCCAAATCTCGACGGATCCGTCGCATGGCGGATGGAACAGACGACCATCCGCCACAATCCGTCACTAATGCATGTCTATGGGAAAATAGCGGATCCGCCCCCAAAAAATGGCGGATCCGCTATTTGACGAAAATGGCGGTTTCAGACTGACCCCAAAAGACTGAAGTGTGAAAGAGGCCTAACCCTAATGCCAACCCGATCCATAATCCTAATCACAACCCTAAGGATAATCGCAACCCTAACCCCAAAACAACCATAACCCTAATCAGAACCCTAAATCCAACACACCCCTAATCCTAATCTCAACCCTAACCTCAAACCTAACCCTAATCCCAATACACCTCTAATCCCAACCCTAACCTTAACCCTAATCCCAAACCTAACCCTAATCCCAAACGTAACCATAATGCCAACCCTAATCCAAACCCTAATCCCAACTCTAACCCTAACTTTAGCCGCAACCCTAGCCCTAACTTTAGCCCCAACCCTAACCCTAACTTTAGCCCCAACCCTATCCCTAGCCCTAACCCTAAATTTAGCCCCAGCCCTAACCCTAAATTTAGCCCCAACCCTAACCCTAAATTTAGCCCCAACACTAACCCTAAATTTAGCCCCAACCCTAACCCTAACCCTAGCCCTAACCCTAGCCCTAACCCTAACCCTAACCCTAATTTTAGCCCCAACTCCTCTCTCCTGCCGGCCGGCAGATGGCAGCAGAGAGCTGGCGTACTGCTCATGCGCCCGCCATTTTCTTTCCATAGGAAGAAGCCGGTGGGCAGGATGGGATGCAGGAGGACCCAGGGACACCGGTAAGTATGATAGGGTCACCGATCACATCAGAGGACAGAGAATTACACATCGCTTTTTTTTTTTTTTGCGGTCGCCGGTAAACAGTTAATTACCGGCGATCGCAAAACAGGGGTCGGTAAAAACCGACCCCGATCATGTTCTTTGGGGTCTCGGCTACCCCCAGCAGCCGAGACCCCAAAGATCACCCGGGTGCCGGCCGGTGGGCGCACTGCGCATGTGCCCGCCATTTTTTTGCCAGAAGAATATGGCGGTGCTCATCGGGAGCCACGAGGAGCACCGGGGGAGACAGGTGAGTATCAGGGGCGATCGGGGACCCCATTTCTCTGTCCTCTGATGTGCGATCACATCGGAGGACAGAGAAATTAAATGGAAAATCGCGTTGTTTTTTTTTTGCAACCGCTGGTAAACGGTTAATTACCGTCGATCGCAACTCGGGGGATGGTATAAAAAACCCCAAATCATGTTCTCTGGGGTCTCGGCTTCCCCCGGTAACCGAGACCCCAGAGAAAATCCGACTCTGGGGGGCGCTATTCACTTTTTCCACAGCGCCGTTAATTAACGTCGCTGTGGTTTAAGTACCCTTAGCGGCCGCCTTTAAAAGGCGTATCGGCGGTCGTTAAGGGGTTAAGAGTGTATTAAGACATTATCTTTTTAAAACATTTATTTCCTTTCTGCGGACATCCCCACTATCATCATGGGCAATTTCAACATCCCCATTGACACTTCCCTCTCAGCTGCCACTAAACTTCTATCTCTCACTTCCTCCTTCGGCCTCACTCAATGGTCTTCTGCAGCCACTCACAAAGATGGTCACACACTGGACCTCATCTTCACCCACCTCTGCTCCCTATCTAACCTCTCTAACTCACCTCTCCCTCTCTCTGACCACAACCTTCTCACATTCTCATCTCTCTCCACTCCATGTCTACAATCCCCACCCCACAAACTTTCACACCCTCGCAGAAATCTTAAACATCTTGACCTACATTCATTCTCTGAATCCCTCCTCCCTCTCACAGACATAATTTCCATACACAATGCGGATGACGCTGCCGCTCTATATAACACCACAATAGCTGTAGCTTTGGAATCTACTGCCCCACTTACACATACCAAACCTCGCAAAATCAACAGACAGCCCTGGCACACCAGCCTGACCAAAGAACTGAGGCGAGCTTCCAGGGCTGCTGAGCGCATACGGAAAAGATCCCACTCCAACGACCACTTCATCGCATTCAAACAGTCCCTCACTACTTTCAAGACCACACTTTCCACAGCTAAACAAACCTACTTCTCATCTCTCATATCCTCCCTGTCTCACAACCCTAAACAGTTATTTAACACCTTCAATTCTCTCCTCCGTCCCCCAGCACCTCCTCCCTCCCCACTTATCTCCTCTGAAGACTTTGCCTCATTTTTCAAGCAGAAGATTGATAGCATCAGAGACAGTTTTGGTCAACAAGCCCCAGAGCCCTTCCTCCCGACTTCCCAGCCCTCCACCTCCAAAACCAACTTCTCCACCATTACAGAAGATCAACTCTCCACTCTACTCTCAAGATCGCATCTCACCACCTGTGCACTAGACCCGCTCCCATCCCACCTCATCCCAAACCTCACCACAGTCTTCATCCCGACCCTAACCCATCTCTTCAACCTATCACTAACAACTGGTGTTTTCCCCTGAAGCTTTAAACATGCCTCCATCACACCTATCCTCAAAAAACCCTCTCTTGACCCATCCTCTGTATCTAGCTATTGCCCTATATCACTTCTCCCTTATGCCTCCAAACTACTGGAACAACACGTCTACCTTGAACTGTCCTCCCATCTCTCTTCTTGCTCCCTCTTTGACCGCTTACAATTTGGCTTCCGGTCACACCATTCCACTGAAACTGCCCTAACTAAGGTCACCAACGACCTCTTAACCGCCAAGAGCAAGCAACGCTACTCTGTTCTCCTCCTCCTCGACCTGTCGGCTGCCTTTGACACAGTGGACCATTCCCTATTATTACAGACCCTCTCATCCCTTGGCATCACAGACTTGGCCCTATCCTGGATCTCATCATACCTAACAGACCGAAGATTCAGCGTCTCCCACTCACACACCACCTCCTCACCTCGCCCCCTATCTGTCGGAGTCCCACAAGGTTCAGTCCTTGGGCCCCTGCTCTTCTCCATTTACACCTTTGGCCTGGTACAGCTCATAAAATCTCATGGCTTTCAGTATCACCTCTATGCTGATACACACAGATCTACATCTCTGGACCAGATATCACCTCCCTACTAACCAGAATCCCTCAATGTCTGTCCACTATTTCATCCTTCTTCTCCGCTAGATTTCTGAAACTTAACATGGACAAAACAGAATTCATCATCTTTCCCCCATCTCACGCGACCCCCCCAACGAACCTAACCATTACAGTAAATGGCTGCCCACTCTCCCCAGTCCCACAAGCTCGCTGCCTCGGGGTAATCCTTGACGCTGATCTCTCCTTCAAACCACATATCCAAGCCCTTTCCACTTCCTGCCGACTTCAACTCAAAAATATTTCACGAATCCGTTCATTCCTCAACCAAGAATCTGCAAAAACCCTAGTCCATGCCCTCATCATCTCTCGCCTTGACTACTGCAACCTCCTGCTCTGTGGCCTCCCCTCGAACACTCTCGCACCCCTCCAATCTATTCTAAACTCTGCTGCCCGACTAATCCACCTGTCCCCCCGCTATTCCCCTGCCTCTCCCCTCTGTTAATCCCTTCACTGGCTCCCCATTGCCCAGAGACTCCAGTACAAAACCCTAACCATGACATACAAAGCCATCCACAACCTGTCTCCTCCATACATCTGTGACCTCGTCTCCCGGTACTTACCTACACGCAACCTCCGATCCTCACAAGATCTCCTTCTCTACTCCCCTCTTATCTCCTCTTCCCACAATCGTATGCAAGATTTCTCTCGCGTATCACCCCTACTCTGGAACCCTCTACCACAACACATCAGACTCTCGCCTACCATCAAAATCTTCAAAAATAACCTGAAGACCCACCTATTCCGACAATCCTACAACCTGCAGTAACCACCGTTGAACCAAACCGCTGCATGACCAGCTCTATCCTCACCTACTGTATTCTCACCCATCCCTTGTAGATTGTGAGCGTTCGCGGGCAGGGTCCTCACTCCTCCTGTACCAGTTATGACTTGTATTGTTTAAGATTATTGTACTTGTTTTTATTATGTATACCCCTCCTCACATGTAAAGCGCCATGGAATAAATGGCGCTATAACAATAAATAATAATAATAATAATAATAATAATAATAATTTATTGCTTTATTTAATGTAAAATAATAAACAATGGTCAATTTCTATAAATTCTTGTTTTTTTTCTCCCTAACTATGTGAAATGTGAATGCATAGCTTAGCGACTTAATACTAGTTTCCATATAGTAACTTTGACGTGAAGTCAGCATGGATTAACGTTTTCCTAGGGGGATAATATTTCAAAAATGAAAGTTTAGGACTAAATGGAAAAATATTAAAGGGTATGGGTATCGGATTTCTTAAAAATAAATGTTTGCCTCATATAAGGGACGCCCTAATATATATATATTGTGACAAAGTTTGGTAAAGTACTGGAGGGGAGATATGTGTCACTTTGCTTGGTATCAGTGATTTAAAGCCAGAGAACTTTCCTCCAGCACACTAAAGTGTCCTGAGGCTTAAACTAAAGTTGCATAAATGAGCTAGTTTTATGTGGACATTAGTGTTGAGCATTCCGATACCGCAAGTATCGGGTATCGGCCGATACTTGCGGGTATCGGAATTCCGATACCGAGATCCGATACTTTTGTGGTATCGGGAATCGTTATCGGGATTAATATCAATGTGTAAAAGAAAGATTTAAAATAAAAAATAGGGATATACTCACCTCTCCGGCGGCTCCTGGACTTTACCGCCGTAACTGGGAGCCGTTGTACCTAAGAATGCGCGCTTGCAGGGCCTTAGATGAGGTCACTGCGCTCTGATTGGTCCGTAGCGGTCACGTGACCGCTACGCGACCAATCACAAAGCAGTGACATCACCTAAGGTCTTTCAAGCGCTTGAAATACCTTAGAAGAAGTCACTGCTTTGTGATTGGTCGCGTAGCGGTCACGCGACCGCTACGCGACCAATCAGAAGCTGCGGACGTCTTCTAAGGTATTTCAAGCGCTTGAAAGACCTTAGGTGACGTCACTGCTTTGTGATTGGTCGCGTAGCGGTCACGCGACCGCTACGGACCAATCAGAGCGCAGTGACCGCATCTAAGGCCCTGCAAGCGCGCATTCTTAGGTACAACGGCTACCGGTTACGGCGGTAAAGTCCAGGAGCCGCCGGAGAGGTGAGTATATCCCTATTTTTTATTTTAATTCTTTCTTTTACACATTGATATGGATCCCAGGGCCTGAAGGAGAGTTTCCTCTCCTTCAGACCCTAGGAACCATCAGGGATACCGTCCGATACTTGAGTCCCATTGACTTGTATTGGTATCGGGTATCGGTATCGGATTAGATCCGATACTTTGCCGGTATCGGCCGATACTTTCCGATACCGATACTTTCAAGTATCGGACGGTATCGCTCAACACTAGTGGACATTCGTAGAGCGTGGGAGAATGTCCACTTTTCTCCACCGGCAGAGCAAACACCACGTGTCCTGACCGGGCTTGTGTTATGTCACAATCATGTGATCAATCACATGATGGAAGAGTTACATGGTCTGGGCTTAAATGGCTGAACTCCAGGGGCAGTCTGTGCTGGTGAGTGCCTGGGGAGGAAGACTCCAGGACAGTGTTTGTGCATGTTGTGCCTGTTAAAATCTTAATGACCGCCAATACGTCTTTTTACTGACCTGAGATATAAGAGGATAGCATCCACCCATGGGTGAAAATCCAGCAGCTGTCGGCTGTACACTATAGCTGACAACTTACTGTATCAGCCACGATCAGTTTTGGCACTGTCCACATCTGTTTCACCCCTTAGATGCTGCTATCAATAGTGACTATATCATATAAATGGTTAACAGAGTGTGGGGGCTTCCTCTTTATCCCAATCTGTGCCCTGAGATCATGATTGCGTGGCCCTGATGTTTGTCATGGCAAGTCATGGCCAAATAGCGGCCAAACAGTCTGCTGGCTGTACTAACCTGTTCAGAAATTAGTGCCATACACAACAAAGCTTTTTCTCCACTCATGGTTATTGTCAAACTACTGTGTTTTCTCTTTTTAAATCAAATACTTATTTCTCACTACAAAATACAATTACATTTTTTATCATTTATACAATGTGATTTTCGGGATTTTATTTTTGATATTCTAACTCTCAATGTTAAAATTAACCTACCCTTAAAATTATAGACTGTTCATGTCTTTGTCAGTGGGCAAACTTACAAAATCAGCAAGGGGTCAAATACTTATTTCCAGCACTGTATGTGGTTTGGTCATGGTGTGGCGGAATATGTTCCTTGTATGTGGTATTATTATGTCGCTATGTGGTGGTAATATGTGATCTGGTCATAGTGTGACGGTATTTGCCCCTTGTATGTGGTATTAATGATCATTTGAAAAAAAAAATTGTGACTCATTCCCTTAAAGGAAAATACATAAAAATATACGTAAAAAGAGTATTCGATATTTTAAGAAATTTTTAATAGATTAGAGTAGAGTAAGGCCCAGCCAAAAGAGTCTGCCTTGTCATGGTGGCGGCTTAAAAAATCTTTTGGCTAGAACAAAAGCTGCTGGCTATGTATGTGATATTGTGTTTCATGGGAGCTGTTAATATCTGATTAGTGAGGACGTGGTGCAGAAGTGGAATTTTTCTATGAGTGGTTGGTGGGATTGTGGAAGGTTCAAGGGGTGGAGGCGGAGAAGGAGTGGAGCCTTGGCAGAGTCTAAAGAGGACCCAAAACCTTTGCCAGAATGGAACCCTGAAATTCCTAGTGGCAGCTGGTTTCAAGGTCTGGCTGCAGGCCTCCTGATCCAAACTTAACTCGTTCATGACATTCGCCGTACATGTACTGCGCATGTCATGTCTCTCCCTTTGATGTGGGCTCCGTCGTTGAGCCCACATGTTTCCCAGCACATGTCAGCTGTTTTTTTAACAGCTGATATGTGCTTCAGCCGCTGGTGGAATTGTGAGCCACCCGAGGCTGTTAACCCATTAAAAGCTGCTGTCAATCTCTGACAGCAGAATTTAATGTGATCGTGCCGGAAGCTAATCCCATGTCACATGACCGTGGGTCACCGATGGGTTGGCACGACAACCAGGGGTCTGCAGGAAATCCCTGTGGTTGTCAGTGCCGGATTGATAAGAGCACCAACCAGCTGTCGGCGCTTATAGTAAAATGTGCATGTCTGCTACACACAGGCAATGTGATCATCGCTTGTGTGTAACAGAGCGATCAGATAACTTCAGCTTCTAGTCTCCCATGGAGACTAATGAAGCATGCAAAAAAAAAAAAAAGTTTTTAGAAATATTAAAAAAATAAAAACTATAAAAGTTAAAATCACCCTCCATCACCCCATTCAATATAAAACCATTACAAAAAATAATACACATATTTGGTATTGCTGAGTTCTGAATCACTCGAACTATCAAGATATAAAAACACTTAATCTGATCGGTAAACAGCATAGCAAAAGAAAAGTCAAAATGCCAGAATTAAATTTTTTGGGTCGCCGCAACATTGCTTTAAAATGTAATAACGGCCGATCAAAGGATTGTATCTAGGGTTGAGCGACTTTTCCTTTTTTGAGGTCGAGTCGGGTTTCATGAAACCCGACTTTCTCAAAAGTCGAGTCGAGTGAAATCGGCCGATCTTCTTGAAAAGTCGGGGTCGGGGATCGGCCGAAACACAAAACCCAATGCAAGTTAATGGAAAATCTATATATTTTTATATTTACTTCAGCGCGATATAAGTGAAAGGCCGGTAATTCAATTACCGGCTTTTCATTTCTCCTGCCTAAACCCGACATGATATGAGACATGGTTTACATACAGTAAACCATGTCATATCCCCCTTTTTTTGCATATTCCACACTACTAATGTTAGTAGTGTGTATGTGCAAAATTTCAGCGCTGTAGCTATTAAATTTAAGGGTTAAATCGCGGAAAAAAAAAAGCTTGGGCTCCCGCACAATTTTCTCCGCCAGAGTGGTAAAGCCAGTGACTGAGGGCAGATATTAATAGCCTAGAGAGGGTCCATGGTTATTGGCCCCCCTGGTTACAAACATCTGCCCCCAGCCACCCCAGAAAAGGCACATCTGGAAGATGCGCCTATTCTGGCACTTGGCCACTCTCTTCCCACTCCCGTGTAGCGGTGGGATATGGGGTAATGAAGGGTTAATGCCACCTTGCTATTGTAAGGTGACATTAAGCCAGATTAATAATGGAGAGGCGTCAATTATGACACCTATCCATTATTAATCCAATTGTATGAAATGGTTAAAAAAACACACACACAATATTGCAAAGTATTTTAATGAAATAAAGACACAGGTTGTTGTAATATTTTATTATACTGGTAATCCACCTGAAGACCATCGTTCTGTAACAAAGGAAAAATAATAAACCAACAATATACATACCTTCCGTAGATCTGTAACGTCCCACGATGTAAATCCATCTGAAGGGGTTAAAATATTTTACAGGCAGGAGCTCTGCTATAATGCAGCTGTGCTCGTGCCTGTAAAACCCCAGGAATGAAGGTAATGTAGGTCAATGACCTGTATTTACCTTCATTCACGGTGAGGCGCCCTCTGCTGGATGTCCTCATGAACTGGAGCCTTGGAAAAGTTCCCACGCTGGAGTTCATATGAGGACATCCAGCAGAGGGTGCATCACCGCCGGTGCTCACAGTCAGTGCGGGAAGCAGACGGCCAGGGACCTGACGGACATCAGAAGGTGAGTATGTACTGTTTTTTTTTTTACATTTACAATGGTAACCAGGGTAAATATCGGGTTACTAAGCGCGGCCCTGCGCTTAGTAACCCGATATTTACCCTGGTTACCATTGTAAAACATTGCTGGCATCGTTGCTTTTGCTGTCAAACACGACGATACACGCCGATCTGACGACCAAATAAAGTTCTGAACTTTCAGCAACGACCAGCGATATCACAGCAGGATCCAGATTGCTGCTGCGTGTCAAACACAACGATATCGCTATCCAGGACGCTGCAACGTCACGGATCGCTATCGTTATCGTTGCAAAGTCGTTTAGTGTGAAGGTACCTTTAAGAATAGCATGGCCTGGGGCAGAGTAAGGGACTGTAACCCATAAAATGAATGTATTTTATTGCTGTTCCTCTATCATCCTTGTCCCAAGAGCTGTGTCTGAAGTCAACAGACCACACATAAAACACATAAAAACTAACTTCCATATCAGTCTATGCAGGTCAGATCTTTGAAGAATATGGAGACGGTGCTTCTATTAAGCAGCATATACTCATTTGTGATAGAAATTTGCATTGTCCCTTATTTACGCAATAAACTGTGATGGTACGGTCAATAACGGGTTGGGGGACACTCTCTTAGCAACGGGATTAAGGCATATGGGCACGTTTTTTCTCACAATACAGTCTACTTGATTTATTTTGCACTCATAAACTACTTGAGGCCATGTTATATATCACAGGCTTAACACATACTTCACAGCACTTCATAGTATACAGCTTTAACTCACAGTCACTAAACACGTTGGACCTCTTTGTCCAGTTACCGTGGGCAATAACACGCCAAACAGTTCATTAATGTCCATGGAACACCAACAGGCACCAGCACATGACATTAGGTTGCAGTCTCTAAACATGCTGGATCTGAATCCATCCAGTTACCATGGGTGACCGCATAGTTCATTAACTGACCCTCAGTCAGTGCACACAGTTCCCCATACACTGGGTAACCTTCCAGGAGCTCCTGCTCTACACGTTGACTCCTGTCAGTATTCTCTCTCCCAGGGAAACTGTCTTACCGGGATCACCATCCTTGTGACCAGGGCACTCATGACAGTCCAGACCCACAGAAGAAACAGTAGCTTCCCCAACGCAGTGCCACCATAGACATGTGCTGTTCAGGAAGTCCTACTCCCAGGATCTTCCAACACAGGATGTGCTATTCAGGAAGTCCTACTCCCAGGATCTTCTAATACATAAGCCTCCAGGTCCAAGGCCTCGCCATGTGCTCTCCAGGGATCTGATCCTACTCCCTGGATCTACCAACACAGGATGTGCTATTCAGGAAGTCCTACTCCCAGGATCTTCCAACACATAGACCTTCCAGGACCTTACACACTCTACCCTGTGACCACATCATGGTCATATTATATACTTTTAACCACTCTCATAGGATTGGAGGTGTATGTGGTTAGTTAGACCCACCCAGCTCTCCGACTAACCCTGTTAAGCCTCCCTATAAAGCTACACAAACATAACTCTTATGGAACTACAAGTCCCAGAACAACAATACTGGCTTTCAGCGCAGTCTCCCTCTGTGACACATACCGGCCATTTACAATCATGCCGGGCACTGTTTCACAAACCCAGTTATGCCTCCATGCGTATCCTGAGGAGCCCACACAGCGCCCCCTAGCTGCAGCATGGGTCACTGCAACACAAAACGAACAAAATAAAAAATGTAAATAATAAAAGTAGTAATTGGGTAGTATTTCTGTTAAACTGCTGCATCTTTGTGTGATTTGTTGTAGGTTTAACCATTCTTCCTGTGTAATCTACACATTTACATCAGTTTATCCTTAATTTGCATTCATTTCCGAAGGATAGGTTTCACTATGACTCTGTTGGACATCTGTAAATGAACAGTACACATCTTATTTGTGTGGGGTTTTTTTGCATTGATTTTAGATTAAAAAAAGTTGGCATCTCAGTGCAATGCACAAGGACACAGCAAAACAGCTCGATTCTTAAATGCACAGTATCATTTTGCAAATAATAGTTCTTTGCATTGATCAGAAGAAGGAGAATATGATCTCACTGCACATAAGTTTGCCGCGTAACAATCTACTTGTTTCCCATGTTTCCTTTAGGTCTTGTGTTTTGGTTAGATCTCAGTCTACATCTAATTACTATGGTGGAGGCCGTAGGAGACTGCTTCTATGCTATTAGGGGCGTTTCTGGGAATACAGTTTTCTGTTTTTCATCTGTATTGAGAATGGGTTTTATGCAGTTGATGATACCTTTGACTTGAGTGAAAATGGGTTTGTGGGTTATGACTAGAAGCATCTGTCCAGCCCTCCTTTAATGTGTACTATCATAAGCATCCATTGGGACCGCTGTATTATGTTATGCTGCTCTCGACAGACAGTGACCTCATTCAAAGATCTGTGTAGGAGGATGAATTCTGATCCTGTGCATGATGTTTCTGTAATATAAAATGTGTCACATAAAATCATCATTTCTTACATTTCTGCCCATCAAAAATAAATGTAAAAAATGTTCTTCTGTTTGTAGCTATATAAAGTATACAAGAAATTAATCAGAATCTATAGTCATGATATAGTATAAGTAGACTGAGGCTATGTTACACATTTGCAACCTGGCTTTTCTTCATGATAGGGTCACAATACTGTGGCAGATTTTTTGTAACTTGGATTTAAAGGGTGCTTGATAATAATAAAAGCAAGAATAGTGTTACAAGCTATTCCTGCCCCCCAAACTCACAGATTTCTTGATGGAGGCCCCAACTGGAACCCTCAAAATTGTAGCATTAAATTATATTTAGCAGAAAATTATTAAAAGTTGTGAAGAACTAGTTATATTTTTGAACCTGAAATATAATATTCTTGGATTTAGATCAAGGAGCTGTCTCATTAGGCTGTCTATATAATGCTCAGTGCTAAGTTCTCCAGGGACTTTTTTTTTTAACCACACACTGCGCTGTCTCAGCCACATGGGGGTTGTGAATGCAGGACAGCCATCTAATAACTAATAGGGTATATGAAATTAGGTTTTCTAAAGCAGGCATTACTTTTAATTGCTGAGAAATTTTTACCCTCCAGCTTTTTTCTCTAGGTGAGAATTATATACTTTGGGTGAGAATTTTAATTTGACAATTTTTGTAAAAAAAAAAGTAGAATAAATACATATTTTTATGTAATTATATGACAAACAGCATCAGATTGGGTGTTTTGGCCTTACAATGGATTTAACCATCAGTATACAGTATCCAAAAAATGTGCTTGTCTATGTGTTATGGATGTGGCAGAATGTGGTCATCTTCTTCAGAACTCTTAGGACCAGACCTCTGATTAGGTTAGTGTATGACCTTTACTGAGGAGCCTATAGTATTCTGCTGGATCTGGCCAACTATAATTACAATCATGTTCTTGTTTATTTGGCTATTGGCCCAGTTGGTTTTACTTCTTCCCTTTCCCATAACTGATTTTGTTCAATCTACATTGGCTCATAATAGGAATGTCAGATGATTACTAGCATTGAGCGAAACGGATCGGTCATTTTCATAAATCGCCGACTTTTAGGCAAAGTCGGGTTTCATGAAACCCGAACCGATCCTAGTGTGGGATCGGCCATGCGGTCGGCGATCAGAGCGCCAAAGTCACGTTTCGTATGACGCTGTTACCGCCGTTTTTCATCCAATGAAGGAGGACGCAGAGTGTGGGCAGCGTGATGACATAGGTCTCTGTCCCCACCATCTTAGACAAGGGCATGGCAGTGATTGGCTTGCTGTCTGCGGCGTCACTGGGGCTATAAAGGGGCATGCACGCCGACCGCCATCTTACTTCTGCCGATCTGAGCATAGGGAGAGGTTGCTGCAGTTAGTCAGAAGCAGGGACAGAGTTAGGGAGGAAATATAAACCCCCAAACCGCTTGTGCTGGAGCGATTTTCACTGTCCCACACCACCTTTTTGTGCAGGGACAGTGGAGGTCATATTTTAGTGCAGCAGCTGCATAGCTGTGTGCACGGTGCTGTGCAAACCAACTGCTTTTTTCAAAGCAAAAATCCTGTTGCTCCTTTCTGCACAGTTACCTGTCTTGTTTATTTGTCTACCAATTTTTTTGTTCAGCAGTCCTTTTTATTGCTGCCATACTTGTCCTGAGATCATTGTAGGAAGCTTGTTATTGCAGTAATTTTTTTTAATATAATTATTACAGCCACTTTCTGCCACGTTCATAGTGTTGTGTTATACCACAGGGCCAGAGTTGTGGTTCAGTGTCTCCCCCCAAAAGTGAGATAGTAATTCTCACACAGTTTATATTCTGCAGTACTGCTAGTGTGTCGTATATCAGGCAGCCACTTTCTGCCACGTTCATAGTGTTGTGTTATACCACTGGGCCAGAGTTGTGGTTCAGTGTCTCCCCCCAAAAGTGAGATAGTATTTCTCACACAGTTTATATTCTGCTGTACTGCTAGTGTGTCGTATATTAGGTAGCCACTTTCTGCCATGTTCATAGTGTTGTGTTATACCACTGGGCCAGAGTTGTGGTTCAGTTTCTCCCCCAAAAGTGAGATAGTAATTCTCACACAGTTTATATTCTGCTGTACTGCTAGTGTGTCGTATATCAGGCAGCCACTTTCTGCCACGTTCATAGTGTTGTGTTATACCACTGGGCCAGAGTTGTGGTTCAGTGTCTCCCCCCAAAAGTGAGATAGTATTTCTCACACAGTTTATATTCTGCTGTACTGCTAGTGTGTCGTATATCAGGCAGCCACTTTTTGCCATGTTCATAGTGTTGTGTTATACCACTGGGCCAGAGTTGTGGTTCAGTGTCTCCCCCCAAAAGTGAGATAGTAATTCTCACACAGTTTATATTCTGCTGTACTGCTAGTGTGTCGTATATCAGGCAGCCACTTTCTGCCACATTCATAGTGTTGTGTTATACCACTGGGACAGAGTTGTGGTTCAGTGTCTCCCCTCAAAAGTGAGATAGTATTTCTCACACAGTTTATATTCTGCTGTACTGCTAGTGTGTCATATATCAGGCTGCCACTTTCTGCCACGTTCATAGTGTTGTGTTATACCACTGGGCCAGAGTTGTGGTTCAGTGTCTCCCCCTAAAAAATGAGGAAGTCTGGTGGAAGAGGCCGTGGGCAGGGGTTGCCAGCTAGTACTGATGGTGGTGCTGCATCTGGTGGTAGTGGCAAAAGCACAGTAGCACCTAAGGCTGGAGGTGTTGAGCCTGCGTCATCATCTGGTTACACAAGGCCTCGAAGGCTCCCTTACCTGGGAGTAGGAAAACAGCTTTTAAAGCCGGAGCAGCAGGAAAAAGTTTTGTCTTTCCTTGCTGACTCAGCCTCTAGCTCTTTCGCCTCCTCTTCCCAAAGTTCAAAATCTAAGAGCAGCCAGTCTTCAGTGGATGCTTCCGGTCTGGAAAAAGACGTTTCCTTGTGTCCTTCTCCCAAACCAAAAGTGAAGGATGCATCAGGCGACACTACAGGTTGTTCCATGGAGCTCTTTACCCATACCGTGCCAGGGTTAGAAAGGGAAATTGTACACTGCCCATTACAAGAAGAATTGGACATGGAGTGCACTGATGCACAGTCACAGCTAGATTATTATGCTGTTCCATTGACTCAGATCACTACGTTGACCTCGCAGTTTCCTGAGCCAGAATCTGACCCTGATGAGACTATGGTGCCCTGTCCTGAACGCTATAGCACCGGCTTACACGGTGACACTGAGGAAGGTGCACATGACATTGTGGAGGAGGAGGTGATAGATGACCCAGTTCTTGACCCAGATTGGCAGCCATTGGGGAAAGAGGGTGCCGCTGGCACTAGCTCACAAGCGGAGGAGGGTTATCCGCAGCAACACCAATCTACATCGCAACAGCTGTCATCAGCCAGGCCCGTATCAGGCCCAAAACGTGTGACAAAAACAGTTTTAGGACAGCGTTGCCAACCGCTGAAAGTTGCACACCGTGCAATGCCTGGAAAGGAATTCCATAGTAGGAAGAGTGCAGTGTGGCATTTTTTTGACCAAGATCCCAATGATCAGTCTAAAGTGATCTGTAAGAAATGCTCAAAGACCTTTAGCAAGAGGGAAGATTCTTCAAAATGTAAATACAACGTGCATGCGTAGACATTTAACCAGCATGCACTTGCAAGCCTGGACTAATTACCAAACGTCCTGTACCGTTGGTGCACCTGGTCAGAATGAAGGTAGTCAGCAATGCTACATTGCTTCCCTCACTGTAAGCCCACCGGTTCAGACACCACCAGCAGCAAATGTGGAGGGATCGTTGCAAGGCCAAAGCAGGCAGGGAATCAGAAGGTTATTGGTAGGAAGCACTGTATGTAGGCCAACATCACCAACTGTCTCTCAATCCGCAATGTCCACCACCACCACCACCGCTAGTTCCACCATCTGCAGGTCTCCTGTCCAGCTCACCCTAGAAGAGACTCGCGTGAGGAAAAGAAAGTACTCATCCTCTCATCCGCGTACACAGGGTTTGAACGCCCACATTGCCAGATTAATCTCGTTAGAGATGATGCCCTACCGGTTGGTCGAAAGCAAAGCTTTCAAAGACCTGATGGCCTATGCAGTACCACGCTATGACCTACCCAGTCGCCACTTCTTTGCAAGAAAAGCCATCCCAGCCCTCCACCAGCATGTCAAAGACCGCATTGTCCATGCACTGAGGCAGTCTGTCAGTGGAAAGGTGCACCTCACCACAGATGCATGGGCCAGTAGGCATGGCCAGGGACGTTACGTGTCCATCACGGCGCACTGGGTTAATGTGGTGGATGTAGGGTCCACAGGGGACAGCCATAGTGGGACAGCTCTGCCTAGCCCACGGTCTAGGAAACAGTTGGCAGTAGGCGTTCGACACCCCTCCTCCTCCTCCTCCTCCTCCAGAAGCGATAGCTCGTCCACAGAGCGCAGCCGCCTGGCAACTCCATCCGCAGCTGCCAGTGTTGCACACGAGGTGTCTCATTATGGAACAGCTAGTGGTAAGAGTCAGCAGGCTGTGTTGGAAATGAAGTGTTTGGGCGACAACAGACACACTGCGGAAGTACTGGCTGAGTTCTTGCAGCAAGAAAGTGAGTCATGGCTGGGCAGTGTACATCTTGAGGCAGGCAAGGTAGTCAGTGATAACGAAAGGAATTTTATGGCTGCCATAGCCCTTTCACAACTTAAACACATACCTTGCTTGGCTCACACTTTGAACCTGGTGGTGCAGTGCTTCCTGAAAAATTATCCAGAGTTACCAGCCCTGCTCCTGAAGGTGCGAAAACTTTGTTCGCAAATCCGCCGGTCGCCCATACACTCCAGCCGTATGCTGAACCATCAGCGATCGCTAAATCTTCCATAGCAATGCCTAATTATAGATGTTGCAACAAGGTGGAACTCCACACTGCACATGGTTCAGAGGCTGTGTGAACAGAGGCGTGCTGTCATTTATTTGTGGGAGGATACGCATACACGGGCGGGCAGGCAGTTGGAAGGCAGACATGGAGTTGTCTGGTGTGCAGTGGTCAAAGCTACAAGACCTCTGTCAAGTCCTTCAGTGTTTTGAGGAATGCACACGGCTGGTAAGTGCAGACGACGCCATCATAAGCATGAGCATCCCACTTATGCGTCTGCTGATGCAAAGTTTGATGCACATTAAGGAGCAGGCGTCTGCAGCCAAGGAGGAGGGAAGCCTTGATGACAGTCAGCCATTGTCTGGTCAGGGAACTGTCCAGGACGAGGTGGCGGATGAAGAGGATGAGGAGGAGGATGATGGGGATGAATATGTATGGGAGGAGGGAGCTTCTCAGGGGGCAATAGAAACTGGTGCCGTTGCAAGGTCTGGTACAGGTTTCTTGCGGGACACTTGTGATGTAGATTTGCAAGAAAGTGCTCCTCAACCCAGCAGAAGCAGTGAATTGACACCTGGAACATTGGCCCACATGGCTGAGTATGCCTTGCGTATCCTAAAAAGGGACCCCCGCATTGTCAAAATGATGACCGATGATGATTACTGGTTGGCCTGCCTACTGGATCCACGCTAGAAAGGGAAATTGCAAAATATCATGCCACATGAGAACCTAGAGCAAATATTGGCTACCAAACAAGCAACTCTTGTAGACCGTTTGGTTCTGGCATTCCCAGCACACAGCGGCGGTGATGGTTCTAACACGAGCCGTAGGGGGCAACATGGCAGAGGTGCTAGCGGTGCAGAAATCCGAAGTGGCATTGGACAGAGGGGTTTTATGACAAGGTTGTGGAGTGATTTTTCAATGACCGCTGACACGACAGGGACAGCTGCATCGAGTCAAAGTGACAGGAGACAGCATTTGTCCAGTATGGTTACAAACTACTTTTCCTCCCTTATCGATGTTCTCCCTCACAGGTCATTCCCCTTTGATTACTGGGCATCTAAACTAGACACCTGGCCTGAGTTGGCAGAATATGCATTACAGGAGCACGCTTGCCCTGCTGCCAGTGTGCTATCAGAAAGAGTCTTCAGTGCTGCTGGTTCATTACTGACCGAAAAAAGGACACGTCTGGCTACCCAAAATGTTGATGATCTAACCTTCATTAAAACGAACCAATCATGGATTTCAAATTCTTTTGCCCCACCTTCCCCTGCTGACACGTAGCTTTCCTTTAAAAAGGTCTTGCTTTTGGACTCCTCTTACTGACTGCTCCAATTCCTCCATTTGCTGCTGCTGAATGTCCACCATAGGCCATTTTTAACACCTCCCAAAATGGGCTGACTCCCCCCACGGGCCCGTGGTCACCACTTGGCGCAAGCACCCGTGCGAGTGCCGTTTGCCTGGACAGGTGGGTGTGCCCACTTTTGGTCGACGGCACTGGAACAGGGTCCCTCATAGTACAATTAAGTGTCTCTGGCGGTGGGGGTGCTGTTGTGAATTCCGTTCTTGGACTCCCTCCTGTGGTCATGAATGGTACTTCAGTGAGTTCTGTCTTTGGACTCCCTCTGGTGGCTTTGAGTGGTACTGCTGATCCTTGAGGTTGCTTTCCCAGCTGCCCTCGTTTATCGCTAGGCTGGCTTCTCTATTTAACTCCACTCAGATCGTTACCTCATGCCTGCTGTCAATGTTTCAGTACTGGTTCAGATCTCTCTTGGATTTCTCTGATGACCTGACTGTTCCAACAGAAGCTAAGTCCCTGCTAGCTTATTTATTGTTTATTGCGTTCTGAATATATTTCTTAGTACATGCTAAGTTCTGTCCAGCTTGCTATCATGATATCTCCTTGCTAGGTGGAAGCTCTGGTGGCGCAGGGTTGCACCTCCACACCGTGAGTCGGTGTGGAGGGCTTTTTGCACACTCTGCGTGGTTTTTGTAGTTTTTTGTGCTGACCGCATAGATCCCTTTACTATCCTCTGTCTATTTAGTGAAGACTGGCCTCCTTTGCTAATACCTGTTTCATTCCTGTGTTTGTGACTTTCCTCTTAACTCACCATCAATATTTGTGGGGGCTGCCTTTTCCTTTGGGGAATTTCTCTGAGGCAAGGTAAGGCTTATTTTCCTATCTTTAGGCGTAGTTAGCTCTTAGGCTGTGAATAGGCATCTAGGGAGAGTTAGGTACGCTCCACGGCTAGTTCTAGTGTTTGTGTGATAGGATTAGGGTTGCGGTCAGCAGAGCTCCCACTCCCCAGAGCTTGTCCCGATTTCCAGTTTAACCATCAGGTCATTCTGGGTGCACCTAACCACCAGGCCCATAACAGTACAGCAGGCCACAAAGTGTTAATGCATCTCAAAAGAGGGATAAGAGAAGTTCTGAGACCATTTTTTTTTCTCTGCAGTGTGTTTTCTCTTTCTTCTCCCCTTAACCTCTGGGTGGTTCAGGACTCAGGTGTAGATATGGATATTCAAGGTCTGTCCTCTTGTGTCGATCAACTCACTGCAAGGGTACAAAGCATTCAAGATTATGTAGTTCAGAATCCGATGTTAGAGCCTAGAATTCCAATTCCTGATTTGTTTTCTGGGGATAGATCTAAGTTTCTGAATTTCAAAAATAATTGTAGACTGTTTCTTGCTCTGAAACCCCGCTCCTCTGGTGACCCCATTCAGCAAGTAAAAATCATTATTTCTTTGTTACGTGGTGACCCTCAAGACTGGGCATTCTCCCTTGCGCCAGGAGATCCTGCACTGCTTAATGTAGATGCGTTTTTTCTGGCGCTTGGATTGCTTTATGACGAACCTAATTCTGTGGATCAGGCAGAGAAAATCTTGCTAGCTTTGTGTCAGGGTCAGGATGAAGCGGAGGTATATTGCCAGAAGTTTAGAAAGTGGTCTGTGCTTACTCAATGGAATGAGTGTGCCCTGGCAGCAATTTTCAGTAAGGGTCTTTCTGAAGCCCTTAAGGATGTTATGGTGGGGTTCCCCACGCCTGCTGGTCTGAATGAATCAATGTCCTTGGCCATTCAGATCGATCGGTGCTTGCGTGAGCGCAAAATTGTGCACCATTTGGTTGTTTCCTCTGAGCAGAGGCCTGAGCCTATGCAATGTGACAGGACTTTGACTAGAGCTGAACGGCAAGAACACAGACGTCAGAATGGGCTGTGTTTTTACTGTGGTGACTCCACTCATGCTATCTCTGATTGTCCTAAGCGCACTAAGCGGTTCGCTAGGTCGGTCACCATTGGTACAGTACAGCCTAAATTTCTTTTGTCCGTTACTCTGATTTGCTCTTTGTCGTCCTACTCTGTTATGGCATTTGTGGATTCGGGCGCTGCCCTGAATTTGATGGACTTGGAGTTTGCCAGGCGCTGTGGTTTTCTCTTGGAGCCCTTGCAGTATCCTATTCCATTAAGGGGAATTGATGCTACGCCTTTGGCCAAGAATAAACCTCAGTACTGGACTCAGTTGACCATGTGCATGGCTCCTGCGCACCAGGAGGATATTCGCTTTTTGGTGTTGCATAATTTGCATGATGTGGTCGTGTTGGGTTTGCCATGGCTGCAGGTTCATAATCCAGTATTGGATTGGAAATCAATGTCTGTGTCTAGTTGGGGTTGCCAGGGGGTGCATGGTGATGTTCCGTTGTTGTCAATTTCTTCTTCCACTCCTGCTGAAGTCCCTGAGTTTCTGTCGGATTACCGGGATGTATTTGATGAGCCCAAGTCCAGTGCCCTACCTCTTCATAGGGATTGTGATTGTGCTATCAATTTGATTCCTGGTAGTAAGTTTCCTAAGGGCCGACTTTTCAATTTATCTGTGCCAGAACACGCCGCTATGCGAACTTATATAAAGGAGTCCTTGGAGAAAGGGCATATTCGCCCGTCGTCGTCACCGTTGGGAGCAGGGTTCTTTTTTGTGGCCAAGAAGGATGGTTCTCTGAGACCCTGTATAGACTACCGCCTTCTCAATAAAATCACAGTCAAATTTCAGTACCCTTTGCCTCTACTGTCTGATTTGTTTGCTCGGATTAAGGGGGCTAGTTGGTTCACCAAGATAGATCTTCGAGGGGCGTATAACCTTGTGCGTATTAAACAGGGCGATGAATGGAAAACAGCATTTAATACGCCCGAGGGCCATTTTGAGTACTTGGTGATACCATTGGGACTTTCTAATGCTCCATCTGTGTTTCAGTCCTTTATGCATGACATCTTCCGAAGGTATCTGGATAGATTCATGATTGTATATCTGGATGATATTTTGGTCTTTTCGGATGACTGGGAGTCTCATGTGAAGCAGGTCAGAATGGTATTCCAGGTCCTTCGTGCTAATTCCTTGTTTGTGAAGGGGTCTAAATGTCTCTTCGGAGTTCAGAAGGTTTCCTTTTTGGGCTTCATTTTTTCCCCTTCTACTATCGAGATGGATCCTGTTAAAGTTCAGGCCATTTATGATTGGACTCAGCCTACATCTGTGAAGAGCCTTCAGAAATTCCTGGGTTTTGCTAATTTTTACCGTCGCTTCATCGCTAATTTTTCTAGTGTTGTTAAACCGTTGACTGATTTGACCAAGAAAGGTGCTGATGTCGTGAATTGGTCCTCTACGGCCGTTGAGCCTTTTCAGGAGTTGAAACGTCGTTTCTCTTCGGCCCCTGTGTTGTGTCAGCCAGATGTTTCGCTCCCTTTTCAGGTCGAGGTTGATGCTTCTGAGATTGGAGCAGGGGCTGTTTTGTCTCAAAGAAGTTCTGATGGTTCTGTGATGAAGCCATGTGCCTTCTTTTCTAGAAAGTTTTCACCTGCTGAGCGTAATTATGATGTTGGGAATCGGGAATTTTGGCTATGAAGTGGGCATTCGAGGAATGGCGTTATTGGCTTGAGGGAGCCAAACATCGCGTGGTGGTCTTAACGGATCACAAGAATCTGACTTATCTCGAGTCTGCCAAGCGGTTAAATCCTAGACAGGCTCGATGGTCACTGTTTTTCTCCTGTTTCGATTTTGTGGTTTCATACCTTCCGGGTTCTAAGAATGTGAAGGCTGATGCCCTTTCAAGGAGTTTTGTGCCTGATTCTCCGGGAATCCCTGAGACGGCTGGTATTCTCAAAGAGGGGGTGATTCTGTCTGCCATCTCCCCTGATTTGCGGTGGGTGCTGCAGGAGTTTCAGGCTGATAGACCTGACCGTTGTCCAGTGGGGAAATTGTTTGTCCCTGATAGATGGACTAGCAGGGTTATCTCTGAGGTTCATTGTTCGGTGTTGGCTGGTCATCCTGGGATTTTTGGTACCAGAGATTTGGTGGCTAGATCCTTTTGGTGGCCTTCCTTGTCACGGGATGTGCGTTCTTTCGTTCAGTCCTGTGGGACTTGTGCTCGGGCTAAGCCCTGTTGTTCTCGTGCCAGTGGGTTGCTTTTGCCCTTGCCGGTCCCGAAAAGGCCCTGTACGCATGTTTCCATGGATTTTATTTCAGATCTTCCTGTCTCTCAAAGGATGTCTGTCATCTGGGTGGTTTGTGATCGCTTCTCTAAGGTGGTCCATTTGGTACCCTTGCCTAAATTGCCTTCCTCCTCTGATTTGGTTCCATTATTTTTCCAGCATGTGGTTCGTTTGCATGGCATTCCGGAGAACATTGTGTTGGACAGAGGTTCCCAGTTTGTTTCGAGGTTTTGGCGGTCCTTTTGTGCTAAGATGGGCATTGATTTGTCTTTTTCTTCGGCTTTCCATCCTCAGACAAATGGCCAAATCGAACGAACCAATCAGACCTTGGAAACCTATCTGAGATGCTTTGTTTCTGCTGATCAGGATGATTGGGTGACCTTCTTGCCATTGGCTGAGTTCGCCCTGAATAATCGGGCCAGTTCGGCTACTTTGGTTTCGCCTTTTTTTTGCAATTCTGGTTTTCATCCTCGTTTTTCTTCGGGGCAGGTTGAGCCTTCGGACTGTCCTGGCGTGGATTCTGTGGTGGACAGGTTGCAGCAAATTTGGACTCATGTAGTGGACAATTTGACATTGTCCCAGGAGAAAGCTCAACGTTTCGCTAACCGCCGTCGCTGTGTTGGTCCCCGACTTCGTGTTGGGGATTTGGTTTGGTTGTCATCTCGTTATGTTCCTATGAAGGTTTCTTCTCCTAAGTTTAAGCCTCGTTTCATTGGTCCTTATAAGATTTCTGAAATTATCAATCCTGTGTCGTTTCGTTTGGCCCTTCCAGCTTCTTTTGCCATCCATAATGTGTTCCATAAGTCGTTGTTGCGGAGATATGTGGCACCTTTGGTTCCCTCCGTTGACCCTCCTGCTCCGGTATTGGTCGAGGGGGAGTTGGAGTATGTGGTAGAGAAGATTTTGGATTCTCGTGTTTCGAGACGGAAACTTCAGTACCTGGTCAAATGGAAGGGCTATGGTCAGGAGGATAATTCCTGGGTTGTTGCCTCCGATGTCCATGCTGCCGATTTAGTTCGTGCCTTTCATTTGGCTCGTCCTGATCGGCCTGGGGGCCCTGGTGAGGGTTCGGTGACCCCTCCTCAAGGGGAGGGTACTGTTGTGAATTCCGTTCTTGGACTCCCTCCTGTGGTCATGAATGGTACTTCAGTGAGTTCTGTCTTTGGACTCCCTCTGGTTGCTTTGAGTGGTACTGCTGATCCTTGAGGTTGCTTTCCCAGCTGCCCTTGTTTATCGCTAGGCTGGCTTCTCTATTTAACTCCACTCAGATCGTTACCTCATGCCTGCTGTCAATGTTTCAGTACTGGTTCAGATCTCTCTTAGATTTCTCTGATGACCTGACTGTTCCAACAGAAGCTAAGTCCCTGCTAGCTTATTTATTGTTTATTGCGTTCTCAATATATTTCTTAGTACATGCTAAGTTCTGTCCAGCTTGCTATCATGATATCTCCTTGCTAGGTGGAAGCTCTGGGGGCGCAGGGTTGCACCTCCACACCGTGAGTCGGTGTGGAGGGATTTTTGCACACTCTGCATGGTTTTTGTAGTTTTTTGTGCTGACCGCATAGATCCCTTTACTATCCTCTGTCTATTTAGTGAAGACTGGCCTCCTTTGCTAATACCTGTTTCATTCCTGTGTTTGTGACTTTCCTCTTAACTCACCGTCAATATTTGTGGGGGCTGCCTTTTCCTTTGGGGAATTTCTCTGAGGCAAGGTAAGGCTTATTTTCCTATCTTTAGGGGTAGTTAGCTCTTAGGCTGTGAAGAGGCGTCTAGGGAGAGTTAGGTACGCTCCACGGCTATTTCTAGTGTTTGTGTGATAGGATTAGGGTTGCGGTCAGCAGAGCTCCCACTCCCCAGAGCTTGTCCCGATTTCCAGTTTAACCATCAGGTCATTCTGGGTGCACCTAACCACCAGGCCCATAACAGGGTGCACACCCAACGTCAGACACACCATCGTAATATGAGGGGCCCTGGGCCAGTACCGCCGCCCACGAGAGAGTGTTCCCCCCCCAGCTTAAACAGTGCTCCACCGCTGTTTAGTCGGTGCTGTTAAATCCTTCAATGGCACTGCTAATACAAATTGAGAGATGATAGGAAATATATACAGGGACCATGCCCTCCATTTTGACCTGTGAATACTGTGCGCGAAATACCACTATCTGGTACTCAGCAGAGGAACCCACCCCTGTACGTTGCTTTGCCACCTGTTTATTTACGAACATTTTTTTTGCAGACATTTAGCCCGCTTTACTATTTAGGCCAACGTACTGTGTCAGCCACTTATTCCAGTTGTCCTCCACCGAACAAAGCAGTGCCACCAGTTTACTCCTGTTACCAGTTTAGAACTGCATTGAGACAACTTTTTTATTTTAGGCCTAGTAAGTCTGTCTGCTCCACTCCTAGCAATCGTCCTCCGCTGACCAAACCAGTGCTGCCTGTGTACCCCTGTTACCCATTTTAAACTGCATTGAGCCAACTTTTTTATTTTAGGCCTAGTAAGTCTGTCTGCGCCACTCCTACTAATCGTCCTCCGCTGACCAAAACAATGCTGCCTGTGTACCCGTTACCCGTTTTGAACTGCATTGAGCCTACTTTTTTATTTTAGGCCTAGTAAGTCTGTCTGCACCACTCCTAGCAATCGTCCTCTGCTGACCAAACCAGTGCTGCTTGTGTACCCCTGTTACCCATTTTAAACTGCATTGAGCCAACTTTTTTATTTTAGGCCTAGTAAGTCAGTCTGCGCCACTCCTACTAATCGTCCTCCGCTGACCAAAACAATGCTGCCTTTGTACCCGTTACCCATTTTGAACTGTATTGAGCCTACTTTTTTATTTTAGGCCTAGTAAGTCTGTCTGCGCCACTCCTAGCAATCGTCCTCCACTGACCAAACCAGTGCTGCCTGTGTACCCCTGTTACCCATTTTAAACTGCATTGAGCCAACTTTTTTATTTTAGGCCTAGTAAGTCTGTCTGCGTCACTCCTACTAATCGTCCTCCGCTGACCAAAACAATGCTGCCTGTGTACCCGTTACCCATTTTGAACTGCATTGAGCCAACTTTTTTATTTTAGGCCTAGTAAGTCTGTCTGCGCCACTCCTACTAATCGTCCTCCGCTGACCAAAACAATGCTGCCTGTGTACCCGTTACCCATTTTGAATTGCATTGAGCCTACTTTTTTTATTTTAGGCCTACTAAGTCTGTCTGGGCCACTCCAGTCCTGACAATCGTCCTCCGCTTAACAACGCTCTGCAGCCTGTGTACCCCTGTAACCAATTTTAAACTGCATTGAGCCAACTTTTTTAATTTAGGCCTACTACCTGTGTCTGTCTGCACCACTCAATACAAATGTCCTTCACTGCACAAAGCAGAGCCTCAATTTGCAGCCGATATCACATATTAAAGTGCATTTGGCCTACTAGTTTGGTTGGGCCTACTAATGGTGTCTGCCGCTCCTTGGTATTCTCCTGTGTTTTTCTCCTGAGCTTCAATCTTCAGGCTTTCGGCCTATAGGAATTTTAAAACTGCACTTGGCCTACTGGTTTGGTTGGGCCTACTAATGGTGTCTGCTGCTCCTTGCTGTTCTCCTCCACTGAACAAATCAGTGCTGCCTGTTAACTCCTGTTACCAATTTTGAACTGCATTTAGCCTACTTTATTCTTTGGGCCTATATCTGTGTTTCCTCCTCATCCTGCCCATTGCCCAGCCACTGCTAGATGAGTCTGCCGGTACATTTGTCCCAGACCACTACATTCCCCTAGCACCTCTACATAGCCAGTATCTGACCCTGCAGAAACTCTGGTTCCCCTTCCCGCATACTATACCACCTTACACGGGGACAAAGAGGAAGGTGCAGATGAAAGTGCAGGTTCCTTCAACAGGTGGGGGGGCATACTCGTTGGCGACGTCACTGGCACAGGGCCCCTCATAGTACGCAAAAGTGTCTCTGCTGGTGGGAGGCGCCCCTGCCGTCAATCACAACGCCGTACTTTGAGGGGCCCTGTGCCAGTGGCAATGCGAACGAGTGTGCCCCCCCTGCTTGCTCAGGATCACAGCACTTGCAAAGTTGAAATACTTCCCTCTCCCTGCTCCACCGCCGTGGCGTAGTCCGCGTTTCCTGGGCCCACGAAAAACTTGAGCCAGCCCTACTCCCCCCACAACTGTTGCCAAATGACCCCCAAATTTTCAATGGCTAACTATTATTATAAGGTAAATTAAGATTGATAAGCTTAAGTAACAAGAATTGATGTTTTTGGCATTAAAATGGGCTCTGTTGGTGTTTTCCTGTCCTCCACTCACTGCCGACTTTGATTCTCCATTGACTTGCATTGGGTTTCGTGTTTCGGTCGGATCCCCGACTTTTCCCAATAATCGGCCGATTTCACCCGACCCGACTTTTGACAAAGTCAGGTTTCACGAAACCCGACTCCATCCTGAAAAATAAAAGTCGCTCAACCCTAATGATTACTAAAAGTAAAATTTCAATGCAAATAAGTAGTTCCTCACTGGGTCTGCTTTTTCCCTCTTGGAGAAGGTAGTTTCTCCATGCTGAAACAGCAGAAATATAAAAGCATCTTGACAAAAATATATTTTTTACAAAAAAAAGAAAAGAAATATAACTCTGGTTGAGATTTGGGTTGAGTTTGGGATTTAAATCTACACAGCTTTCTGCGTTTTGCTGAAAGGCTATAGCAAAGTCAGAAGCTTAGTTGCTATAGAGTGGCTGCTGAAGACCAAAGGTTTCTATGGTAGTCTAAGCTTGGGTCTTAAGGAACCACTTAGGGTAATATGTGGAGTGGACCCTACATCTTCGTTTTTTATAATTGTGAAAATCAACCCTAGCAATAACTGAATTTAAATAAGTTCAGTCACTGAATGTCAAAACCAAGCTACCAAACTATTTCAGATTTCTCCAGGCTCAACTTTCATGATCCTTCTGTTTTATCAAAATGGCAGTTGTGAAGCAAAAATTTTCCTTGTGCCATTCCTGTGTTCCTCCAAGATATATGTGAATACATTGATAACTGTCTCCTTAAAGGGGTTGCATCCTCACATCAAGCACATCCTTACATGCGATCACTTGCCAGCTAGATTGATGCGACCTCGCTCAATACAAGTGTATTAAACGAGGCTGGACACATTTTAGGGCACATTTTAGTCACAAGGTGGCCGGGAGTATGCAAATCACATACTTGAAGTCACATGACATGTGAGGATGCACAAGACTGCAATCACATTAATCCTCCGTCAGGGGCAACTGATCTGACAGGCGCAGGTCACTTAGTTTCATTTCTCTATTTTCAGTGGTTTGTCTGGGAAACACCCTCCTCCCAGTACCTTCCTAAAGGTACCTTCACACTAAACGACTTTGCAGCGATAACGATAGCGATCTGTGACATTGCAGCGTCCTGGATAGCGATATCGTTGTGTTTGACACGCAGCAGCGATCAGGATCCTGCTGTGATATCGCTGGTCGTTGCTGAAAGTTCAGAACTTTATTTGGTCATCAGATCGGCGTGTATCGTTGTGTTTGACAGCAAAAGCAACGATGCCAGCAATGTTTTACAATGGTAACCAGGGTAAATATCGGGTTACTAAGCGCAGGGCCGCGCTTAGTAACCCGATATTTACCCTGGTTACCATTGTAAAAGTAAAAAAAAAAACAGTACATACTCACCCTCTGATGTCTGTCACGTCCCCCGGCGTCCGCGCTGCTGCTCAGAGCTTCCTGCACTGAATGTGTCAGTGCCGGCCGGAAAGCAAAGCACAGCGGTGACGTCACCGCTGTACCCTGCTACTGCCGGCGCTTACACAGTGCAGGGAAGCGGACGCCGGGGGACGCGAATGTAAGTATGTAGTGTTTGTTTTTTTACATTTACACTGGTAACCAGGGTAAACATCGGGTTACTAAGCGCGGCCCTGCGCTTAGCAACCCGATGTTTACCCTGGTTACCCAGGGACTTCGGCATCGTTGGTCGCTGGAGAGCCATCTGTGTGACAGCTCTCCAGCGACCACACAGCGACGCTGCAGCGATCGGCATCGTTGTCGATATCGCTGCAGCGTCGCTTAGTGTGAAAGTACCTTAACTTTAAAGGATGAGTGAAACCTGAGAAGCCTCTTGTGCTGCAGAGCTGCAGGAGATCAGATATCAGTGTTTTGGCTTCTCCGGCTCATTGCCCCTGAATGCGTCACACCTTTGACGGTTAGAATTTGCTGTTTTTATTCATCCCAATTGTTTTTTTAGCTTGTTTTATGAATAGCTAGTGCTAAATTTGTGGATTTGTCATAGAAAGTTTTGTTAGAAATAAGAGTGTGCTTCTCAGGCACATTGCGCCTTAAGGCTTCTTTCACACTAGCGTTGGGCTCGGCCCGTCGCTGTGCGTCGGGCCGATGTTCCCGACGCTAGCGTTGTCTCCGCCGCACAACGGGGGCAGCGGATGCATTTTTCCAGCGCATCCGCTGCCCCATTGTGAGGTGCGGGGAAGTGCGGGGAGGTGGGGGCGGAGTTCCGGCAAGAAAAAAAGCAGAAAAAGCGGACCGTCGTGAGCAAAAAACGTTACATGTAGCGTTTTTTGCTCCCGACGGTCCGCCACTGCACGACGCATCCGTCGCACGACGGGTGCGACGGGTGGCAATCCGTCACAATGCGTCGCTTCATGTTAATCAATGGTGAAAAAACGCATCCTGCAAACACTTTTGCAGGATGCGTTTTTTCGGTAAAACGACGCATTGTGACGGAATGCAGTTAACGCTAGTGTGAAAGTAGCCTAACACACATTCTCTCTCTTGCTTCAGCTTTTCTTCTGAAATGGCGAGGAGAATATTTGACTTGTCCAATGCCCTTCATGTTGAGCAAGTGCAAAATATACTGCTTGATGATGAGACAGACCCCTTACAGCTAGAAGATTTAGGGGAAGAAAGTGACATTGATTCAGAAGATGATGTGGAAGAATGTCCACATGTGTCTGATACAGATCAAGATGGAGAGAGTGAGGAGGATGCTCAAGACATAAAAACATATTACTTTTCTGGTTATTAAATATTTTTTTTTTCCACCTGATTATTTGTATTCTCATTTATTACATTCCTATTAAGGTAACTGATCACTTTTAGAGCATTGACATTTTTTAAAAAGGAAAATACAGCCAATTTTCTAGCCTGTGCCGGACAGGCGCAAAACCCCTAAACTCGTTATGAAACATATTGCCCCTGACGGATGGTTAATGATTAGTGTTGAGCATTCCGATACTGCAAATATCGGGTATCGGCCGATAATCACTGTATCGGAATTCCGATACCGAGTTCCGATATTTTTGTGATATCGGAAATCGGAATCGGAAGTTCCCAGTGTATGGTTCCCAGGGTCTGGAGGAGAGGAGACTCTCCTTCAGGCCCTGGGATCCATATTCATGTAAAAAATAAAGAATAAAAATAAAAAGTAAGGATATACTCACCACTCCGGCGGACCCTGGACCTTAGCGGTGTAACCGGCAGCCTCCGTTCCTAAGAATGCAGTGAGTGTACAGGACCTGCGATGACGTCGCGGTCTTGTGATTGGTCGCGTGACCGCTCATGTGACCGCTCACGTGACCGCGACATCATCGAAGGTCCTTCACTCACTGCATTCTTAGGAACGGAGGCTGCAGCTTACACCACTAAGGTCCAGGGTCCGCCGGAGGGGTGAGTATATCCATATTTTTTATTTTTATTCTTTATTTTTTACATGAATATGGATCCCAGGGCCTGAAGGAGAGTTTCCTCTCCTTCAGACCCTGGGAACCATCCAAGATACCTTCCGATATTTGTGTCCCATTGACTTGTATTGGTATCGGGTATCGGCGATATCCAATATTTTTGGGATATCGGCCGATCCAATTCGATACCGATACTTTCAAATATCAGACGGTATCGCTCAACACTATTAATGATTGAAAAAGTCCAGTGTATGTGAATTATAGTATATAATGAATGTTTTCAACCTATGGTATCTGTATATAATAGCTATCTGGAGGGTAACCATATAATACTCATGCAATGCATGTAATAGACAGCACAAGTTATGACTATAGCTTTAAGGATACTTTTACATTAATTTGTGTGAAAAGGGCTAACTGACTTTGGAAAGTTTAGAAACATTGGTATACATGACACTAATATATGTGCTTTCTCCAGGCATGCGGTCTACTTATCTGTCGATTATTTATCATTGTCAAATAATAGCAAGAACATGCTAACAAAAAAACCAAAATAGAATATACAACCAATGTCCAAAAAAACTAAGCAAAACCATAAGAAAACCTTGTGTCTTAACAGATCATAGATAAAACTGAGTTTTTATTGTTCACTTTAAAACATTGAACAAACAATCAACATGCAACCAACTGTGCTGGACTAAAACTACCCCTCACACTGTTATTACTAATTTTCCCTGCCTTGCAGCAGAGGTTGACACCCTAGAAATATACACGAGACAGGCGCCTCCGCTCAACGGCGGCTTTCCCTATATCTTCTGTCTGTCAACTATGTCTAATGTGATGCATTTAAACCACCATTCTGGCATGACAGGAAAGAATGAAAAGGACAGTGATTGCCTATTTATAACTAATTGATTAATGGCAACCATAGAGCAGTGTGAAAAGGGTGAATAACAAAATAACATAAAGTGCAAGAAAGTGCATATCATACACTAAGTACCTCACTATAACTGTTCACTGCTGATTTTTGCACCCTGCCTAACTGTGGTGGTTGTCACCCTACTGTTCAGCGGATATGGCGCCCCCACTCAATGACGGCTTACCCTGAAAGCAAAGCCCTGCAGATAAGCTAATGCCTTCCAAGGGTGTGACATCATAGGTCCCAATTCTATAGCCATCAATATTAATCCTTAGCAGGCTGCGTGGGCACAGTACTGATACAAAACTGTAATCCCATTCTATTGCACATGTATATACCAGTTATAACAACGGGGTGCTTATCATCTCTGATGTACAGTAGACAAACGCCTCAACGTGTTTCACCAATCTGGCTCATCAGGAGGCTTGGATAGACAGATGCTAACTAAAATTCCTCTTCATCAGTGTGTATGTGAAAGCAGGCAAGAGGATGCAGTAACAATCGGAGGCAGAGCAAGGGTTAACAGAGGGATTTAATATAACAGCATTACTCCACGCAGGGATAGGGTATATGGTAGATAGGATAATGAAACTGAGTATGATAAGCTTAGGGGCAACAGGTATGTAGTTAGTTAGAGGAGAGTTCAAAGAAATCAGACTTATTGATCCGGCGTTGATGAGGAGCAGTCTCTGAGATAATGGCGTTAGCGTCCCGGCCTGGACGCTTGAAGAATCCGGTGTTGTCCTGGTACAGAAGGGGTCTTTGGTTCCGGCATCGTTGGTGGTGCTGGGATGTCCGGTCGCAAGTCCTGGGTCCAGAAGGAGATCCGCCAAAAGGGGGACAATCCTTTCTTTTAAGCGCCGACACAGCACGGGAGTATGCAGGAGCGGGTATGTCAGGCAGCCGCACTCTGACTGTGGCCTGGTCATCCCATCTGGAAGAGTACCCTATGCGGTCTGGTCATAAGGAAGTATCACTCACGCTCAGTGGTGTTCTGGGAGTCAGCACTGTCAGCGATCTCTGGAAGCATCTCCACCCGAAGTCTCAGGTAAGCTTCCGGAGGCCACTCTGGCTTGGGCCTACTTTTTCGTGACTGTGCAGAGCAGGAGAGCTCGCACTCAGCCCCTGCACAATACAGCTTCCTGCCACTACTTCTCCTGTTTCCGGGCACTGTTGCCCTTTTATGCGCTCCACGTCCCCTGGTTTTAAGTTCAAAGGTCTGTCCGGAGAACTAAACTCCCCTGCAACTCTGGTGACAGCACCGGTGGTTCCGGACAAGGCACGCCGAGGCCGGCTCTCCTCCTTACATATGTACCATAGAAGCAAAGGGTCTCATCAGTATCAGATTAGTGGAGGTCTGTCACCCAGAACATCCACCGATAACCTGATAGTAGCTCAGGCAGCGGCCTTATGTAAGTGTAAAGGAGTGGAGAAGCTGTCGACACCCCATTAAAAGGTGTTATGATTATATAATGTGTTGCCATGTTTTATATGTTGTTTCATCTATTTTGTGACCTGCAACAGTTGGTTAGCTACAGACAGGGTGAACTATTAGGGCCAGCTTAGGATGAGGATGGAAGGGGCTAATGGGCAAAAGTAGATCAGTTCCTGTTGTTAGGCAGATAGGGAAGAGTATTCACAACAGAAAGATCTATGGTCCTAATATTCACATACCTGCATTGTTCTACGAATGTTGTGTGTAAAGAAAGGAGACAATACTCAGCTAGCACATTCTAAAGTATACAAGAATTAAAGAGAATCTGTCACCCCAAAAGTGGCCTATAAGGCCAGGCCACCAGCATCAGGGGCTTATCTACATCATTCTATAAGATAAGCCCCCAATGTAACCAAATGGAACTCTGGACTCCCTTATTCATCTCTACCATATCAGGTCCTCATCATGTCAAGCATCAGCATGTGGTCTGCAATGACGTAGAGCTAAGGTAACAGCACACACACCCAGCCATGATCCCCCTTGCACATTGAATAGAAACTCTTCTACAGTATCCACCTGTGGCTGCTACACATTGAATGGAGCTTCGCATTGCAACTCCATTGAATATGTTTCTATCTGGCCACCGGAGCTTATAATACCTGATCAATGGAGTTGCCGAGTGTTGGTAATTCACTGATCTGATAATAAAGATAGAACATCAATAACTTCTGACTCAACATCCACTTTAAGAAAAATCTAAGTTTTCTCAATCAATCCATAATGAAAAAAAAAATGCCTTTGCCTGTTTCTTTAGGACCCCATCAAGATCAGTTTTTATGTCTACTTTTAAAGTGGGTGGTCAGCACTTCTCAGTTCTGCAAAGGAGACTCTATGCCAAAAACTAGATGTGGTTTTTCTGCAATGGAAGTTCCTCTAAATAAAACTTGTTTCAGGAACATTTTAATTGAAAACCACAATATGTTACTGTGATAAAGTCTGTGGATACACTTTAATTTTGCTATTAAAATCAGTAGGGTTAAACTAATCACAAAATGGTGCTCAAAGCTACAAATAAGACATGCAATGGTTTACATACCCCAACCCTAAAGTACATGCCGTTTTCACCCATGTTGTGCAAATTACTTGTTATAAAATCCCCATTCCGACAGCTATAGCTTTGGCTGCTATAATTGACTGCTGTGGGTTTGTTACAATATACTGTGTGCAGGAGCCAGCTGAAGATTTTCTGCAGATTTGTAATTCGGGGACAAATTGTGCAGCTCAAAATTTGACTTTCTTAACATATTTCTTTTAATTTTGTAATTTGCTAAAAAATATATCCAGTATTTGCACGCAAGCGGCAGTTAATAGTTACTACAGTCTGGTAGAGGTGTATGGACACCTTTAACATAAGTCTGTCAGCCCAAAATACATTTTGTATTAACTACATAGCCATTTAGGAGACTTCACCCCTATGGAAGTCATACCTTTTGATTTATTCTGTCCAGCCGTTGTTCTGAAAATCATATTTGATCCAATATGCTACTGTACTAACTTGTTGCACTCTTGGGATGGCATAGCTTTTCAGAAAACTCCTGTTCCAAGGCACATTTTGTTTTTAATAGGAATCTGTCAGTAGGTTTTCGCTACTCCATCTGATGTAAGCAAAGACACCCCAAATCTGACGATGTATCGCTTAGATTGCTGGGTGCAGCGGTTCTGACACAATCAGAGTTTTCAGATTTAGCAATGCAGCAGAGCTGAGGAAGCTTCCCCCGACCAGGTTCTGTATGTGCATGGTCTACAGACAGTGAGCTGCTTATCACAAAAGGGAGCAGAGTCCGAGGCGTGCCTGTTGGCCAGCTGGTCACAGCAATAATAATCACCAGGTGATAAAACCTTCACTGTAAGTAAATAATACCACACAGCTTGACATGTGAAACATCATTGAATTCTGTTTTTTCATTCCTACTTCATGCTGTTCTCAGATTACATAGCAAAAACTGCTGACAGATTTCCTTTAAAGATAAAACTGTTCATTACTCACCCTGCCCAGGTCCTGCACAGAGTCTCCATTGCTGCCCAAGTAATCTACAGTGCTGACATCATGTCAGCGGCGCTGCGGCCAATCAGTAAACTCAACAGCTTTGCCCATGTAGACAGCAAGAGACGCTCAGAGCTCACTGAATGGCTGCTCCAACCCATTCAGTGCTGGTACTGGGGAGGGTGAGTTAAGCACAGTTCATTTTCATAAAAAAGAAACTCTCCATGAAGATAGGGGTTTTCTGAAAATGGGAAAACCCCATTAAGTAAAAAATCCCTCCCTTCATATTTGCTTCACTGCTCACTCTGCCGCTAGTGAAATGAACGCAGTCTGCAGTTGAAGTGAGCGCTATCAAGCATAGCAAAGGCACACGGCAAGGCATGCGAAGGTGGTGGGAGAAACGGCGGACTAAGCAGCTCAGTCCCACATATTGGATTAAAGATGATTTTCAGCACAATGGAGGGGTGGATTTGAGACGTTCTCTCCTTTGTTATGTGGTTAGTTTGAATGGTCACTATTGTGTCATTAAATTATTTTTATACCTCTTTATTTATTGAACAATAAACACATACAAAGTAATGACCAGCTTTTGTAGTACTGTACAGTATACCTGGATGTATAATCATGGTCATAGAAAAAAATTAGGAACACAAAACTTAAGACTTGCTTGTCTCCAATGTAAGGGGATCAGATGTTTAGCGGCTCCCAATAGGAGAGCTAAGAGGTCATGTTTTTTTAGGTTTGTAATGTTTTGAGGACCAAATAATAAACTTCTGGGGTTAATGCGTATTTGATAAGCCCTATTTCTCATAAAGTCCATTCAATCTCCATCCAAAATCGTTTTAGATTAGGCAGGATTAGAAGATATGAGAAAGCCTTTCATTCATGGGAATCGCATCTCCAGCATAGGTTTGATTCTGTTAAATCTAAATGGTGTAACATTTCAGGGGTTCTGTACCAGTGAGATAATATTTTGTAAGAATTCTCTTGTAGGACTATGCATCTGGAAAAGCCATGTGAATTAGACAGAATGGACTTTACGTCGGAATCGGATAGGGTGATATTTACTTCTTTTTCACATGAGAGGTGGTTTATAGGAAATCATTGGGAAGATTAGATGGTCGAATATTTTTCAGATTCCTCTGAGGACTTGGAAGGGGAGTTTGGAGAGCAGGTCAATCCAGGTCCATTCTCTTGAGTCAGGGAATTTAGTTTTAAAGAGGTTTAAGATATGAGAGAAAAGGTTGCATTGTAAAAAATTGGAAGGGCAATGCCTGTATTCTTCTGCTAGGAATTTAATGGTGGGACTTTATTATATAAATATTGGGAGATAGAAGACTATAAGTGGTAAACATTAGAGTAATTGGGGTCTAATAATAAGTAGGGGGATAGTGGATATACAGGCCAGAGCCGAGTGGACAGATTTAGGGGATAAGGTTTTCTTCTACAGATCGTTTAATGGCGAGGATCGGGGTGGTAATGTTGTCACAGCCGGAGTCAGAAGGAGGTAGGGCTTCATCCAGATGTATCTGTGGGCATTTTTACCTGTCAATAAAATAATGCATAAATAAATAAATAGTAAAAGCTAACTGATGAAACTGTATATATCAAAAATATCTTCTTTCTCCACTGATGAGCTACTTCTTCCCAACATTTTACATACGGTATTATAACAGGCACCAGAAATGACAGATATGCTGTGTTTTGAGGGTGACACAATGCCTTTAAGACACTGTAATTTTTAAATAAACCTATTATGCTGTTTTTCTTTGTAATGTTTGTGTTTGTACTTCATTCAATTCCTTTGCGGCACACAGCATTAAAAGAGTAACAATTAGCCAATAATCTCAGAAGTACAGCACATTGTTGTACACAAATGGCCAGTTCTACTGGGAATATGCTGATTATAGTCGGGTGGCCTGCATAAGGAAAGGAACAAAAGTAAAGTGGAAAAGTAGCTGGAGAAGACAAGCTGTTCTAAGTTTTAGAAAGCTCTGTAAACATTTCCATTTGTTAAGGCATCTGATGAATCTTAAAACTTTAGCAGGGCAAAGGCTGGGTGATCTTAAGGGTCTGACTGACAGCCAGCCTATCACTCATCACTTCTAATACTTGAGATTTTTGGCTATTTTTATACAAGGACATCCTTATTGCTGTAATAGGTAAGCTAGGGAACTCCTCAAGCTTCCTTCTTTGCTTTGCAATCATCATCACTTTTCATTTATATCCAAGCTAAGTACAACATTAACCTAAACACAAAATGAGATAATTATCGATTATGTAAAGGGGCATACATGGAAATCCTGGAGCCCCATAACAATGGTTCAAATTGGGGACAACACCCCATCGTGTTCTTGCAATCACTTTGCCGGGGCTCAGTAGGGGGTGATGGAGGCCAGCTCCTCTGCCTAACCACTGTTTGTTATTCACCACAGCATCAAAGGGGTTAAACAGCTGCAAATAGAGCTAGCTTTAGTTGCATAAATTTCAAGAGTGTGCCTACTTTGTAAAATAGCCAGTACGGGTCATATATGAGCAGCCTGGAACCTACTCCATACAACTCCTCCTGTGTCATGTTCCCAGTGGCAGGGAATTAAACACATAACAGGGGCAAAAACAGGACGAGCTCTAGGGTGATGGAACCTGAGCTGACCACGATCCTGAACCTCAACACTCAACTAACAGCAGCCGGGGAACGTTCCTGGGGGGACTCTAGACGTCTCGCGCCAGCCGGAGATCTAGCTACCCCTATCAGAAGAATCACAGACCTATCTTGCCTCCAGAGAAATATTCCCACAGAAATAGCAGCCCCCCACATATAATGACGGTGAAATGAGAGGAAGGCACAAACGTAGTTATGAAAACAGATTCAGCAAAATGAGGCCCGCTTAAGCTAGATAGCAGAGGATACAAAAGGTGAACTGCGCGGTCAGCTTGAAACCCTTCAAAATACCATCCTGAAATTACTTGAACTCATGTGCCAACTCATGGTACATGAGTGGTAATTTCAGCCCACTAGAGCAACCAGCAGCAGAGAATTACATATCTGCAAGCTGGACTAAAAACATGAAAGCAAACATGAAACAGGGAAATCCAGACTTAGCTTGTCTTGAAGGCCTAGGAGCAGGTAGCAAAGGTAACAGAGACACACTGATACATTGATTGCCGGCAAGGAAATGACAGGAAAGCCAGGTTAAATAGGAAACACCCAGGCTCTGATGGACAGGTGGAAACCAGAGACCGCAACCCACCAAAGTCACCCAGTACCAGTTGTAACCACCAGAGGGAGCCCAAAAACAGAATCCACAACAGTACCCCCCCCTTAAGGAGGGGTCACCGAACCCTCACGAGAACCCCCAGGGCGATCAGGATGAGCTCTATGGAAGGCGCGGACCAAATCAGTCGCATGAACATCAGAGGCGACCACCCAGGAATTATCCTCCTGACCATAACCCTTCCACTTAACCAAATACTGGAGTTTACGTCTGGAAACACGAGAATCCAAGATCTTCTCAACAACATACTCCAATTCTCCCTCCACCAGCACCGGAGCAGGAGGCTCAACCGAAGGAACAATGGGCACCTCATACCTCCGCAATAACGACCGATGGAACACATTATGAATAGCAAACGATGCTGGGAGATCCAAACGAAAAGATACAGGGTTAAGAATCTCCAAGATCTTATAAGGACCGATGAACCGAGGCTTGAACTTAGGAGAAGAGACCTTCATAGGGACAAAACGAGAAGACAACCACACCAAGTCCCCAACAAGAAGTCGGGGACCCACGCGGCGACGGCGATTAGCAAACTGCTGAGCCTTCTCCTGAGACAACTTCAAATTGTCCACCACCTGATTCCAAATCTGATGTAGCCTGTCCACCACCACGTCCACTCCAGGACAATCCGAAGGCTCCACCTGACCAGAGGAAAAACGAGGATGAAACCCCGAATTACAAAAGAAAGGAGAAACCAAAGTAGCAGAACTAGCCCGATTATTAAGGGCAAATTCGGCCAGTGGCAAAAAGGCAACCCAGTCATCTTGATCAGCAGAAACAAAACACCTTAAATAAGTTTCCAAGGTCTGATTAGTTCGCTCCGTCTGGCCATTCGTCTGAGGATGGAATGCAGACGAGAAAGACAAATTAATGCCCATCTTAGCACAAAACGTCCACCAAAATCTAGACACAAACTGGGATCCCCTGTCAGAAACGATATTCTCCGGAATCCCATGCAAACGAACCACGTTCTGAAAAAATAAAGGGACCAACTCAGAGGAGGAAGGCAACTTAGGCAAGGGTACCAAATGAACCATCTTAGAAAAGAGGTCACACACAACCCAGATAACGGACATTTTCTGTGAGACAGGGAGATCTGAAATAAAATCCATGGAAATGTGCGTCCAAGGCCTCTTCGGGATAGGCAAGGATAACAACAACCCACTGGCCCGAGAACAGCAAGGCTTAGCCCGAGCACACACTTCACAAGACTGCACAAAGATGCGCACATCCCTTGACAAGGAAGGCCACCAAAAAGACCTGGCCACCAAGTCTCTAGTACCAAATATTCCAGGATGACCAGCCAACACAGAAGAATGGACCTCGGAGGTGACACTACTGGTCCAATCATCCGGAACAAACAGTCTTTCTGGTGGACAACGATCAGGTTTATCCGCCTGAAACTCCTGCAATGCACGTCGCAAGTCTGGGGAGACGGCGGACAATATTACCCCATCCCTAAGGATACCAGTAGGCCCAGAGTCTCCAGGAGAGTCAGGCACAAAACTCCTGGAAAGAGCATCTGCCTTCACATTCTTTGAACCTGGCAGGTATGAAACCACAAAATTGAAACGAGAAAAAAACAACGACCAACGAGCCTGTCTAGGATTCAGACGCCTGGCAGACTCAAGGTAAATCAGATTTTTGTGATCAGTCAAGACCACCACACGATGTCTAGCACCCTCAAGCCAATGACGCCACTCCTCAAATGCCCACTTCATGGCCAAAAGCTCCCGATTACCCACATCATAATTGCGCTCGGCGGGCGAGAATTTTCTAGAAAAGAACGCACATGGCTTCATCACCGAGCCATCGGAACTTCTCTGTGACAAAACCGCCCCCGCTCCAATCTCGGAAGCATCAACCTCAACCTGAAAAGGAAGTGAAACATCTGGTTGACATAACACAGGAGCAGAAGAAAACCGGCGCTTAAGTTCCTGAAAGGCCTCCACAGCCGTAGGAGGCCAATTAGCAACATCAGCACCCTTTTTAGTCAAATCAGTCAAAGGTTTAACAACACTGGAAAAATTAGTAATGAACCGACGATAAAAATTAGCAAAACCCAAGAACTTCTGAAGACTCTTAACAGATGTAGGTTGTGTCCAGTCACAAATCGCCTGAACCTTGACGGGATCCATCTCAATAGTAGAAGGAGAAAAAATGTACCCCAAAAAAGAAATCTTCTGGACTCCGAAGAGACATTTTGAGCCCTTCACAAACAGAGAATTGGCCCGCAGGACTTGAAACACCTTCCTGACCTGTAGAACATGAGACTCCCAGTCATCAGAAAACACCAAAATATCATCCAAATACACAATCATAAACTTATCCAGATATTCACGGAAAATATTGTGCATAAAGGACTGAAAGACTGAAGGAGCATTAGAAAGTCCAAAAGGCATTACCAAATACTCAAAATGGCCCTCAGGCGTATTAAATGCGGTTTTCCACTCATCACCCTGCTTTATCCGCACAAGATTATACGCACCGCGAAGATCTATCTTAGTGAACCACCTAGCCCCCTTAATGCGAGCAAACAAATCAGTCAATAATGGCAATGGATACTGATATTTGACTGTAATCTTATTCAGAAGGCGATAATCTATACAAGGCCTCAGGGAACCATCTTTTTTTGCCACGAAAAAAAAACCTGCTCCCAGAGGGGACGAAGATGGACAAATATGTCCCTTTTCCAAGGACTCCTTAATATAATTCCGCATAGCAGTATGCTCTGGCACTGACAGATTAAATAAACGACCCTTAGAGAACTTACTGCCAGGAATTAATTCTATAGCACAGTCACAATCCCTATGAGGAGGGAGCGAATTGAGCTTAGGCTCCTCAAAAACATCCCGATAGTCAGACAAAAACGCAGGGACCTCAGAAGGAGTAGATGAAGCGATTGAAATCAGAGGTGCATCATCATGAACCCCCTGACATCCCCAGCTTAACACAGACATTGTTTTCCAATCCAGGACTGGATTATGAGTTTGTAACCATGGCAGACCAAGCACTAGTACATCATGTAAATTATACAGTACAAGGAAGCGAATCACCTCCTGATGAACGGGAGTCATGCGCATGGTCACTTGTGTCCAGTACTGCGGTTTATTCATAGCCAATGGTGTAGAGTCAATTCCCTTCAAAGGAATAGGAACTTCCAGAGGCTCCAGACTAAAATCGCAGCGTTTGGCAAATGACCAATCCATAAGACTCAGGGCAGCGCCCGAATCCACATAGGCATCGACGGAAATGGATGACAGTGAACAAATCAGAGTTACAGACAAAATGAACTTAGACTGCAGAGTACTAATGGCAAAAGATTTATCAACCTTTTTTGTGCGTTTAGAGCATGCTGATATAACATGAGCTGAATCACCACAATAAAAACACAATCCATTTTTCCGCCTATAATTTTGCCGTTCACTTCTGGACTGAATTCTATCACATTGCATAGTCTCAGGTGCCTGTTCAGAAGACACCGCCAACTGGTGCACAGGTTTGCGCTCCCGTAAACGCCGATCAATCTGAATGGCCATAGCCATAGACTCATTCAGACCTGTAGGCACAGGGAACCCCACCATAATATCCTTAATGGCCTCAGAAAGACCATCTCTGAAGTTTGCAGCCAGGGCGCACTCATTCCACTGAGTAAGCACCGACCATTTCCGAAATTTTTGACAATATACTTCGGCTTCATCATGCCCCTGAGAGAGGGCTAATAAAGCCTTTTCAGCCTGAATCTCCAGGTTAGGTTCCTCATAGAGCAATACCAGTGCCAGAAAAAACGCATCCACACTGAGCAATGCAGGATCCCCTGGTGCCAATGCAAATGCCCAATTCTGAGGGTCGCCCCGCAGGAAAGATATTACAATCTTGACCTGCTGAGCAGGGTCTCCAGAGGAGCGAGATTTCAAAGAAAGAAACAATTTGCAATTGTTCCTGAAATTCAGGAAGGTAGATCTATCTCCAGAAAAAAAACCCGGAATAGGAATTCTAGGTTCAGACATAGGAGTGTGAACAACAAAATCCTGTATGTTTTGAACTTTTGCAGCAAGATTATTCAGGCTGGAAGCCAAACTCTGGACATCCATGTTAAACAGCTAAGGTCAGAGCCATTCAAGGGTTAAGAGGAGGTAAGAAGCAGCTAGACAGCAATTAAGGGCTAGGCAGCAAAACTCTGAGGGAAAAAAAAATAAAAAATAAAAATTTCCCTTCAACACTTCTTTTTCTCCTGCTTCAGCCCAAACAATTAACACTTTGTGGGCCGGCTATACTGTCATGTTCCCAATGGCAGGGAATTAAACACATAACAGGGGCAAAAACAGGACGAGTTCTAGGGTGATGGAACCTGAGCTGACCGCGATCCTGAACCTCAACACTCAACTAACAGCAGCCGGGGAACGTTCCTGGGGGGACTCTAGACGTTTCGCGCCAGCCGGAGATCTAGCTACCCCTATCAGAAGAATCACAGACCTATCTTGCCTCCAGAGAAATATTCCCACAGAAATAGCAGCCCCCCACATATAATGACGGTGAAATGAGAGGAAGGCACAAACGTAGTTATGAAAACAGATTCAGCAAAATGAGGCCCGCTTAAGCTAGATAGCAGAAGATACAAAAGGTGAACTGCGCGGTCAGCTTAAAACCCTTCAAAATACCATCCTGAAATTACTTGAACTCATGTGCCAACTCATGGTACATGAGTGGTAATTTCAGCCCACTAGAGCAACCAGCAGCAGAGAATTACATATCTGCAAGCTGGACTAAAAACATGAAAGCAAACATGAAACAGGGAAATCCAGACTTAGCTTGTCTTGAAGGCCTAGGAGCAGGTACCAAAGGTAACAGAGACACACTGATACATTGATTGCCGGCAAGGAAATGACAGGAAAGCCAGGTTAAATAGGAAACACCCAGACTCTGATGGACAGGTGGAAACCAGAGACCGCAACCCACCAAAGTCACCCAGTACCAGTTGTAACCACCAGAGGGAGCCCAAAAACAGAATCCACAACACTCCTGATTCCCGCCATACTCATACGTCAGGAAAAGTGGGTCAATACTGAGTAGAAGGTGGGGACGTTCAACACCAGTCCTACTAACGAGTACCATGGTCTGCCACCATTTTGGGTATGCCACTAATTTTACTTTAGTACTCATGGAAACTAGGGCTTAACAGCTGAGGCTTGGATAAATCACACCCAACAGTGGATGTGTTGTGGAGTGGCTATGGTTGGCAAGACTTAAATGTTGATTATAATGCTGGTAAGTGCTCACAAATGAACCTGTTTTACAGTTTTAGGGGCGCAATCTGATGGCTGCATTGCAATGCTCGGACTGGCCAGCGACTCTCCCAACCTTAGTGAGATAGCTTGTATTTCTATTCAGCTGTCATGCTTGGGTCAGGAAAGCTGCCAGCCAGTCCAGTCCAACCCCTTTTAAATGATTGACGCCTGCGCAGTCTGGGCCCCACAGAGTGATGCAGCCCAGGAGATCACGGTATGCATAAGTACTGAACGCATACCGCGATCTCCGACGGAGAAGCAGGGACGTGCCAGAAATGTGAGTATATGCTATATTCACCTGTCCCCGTTCCACCGCTGCTCGCTGCTCCGTCTTCTGTGTCCTCTGCCTGTGACTTTCAGGTCAGAGGGTGCGATGACGTGCTTAGTGCGTGCCCTCTGAGTGAACAGTCACAGCCAGAGGACCCGGAAGATGGAGCGGCACGCAGCGGTGGAACGGGGACAGGTGAATAAAGCATGTGCTGGTGACCTGAGCCAACGGCGACTCTGGCACCTGACCCCCAGAGCTCGCCAGAGTCCCCGCCTGCTCAGGACCCCAGCACTCTACGCCCAGTGACGATAGTAGAGTATGGGGCAGCATACGGGGCATGTGCTATGGAGCATCTTATGGGGGCCATCAATCTTTATGGAGCAGCATATGGGGCATATGCTATGGAGCATCTTATGGGGGCCATCAACCTTTATGGAGCAGCATACGGGGCATATGCTGTGGGCATCTTATGGGGGCCATCAACCTTTATGGAGCAGCATATGGGGCATATGGAGGCAGCACATGACAGAATGGGGGCGCAGCATGGGGGAGCAGCACATGACAGGATGGGGAGCACCATATTACAGAATGGGGAGCAGAATGGAAGCAGCACATTACAGAATGGGGCGCAGGATGGGTGCAGCACATTACAGAATGGGGCGCTGGATCGGAGCATCACATGACAGAATGGGGGGGCATGATGGGAGCAGCACATGACAAGCAGCAAATTACAAGATTAGGGCGCAGGATGGAAGCAGCACATACCAGGATGGAGACCATATACCAATATAAATGGTCACCACCTGGGCGTAGAACGGGTTCAATAGCTAGTTTTATATGAGTGGAAATGGAACAATAGCAGTCAATCAGCGTCCAGTGATTGGCTACAGAACTCTTATGACATAATGTGACACAAGAACCAGAAAACCTGGGGCCGACATCAATGGAGTGGTGCCGACGTGGGAGGTGACTATAAGATTTCCTTATTTATTTGGGGATTCAAGACTTTCAGATGGGGTTGCCCATCTAGTATTGATCAGCCAACAGGACACTTATTTATTTCAAATGCATCTTAAGTATAACAAATGCATCTTAAGTATAACAAAAATACGTCTATTGTGTTAGCTTGGCTAAGGAATAAAATACAAACTTGTTTTGATGCAATGATCTATAAGTTAAATAAGCCTTCATGTATCATTGTTATAGAGCTTTGACCTTCACCTCCTCCCCTACTTGATTTGCGGACACCCAGACACTGAGACATACCAGAGAATGCAGCCTGAAGCATCTTAAAAGTGTTTTGTTCACCAGTTGCTCTGCTCAGTTGTTGCAGGGCTGTAATCCTGACTTTAGATTACAGAGAACAGTATGCATTTGTAGCCAGCTGCACTTTGCTTGTAGCAAATCTACCCTTTGTGATAGATAAGAGTTCACTAAGAGCTGTGGATTTCTCCATTCAGATACACAGAAGTAATGCTGATACGTTTCTTGAGATCTGACATAGTGAACTGTTGGCAGCAAAAGACTGGTGTCAGTTTTGACTTACATCACATAAGGAGGCTCAAATTCCCTATTCTGAATTTTATGATCAAGCTGCAAAGTTTTTCTGTGATTCTTGAAAGATTTGTACGGTCACCATTAGAAGGGGAGAGGGAGTGTATAGGTGCAATAGATGGATAAATAAATAATATGTGTTCAGCTTTGTAGAATTTCTTATTGTAATTTATTTAATGCAGATGTGCTGGGGTAGGATGAACAGAAAACAGATTGGAATAGACTTTTAGGACCCGTTCAGTATTTGGTCAGTATTTTACATTAGTATTTGTAAGCCAAAATCAGAAGTGGGATCAAAATGAAGAAGTGGTGACGTGTTTCTATAATCCTTTTCCTCTGATTGTTCCACTTCTGGTTTTCGCTTCTAAATAGTGATGCAAAATACTGACCAAATACTGAACATTTTAACGTTGCAGAAAGGATTGTTCGGACTAGGATATATTCAGTTCAGGTGCTGTCTGTATGGCAAACAGGTAGCATATGAAGAGCACACTGACCAATGCCAGTCACTGTGTTAGGTCACCGGAATGTTTTTAAACACGGAAGGATGTAAAAAAACTGCAGCATGCACTACTTTGGGCAGTTTGTGGAACAAAACTCGCCTATGGTAAGTAGAGATGAGCTACTTACTCTACTGCTGCTGCTGCTAATGTTTTGGCATTGACAAATTGAAGTGCCGGTGGTTGGAAGTCAAGAGCAGCAATGCGAACTATGTGCTTCACTGCTGTATTGGGGAAAACCTCTATTAAGTTTGTGTAAAAGCGTGTTTCGATACTCCAGCATTCACAGGTCCCTTTCCAGGGCGGGAAGCATCTGGCAAAATTTGGTTCCATAACGTGGATCTAACAGAGTGGCAACCCAGTAGTCAGCAGTATTCCTAATCATAACTACACAGGGATTATGTTGCAGATAGTGCATCAAAAAGGCACTCCTATGTTCGGCTCTACCATGAGGTCCAAGCCCATGCCATGTTGGTGGCTAGGTAACAATGATGCTTCTTTCCTCCATCCCCTCCTGTCAACCATGAACAACAGAGAGGGGAGGATTATCCTCTCCATCTGACAGTTTCTAGCCCATCACCTCTTCCTCCTCCATTTGTTACTCAGATCTTGCACCCTCGGTAACAGTTTGTCTGTTATCACCAGCCCCCCCACTGCATTAATCCACCCTCCCTTGGAACCCACCTGTGTGACGACAGTCTAGAGTTTAGAGACCATGTTATACCTTCTGCATCCTCCTCTGCTTCCTCTTCTTATTCTGGGATGACCATCTCCTCCCGTAGGTTATCCAAAGTCTGCTCCAGCATACAGATGACCAAAATAGTGATACTGATTATGTCATCAGCGTTAACTATCTTAGTAGCAATTTCAAAACTGTGCAGAGGTCCTTAATCTGTGCCCACTCTGTAAACGTGATATGCACCACTTTCGTACTGCACTGGCCCAGGCTATATGACATGACATACTGGATCAGGGCTTGATGCTGCTGCCACAGTCGCTGCAACATGTGCAGAGTGGAATTCCACCATCATCAAATCGTATATCACACTGTTAACTGGCATGGACAATGACCTCTGTATCAATGCAAGTCCATGACCTGAGGGGTGCGAACAGAGTAAAGGAGCACACAGCTTATGCACTTTCTTGAGCAGCTTACCCAGGCCAAGATAGCGGTGGAGAATACGCTGTACCACCTAGTTGAGGACGTGAGCCATGCAAGGTACGTGAGTGAGCTTGCCTTCCTCTAGGGCCGCCACCAGGTGTGCACCGTTATCGGACACAGTCTTCACTGGAAGCAGGTTCAGGGGAGACAGCCATTGCACAAACTCAACCTGGAGAGCTGTCCATAACTATTCAGCTCTATGACTGCGATCTCTCAGGCATATCAATTTTAACACTGCCTAGTTGCGGTGAGCTATAGCTGCGCAGTAAGGAGGTGGTGGGGATTCGCTTTGCACTGTTGGAATGCGTGTCTCATTAAGGCAGAGGTTGAGGGCACAGGTGGAGGCCCTAGAGGAGATAGAGGAGGAGGCAGAAGCAGTGGAGGAAGTGTTAAATGTAAAGGTTTGTCCTGCAAGCCTTGGGGATTCCAAGACTTGTGGAGCAGCACCTGCCCCCGCAGCCACCAGAGTCACCCAGTGCCCAGTCAGCGAGATGTAATGCCCTTGGCCATACTTGCTGGTCCTAGTGTCTGTGGTGAAATGCACCCTGGCAGACAGAGATTTAATCAAGGAATGGGTGATGTTGTCTGCGACATGCTGGTGTAGCACAGGCACAGCTTTCTTAGAAAAGTAATGGTGACTGGGCAATTGGTACTGGGGGACTGCAAAGGCCATCAGCTTTCCGAAACCGCCTGTATCTACAAGGCGGAAAGGCAGCATTTTTGTGGCCAATAGATTGGAGATGGTGGAGTTAAACCTCCTAGCTTTGTCATGCGTAGGAGGAAACAATCTTTTATGTGACCACAACTGCGGTACCGTGGGCTGGCTGCAGTGCTGAAAGAGGGTGGTGTACGGTAAACCAAACAAACTGCTGGACCGTGAGAGAGGCGCAGGCGGAGATGTTATGGTGGATTGAGAAAGTTGTGTTGTAATGCCTTCCAAAAAAGACCTGTGATGATAGGGGGGGGTCATTGCCGCGAGGCATTACTGGGAATGGGAGCTGCCGGGAGCATCGCGAAGAGCGGGAAGGCTGCGGGAGAGACTCCGGAAGGTGAGAATATCACGATTTTTTATATTTTTTATTATTTTTAACATTATATCTTTTTACTATTGATGCTGCCTATGCAGCACACTTGTCAAATACTATGTTTGACAAGTGTGACCAACCTGTCAATCAGTTTTACAAGCGATGCTACAGATCACGTGGAAAACGCTAGCAATCTGCAAGCTTATTAAGCTTGCAAAACGCTAGTGTTTAGCGGGAAAACTCTGCATGCGATATACCCGCAGCAGGGATGCAGAATTGCTGTGGAAATTTCCTCGGCAATTCTGCAACGTGTGCACTTAGCCTAAGAGTACAAGAAATTTTTTGTGGTCTCTGGATCAGGCCTCTATAACACACTAGATGCTACAAACTATTTTAGAGTCAGGTCCTCTACTGTATGACACTAACAACTGAAGAATTTTTTGTGGCCTCTGGGTCAGGTCTCTATAACACACTAGATGCTACAAACTATTTTAAAGTCAGGTCCCCTACTGTATGACATTTAGCAAGAGAAAAAAAATTTGGTTATTTGTGTGAGATCTGCAGACAGCTTAATTTCAACCTATTTTGACAAAGGGTGATACGGTGGGCTGTGTAACTTTTTGCAACAGAAAAATTATATATTTTTTTATTGTGCATGAGGTCTGCAATCTGTTTTATGTCTCCACAGAACTAAATTACAAGGTGGGATATGGCAGGCTGATTCACATTTAGCAAGTGAAAAAATATTATTTAGAACACTATACTCATGGAGAAGCAGTGCACAACACACTTGTAGGACATGTGCCCTGCTGGCTTTGTCTGTAGACTTCAGTAATGGCCAAAAAAAAATTGCTGGAAGGTAAATGTCACAGCCACACTGGACAGTAGTCACCTAAACTATCTGACTGATATATAACCGCCTAGCCAACTAGCTTAAATCTTGCTGCTAACAGTACCAGCGTAAGGAACAGCCTCTCTGCACTGTTACAGTGTCAAAATGGTGCTAAAACAAGATGTCTGCTCTTCATATGGAGAGTGACATGTGATTTCAGCAGCCAATGACACAAGCCGTGGTGTCAGGACATTGTGGATGTTTCCTGCTTCTTTGATTGGCTAGCCACAATGTGCACACATAAAGTAAGGGGAAAAAAAATGACTGTTTACTAGTGATGAGTGAGTATACTTGTTGCTCAGGTTTTCCCTTGCACGCTCTTGTGGTCTCCGAGTATTTGTAACAGCTCGGAGATTTAGTTTTGGTTGATACAGCTGCATGATTTACAGCTACTAGCCAGCCTGAGTACATGTGGGGGTTGCCTGGTTGCTAGGGAATCCCCACGTGTAATTAAGCTGTCTAGTAGCCGCATATCATAGAGCTGTGGCAAGGAAAACTAAATCTCCGAGCAGTTACAAATACTCGGAGACCAACTGAGCGTGCTCGAGAAAACCTGAGCAACAAGTATACTCGCTCATCACTACTGTTTACAAGAATGTCACACCTCTGAGCTCTGCAAACCCACTCCCCTCATCAAACACGTGACAACCTTTCATGATACACCACCATTACCATTGCTAAAGTGCTGAAAATGCTTTTACTGATTTTATAAAATTTAGCTTTTGATTCCGATCACAAATCTGATTGTGCCATATTCGTGCTGAATTTATGTTTGGCGATTGATTTCCGAACAAATTCGCTCATCACTAGTTACAACCCCCATGGCAGCAGTAAAAACCCACTTAGACAAAATGCAATCAGCAGAGCAGCACAACAACTTTAAGGCATAGAGTTACAGCTCATACCAGTAGTCCAGCTTTGACACCCAATAGTCGAAAGGCTCTGAGGATTTAGGGAGCACACTGATTTGATCAGCCAGGTATTGCTTGTCTATCTTTTAAAACTTTTTCCTCCTTGTCAAAAATACCCATTTATCAGGCCCTAGGTTGGGGTCATGAAATTGACCCTCTCCTTTGACAGTGAACCCCTGACTCTGATGTGTGTCTACCTGACCTCCCTCCTTGGCTGGGCAACAAAGCTTACCCCCTCCTGCTAATGTTGTCTGATAGGATTTTTTTCAACATATTTTTTACAATGGCCTTCTGGTATAACACCATTTTAGAAGACCTCTCCACCTCAGGAAGAAAAGATGCAAAGTTCTCCTTGTAGCGTGAGTCTAATAAAATGAACAACCAGAACTCTTTTTTGGCCAAGATGAATGTAATGCGAGGGTCGCAGGAAAGGCAGTGGTACATAGAGTCGACCATATGTGCGAAGCTCCATACAGCTACACTTTCCTGTTCCACCATGATAACGACTCTCCTTTCCTCTTCCTCCCTCTCTTCCTCCCAATTCCCATCCTCAGCCCATCCACATGGAAGAGACAAGAAGAAGGTTATGGGGTTATGGGGCTATTAGCCTCTGTTGCGCTAGCAACTGGCTCCACTTCCTCCTCATCCACCTCTTGATTGATACCCAATCTGCGCTGTGCAGATGAGATTAGGCTGGACTGGTTACAATCTCTCTGTGTTATGTCTTCCTCCATCCCACCTGTTACACATGCACAGCTTAATTTTTAATTGTGAGGAGCAACTGTTTAAGTAGGCACAGAAGCGAGATAATTGCGCTGACTATGGAGTGATCATTGCTCACCATCTTTGTGGAGTCCTCAAGGTACTGTAGAACTGCACAAATGTCAGACATCCATTTCCCCTCTTAAGTTGCTATGTGCAGCTGCTGACCAGAATACTGATGGGCGTGTTGAAGCTTATACTCAAACCCTGCACTCTTCTACTCAAAAAACCTTGTGATGTGGTGACGTCGGACAAAAGTCAGTGAGAGGGCATTCGCATTCGCTGCTGCAGCACTGGCAGAGCGGTGGCAGCTGTAGCTGACTTGTGGAAATGGGTGTTGTACCTTTACCATAAGCTCTGGCAAATCTGGGTATGTTTTCTGAAACCATTGAACTACCTAGTTGAGCATATGTACTAAGCATGGTACATGTGTGAGCTTGTCAAGCTTCACAACCACCACCAGGTTACACCTATTATCACACATGAATATGCCTGGATGAAGGTTCAGCAGCAAAAACCACAAAACTGTCTGGTCTATTGTTATTCCTTGAAGTAACTATGCTGCGGTGTGTGGTTTGTCTCCTAAACCAAATTAGCTTCAGCAGAGCTTGTTGCCGCTTTGTTTAGGCAGTTCTTCAGAGCTTTCAGCTTCCCGCTGATGTGGACAAAGTACTCTAAGATAACGCATCAGAGATGGAGGACCAGGAGCAGGTTCAGGAACTGCTGTAAGAGGTGGATTAAACCATTATAGAAGTAGGGCCAGCAATCCTCTGTGTAGGAAGCACATGCGTCATGCCAGGGTGTGACTCAGCCCCAGCCTCCACAATGTTCACTCACTGTGCTGTCAAGGAAATGTAGTGTCCCTGGCCACAAGTGCTTGTCCAAGTGTCATTCGTTAAGTGGATAATGCCAGTAAGTGCATTGGTAAAGGCACAGGCGATGTTCCTGGACATGTGCTGGTACAAGGCGGGGACGCCATAGCGGGAGAAAGAGTGGCAGCTGCGGACCAAGTACCGAGGTATGGATGCCGCCATGAGTCAGCAGAAATCCTTCATGTCTACTAGCCTAAATGGCAGCATTTTCATGGCATGCAGCCTGGAAAAGCACACGTTTAGCATTTGGGCCTGTGGGCGGGTGGCTGGGAACTTTCTTTTTTGTTCCAAGACCTGGGTTAGGGACAGCTGAATGCTGTGCTTAGACAAGAATGTTGAAGTCCCTGATGGTGCAAAGTCACAATGTGCAAAGATAGCCACAGGGCAGGAGGCATCTGCACCAAAGTTTTGTTCAGGGAATTGGGAAGTATCTAACAAAGGGGAAGAGGCATTGGTGTCACCAGGTGGCAGCAATCGTAGAACCAAGCATTCGGACCACTGAGTCAGGTGCTTAGATGACATGTGCCTGATCATTCTGGTGTTGGTTAGATTCTTAGTTGTCAGGCCTCTGCTGATCTTGCCTTGCACAGTTTGCAAAGGACATTTTGTTTGTCTCAGAACTCTCTTTACAAAAGTCCCAGACTAGGGAACGCTTAACTCTTTGACGGATAAATTCAGAAGTGTCGGTGCTCTGCGAAACAGTTACCCTTCTTCTCCCTCTGGTCACCCCAGTGTCTCTTCCTGTCTGTTTCGGTGCAGTTGATCACTCCCCCTCAGCGCTGCTAGCCTTGTTCTGCATGCCAGCTTTCCAGGTTGGGTTGGTGACTTCATCATCCACCATCTTGTCTTCCACCACTGCACCCTGGTCCTCCTGACTTTGTGACTTAAGACAACAAGACTTAGTGGCAATTGTGTCTCATCATCTTCCTTCTATCCTAAATTTGACATTCCCCACCATCATGTTCTTGTGGCTGTGGCTGCATCACAAAACATCATATCATTCTGTCCCTCTTGGAGCAAGCAGGTTCAGAGGCCACAATCAAGAAATTCTGTTGAGAAAGCTCCTTGGTGTGTCATAGTGTGGGATCACTAGTCTCCTGGTACTCAACATGGTGGGAGGAAGGAGGATCAGGGTGAGGATTAAGTGATCCAGACTTTAGGCTGCTTAGACTGGATAGTGTGGAAGACTGGGTGGTGCTGCCAAGAATGCTGGAAACATTATCTGCTATCCAGCAGATTACTGACCAGCTGTTCGCACTGCTCTGGCTTCAGAAGTGGTGTACTGTGCCTCCCTGCAAAGTGGGATAGGAACCAATGTAACATGGATGGGCATGCTTCATGTGCTCCAGCATCAGGTGTAGTCATATGGAGCACCCCACTGGGCCATGGGATACTTGGTACCAATCCAGACACAGATCTTAAAGGGGAAGGTCAAGGCAGCGGAGACCCGGGCCGTGGCCCTGGGGGTCCAATAAAAGGGGGATCAAGTGTAGTGGCAAATGAAGTCTAATATAGTAATATTCGTGATGCCACCTGTGGTACTCAGACAGGGATGGCTGACCCTGCTTAAAGGGATCTGCTGGGGCCAATGGTAATGCAGCTTGGGTGGTTTTGCTCCCCACAGGTGGAGCGGAGGCCACAGGGCTACAAGGACAGTCTATGAGGGTTTGTAGATGTTGGGGTGCAGGAAATAATTGGAGGACACAGGATTTGTAGTCTCTTTTCCTTTTACTGGTGAAATTGCAGTCCAGGGCACAGGTTACAGGTGATCTTTGAAATCTGGGCAGCCTGGAAGCGGTTCAGAATCCCCCTAGACAGGTGGCGTTGGAAGCCTTCTTTTCTGCGCTGAACTCTAGGTTCTTGATGCCTTAGCTTTCCTCAAGTCCCTCTCTCAATCTGTCCTTCAGGTGGAACACTACCCCCATGGCAGGCAGCTCGAGCCTTTTTTACAGGTGACCCTCTCTCATGGTGACTCCAGGCTCTAATCTGCTGATGTGTCTTCAGGTTTCAGTTGTGGCCAGGAGACCTGCAATCTCCTGCCCTCCGGTTTCAGCTGTGGGGCATACAGTTCCCAAACAACCTCAGACCCCGGTGTCCAGTTTCTTGCGCTTAATCCTCGGGGTGAGCTCTCTCTCCCTCTCTCCTTTGCTTCTTCTCCACTCACTGTCTCACACAGACTGACTACTAACTCCTCCTCCACACCAGAACTTATAGGGAAGCTACCCTGAAACCAGGTTTAGAGCTCCCCTTTATGGCCTGGAGTCAGGAAAGTGTTGTATGCTAGTGTTACCTGCTAAGGGGATTCCTTCTAGCTTCCAGGCATGGCATTACCCTCCCCGGGAGGCAGGCAATACCACTGTGGCATCCAGATTCCTGGGGTGCCACACGAACACGTCCCACTTCCTCGTCATCTGCATGCACCATCATCAGTACTTTCATGTCCCTTAATGCCTTGCGTATACCATGAGTAAGACAATAGTTGAAACGCGTAGGTTATAACGATGCATAATGTGTATACTGCTATGATGTGCTGCTTTTTTATGCTTTATGTGGAACGCCATTGTATTTAATTTTTTCTGTTTTTTAAAAAGGCTCATTAAAAGCTATATTTTAAGTGGATACTACTGCTCACTGGATTCAATTCACCCTTCGTTTGCTTTAAGAAAGTAGACCTGTTATGTTACTATTTCATCAGTGATTGTTTCCACTATAGTTTTGCTTTTCATTTATTAAAAAAAAGGTATAGTAGTTCAAATGACACTGATAACAATAAGGAAAGAATGACAGCTGATTAATTAGGATGCAAAAATTAATATTTACTAGATTGCATAAAAATACTGCATAGCTACAGTCAGGGCCGGCATTAGGGCGGGGCAAACTACGCTTTTGCCTAGCGCCCCCACTCCGACAGGGGCTGCCAGCCAGTGGCGTGCCACTAATAGTAGCAGACCATGCGGCTGCTATGGGGGTCCATGAGTCAGAGGGCCCCGATGCCAGCTCTGTCTCTGGGCCCCACACCCACACCGGTCATGGCACATTCAACTGTATCAGCATCATATATGACAATACATTTAAAAGCAATGATAGAGGAGGAAGTGTCAGGTGACGCTTTTTTTCCCATCATTCTCCCTCTGCATGTGACTTCTGAAAAGCAGGCACGATAGCATCACTGTGCCAGAAAGTGGAGCTGCTGAAGAGACACACTGGACAGACCGGAAAGGGGAAAGGTAAGCATTGTATTTTTATACTATATTGGGCTGCTTTATACCACATGGGGGCTGCATTATACTATATGGGCTGTGTTATGCTACATGGGGTGTCATTATGCAATATAGGGCTGCATTATACTATATGCAGTTGAATTATGCCATATGGAGGCTGTATTATACTATATGTGGGCTGCATTATACCATATGGGGGCTGCATTATAACATATGGGGTCGCGTTATACAATATAGGGGTTGCATTATACTATATGGGGCTGCACTATACTATATGAGGGCTACATTAGCCCGAATGGGTGCTGTATTAAACTATATGAGGGCTGCATTATACCGTATGGGGCTGCATTATACTGTATGGGGCTGTATTTTAATATATAGGGGCTGCATTATACCATATGGGGACTTCAGTATACCATATGGGGGCTGCATTATATTATATGGGACTGCATTACACCATATGGGGGCTGCATTATACCATATGGGAGCTATACTATACTATATGGGAGCTGCATTATACTCTGTCAAGGACTATGGGGAGTGCATTATACTATATGTACTATATGGGAGCTGCATTATACTCTGTCTAGGACTATGAGATATGCATTATACTATGTGTACTATATGAGGGCTACATTAAACTTTATTGAGGACTATGGAATGTGCATTATACTATGTGTATTATATGTGGGCTGCATTATACTCTATCAAGGACTATGGGTTGCATTATACTATATGGAGGACTATAAGGAATGTATTATACTGCATGGATGACTATGGTAAATGCATTATACTATATGAAGGACTGTGGGGAGCATTATACTATGGGGAGGGCATTGCACTATATGGAGGACTATAGTGAGTTCTGTATACAATATGGAGGACTATGGGGTGCATTATACTGTACGGAGGACTATGGGAAGTGTATTATGCTATATGGAGGACTATGGGGAGTGCATTATACTCTAAGGAGGACTATAGGACACTTTATACTATGTGGAGGACTATGGGTGCATTATACTATATAGAGGACTATGGTGTGCATTATACTAATTAGCAAAATGCTGTGTATTCATCGAGTGATTGGATTGTTTATCCTGGAACAGAAATCATTATTCTCAGCGGCACATTGCTTGGTGTAAACTACAGTTGTGTTGCAAAAAATATGATACTGTTTGGTGACAGATTGATCTACTATTGATCGTTCTTTGCTCATCTTTCCTCATCAGTGTAAAGACGCCGGGAAACAAGCTTCGGACCACTTCAACACTGTTGATCAAGTTCGAATAATGGCTTGAATTCAGTTTATGTAAATGCAATAGAAATGCTTCTGTGTGATGGTGTAATATGTTAGCATTTGGGGCCCCACTTTAAACCCTTGTCCAGTGCCCCACTTTGTCTAAAACCATTGTTTGCTTCCTAAGTTCCTTACATTTTTTTATGTTACTACTTGGCCTCATTGAAAATTGCTTACCGTATATACTCGAGTATAAGCCGAGATTTTCAGCCCAAATTTTTGGCTGAAAGTGCCCCCTCGGCTTATACTCGAGTCACGGTCGGCGGTGGGGTCGGCGGGTGAGGGGGAGAGGGCGCTGAGGCATACTCACCTAGTCCCGGCGATCCTGTCGCTCCCCCTGCCCGTCCCACGGTCTCCGGGTGCAGCAGCCTCTTCCCCTGAGCGGTCACGTGGGACCGCTCATTAGAGAAATGAATAGGCGGCTCCACCTCCCATAGGGGCGGAGCCGCATAATTCATTTCTCTAATCAGCGGTGCCGGTGACCGCTGACAGAGGAAGAGGCTGCGGCACCGAAGACCAGCTGTCCGGGGGAAGGAGCGGGACGCCGGGAGCAGGTAAGTATGTCATATTCACCTGTCCGCGTTCCACACGCCGGACGCTGTCTCCATCTTCCCGGCGTCTCTCCTCACTGACTGTGCAGGTCAGAGGGCGCGATGACGCATATAGTGTGCGCGCCGCCCTCTGCCTGATCAGTCAGTGCGGAGAGACGCCGGGAAGATGGCGCCGAGGAGCTGCAAGAGAGGTGAGTATGTGTTTTATTATTTTTATTGCAGCAGCAGCAGCACAGCTATGGGGCAATAATGGACGGTGCAGAGCACTATATGGCAGAGCTATGGGGCAATGGTGCAGAGCACTATATGGCACAGCTATGGGGCAACGGTGCAGAGCACTATATGGCACAGCTATGGGGCAATAATGGTGCAGAGCACTGTATGGCACAGCTATGGGGCAATAATGGACGGTGCAGAGCACTGTATGGCACAGCTATGGGGCAGTAATGGTGCAGAGCACTATATGGCACAGCTATGGGGCAATAATGGACGGTGCAGAGTACTGTATGGCACAGCTATGGGGCAGTAATGGTGCAGAGCACTGTATGGCACAGCTATGGGGCAATAATGGTGCAGAGCGCTATATGGCACAGCTATGGGGCAATAATGGTGCAGAGCACTATATGGCACAGCTATGGGGCAGTAATGGTGCAGAGCACTGTGTGGCACAGCTATGGGCAATAATGGTGCAGAGCACTATATGGCACAGCTATGGGGCAATAATGGTGCAGAGCACTGTATGGCACAGCTATGGGGCAATAATGGTGCAGAGCACTGTATGGCACAGCTATGGGGCAATAATGGTGCAGAGCACTATATGGCACAGCTATGGGGCAATAATGAACGGTGCAGAGCACTATATGGCACAGCTATGGGGCAATAATGGTGCAGAGCACTATATGGCACAGCTATGGGGCCATAATGAACAGTATGGAGCATCTATTTTTATTTTTGAAATTCACCGGTAGCTGCTGCATTTTCCACCCTAGGCTTATACTCGAGTCAATAAGTTTTCCCAGTTTTTTGTGGCAAAATTAGGGGGGTCGGCTTATACTCGGGTCGGCTTATACTCGAGTATATACGGTAATATGATAGTTATTTTAAAAATGGTCTTAAAAAAGACACTAATACACATCATAGGCTGTGAAGAACCTACATTGTTATCTCAACGTCATTAAGTGCAAGGCTCCAAGAATGTGTCCTGTAAGTACTTACCAGGGCCATCCTCTCATGGTCACTTTCTACAATCTATTACTGAAGTCAATTTTTAATCACAATTTGCCATCGCTATCTTTCTGAAAGCAGTAAGTATTCATTGATCTTCACTAATAATGCTAGAATACATTAGGTAGGCACTTGTCAGTCACAGCAAAGCTTTTTTGGAGTTCAGGATATGATGGATGTGACTATAGTTGTGTTATGTTGCATGCATTCAGCTGCCAAACAATTGATGTTGGCACTGCGATGTTATGTTTAGTGTTGAGCGATACCTTCCGATATGCAAAGGTATCGGTATTGGATTGGATCGGCCGATATCCAAAAAATATCGGATATCGCCGATACCGATCCCCGATACCAATGCATATCAATGGGACACAAAATATCGGAATGGTTCCCAGGGTCTGAAGGAGAGGAAACTCTCCTTCAGGCCCTGGGATCCACATTCATGTATAAAATAAAGAATAAAAATAAAAAATATTGATATACTCACCCCTCCGATGGCCCCGGCTCTCACCGGTCCAAGCGTCTGCCTCCGTTCCTAAGAATGCAGAGTGAAGGACCTTCAATGACGTCGCGGCTTGTGATTGGTCGCGTGACCGCTCATGTAACCGCTCACGCGGCCAATCACAAGCCGCGACGTCATCGAGGGTCCTTCACTCCCTGCATTCTTAGGAACGGAGGCACCGCTAAGAGCCAGGGGCCGTCCGAGGGCGAGTATATCAATATTTTTAATTTTTATTCTTTATTTTTTACATGAATATTGATCCTAGGGCCTGAAGGAGAGTCTCCTCTCCTCCAGACCCTGGGAACCATACGCACCGCACACTTCCGATTCCGATTTCTGATATCGCAAAAATATCGGAACTCGGTATTGGAATTCCGATACAGCAAATATCGGCCGATACCCGATATTTGCAGTATCGGAATGCTCAACACTAGTTGTGTTATCATTTTACAGTAGGTTTTTCTCCTGAAGATGTCTGGGAAAGCAAAATCATTTAGGGGTAAATAATTCAATAAATGACAAAAGGTAAAATAAAACTGGTTGCTGGCTCTAAATACAGTAGCCAGGGAGCAGTGTAAAAGGACACATGTTTTCCAGAGGTCTGCAAAATATACCAAATCCTTAGTTACCTAGCTAACATATACAATGGGCACGGAAAGTATTCAGACCCCTTTTACATTTTTCACTCTTTGTTTCAATGCAGCCATTTGGTAAATTCAAAAAAGTTCATTTTTTCACATTAATGTACACTCTGCACCCCATCCTGACTGAAAAAAACTGAAATGTAGTAATTTTTGCAAATTTAATAAAAAAGAAAATCTGAAATATCACATGATCATAAGTATTCAGACCCTTTGCTCAGACACTCATATTTAAGTCCCATACTGTCCATATCCTTGTGATCCTCCTTAGATGGTTCTACTCCTTCATTGGAGCCCAGCTGTGTTTAATTAAACTGATAGGACTTGATTTGGAAAGCACCTGTACTCTTTCCCCCAATTTATTGCCAGTTAATGCATCCTCAACACCCCCCACTATGTACCTCCCGCTCCCCCGATTCATTATATTTACATGCCCATTCTGCCCCAATTCATTGTCATGTCTTCTCTCTCTCCCACCATCTATTCATTATCAACAGCCCTCCCCCACATTCAATATATCATTTACTCCCCCACCATCAAAATTCATCATTATTTGCTCCTCCCAACCCCCACCTTTAATCCTTTGATCTCCCTACGCACCACCTAAATTCAATTGCTGTCCCTCGTCCCTCACCTCATCATTTTTAGTCCCCTGTTCGCCCCTCACTTCATCATTTTCAGTCCCTTGTTCGCCCCTCACTTCATCATTTGCAGTCCCCCATGCCCCCTCACTTCATCATTTGCAGTCCCCAATACACCATCACTTCATCATTTCCAGGCTCCTCACTTCATCATTTGCAGTTCCTCATGTACCCCTCACTTCATCATTTTCAGTCCACCTCACCCACCACTTCATCATTTGCAGTCCCCTTCCCCGCTTCATCACTTGCAGTCCCCCTCCCCCTACCCTCACCCATTTAATGAATTTTACAAAGAAAAACACAATTGTTATTCATACTTATTTCACTGACGATCTCCTGCAGGCGCAGCTCAGCTTCTGGCTTCCTTGTGCATGTTGGCGCATACGGGATAACGTCGCTGTGTATGCGCCGACACCTGACTGGAAGTCCAGAGAAGATGGAGGGAGCTGGAGCTGCGCAGCCATCAAGGTTAGATGGCCGTGTACAGCTCCGAGAATTCTCCCAGGCCCCAGCGCCAACATGTGCGCCGCAGCGCACAGCACTTCTGCGCACAATGGAGGATGGTGACCAGAAGCATAAGTGGTGGGCACCCCTCTGTACTGCTGCTCCCCTGGCCCCATACAGCAGTAAGGGCAGTAATGCCCAGATGGCGGCCCTGTTCATGAATCACGCACCATGACACATGGGAGTGTGCATGCAGCCTAAATATACATCTTCCTCTATGAGACAGTGGTGGTACTTCTCAAATCCTTACAAATGAGCAGTATCAATATGATAAAACATGTTGTTGTTAATGTTATTTTTTATTAGCGCTATCATATTCCGCAGTGCTTTGCAGACATCATCATCACTGTCCCCATTAAGATTAACAAACTAAATTCCCTATTTGTATGTCTTTGGAGTGTGGGAGGAAAACTGAAGAATCCTGAGGAAACCCACGCAAACACGGGGAGAACATACAAACTCCTTGTAGATGTTGCCATTGGTGGAATTTGAACCCAGGACACCAGCGCTACAGAGCAACAGTGCTAATCACTGAGCCACCCAAAATATTACTCTTAGCATTCAATTGGAAAAAAATGATAAGTCATAGACCATGGAAGGCTCTATAAATGTATCCATAGGCCAAATTACTAAAACTAAACATGGCCTTGTCACATGTATTGCATGTGTTACGTGACCCTACACACATCATATTTATAGTGGTAAACTTTACTTTAATAAATATGCACGGGACTAGAGATGAGCAAACGTGTTCGGAAAATGTTCTCCAATCTCATGTTTGGCACGAACATAGCACTTACAGATTTGTGTTCTTGCATGAGCATTTTTACTCAAAGTTGGCAAAAGTCAGTCACAGTTTGGTAAATCATGGCATTTCCACTAAATAGAGTACAGAAGCTTCAGAAGATATTACAGGAGCGGCAAACGCTTTTTTTTTCGCTTAACTTTATGTGTGTTGATTCCAGCAACCAATCACGGCATACAAACCATCCACAACATCATGACACAAGGTCTTCTGTAATTGGCTGCATAAATCACATGTCCCTGGCCATCGAAGTAGAATGTGCGAAAACTGTGTGGCAGTCTCTGGAAACTCCATTTGCTACTCCAAATCGTTTGTGCTAACACTGTTGTCTCAGTGGCAAATCAGAAGGTCAAATTTCCACTTAAAAATCATTAGGACTAATATTGAGTTACAGCCATGAGGCCCAATTACCTACTCCAAATCGTTTGTGCTAAAACTGTGTTTGGCAAATCAGAAGGCTAGATTTCCTCTTAAAAATTGATAGGCCTAATATAGTGGTGCAGCCACAAGGCCCAATTAGCCACTCCAAATCGTTTGTTCTAAAACTTTGCTTCAGTTGCAAATCAGAAGGCCAGATTTCCACTTAAAAATTGCTATGCCTAAAACAGTGGTGCAGCCACGAAGCCCAATTAGCTACTCTAAATAGTTTGGGGAATCTGTCACCTCATATTTCATATATAAACTGCGGCCTCCGCCATCAAGGGCTTATCTACTGCATTCTGTAATGCTGTAGATAAGCCCCTGATGTAACCTGAAAGATAAGAAAACACGTTAGATTATACTCACCAAGGGGCGGTCCCGGTTCGGTCCGGTCAGATGGGTGTCGCAGGTCCAGGTCCGGTGCCTCCCATCTTCATACGATGATGTCCTCTTCTTTGCTTCCTGCCATGGCTCCCTTTAAAAACAGTTAGGCCTAATACAGTGGTGCAGCCATGATGAGGCTCAATTATCTACTCCAAATCGCTTATGCAAAAACTGTGTTTCAGGCCAGATTTCCACTTAAAAATTGTTAGGTCTAATATAGTGGTGCAGCAACAAGGCCCAATTACCTCTCTCCTTCTGTACTTGTGTGTGCCTTGTATTGCTTATGTTTATTGTGCTTGTCTTTATTTGCCCCTTTTTACAAGTAAAATGCCATGGAATAAATGGCACTATATAAATGTATAATAATAATAATAATTACCCACTCCATATCATTTATGTTAAAACTGTCTTTCAGTGGCAAATCAGAAGGCCAGATTTCCACTGAAAAATTGTTAGGTCTAATATAGCCGTGCAGCCGAGAGGCCCAAAAACCTACTCCCAATCATTTGTGATAAAACTTTGTTTCAGTGGCAAATCAGAATGTTAGATTTCAACGTAAAAATTATTTGGTCTAATGGTACCGTCACACTCAGCAACTTTGCAACGAGAACGACAACAATCCGTGACATTGCAGCGTCCTGGATAGCGATCTCATTGTGTTTGACACGCAGCAGCGATCTGGATCCCGCTGTGCCATCGCTGGTCGGAGCTAGAAGTCCAGAACTTTATTTTGTCGCCAGGTCGGCGTGTATCATCATGTTTGACATCAAAAGCAACGACGCCAGCAATGTTTGACATGGAGCTAACAACCAGCGAGAACGAGAAGTGAGTCGCCGTTACGTCACTGGATCGCTCCTGCATCGTTCTGGAGTTGCTGTGTTTGACGTCTCTACAGTGACTTAAACAGCGACGCTACAGCGATCTAGTTTAGGTCGGCTCGTTGTCTATATCGCCGCAGCGTCGCTGAGTGTGACGGTACCTTTACAGGGTTGTTCAGGCACATTATCTAAGAAAATAAATAGTGATTGTTCGTTTAGTGACAGGTAACTGACAGATGAGGGCCTAAGGTTGTGAAACAGCTGGGTATAAGGGGGAAGGCTACTTACAACATGAGTAGGAAAAAACGAGGTTGTGGTGGAAGGGGGAATAGGCTTGGTGTTTGATGTGTACGTGGGTTAGGTGTTAAAGTGAACTGAACAAACACTGTTTCATCCTATCCAAAGATCACTGACAACATCTGTTACTGGACGGCCTATTTGACTCCCTTTCCCTGGCAGTCACACAGCGGTATGCCTTGTAAATGAGGCTCAAAATGAGCATGTGCTCCAGTGGATGTCAAGTGCTGCATCAAGTAGCCTATCCTCCTCTTCCTCCACTTTAACATAACACACAGTGCAATCCTCTTAGGTGGAAACCCAATACCCATTGTTATGCCCCAAGTCCAAAATTTTCAAATGCCCAACTGACTCTAGGGAACCACAGATGGGCCACTCCGAGGAGTTGTTCACACATTCAATTCCATTCGTATCAGAGGTCCAAAGAATCACAGAATCCAAAGAGGAAAGCAACTGCACCGATGCCCAACATTTTTTCATGTTTCATCTGGGTCTGGACCAAGTAGGGTCCAAGTAGAATCCAGAGCCTTGTCTCCAGACGTTAACCACCAAGGGTGGAGGTGATCCTGATGAGATTCAGATACCATAGGTGCATGCAGGCTGTGCCGTGGTGTCAGGGTAGGAAGAGGAGGAGGGTGACTCTCAGGGTGAGGAGTGTGAGAACAGAGGATGACAATGAAGCTATAGATCCCACTTGGTGTGTGCCCAGAGGTATGCAGCTGAAACTGGACTGCTACCTGGGAGCAATTGGGCAGCCGGAGAAGTAAGCGCTGAAGTAAATATGTTTTTTTTAACCTTTTGCCAACCAATTACTACTCCTGCTTCTCCCTGCCTGCAGTCTGGTACTCTAGAGCAGGGGTGTCAAACTGCATTCCTCAAGGGCTGCAAACAGGTCATGTTTTCAGGATTTCCTTGTATTGCACAGGTGATCATTTAATCACCTGCACAGAATGATTCCAGCACCTTGTGCAATGAGAAGGAAATCTTGAAAACACGCACGGTTTGAGGCCCACGAGGAATGCAGTTTGACACCCCTGCTCTAGAGTGTACACAGCAAAAATGTAATAATAATACTTATACTTACCAACATATGAATGGGTAAAATAAGGACATGTAAGTCCTGCATGGGGAATGTCTAAAGCCACCCAAAAAACTTCATGAACTCCTACTTTTTTTACTTAAACCTCTTTTGCTTTCTGGTTTCTGGGAGTATTCTGGCAAAATCTGGACTGTTAGCAGCTATGTAATTTTATTAAACAGTGATTTATTTTCAAAGTGACCCCTATGGAGTACTTGGTCAATAAAATATTTTTATGTCGTTCAAACCACTTTTTGGCTGTAATTGATTTATATATGACTGATTTGAAGGAAATGTGGCATTAGAAAATGAAGTCCAGTGCATAGCAAATAGGAAGGATGGGCTAGATAAAAAATATCAAGCTGATATAGTTATGACCCGGAGCACAAGAAAACGCCATAATCCTCTGTATGTATTTATCATATACGATATTGCTCAGCCATCAGAGGCAAGTGAACAACTCCAAGATATAAAGAAGAAAAGGTGGCACTCACCATGAATATGATTAAAGGGACTCTGTCACCTGAATTTGGAGGGAACAATTTTCAGCCATAGGGGCAGGGTTTTCGGGTGTTTGATTCACCCTTTCCTTACCCGCTGGCTGCATGCTGGCTGCAATATTGGATTGAAGTTCATTCTCTGTCTTCCATAGTACACGTCTGCGTAAGGCAAGATTGCCTTGTGCAAGCATGTACTACGGAGGACAGAGAATGAACTTCAATCCGATATTGCAGCCAGCATGCAGCCAGCGGGTAAGGAAAGGGTGAATCAAACACCCGAAAACCCTGCCCCCATGGCTGAAAATTGTTGCCTCCAAATTCAGGTGACAGAGTCCCTTTAATACTTTATTCCATAGACAAATAGCAATTTGAAGCTAATGGGATTTATACTGATGCACACAGGGGATGACCGTTTTGTGATACTGTGTGCTTCATCTTGCCTGGATAAAGTGCACAATAGAGTGAAATAACGCCAAATGGCCGTAGTTTGTTAGCGCCAGCGTAAACACCTTCAGCTTCAAGTTGCTTTTTTGCAAAGAATAAAGTGTCCAAGATATTCATGGTGAGTGCCACAATTGCTTCTTTATAGTTTGGAATTATGAAAAAATTACCTATTGTTTAAATTAGGTTTTTGTGTTAAATGTATTTTTATAGAAAATGTTGAATTTTATTTCTTTGCGTATCACGATTTTTCATACAGGCTATTGGGGCTTTTTTAGACTCCTGTCAGGAAAACTTTTCAGCATTCTCCTTACCATCAGAGGCATGATTATAGTGACAGGTAACACCTCTATGCACAGTGGATAACACAGGATCCACCAATAACAATAGGTGATGTCATAGCTGACCTGGCTCCCTTCCCTCTACAATTATTATTATTATTATTATACATTTTTATATAGCCATTTATTCCATTGTGCTTTACATGTGAAAAGAGGGCAAATATAGACAAATACAATAAGCATGAGCAAAAAGCAAGGCACTAAAAGGATACAGAAGGAGGGAGTACCCTGCCCACGAGGGCTCACAATCTGCAGGGGATGGGTGAGGATACACTAGGAGAAGGTAGAGTTGGTCATGCAGCGGTTCAGTAGGTTGAGGATCACTGCAAGCTGTAGGCTTGTTTTAAGAGGTGAGTCTTCAGGTTCTTTTTGAAGTCACCAATGGTAGTCAAGAGTCTGATGTGTTGGGGTAGAGAGTTCCAGAGTATGGGGGAAGCACGGGAGAAATCTTGGATGTGGTTGTGGGAAGAAGAGATAAGCAGGGAGTAGAGAAGGAGATCTTGTGAGGATCGAAAGTTGCGTGTAGGTAAATACCGGTAGACCATATCGCAAATGTATGGAGGAGACTGGTTGTGGATGGCTTTGTATGTCATAGTACGGGTTTTGAACTGTAGCCTCTGGATGATAGGAAGCCAGTGAAGGGCTTAGCATAGGGGAGAGGCTGGGGAATAGCAGGGAGACAGGTAGATTAGTCAGGCAGCAGAGTGTAGGATGGATTGGAGTGGTACCAGGGTGCTAGAGGGGAGGCCAGAGAGTAGGAGGATGCAGTAGTCAAGGCGGGAGATGATGTGCACTAGTGTTTTTGTGGTTTCATTGTCGAATAATGCACGGATCCGTGAAATATTTTGAGTTTGAAATGGCAGGAGGAGGCAAGGGCTTGGATATGTGGCTTAAAAGAGAGGGCAGAGTCGAGGATCACCCCGGGGCACCAAGCATGCGGGACTGGGAAATGTGAGCAGCCATTGACATTGATGGATGGGTCAGGTGGAGGGGTAGAGTGAGATGGGGGAAAGATGATGAATTTTGTTTTGTCCATGTTCAGTTTTAGAAAGCCAGCAGAAAAGAAGGTAGAGATAGCAGACAGACAGTGTGGCATTTTGGTGAGAAAGGTGAGGTCAGGTCCGGATAGGTAGATCTGTGTGCCATCGGCGTAGAGGTGATACTGCAAACCATGGGATTAGTAAGGGAACATAATTGGGTAAAGATAAGGTCTAGTGTGTGACCATCTTGGTGAGTAGCCCCAGAAGACCATTGAGTGAGGCTGAGGGAGGATAAATAAAATAAAAGTTTAGAGGCATCAGATGTGGAAGTGTCAATGGGGATATTGAAGTCACCCATGATGATAGTGGGGATGTCAGCAGAGAGAAAATGAAGTAGCCAGGTGGTGAAGTGGTAGAGAAAGGTGCAGATGGCTAGTTCTGGGGGACGGTAAATGACAGCCAGCTGGAGGTTGGAGGGGTAATAGATGTGAACGGAGTGCACCGCAAACGAGGGAAGAGTAGCGGAGGGTGGTAGTGGGATTGGAGTAAAGAAGCAGGTGTTAGGCAGAAGCAAGTCAACTCCTCCACCACGTTTGTTGCTTGGGCGAGGGGTGTGAGAGAGGTGGAATTCACCATAGGAAAGTGCAGCTGGAGAGGCTGAGTAAGAGGGGGTGAACCAGGTTTCAGTGATGCAGAGGAAGGAGAGTTTGTTAGTGATGAAGATGTCATGGATAAATGGCAGTTTGTTGCAGACGGAACATGCGTTCCATAGTGCTCCAGGTAGGGGGACTGGGGGAGTGGGGGCTGGATGAATGGATATGAGGTTATCATAGTTGGGAAAACATGTAGAGGATAGTGGCACGGGGTTAGAAATGAATGTGGGGATGTGTTGAGGAGGGCCAGGATTTGGGGATATGTCACCATCGATAAGGAGTAGCAGACAGAGCATTAGAAGGTGGGAGCTGGAAAGGACATGATGGGGCCGTGTGTGTCTGGAGAAAGAGGATTGTATATGTGGAGGAACAGCTGTGAGGAGGTGGTGAGATGGCTGGGGAGGATTGAGGGTGAAAATACTAATTCCTTACTAGGTGGGGGGATTACAGGAGGTAGGGAAAATATAGTATAGGTGTGAAAGAGAAAAGAAACCGAAATATGGTAGTGATTTGATATTCCCTTACCTTACAGTCAAATTCCAGTCCAATTCAAGTCTAATTCAAAGTATAGTAAAGTATAGTAATTAGAAATCTGTAATTTGAAAGATGAAAATTGAAATATACATGGATCAGACTAAAGTCTTGATCAGACTCCTGGGTCTGAATTTATCTCCAGCCAAGGGCAATCAGGTGTGAATGAGGAGGGGGGTGGGTATGACGAGACCAGATGTAGAGAGTTAAGCAAAGGTCATAAATAGTGTTGAGCATTCCGATACTGCAATATCAGGTATAGGCCGATATTCGTGGTATCGGAGTTCCGATACTGAGTTCCGATACTTTTACAATATCGAATACCGGAATCATAAGTTCCCATAATGCAATGAGTCAGTTTTATTCTATTCAGCCAATGAGGATCCTAAGAAGTGTGGGCACATCCTGTTAGGCATGTTAGCCATGTTAACTAATGGTATGGCTGTGATTGGCTGCTCAAATGATGTCATTATGCACTATAATGGAGTGTGGGCGGTGCATGTGTTGAGACTGCATGTCCGTCGGGGGTCTGTGCGGGCCTGCCGGGGGTCTGTATGGGCCTCTCGGGGGTCTGTGCAGGCCTGCCGGGGGTCTGTATGGGCCTCTCAGGGGTCTGTGCGGGCCTGCCGGGGGTCTTTGTGTCTGTGTGCAGGCATCGTCCGATGGGACACATTAGCCAATGATCGGACAGTAGTAGTCCCATCATCCAGCTAATGTGTTGAATGTAAAAAAACCCACAAACATACATACTACATACAACATACTAAATACATACAACATGCATACCACATACTACATACATACATACATACAACATACATACAACATTATATACATACATACAACATACTACATACATACAACATACATACAACATACTACATACATACTACATACATACAACATACTACATACATACAACATACATACTACATACATATAACATACTACATACAATAATCATACAACATACATACATACATACACCATACATACATAATATATGTTGTATTGTATTCCTGGAGCCCCTAGAGAGCGGTCGCATCAGCTGATGCTGCTGCTCTCCACGGGAGATTGTCTTGGGACACTCGTGGATCAGGGAGTATATTGTTTGTTTGTTATTTTAATATTTTTTACAGATGACACTGGCTTCCGGGAGCAAAGTGACAAGTGATGGTGAGTATGTACTCTATGTTCTATGTACTGTATGTCTATATGTATGTAGTGTATGAATGTATTGCATGTATGTAGTATGCATGTAGTATGTATGTATGTTGTATGTATGTAGTATGTAGTATGTATGTATGTAGTATGTTGTATGTATGTTGTGTGTATGTGGTATGTTGTATATATGTTGTGTATGTGGTATGTTGTATATATGTTGTATGTATGTAGTATGCTGTATGTATGTTGTATGTATGTATGTAGTATGTTGTATGTATGTATGTATGTAGTATGTATGTAGTATATAGTATGTTGTATGTAGTTTGTATGTTGTATGTATGTAGTATGTTGTATGTATGTTGTATGTATGTGGTATGTTGTATGTATATTGCATGTATGTAATATGTTGCATGTATGCTGTATGTATATGGTATGTTGTATGTATGTTGTATGTATGTAGTATATAGAATTTAGTATGTATGTAGTATATGTGTTGTATGTATATAGTATGTATGTAGTGTGTTTTTTTACATTCAGCACATTAGCTGGATGATGGGACTGCTACTGTCCCATCATTCGCTAATGTGTCAATCACTGTCATTGTAGCAGGCATAGCCCGATGGGACTTGTAGTCCCATCGGATGATGCCTGCACACAGACACAAAGACCCCCGGCAGGTCTGCACAGACCCCCAAGAGGCCCATACAGACCCCCGGCAGGCCCACACAGACCCCCAAGAGGCCCATACAGACCCCCAGCAGGCCCGCACAGACCCCCGAGAGGCCCAAACAGACCCCCGGCAGGCCTGCACAGAGCCCCGAGAGGCGCGTACAGACCCCCAGCAGGCCGAAACAGACCACTGAGAGGCACGTACAGACCTCGCCCGCACACACAGACATGCACAGTCTCCGCCCACACACCGCACACACTCTTCCCCCCTCCCGAACTGGATGTGCAAGGAAAGAAAGGGTTTATTTTCATTCCAATATTTTTGTCCCATTGACTTGCATTGGTTTCCGGTATCGGAATCGGTGATATCCGATATTTTTGGGGTATCGGTCCGATCCAATCTGATCCAATATTTTCCGATATCAGAAGGTATCGCTCAACACTAGTCATAAAGAGAGGGAGGAGTTGGAGTGACCACTCAAAGATATGCCAGAATAACATAATGAGAAACATAAAACAGGTCATGGAAACAAGATGATAGGTAAGAAAGCATACCAGAAAAAGATTATATGCGCTGCACCTAGACACTCAGATGTCAGGGAAAGCATAGAAAATCAATGCAATATACAGAGACATTCAGGATCCAGGGAGAGTTGGGGAAAGTCAGTGCATACCTTGGGAGCTCAATTAGATGGAACAGATGATGATGATAATATTTTAGCAGTGATGAGTGGCTAAATGCATTCTAGAATTCAAGTCTAATTCAAAGTATAGTAAAGCATAGTAATTAGAAATATGTAATTTGAAAGATGGAATTTGAAAGATACCTGTGTGAAGAAACCAGATTGTATCTTAATTTCCCAGACAACCATGTTTTTGCAAACCAAAAGAACTGGCTTTTTATCTGTATATTGGCTTGTGAATTTAAGTGTTTATGTCTGGTGGGTCAAGAAGACAGACTTGCCAACTGATATACTATCTAACATACTGTGTAAGTCTGTAATAGTGACTGTACATAGAGTGTGTTAAGCTTTGTTTATTGATGTGTGCTGATATGCTAATAGTGCTACCTTGATCCCATCATCATCGTTTACCTTATCTTGATGTTAGACTGAAGGACCCTGGGTAATTCTAAAAATAGCTTACATGCCTTGGGTATGAAAAGACTCAGAGATCACATCCTGGGAGACTGAAGTAACACAGAGCTACCAGCCAGACATTCTGCAAACCACCCAACAGACAAGAGAAAGGACTGCAGCCAATTCATCATGGCACCATCACGAGGGACACTGATCTATGATTCTATAGGAAACTACCTAGGGGTTTTCGGCTCCGGTTGGAAGGACACAGATCTGATCCAGTGACCATCTCTGAACCATGGATATGTTTGGAGAAAGCCAGGTTTGGGACCCGCTGGTCGCCTGGTTCCATGGAGATGGTCAGATAAGCCAGGTGGTGACTCTCGTGTCAACTGGCTTTGGACCTTGTATGGACTCTATGGACAGTTCTTGGTCATCTCCCTATGCTTGTCATTACCTCTTCTCTGTGCGTGCATCCACAGATGAAGTAGCGATCCTGGGAGCTCTGACATCATGTCAACTGGCTTTGGACCTTGTATGAACTCTATGGACAGTTATTGGTCATCTCCCTATGCTTGTCATTACCTTTTCTCTGTGCGTGCATCCACAGATGAAGTAGCGACCCTGGGAGCTCTGACATCATGTCAACTTGTTTTGACCTTGTAAAGACTCTTCAGGATCTTAGCCGAGGGTCTGTTGGATCCAGCTGAAGAACACAGGACTGCTCTCAGATATCTCCCTACACTTGTCGTTACCTCCTCTCTGCGTGCATCCACAGATGGAGTAGCGACCCTGGGAGCTCGGACGTAACATCTACCATTATCTCGGTGAGTCAGCGGAAGGATGAGGCCCTGTAATGTGCATCATCTTGGCGTAATTGGTGGGATTGTTCTGTTTGCTATTGTGTATTGTGGTTCAATAAAGTATTGCCACATTGTTTTACCTTAACCTTGTGTTGTCTGTGTAGTGTATTGCCCACTGGGGAGATAGAGCGGGTGTTCAATGGTATGAGCCGTGGTCCATGCAGTCTTGCTAAAGACAGCCGGGCCAGCGGACGAGAGCACCCACTGACCCCGTTTCTCCACAACATGGATCAGACTAAAGTCTTGATCAGATTCCTGGGTCTGAATTTATGCCCAACTAAGGGCAAACAGGTGTGAATGAGGAGGTGGGTGGGTATGACGAGACCAGATGAAAAGAGTTAAGCAAAAGTCATAAAGAGAGGGAGGGGTTGGAGTGACTCAAAGATTTGCCAGAATAACATAATGAGAGACATGAAACAGGTCATGGAAACAAGATGATAGGCAAGAAAGCATACCAGAAAAATATTATATGCACTGCATATAGACACTCAGATGCCAGGGAAAACATAGAAAATCAATGCAATATACAGAGACATTCAGGATCCAGGGAGAGTTGGGGAAAGTCAGTGCACACCATAGAAAATCAATGCAATATAAAGAGACATTCAGGATCCAGGAAGAGTCAGGGAAAGTTAATGCATACCATAGAAAATCAATGCAATATACAGAGACATTCAGGTTCCAGGGAGAGCTGGGGAAAGTCAGTGCATTACTGTGGGAAGAGGAGAACCACTCAATTAGATGGTACAGATGATGATGATGACAATATTGTAGCAGTGCTGACTGGCTAAATGCAGTATAGAATTCAAGACAAATTCAAAGTATAGTAAAATATAGTAATTAGAAATCTGTAATTTGAAAGATACATGGATCAGACTAAAGTCTTGATCAGACTCCTGGGTCTGAATATATCCCCAGCTAAGGGCAATCAATAACCGTTGCACACGCTCATTAGATGCTTCAATACAAAAGACACTGTTAGAGTCTGTTCATTCCAGCTAATCTACATTTTGCATTGGTTGTTCCCTGCAAGAATAGTTTGCAGAGTGCAGTACAGTTCTTTATGACATAAGTACAGTATATTTTGTGACAAATTCATTTTTAGATTAACAAAGTCAAATCTGTTCCGCTTAATATGATAGGGTTTATAAACATAAAGATAGAAATACAAAGACATATGCCGTATTAAGGCACCATATGTGCATCTGTACAGTTAAGTAACACCCAATTTAGTGCAATGTTGTTAAAATACTGTAAAAGTTCTACAATTTAATTTTCGGATATGAACAAGGATTGAAATCGTAGGTGCCATCTGCACATAGCAGGTAAAGCCCATGAGAAAGGAAAAAGAATATTACTTAAAACTATTTTATATTTTAAAGGGTTTTTGCTTTATCTCCTGTTAATTGATCACAGTTGATCCACAAAGTTTACGTCTACTAGGACCCCCTTGTGGTTAGTCGTAGAGGGACACGCAGAGTTGCAAACCGTTCCTAATTCACCAGGATTGGCTGGACTTTTCAAAAGCAATCCAATCAAATTCCTGCATGTCCTGGTCCAAAAAGGGGTGGGACTTTTGTAACCCTTCCCAAAAATGATGGTCCTATCCAGTTTTTAACATGGTCCTGGTGGGGTAATTAAATTGCCCCTGTTTTATCAATGGTGGTGTTGGTAAGTATGAATCAGTAATTATGAACGTGGTCAATTTTCCTGCAGTGCAACTACTGGTGAAATTATAGGGGTCATCTGGTCATATAACAGGATAGATCATTAATATCGTGTCAGTGTGGTCCGACACTAAATATCCCCACATATCGGCTGATATGTAGACATTGAATAGGGATTTACTGTGCAGCTCTGTTCAATGTGTAGCAGCCACTGCTGCGAGCTTCAGATCAGCTCCTACTTTCATGGCTATATGAAATCTAGTTCTGAGGCAATCTATTCTAACAAAAATTCTCTTTATTTTTTTACTTTATATAGCCAGCGGAATGAAAAAACCACAGCACACTACATATAGAAGCAGCATTATGGTCCTCGCTGTCTATGGAGGAATTACAGTACACAGATACATACCAGAGCTGAGTTTACCATGAGAACATGCCAGGGAGGCACACTTTATATTTTTATTCCGCACTTTGCTAATTCACACATTGCAGTATAAACAGTTCCATTGAGAAAGTCATACAACACTTCCAATCACAGCAACATAGCAAAATGAACAGATTTATACGTTACACTAGGTATGGAAGAACAGTGAGACATTACAAAAATGCATGACGCACTGATGATACAAAGAAACAAGAAGGGTTTAATTGACATTAAAATTCAGTGTTTGTCTTCACACTATCATGGTATCTGCAGGAGCTGAATTTAACTATTGATGTGCACTGATCTTACAATGACGTCATGTCACTGGAATAGAATGCAAAACTTCCGTATTCTGTTCACCAATAACATTATCTTTCTCATCATATCCAAAGACACAAGACAGATCTATTGAAATATGTAAGAGGTCATGACAGTGTGCCAAAACTGTACAGATCCTTTGTACGGGACCTAATGGTCTCCTTCTCCTGAGATCTATAAGACTCCACCAAACTCAGCATGTACCAACTTCTTCTTATCCTTCTAGAGGTGAATATTTGGTAGCCTATCACTGCTCCATGTAATACAGAGCCATGGTATGGCTGTATGCATCAACTAGAAAAAAAGTTCCATACATTCCAACTGTGCTGAGCTTGTTGGCTCTGTCCAGATTTTTCAGAAACATTCTCGTCAAATTTCCAATGTTGAAGTGATGTAGAGGAGCAGATTGGAAATCAGCAGCAGATTGGAAATTGGCAGCAGTGACAGATGACCAGCAGGGGTGTATCTACAATAGGTGCAAGGGTTGTAATCGCCCCCTTTAGCCTAAGGGGCCCAAAACGCCCATTCGGTCTATATCAAAAGACCAATACTGTTAAAGATTTTTGCATTGGGGCCCATGGATTTCAATTTACACCACTGATGGTCAGGTAATGGCCAGGTCTTAATACAAGCATTTTTTTTCTTCATTAACAAAAAAATGCAAATTATATATTTTCCCTCCCCGCTGTCATGTGACTTATTAGTTTCACAAGTTCTCAAATGTGAATGAGGAACAGGTATGTTAACTTGGTGTTATCGCTCTCACACTCTCTCATACTGTTCTCTGGAAGTTCAACATGGTACCTTATGGCAAAGAACTCTCTGAGGATATGAAAAATAGAATTGTTGCTCTACATAAAGATGGCTTAGGCTATAAGAAGATTGCCAACACCGTGACACTGAGCTGCAGGACGGTGGCCAAGACCACAGAGGATTAACAAGACAGATTCCACTCACAACAGGTCTCATCATGGTCAACCAAAGAAGTTAAGTGCACATGCTCTGCATCATTTCCAGAGGTTGTCTTTTCAACTGCACACTGCATCAAATTGGTCTGCATCGCTGGTGTACCAGAAGGAAGCCTCTTCTAAAGATGATGCACTAGAAAGTCAGCAAACAGTTTGCTGAAGACAAGCAGGACTTACTGGAACCATGTTCTGTGGTCTAATGAAATCAAGATAAACTTATTTGGTTCAGATTGTGTCAAGCACATGTGGTGGCAAGGAAGTTAGAAGCACAGTCAAGCATTGTGGTGGGAGTGTCATGGTTTGGTACTGCATGAATGCTGCCAGTTGTGAGGAACTACAGTTCAATGATGGAACCATGAATGCCAACATGTACTGTGACATACTGAAGAAGAACATGATCCCTTCCTTTCGGAAACTGGACTGCATGGCAGTTTTCTAACATGATAACGACCCAAAAACACCTCCAAGATGACCACTACCTTGCTAAACAAACTGAAGGTAAAGGTGGTGGACTGGCCAAGCATATTTCCAGACCTTAACCCTATTGAGCACCTGGAGGGCATCCTCAAATGGAAGGTGAAAAAGCGCAAGGTCTCTAACATCCACCAGCTCCGGATAATTTCATGGAGGAGCGGAAGCGGTGTCCAGTGGCAACCTGTGAAGCTCTAGTGGACTCCATGTCCAAGACAGTTAAAGCAGTGCTTGAAAATAATGGTGTCCGCACAAAATATTGACACTTTGGGCACAATTTGGCCATTTTCACTTAGGGGTGTACTCACTTTTGTTGCCAGCGGTTTAGACGTTTCTGGCTGTGTGTAGAAGTAATAAGAAGGCACAATACATGTACAGTGTTGTATAAGCTGTACACTGACTACTTTACATTGTATCAAAGTGTCAGTGTTGTCCCATAAAAAGATGTAATAAAATATTTACAAAAATGTGAAGAGTTTACTCACTTTTGTGACATACTATATATATATATATATATATACATATATATATATATATATATATATATATATATATATATATACATACATACTGAGCTCTGAGCACCACACAGACTGACAGATTCCCTGACAATCCACCAATACCTCCCAACTATTCTCTTTTTGGCAAGTTTGTCCCAATAAAGCAAATCTTAACCCCTGTCTGACCTATGGGTATGACTTATTAATGATCTGCAGTAATACAAAATTCCAGCCCCCTTCCACACAAGCTTAAAAAATATCAAATAATGAATAAAAAAATAATGATAATGGAAGCAGTAGAGACATTCTGCTGGGTCAAAAAAGGGATTTTTTTTTTTTACAACTTTATAATCATTTAAAAAAAAGTGGCCAGTGACTTAAAGAAAATCACCATTTGACATTTTTAATATAAATTATAAAACAAAAATACGTCTGTTCATAGTTTTGCTTTTATATCGCATCAACAGGGCAGATGCAACAAATTCATTTGCCGCATTTCATTCCAGTGTGCTCTGGACTAAATCCAACATGAAATGCTAGTCTTACAAAATTGTTCCCCGCTGTCTCCAAGCTGTTGTTCATCGTTGCTTACCACTAAAAGTACTCTAATATATTTGTCCATATGCACCAACAGTCCTTCCATCTTACCTGACAGCACTGAATATCCAGAAGCGCACCTTCTGTGGGTTGACGTTTCCACTGACACATTATGCATATGTAATATCTAAGTAAACTAAGTTAAATTGGACACAAAATAAAAAAAAGTTGTTTTAGATAATATGAAAATGATTTAATCCTTATATATTATTTCTAAACACTCTTTTTCGGTGATTGTAACTCCGTTCACACTGCACCCACACGCACAAATAATACACCATTTGAAAGGAAACTTGCCCCCTTCAGCAAGAAAATAGCCAAACAAACCACACATTCATGATGTGATCACAAAATACAGGTTAAACATTAATTTTCATAAACCTGTGGTAAGGAAAAATGACCTGCAGGTGGCACCACACTACCCCAAAGCATGCTACCACAAAGCTGCTTACAGCCATCACAAACAAGCCTAACATTTGCCTTGGGGGCTTTCCAGCTTGCTGAACTCCTTGCCCAGCCGATTTCAGGCACATTGGAGGATTGCACACTTCAATGCAGGTGAGTCACATATGCAAACACAGTTGTAAACATGCACTGCTTTTTCGGTGATTACTTCGCCCCACACACACAAATAATACACCATTTGAAAAGTAAACTTGCCCCCTTCAGCAAGAAAAGATAAAAACAAACCACACATTCATGATTTGATCAATAAATACAGTTTAAACATTCATTTTCAGAAACCTGCAGAAACAAACAATAACCTGCAGGTGGTACCACAACCTCAAGACATTTTTTGGCCTCTACTTTTCAAACCAATTTATTGTATTACCAATCTACATATATAAATATCTCTCTGTGTTCATCATCTCATTAAATGCATTAACATTTGACCAGCTTGATTTTCCTGAAATTGCCTGCGCCCCCGACAACCAATGTGCACAAATTTTGCACGGGCCAACTAGTATTACATATTGTCAGGACTCTGAACATTTTTTTTACCTTTTGTGCATTACTGCCCTTTTCCAAGATGGCGTCTTTGGTCTCATGTGCACTGTGTCTTCCTGCTATAAAATTGCACCCCAGCCTTCAGTCTGTGCTAGGGTCTTCTGCCTTGCATCCAGCTCCTGACCTCTGATTACTCCCTGGCTATATACCTGCTCCTGTGAACCTGTGTGGTGATCCTGCTACTCTGCTCTGAGTTCCTGCTGCATACACCAGTTTCAGTAATCCTCCTTCATCAGCTGCTCGTGTTTACTTCCATCTGCATTTGCTGGACATGTAAGCTGTTTCTGCTCTGCAAAAACATGACACTATTAACCAGGCCTCCCTGGTTGAGCTAAGATATGATTTGAACTGCCTTATAAGCTTATCTATCTGTGCTTGGACTAAGACAAGGATTTATTGATGTCAAGTATCCTCAAGAATAACTGTAGACTTTCATAGACTTTCTGCGTGTTTGCATTTTCCTCTGAAGTTTCCTATAGGCTGCTAAGCTGCGTTTAATATTTACACCAAGTGTTGTGGACTTGAGTTTCTCTCTGCACCTGTTTGAATCACCGTGTGATAATATAGACTTTACCACTTTTAAAACTGTGTCCTATAGTTGTCTTGTTCCATGCAAAGAGTCTCCTGAGTTATCCGCTATAATTATTACACATATTCAAATTTTAGGTTTCTTAAAGCACCACTCCAGCATTTTTTTTGCACCGCTGGAGTGGTGCTTTTAATGCAATTCCCCTGCCCCCTGTCTGATTCTCCCCTGCTGTCACATTCATCATTTTTTAGGGTCGCTCCCATCGGTCTCTGGTGAAAATTGTCCTGCCGGTGCATTCTGGCTTCGTTCTGGTTCTCATAGACTTGCATTGAGAGCTTGTAATGTTGCTTCTGACTTCCGTACAGTCAGAAGCTGTGCTCACAAGATGGTGCGGCAGGACCAGAGAGGTGCTGAAAAATGGTGAAGAAGCTGGATTTTAAGTATATGACCAGGGGAAAGGGGGCTTATGCTTAAAGCACCACTCCAATGCTGAAAAAAGCTAGAGTGGTGCTTGAAAGCATAACTATCCTATTATTCCGAACTTAAGAAGAATATGGTCCTGCTACCCTCATCCCCCGCAAGTCAAAGAACTATCTCAATTTTAATGCTGATATGTTCAAGAACAATCTCAAGTCAAATTCTCTGTCCCTTGGCATCCACTTTTTTCAGTGAGTTCTTCATCAACAGCATTCTGTCAGCACTACAGGTATTGGAACCTTGCCCTGAAGTGAACACCCTGCTCTCTATTATGGTTGTGTGCAGCATGAAAGACAGGAGAGCAGTATCAGGGAGACAAAGAACCACCCTCACTTCCTCCAGTCTGCCTCAGTGTCTCTACTGCTAAAGACAGATTTCACTTGACAACAGGCAGTGAACGGAAAATTACACAGAAGGGAAACACCTAATGAGCTCTTTGGAGTGAGATAACACTACATCATTTTATTGAAGTGATTTTCAGATTGTCTATATAGTACTTTATCAAGTGAGATCATGTTGTCTGAAAGTACAGTGACCATTTTAGGTAGGTTGCACTACGACTCTTGCAAATTTAATAATCTTATATAGAAAATAAGTTGCCAATGACTTGATGATAATCAAACAAAAAATTTGACCATGTTGGGTTTTTTTTACATATGGACATAAGGCTACTTAAGATTTATATACATAGTAACACTGTGCTACAGTATTGCAGAGATTTATTTGCTTCTGATTCGGAGATTCTGGATTCCTGCATAGAGCAAAATCATGTGCGTGAAGCTTTTACAGCAGCACATGGAGAGCCTAGTGTTCAGTCTTACATGTGCCACCACATGGCGCCTCTTTAGAGGACCCTATTGTTCTTTAGAAGCAATCCAGCACTTCTAGGAGAGAATAGTACTGTTATATAGCAAGTGCTGGAACAAGCCATAGTGTGCATGATACTTTTAAAAAAGGAGAATACTAACAATTAAACCTGATTAAAAGTATGCTTTTCCTACTGAACATAATTCTTATGGTAAATAAGCAATTAACATCTCATCATACTTCAGGTCATGTATAAAACTGGAGACCCCTCAACATGACCCTTACTATGCAGAACAATTTGCTCTGCTCCTGAACTTCTGACATAATTTAACGTTCCAGTTACCTGAGCTGAAATTATTCTCTGAAGACAATCATGGTATAAACAATCAATTAATTAACTCAGCTGAGGCAATTATAATGTAAATTAAATGAGAAATTTCAGAGAAGATCATTTTGTACCTTATGGAAAAGGTCATGTTGGAAGATCTGAAAATACAAGGTTCAGCTACCTGAGCAAGTAGCCCTGACAAAGTCATCTTAGATCTATTCTACATATGGTAGTCCTGGAGGTGGCACTGGCACAATTGCCACCTCTGTTATACCACGTACTTTTTGCTGGACTGACCCACTCAGTGGCCATTGGCCATTACACCCAAGGCAATAGAGTGCTAGCTATTTTACCATGGGAGTCGCTAAGGGATTCTAAAGGCAGAAACCTCCAGTATTATAAGGCCAAGGCTGCTCCACGATTTTAACTTTAGGTGTTACATTTCTATTTGCCTGCATTATCTTTGGCTGTATAACCTGTGTCACAACCAAAGTCGCTATGAAGTCCTAACCTTGATAATCCGTCATAATTGAGGAACCCTACCACCAGTGGCATAACTTAAAAAATGTGGACCACATTGGAAAACTCCAACACGGCCCCAAACTATGATGGGCTTTTAATTGTATTGGTCTTCTCATAAGAACTAAAGAGACTTTTAGGGCCGACATTTCCTTCAATACAAGCCGCCAATGGAAAATAGACTGTAACTAAAGATTCTATCTCTTGTCAACTGAATATAAATGCATTCATAAAGCCACAAAGTTTGTATTAGTCACTATATGATTTTCTATTGGTCTTTTGAAATGGTAAGGGGTATTACTCTAACCATCATTTTATAGGACCATAGATAATGAATGGGGAGGAAGCTGGTTATATATTTTAGATAGCAAAGTGTTGTAGCAGTCAGGACAAGCAATCGGTGATGGTCTACGGCCACACAATGCAAGAAACATAAGAATGAATCAATAGGCTTGAGAGCTATAATAGCATAACAAATAAATAAAAAGGAGGGGAAATCAGACCAGGAATTCCACAGTAGCAAATTTAAATCTACTGTCAAGACAAAGATCAACAATATATCAAATCAATAGATTGTGAGAAAAATATCAACTATTATTATACCACAAAGTGGATGTAGAAGAATTACCGTAGGTATACCTAATAGTTGTAAATCTGGAATCTCGGACGGCGGCACATTATCTATGGTCCTATAAAATGATGGTTAGAGTAATAACCCTTACCATTTCTAAAGACCTCCTGGCTTTATAAATGCACTTATGCCAAATTGTCAAATAAAAGTTAATTTTTAGTTACTTTATAGAATCTTTAGTTAGGGTTTATTTTCCATTGGCGATTTGTAAATAAGTATTCAATAATCAATACCCTACGCTGATTCGTTCTGAACAAGTGAAGATGTAATGACATTTACTTCAAGGCTCAGATGCAATTGTCACCCATGCACCCATTCTAATTACACCCCAGACTGTTAACACTTTCTGCATTGGGGCACTGAGGCGACGAGTTGAACTCTGTGAGTTACCAATTGTCTTTGCCTTTAAGCTCACATAGGACCAGAGACTGATATTCCCACCAGTCCTGAAGAAAAGGCAGCTGGAATAAGGTGGGATAAATTTATTAAGAAGTACATGTCTCAATGATTTAGATGCACCTTTTAGGACTACCCATGTGTCAGCATCTAAAATTTGCTCAATTTATGAGATTTATTTTGTAATCGATGCCACTTTGTGGTGTAAATTGTGATGAGTCTGGTCGGTTGCAGTTGACCCATACCCCCTCATTTTATGCTGAGACCACTTTTGAGAAAAGTGTCAGGGGTGAAGTAAAAATGCCAAAAATTGTGAATATTTTGTGCAAATAAGTGTTTTGTTTTTTTTTCAAGCTTAAGTTTATATTGGATGAATTATCCCCTTGCAGCTTCATTGATAAAAAAGGTGTTTGCATATGAAGCAGATATTACATCTGGATCTTCCATATAGAAAATCTGCGGCGTATTACAGCAGTGGAGAATTTTCCCTTTGTGTGCAGGAAACCTAAAGTGACCTTCACATTTAATTATAATGGCATTTTGTCCAGTTCTTGCAATAAAATGCTGCGTTTTTGTTTTTTCTTGTTGTTGTGTTTTTTATCCACACACATTTTTATGCATATTTTTCTTTTATTTAATATATAAAATGTACAAAAATCTATGGAAAAATGCCTGAAAAATATTATAGCATGATAGACCCGAGTCATCAATGCGATTATTCCAGTGTAGTTGCTAAACTTTTGTGCAATGCAGAGCTGGGTTGGGATCATTTCACCACTCCATTATTGAGGTGTGTGTACATACTGTATATACATAGCTATATAGATATACAAATATATGTATATATAGATGCGTTTGTGAGTTTTCTGATACAAGGCATTGGTATTTTTTAAGGTCTATTATGCAGAAATGCTTACTGCTTTAGGGTATGTTTCCACGGTCAGGAAACGCTGCGAGTTTGACGCTGCGCAGAGCTGCAGCGTCAAACAAGCAGCGTCCAGATGTTCCAGCATAGTGGAGGGGATTTGATGAAATCCCGTCTCCACTATGTGTGGAAACCCGCACGCGGCGGCCCTGCGACTACGGACATGCTGCGCGTCTTTTCAGATCGCAGCATGTCCGTACACCTTGCGGGGACGCAGCGTCCCCGCAAGGCATATCACAGGGCGCTATGGGAGAGAGCGATCATCCCGGATGTGAAGAGTTAACACATCCGGCATGATCGCGTCCCAGAAAGGGGGCGGGGCTTAGCGCCGAGCGGCTTCGCTGCTGCGGCGATGCCGCCGGCCATCCTGAACGTGGAAACATACCCTTATAGAGTATTCACATCATAGTATGTGTCTATAAGTGCCAAAGACAATTCTGCATGTTGAACCTTGATGTTATATGTAAGGCCCCGTTCACAAATCAGTTTTTTGCTATCAGTCACAATTAGGGTTGAGCGACTTTTATTTTTATAGGATCGGGTGGGTTTCACGAAACCCGACTTTCTCAAAAGTCGGGTCGAGTGAAATCGGCCGATCCTATAAAAAAGTCGGGGTCGGGGTCAGCCGAAACACGAAACCCAATGCAGTGCAATGGGAAACTATGGTTCCCAGGGTCTGAAGGAGAGGAAACTCTCCTTCAGGCCCTGGGATCCATATTAATGTGTAAAATAAAGAATCAAAATAAAAAATATTGATATACTCACCCTCGGACGCGCCCTGCTTCTTTCCGGCAGCCTTCCTTCCTAAGAATGAGCGCGTGAAGGACCTTAGATGACGTTGCGGCTTGTGATTGGTCGCGTGACCGCCCATGTGACCGCTCGCGACCAATCACAAGCCGCGACGTCACCGCAGGTCATTCACGCGCTCATTCTTAGGAAGGAAGGCTGCCGGTTAGTACCAGGGCGCGTCCGAGGGTGAGTATATCAATATTTTTTATTTTGATTCTTTATTTAACACTTAAATATGGATTCCGATACCGATTCCCGATATCGCAAACATATCGGAACTCGGTATCGGAATTCCGATACCAGATTCAGAAGATCGCCGACCTCATGGCCGACCCCACACAGGGGTCAGGTCGGGTTTCATGAAACCCGACTTTGCCAAAAGTCGGCGACTTCTGAAAATGGCCGACCCGTTTCGCTCAACCCTAGTCACAATGCGTCGAATTTTGAAAAAAACGAATGCGGCGACTGATGCCGCCGGATCCGTTTATTTCTGATCGACTTGTATTAACAACGGATTACAACGGATGGCCTCACGTTTTATCCGTCGTTCGCCGGATCATCGAAAATTGTTTGTCCGGCGGCCGGAGACGTTTTTTGTGTACGTCGAAAAATCAGACAGCGACGGAACGTCGTTTGTTCGAATGGAAGCCTATTGGCATCGGATCCTTCGAATGATGGAATGATTTTTAACTGAGCATGCTCTGATTTATTTAGGATCCAATTAGCCAGCCCCCAAAGTGTTCCACTTTCATTCGAACATAGTTAAAAAACTTCTCCGGGTTTCCTCTCAACTCCATGTATAATGCAGAATACACCCCACGTGTCATGCAGTGATTGGGTGGATCCAAAAATGACGCTGGCGCAGACACATGATGCACTGTCTTTCTTGCTCCTTTTCAAGAATGATCGCTTCCAAATGATTCACCTCAAAAGTAAAATCCATATAGATCTTCACAATGTTCGCAATCACACCTTCCATTTTTGCCACTTGCTCTACAACCTGTCAAAGATGGGCTGTAGAAACACTGTACATATAGGTTTTCAGTAGCCGATAACGTTTGGGAGCCTCCCATTGGACGTTTTTTAAAAAACGGATCCGTCATAAAACGTATGAAAAAATGGAAGCAAAGGATGAAAAAACTGATGCGACGGATCCGTCTTTTAGCCTGATCCGCTAGTCGGATCCATCGAAAAAACGGATCCGTCGCATCAGTTTTTCAGAATCTGCGACGGATCCGTCGAGGAAACGGATTGTGACTGACGGTGAAAAACTGATGTGTGAAAGGGGCCTAAGATTCTTGCTCGTTAACTGGCACTGTTTGAGTTAACAGCGCTCTACTCTTTCAGTTACCAAGGTGATTTACTGTAAGTATAGGGTACTACAGGAATACATTTGCCATTGGATCTTTTGACGGTGTCACTAAATCCAACCAGCCTTAGAAATGACAAACGGAAGATTCTCAAGCCTACCATAATGTGTATATATATATATAAATTTACAAATATATAACAAAAACAAAATATATATATATATATATATATATATATATATATATATATATATATATATATATATATATATATATATATATACAAAACATTTATGCGCACTCCCTGACTTTTGAACAAAATGTGCAGATACGGCAATGCTTCTATTTTCTGTATGTTTATTATAAATCTTACGTTACATTGAGGTTTCACATATCTCTATGCCTATAAGACTGTCGATTTTGAGGCAGGAGATCTGAGGCCAGTACAGACATAGACAAAAACTGTTAGCAAGGTATGTTGCGACCAGATATTTGCTTGGAGTTAAAAAAAGAAATATTGAAGGCAATATGTCAGCATGTTATTTGCCATTTAATCTGAGATGAGCATATTGCAGAGGCAGACAGCCTAATTCCAGAGATGTGTCATTTGCTCAGCAACTTGCTGTAGTTACAATACTGTACAATCAGTGTTTTATCAGCAGGATATTATCACTGCTGGACTAGGTGTCTTTGGGATTTGGGATACAACTTCAGTTAGAACCTAAAATTTGTATCCTAGGGCTCCTGGCAGAGGGTGTAGATCCAGGTTCCCCATGGCAATAGCTATCTCCAGAGTATTATTCCAAGCCAAAAAGTTGTTAACGCTACACTGGATAGACAGTTCGTCCCCAATGAGACTAAAATCCAGACTAAATGACACTCTACGTTTGGAAAGGTGAGCGTAGGACTAGATGGTGGCCCGATTCTAACGCATCGGGTATTCTAGAACATGCATGTCCACGTAGTATATTACACAGCCCATGTAGTATATTGCCCAGCGACGTAGTATATTGCCCAGCCACATAGTATATTGGCCAGCCACGTAGTATATTGCCCAGCCATGTAGTATATTGCCCAGCCACATAATATATTGGCCAGCCACGTAGTATATTGCCCAGTCACATAGTATATTGCCAAGTCACGTAGTATATTGCCCAGCCACGTAGTATATTGCCCAGCCACGTAGTATATTGCCCAGTCACGTAGTATATTGCCAAGTCACGTAGTAGATTGCCCAGCCACGTAGTATATTGCCCAGTCACGTAATATATTGCCCATCCACATAGTATATTGCCCAGTCACGTAGTATATTGCACAGCCACGTAGTATAAGGCACAGTCACGTAGTATATTGCCCGGCCACGTAGTATATTGCCCAGTGACGTAAAATAAAAAATAAACATATACTCACCATCCGAAGGCCCCTTGAAGTCCTGGCGCCTGTGTGCGGTGCCAGCGGCAGCTTCCGGTCCCAGGGTTGGTATGAGCGCAGGACCTGTGATGACGTCGCGGTCACATGACCGTGACATCATGGCAGGTCATTCTCGCAGGACCTGTGATGACGTCGCGGTCACATGACCGTGACGTCATGGCAGGTCCTTGGCACCGGAACCTGCTGCTTGCACTGCCAAGGACAGCGCGCCAAGTCGGAAGGTGAGAATAACTTTTTTTTTATTATTATTATTATTTGTAACATTAGATCTTTTTACTATTGCTGCTGCATACGCAGCATCAATAGTTAAAAGTTGGTCACACAGGGTTAATAGCTGCATTACCGGAGTGCGTTACACCGCGCTCCGGTAACGCTGGCATTAAGGCTACTTTCACACTAGTGTCGTGCACTGCACGTCGCTATGCGTCGTTTTGGAGAAAAAATGCATCCTGCAAAAGTGCTTGCAGGATGCGTTTTTTTCTCCATTGACTTGCATTAGCGACGCAGTGCGACGCATTGCCACACTTCGCAACCGTCGTGTGACAGTTGCGTCGTGTTGCGTTGGACCGTCGCCACCAAAAAACATTGCTTGTAACGTTTTTTTTGGCGTCATTGCCGTCTTTTCCGACCGCGCATGTGTGGCCGGGACTCCGCCCCCGCCTCTCCGCACCTCACAATGGGGCAGCGGATGCGTTGAAACACAGCATCCGCTGCCCCCGTTGTGCGGCACTTGCACAGTATGCGTCGGTGCGCTGCAACGTCGCATTGCGAAATGCAGTGCACGACGCTAATGTGAAAGTAGCCTAACCCTGTTTGAGGGCTGACTGGAGGGGAGTACGGAGCAGGAACTGACTGTGGGGAGGAAAGAGCGGCCATTTTGCCATCAGACTGTGCCCGTCGCTGATTGGTCGTGGCAATGGTCGTGGGCGTTTTGCCACGACCAATCAGCGACTTGGATTCCATGACAGACAGAGGCCGTGACCAATAAATATCCATGACAGACAGACAGACAGAAAGACAGAGGGACAGATGGAAGTGAACCTTAGACAATTATATAGTAGATGGGAATTAAGGAATTCATACGTATATGGGAACAATGGTTGACTACCCCAGGAATTGCTTCAGAAAACCTTCTCAGAAATACTATAATAGGCAGTCTGTCCGTACAATAACTCAGTAGTCTTTATATTGCATGGGATACCCCTAAACCTTATACCCAAGTTGTCAGTTATTAACCCATTACTTGCCAAATTAGCAATTTTCATTTTTTTTTAATGACAGATTTTTAATGACTTGGGTGCTAATTAGGGTTGAGCGACTTTTATTTTTATAGGATCGGGTCGGGTTTCACGAAACCCGACTTTCTCAAAAGTCGGGTCGAGTGAAATCGGCCGATCCTATAAAAAAGTCGGGGTCGGGGTCGGCCGAAACACGAAACCCAATGCAGTGCAATGGGATACTATGGTTCTCAGGGTCTGAAGGAGAGGAAACTCTCCTTCAGGCCCTGGGATCCATATTAATGTGTAAAATAAAGAATTAAAATAAAAAATATTGATATACTCACCTCTCCGACGCAGCCTGGACCATACCGCTGGTAACCGGCAGCCTTCTTTGCTTAAAATGAGCGCGTTCAGGGCCTTCCATGACGTCACGGCTTCTGATTGGTCGCGTGCCGCTCAAGTGACCGCCACGCGACCAATCACAAGCCATGACGTATTTCTCAGGTCCTAAATTCCTAATTCTAGGAATTTAGGACCTGAGAATTACGTCATGGCTTGTGATTGGTCGCGTGGCGGTCACATGGGCGGCCGCGACCAATCACAAGCCGTGACGTCATCTAAGGCCCTGAACGCGCTCATTCTTAGGAAGGAAGGCTGCCGGAAAGAAGCCGAGGGTGAGTATATTCCTATTAGGTATATACTCACCCTCGGACGCGCCCTGCTTCTTTCCGGCAGCCTTCCTTCTTAAGAATGAGCGCGTTCAGGGCCTTAGATGACGTCACGGCTTGTGATTGGTCTCGGCCGCCCATGTGACCGCTCACGCGACCAATCACAAGCCGTGACGTAATTCTCAGGTCCTAGAATTAGGAATTTAGGACCTGAGAATTACATCACGGCTTGTGATTGGTCGCGTGGCGGTCACATGAGCGGCACGCAACCAATCAGAAGCCGTGACGTCATGGAAGGCCGTAAACGCGCTCATTTTAAGCAAAGAAGGCTGCCGGTTACCAGCGGCGATGTCCAGGGGCCTCCGGAGAGGTAAGTATATCAATATTTTTTATTTTAATTCTTTATTTTACACTTAAATGTGGATTCCGATACCGATTTCCGATATCGCAAACATATCGGAACTCGGTATCGGAATTCCGATACCAGATTCAGAAGATCGCCGACCTCATGGCCGACCCCACACAGGGGTCGGGTTTCATAAAACCCGACTTTGCCAAAAGTCGGCGACTTCTGAAAATGGCCGACCCGTTTCGCTCAACCCTAGTGCTAATGAATCAGAAACATAATTTGCAACATTTTTACAAGTACGGATTTTTCAGAAAAGGGAGTCCCAATATTCAATTCAAAATGACCATGACGTGACTTCCTTTTTTGAAAACATTTATTTTACAAACACAACACAAAAAATTGGACCTGCTTATAAAAATTATAAAATCATAGCTGCTAGAAACTAAAGATTAGGCGTCCTAAAAAACACAAAACACACCTTCTTATATATATATATATATATATATATATATATATATATATATATATATATATATATATATATATATATCCTCTCCTTTTATCTTACTATGAAAAGTATATTGTCTTCATTTGCTTATTCATTCATAACTGTAAAATTACAATCTAAGACCACTGTGTTATAAAGCAGAATTGGGTATGACATGAATGTAAACCGGTCGTCGAATTGTTTACTGTTTTTTATTGCTTTCATCACAATGCTTGTACAGAAATAAAAAAACAAAATGTTGAAAATATTTTGTTTTGTTCAATGAAAATGATCTGATTGAAAAAATAAATGGGGGTGAAGGTTCTTGATATCAGCGATACATGATTATATGTCTAATTCTTAGAATACATCCAGCACAATGATAAGAAGTAAAGTTCTCTCCTGATTAAATACGTGTTTGAAAAATTGGCACTGGTGTGTGCTGTGCGTGTTTTTCAACGATCGATAGACTTGTATTGGCCCTGCTCATCCGTGATACCTAAAAATACGGACATGTGAACAGCACCATAGATTATAATGGGTACGTGTTGTACCTGCGAAAAAAAAAGGATATAGCATGTACGTGCAACACAGACTTGTGAATGAGGCCTCAACAAGGAGACATGAGAGAGGGATTAAGAGAACTCTTTTGACGGACAAGTGGCAGAAAACAAAGCCCTATGGGAGCTATTAGGGCTGACTATTGTTTCCAAGACAGCTATATTCTCATATTCTTAATATCATGCTGGTGTTGGGGGTTCTTCTGCTGTACATTATTGGGCTATTCACATGTTCGCTTTTTTGTATATTGATAGTTTGCACAGAAAGAATGGCGATGTCCTAGTTTGGCTGATTTGCAGACTAATCTCAACAATTGAAGTTGATTTGTCTTGAAAAATAACGGACATTACACCGATGTCATCCATGTTGCATGTGGGCATGTTGTCAAATTTACACAGATTGGTTGCTATGAAAAGCTTGGGAAACCTCCATATATGTTTTTCTGTTTTTTTATATATTTATACTTAGAAGAAGAGCAGATGACATAAGGTTAAACTAATAGAAAACAGTAAATGTTTTGCAGATGTGAAAAAATCACCAATGTATGATCGCAACATAATAATTATTGAGGGTAATGTAATAGGTGTCTTCTTTATAACACTTTTTTGGTATAAGTACTTTGAAAAATACACATTGGCCGAATACATACAGCTCTGGCAAAAATTAAGAGACCACTGCAAAATGTTCAGTTTGTCTGATTTTTCTCTTTATAGGTATATTTTTGAGTAAAATGTAAATTGTTCTTTAATTCTATAAACTTCTGACAACATGTATCAGAATTTCCAAGCAATAAATTTTGTATTTTTTTTCTGAAAAAGAAAAATGGTAAAATTTTTTAAAAAACAGGGCTTTCAGACCTCAAATAATGCAAAGAAAACAAGTTCATAATCATTTAGAAACAACAATACCAATGTTTTAACTTAGAAAGAGTCAGAAATCAGTATTTTGTGGAATAGCCATGATTTTTAATCACAGCTTTCATGCGTCTTGGCATGCTTTCCACCAGTCTTTCACACTGCTTCTGGCGCAAAAATTTCAGCAGTTCTTCTTTGTTTGATGGCTTGTGATGACTATTCATCATCCTCTTGATTACATTCCAGAGGTTTTCAGTGGGGTTCAGGTCTGGAGATTGGGCTGCCCATAACAGGGCTTTGATGTGGTGGCCTCTTAATTTTTGCCAGAGCTGTATTTACAAGGTCATTAAACTTTTTTTTCTGACATTACCAAATGTGTGGTGTGGGTAAAGTAAACTCAACCTTTTTAGGCTACTCAAAAAGACACATTAGAAAAATAATCCCAAAGTTAATGGGGGGTAGTTCATGAAATTCTGTATGCCGGAAAACTGGTGTAAAATGCTTTGATAGGTCACAAAATTTTTGTGCAACACATAGTTCCACAAAATTGTTACAACTCTTGGTGTTTTTACACATTTAAAACCATTCCACCAAAATGAACGGAGCTGGGGACAGTGCAAGATGGGACATGGCTACACCTGCCTGTCAAAACCTGCAAAATTGCTGGCTTTTTTAACTCCAAAAATGCTACTCCAGTCCCTGGCTACAGTAGTATTTCTGGAAAGGTGCAACATAAGCGAACGCAACAGAGAAATTGAGCTGAATTCATGAGATTCAGTGCCTCATAGTCAAGAGAGCCCTTCATGAAAACTTGCGTATGAAGCCTTCATCATGGCCTTTAGTTCCAGAAGAAGACACATGTGGCAAAAACCTTTGTTAGATAACATGATTAGGTGTATTTTATTATCAATCAACGCTTATCAATTTTTGGTTATTGAAATACCCGATTATCACTTTGTATATGCCGTAATATGCCTCGATGACTCATTTAATTTGTACACATTGCCAAGAGTCTTACTTTTCGATCCGGTCAGAGGTTTTTATATATTCTTGGGTTTCCAAGACTACAGCAGAGGATAATGATAATAACTGAGAGGTTGACATGAAAAATGTCTGTAGCAGCAGGAGACTTTACTTTAGAAGCTCTTTAGCTGACTGAACTTTTCTCTGCTTTGATTACGTTAATGTTTAAATGTCCTACTATTGGGGTGTTGGAATCCAGAGACAATCTTTCAGGTTAGTTTTTATAAGGAAATGGACTCATGCCGGTTTTACCTATCCAACATGCAAGGTCTGAGTAGTGAGTAGGACCACTTTGTCTGATCCAGCAGCGAGTTTCCTGACCTGAAACGAAAAAAAACATATGTATGCCGAAAAGGCTGTTACGTTTGATGAGAAGACCCCCAAGCAGTAAATGGGTAGGGTATGTGCACATGCAGGCCCCAATTCATTATTGATGCACACTTCTTAATGAAGTTTAGCTACAAACCCTCCCTCCCCACATGATGAGAAGATCAAAATCCAAAGAAGTGCAGTAGTTGGTCAACAGGTTTCGAATGTATACAACTTCATCAGGACAAACCACTAATCACTTCTTTGGGTTTCGATCTTCTCATCCTTTTTGAAGATCCAGTCCAGAGATCGTTACTGAAATCAGCGCAGGTTAACCCATTCATATCCATGTTCTTCTCTTGATCTCTCCTCATGGGTCTGCAGCAGCCTAAGCCTCATGAGTGATTGTGTGCACAAAACCCGACCAGGTGAACACAAATTCTGCAGTTCTATGCTCTTTTTACCCATATTAGACCCTATTGCGCTTTCTGTGTTTTCAGTTTTTCCTCGCAATTAATTAATTAAAATATCTTGAATAATCTAGAAGATGGATCATGAAACCGTCATAATAAACTATTTTTAATTTTATATCAAGTTGACATTTTAAAAATATTGCAGCAGATTAATAATTGTTAGTCTCATTGGACTGAGTAATGCTGGGATATATAGTTCACTTTAGCATGCGGCAAAAGCAATTTTTTGTTACAATGAACATTCTTTTTTGTTATTTTTGACAAGTGATAAAGAAAAGGCTTGTGTGCCTCTATAACTGCCCTTTTACGACTACGCACAATAGCTGTAATATCGCCGTGAGTCCTTACAACAATGTGGTAGAAGTCACAAAAAATACTGAGTGCTTGTTAAATCTTAAAGGATTACAGCATTTCACCTTCCAAAAAACATAGCTTCTTTATTTTTTTCATCAACCTAACCATATGATGGGTTTTGTAGGATGATTTGTTATTTTTTATAGGATTTTAGAAAAGTCAAAAAGCCAAAAGCGACAATTATTTTCTGGGTTTTTTTCATGGAATAATAATTTGTTTCGTCTTTTACGGATATGGATTTCTAAATCAAATATTCCAGGATATGAAAAAAATAGTGGTTATCTACCATCATCAAGTATCACTTAAGCATTAAAGTATGTGTTGGCAAGAAAAATCAGTTATTGGTTAGTTTAATGGAGCTTTACATGGTTTGCTTATCTGAAGGTTGTCAATTCATGGTTCACATTCTGACATATTCTAGGCTACAGCTCAGTAGCATAGCTACTGGGGGGGCAGAGGGTACGGTCGCCCCGGGCCCTGCTCTCAGAGGGTCCCACCTGGAGCTATGCTACCCTTAACTGTATCAGCATGAGTTAATGCGGGTGCAATTATACGATTTGGGGGCTAATGTGGGGTCCATTATACAATTTGGGACTCTAATTCCCGAGCAGTTATACCGTTTGGAGGCTAATACAGGAGCAATTATACAGCGTGTGAGCTAACGCGGGGGCCATTATACAGTTTGGGGGCTATTGCAGAAGTCAATATACAGTTTTGGGACTAATGCAGGGGGCAATTATACATTTTGAGAGTTAATGTGGGTGCTGTTCTACAATTTTGGGGCTAATGTTAAGGCCTTTGTACAGCGTGGAAGCTGTATCCGCATGAGTGCTAATGCAGGTGCAATTATATGGTTTGGCGGGTAATGTGGGGTCGATTATACAATTTGAGACTCTGATTCAGGGGCAATTATACAGTTTTGGAAATAATGCAGGGGCCATTATACAGTTTGAGGGCTACTGTGGGGGCCATTATATAGCTTGGGGACTAATTTTGAGGGCAATTATACAGTTTAGGAGCTAATATGGGGGCCATTACACAGTTTTAAGGCTACTGTAGGGGCCATTATACAATTTGGTGATTAATGCAGGGGCAAATATACAGTTTGGGGGCTAATGTTAATGCCTCTATACAACGTGAAAGCTAATGCGGGAGCTATTATACAGCTCTGGCAAAAATTAAGAGACCACCGCATCAAAACCCTGTCATGGGCAGCCCAATCCCCAGACCTGAACCCAATTGAAAACCTCTGGAATGTAATCAAGAGAATTATGGATGGCCACAAGCCACCAAAGAAAAAAGAACTGCTTACATTTTTGCATCAGAAACAGTGTGAAAGACTGGTGGAAAGCATGCCAAGACACATGACAGCTGCGATTAAACATCATGGTTAATCCACAAAATATTGATTTCTAAACTCTCCCTGAGTTAAAACATTAGTATTGTTGTTCCTAAATGATTATGAACTTGTTTTCTTTGCATTATTTGAGGTCTGAAAGCACTGGGGGGGGGGGGGGTTTGACCATTTTTCTTTGTCAGATAAAAAATACAAAATTTATTACTTGGAAATTGGGAGACATGTTGTCAGAAGTTTATAGAATAAAAGAAAAATATATATTTTACTCAAAAATATACCTATAAAGAGAAAAATCAGACAAACTGAACGTTTTCCAGTGGTCTATTAATTTGTGCCAGAGCTGTACAGTGTGGAATCTAATGCAAGGGCCATTATATAGTGTGAGGGATTCTGTGTGGGTCAATATAGTGTGTTTTGTGGAAACAGTGGGGGCAACATACTATGTCTAAGGTAGCTGTGTGAGTAACATATTGTGTACAGCAGAGATGTGGCTCACCATATTGTGTACAGGGGAGCTGTGGGGACATCATAATGTGTATAAAGGAGCTGTACATTGGGGGACTCAATTAACATTATTAAATGTTAAGTTGGCACTTAAGAAGCATTATTGTTATAGTATTAACAAGAGTATTGAAGTTGTCAAAGGGGCAAAATTTGGACACTTTTTTAGAGGATTTTCACAGTGCATTAATATTTTCCAGGGGGCAATTTTACCATCTTAGGGGCACAAAGAAGTCATTATTATTATTTAAGGGGCACAGTGGTTGACATTAGGTGGGTTAGTAAAAGGACCAGTGTTTTGTACCACACAACAGGTGCAGTAATAGGGACACATACGGCAGCAAAAAGAATGGCTCAGTATTGGGGTATCAACAGGGAATAGATGGGACGGTGCTGGAAATGTTTCTTCTTAAATATTGCTATATATCTAGCCTGCTATATTTAGGCTTGGTTAACTATCTACCATTCCTATGTATTTAGACCTTTAAAGTACCTTGTACATATACAAGGTGGAAAATCCAGGAGTCTGGGGCAGGAGTTGCCATGCTCCAAGACCCCTTTCGTACTGATTAGGTAGAATATTATAATCCATTGACTACATTACGCTAGACCACTAGACTTGCTGGCATTGGCCTTAAACCACTTTGGTGTAAATGGAGAAAAGGTTTCTTTACCGTTAGAGTAGTTAAGCAGGGAATGCCCTTCTGCAATAGGTAGTAATGACAAAGTCTGTGACAGCCTAAAAAAAGATGTTTATCTAGATGGCTGATGACTCTGCCACGTTAAAAACATAATTTAACATATACTATTTTTCAGGGTGAACACATTTGACACAATTCAGGTATACTGTAACAAAATGAAAATAGTTGTAAATTTTTTATAATCGTAATTTTCTGGATATTACATTTTTCACGTATGATTTTTTTTTATCTTTATATTACAATAAATAAAATTTGGAAGAAAGAGAGGAAGCAAAGACTCAGGCCGTAGCACGCACATGGAGATGAGAAAAGCCACCTTGAATAAATAAAGCCATCGTCTCTCATCAGCCATCAGTCTTTAATTCTTTTACACATTAAAAATTAGAGTGTAACGTAACAATACATTTTCAAAAGCACTAAAATATAGAGTAAAACAGATATAAATTGTTAATTTAAATATGGAGGGTAGAGATGAGCAAATTCATTTGTAAATCTAATTTGTAGGAATTCACTGAACCAATGGAATTTGAACAATATGTAAAACACATTGATTTAAAGGGAAACTATATACATTCACTACAGGGGGAATCCTTAGCCCTCATACTTCTTCCTCTTACTGTACAGTGGATCTGAGAAGGAGGTTAAATGAAGTGGCTGTCAAGTAGGTTCCCTGCCGCCATGTTCAAGTCTACAGTGCTGATGGAAACAGCAGAGCACTGTCCTCAATCAACGCTATTATCTTTGGATGGATCAGCACCATCTAGCTTCATTCAAACTAATTTTCTAACTGCGGTCATGGTGTGGAATATGAGGTTTGGGACACTCGATCTAATGATGGGTGGTGGTCAAAGTCCTGAGGCCCACAGAGATCAAATCATTTTTTACCAGTCTTGTGAACAGGTGATAAGATTCCATTGTGGCAGGCAAAACCCTTTAACTACAATGTATTCATCTTTTTCTATATATTTTAGAAGCATTTGAGCTAGTTGTTTGCTCTTTAATGCTATCTTTAACCTTTGTTTTAATCAAATCCACTTTGTCAAAAGGAAGTCTAAGGTGAAAATACACCTTAATAAAAGTAGCATTTGTGTAACAAGACAAAGGATACTGTCGAGATTTACAGCAAGAATCGCCGCTGGCATATCTCTGGTGTCAGCTTATTAAAACAATGTGTTAATAGTTCACAATTGTTCTTAATCTCTCTAGACGAACAAATTATCAAGTATTTCATATTTTGCTGGCTTAGCAAAGTTCAAGATTTCTTACTAATGTTCTAATAATTGTGTGTTGAAAAACTCATCTAACGCCACAATGGTAGAAGGAGCCTGATTAGCCTATGGACACAACTTATTTTTGTTGGAACACTTCTTCATAATCACACATGCCCCCTGAAGAAGCAAGGAGAAATATTTGTTGGGGTGCAGGGATATTTGATCCAGACTGTCTGTCAGGTCTCAGAAATCCAGAAGGAATCCAAAAGACTGCAGGTAATCCAGCATTTTGTTACAAAAGACTTATTTGAATCCACTAAAAAGATGTTATGGCAAGATCAAAGATAGAGGAAAAAACATCCTGCAAGAGAATTTTTATGGTTGATACATTTCAGAGTCATGCTCCTCACTCACAACCTCCTGTCTGTCAGGTGTATCGCATCCCTGGGAATTGACATACTGACTCTTTTACTATGTACATCACTAGAGCTATTGCATATGCCACAGATGTGGGTTACTGATATTCAGCATTTTGCTGACTACCTGCATCTTCTGTCATTTTGCTAATGTTACATTGGCCATTGTGCTGACATACTGTACCTTCAAGAGTTCTTTTTTTGTTACAAACTGTGTTATCCTCTATAGTCAGGCCTGCCACCAGGAATTTATGGGCTCTATGCTGGCCAAATTTTCGGGTCTCATTGAGATTCAACCCAAGCTCCACCACAGCTTTGTCTCTACCCTTTGAATCTTCTACAGTCCACGCCCCTCTCTTAGAATAACTCCACTTCTGCACCACATCCTCAGCAATCACACCTTAACAGTTCCCATCAAACACCATATTACAAACATAGCCATCAGCTTTAGATTTTTCCGGAACTCCAAGTCAAATAAATTGAGCGGCTGTACGCATGTCTGACCAGGCGCCCCGTTCATGTCAGAGGGTGGTTAGAGTTACAGGGCCCCTGTTCTCAATCAATGGGAGTAATACTTCTGGGATTCCCCCAATGGTCACAAGAACAGGGCCCCCTTAAATATTATTGCCCCCTGAAATGAGCGAAGCAGGTGATTGGGCTTGTGTGCAGCCCCTCTATTGTAAGAACCAGCTCACATTTTCAAGCAGAATGTAGATGCAGACAGGTCCTTTCTTTGGATGACTACAGTTAAAGCCAGCCATTGTGCAATCCTCATCACTGTCTCCCATAAAGAGGAATGGAAAGCATGAAGGAAGCGGCCACCATGGATATTCAGCAGAATGTTGGCTGTTGTGAATTTGGATTCTGGGCTCCCCCGGTGGCCGCTTGTGGAATTGGACTTGTCATCCTCTTTCCTGTTTCACCTGGTTCCATCAGTAGTGGGTGTCGCTATTTAAGCTCATTTCTCTGGTGGTTTCTTGCCGGTCAACAATGTTATCTGATGTCTCTCAGTGCTTGTTCCTGCTTCTAGACTACTACTAGATAAGTTGGACTTTTGTCCATGTTTGGTTTTGCCTATTTGTTCCAGTTCACAGCTGAAGTTTTGTTACTGTGTCTGGAAAGCTCTCGTTGATCAGGGATTGCTACTCTGGCGTTATGAGTTAATGCCAGAGTTTAAGGTAATCTCTGGATGGTGTTTTGTTAGTGTTTTTCTGCTGACCATGAAAGTATACTATCTGTCTTCTGCTATCTAGTAAGCGGACCTCAAATTTGCTAAGACTATTTTCCTGCTGCGTTTGTTGTTTCATCTGAACTCACCGTCATTATATGTGGGGGGCTACTGTCTTCTTTGGAATATTTCTCTAGAGGTGAGCCAGGTCTTATATTTCCCTCTGCTAGCTATTTAGGTCTTAGGCCAGAGCTGGGCATCTAGCGATAAATAGGAAATGCTACCTGGCTATTTCTAGTTGCGCGGCAGGCTTAGTTCATGGTCAGTATAGTTCCATCTTCCGAGAGCTTGTCCCTCTATAGGCTTGCTATGATCTCTGCCTGCAGAGATCATGACAGTTTGACCGGCCAATAAAGTGTTAAAGACCCAGGTTGAGAAAGGAGAGTTATAAGAAGTCTGCTGGAATTTTTTTTTTTTTTTTCCTCCAGTCTGCCTTGCTGCAGTCTTTTTTCTCTCTCTCCTCCTAATCTCTGCATGGCTCTGTGTGCACCTGACAATAATGGATCTCCAGAGTGTAACTGCGGGTTTGAATAATCTCATCACGAAAGTACAAAATTTACAAGATTTTGTGGTACATGCTCCGGTATCTGAGCCGAGAATTCCTTTGCCGGAGTTCTTCACAGGGAATAGAGCTAGCTTCCAGAATTTCCGAAATAATTGTAAGCTTTATTTGTCCCTGAAGTCTCGTTCAGCTGGAGACCCTGCTCAGCAGGTTAGGATTGTGATTTCCTTGCTCAGGGGTGACCCTCAAGATTGGGCCTTCTCATTGCCAGCAGGGGATCCTGCGTTACGCGATGTGGATGCGTTTTTTCTGGCCTTGGGCTTGCTTTATGAGGAACCTCATTTGGAACTTCAGGCAGAAAAAACTTTGATGGCACTATCTCAGGGGCAAGACGAAGCTGAAGTTTTCTGCCAAAAATTCCGTAAATGGTCTGTGCTTACTCAGTGGAATGAGTGCGCCTTGGCGGCAACTTTCAGAGAAGGTCTCTCTGATGCCGTTAAGGATGTTATGGTGGGGTTCCCTGTGCCTGCAGGTCTGAATGAGTCCATGACAATGGCTATTCAGATTGATAGGCGTCTGCGGGAGCGCAAACCGGTGCACCATCTGGCGGTGTCTATGGAAAAGACGCCAGAAAGTATGCAGTGTGATAGAATTCTGTCCAGGAGCGAGCGACAGAATTTTAGACGGAAGAATGGATTGTGTTTCTATTGTGGGGATTCTACTCATGTTATATCAGCATGCTCTAGGCGTACAAAGAAGCTTGATAAGTCTGTTTCCATTGGCACCATTCAGTCTAAGTTTATTTTGTCTGTAACCCTGATTTGCTCTTTGTCATCCATTGCCACGGACGCCTATGTTGACTCTGGCGCCGCTCTGAGTCTTATGGATTGGTCCTTTGCCAATCGTTGTGGTTTTGATTTAGAGCCTTTGGAGACTCTTATTCCTCTGAAGGGGATTGACTCCACCCCATTGGCTAATAATAAACCACAATACTGGACACAAGTAACCATGCGTATCAATCCGGATCACCAGGAGATTATTCGTTTCCTGGTGCTGTATAATTTACATGACGATTTGGTACTGGGATTGCCATGGTTGCAGTCTCACAACCCAGTCTTGGACTGGAGAGCAATGTCTGTGTTGAGCTGGGGATGTAAGGGTATTCATGGGGACTTACCTTTGGTTTCTATTTCGTCGTCCATTCCCTCTGAAGTCCCTGAGTTCCTCTCTGATTATCAAGACGTCTTTGACGAACCCAAGCTTGGGTCGTTACCTCCGCACCGTGAGTGCGATTGTGCCATAGATTTGATACCGGGTTGTAAATATCCAAAGGGTCGTTTGTTTAATCTGTCTGTGCCGGAACATGCTGCTATGCGGGAATATATAAAGGAGTCTTTGGAAAAGGGACATATTCGTCCATCTTCTTCTCCCTTGGGAGCTGGGTTTTTCTTTGTCTCAAAAAAAGACGGCTCTTTGAGACCATGTATTGATTATCGGCTTCTGAATAAGATCACTGTTAAGTATCAATACCCATTGCCATTGCTTACTGATTTGTTTGCTCGTATAGAGGGTGCTAAGTGGTTCTCTAAAATTGATCTTCGTGGGGCGTATAATTTGGTGCGGATCAGGCAGGGGGATGAGTGGAAGACCGCATTTAATACGCCCGAGGGCCACTTTGAGTATTTGGTCATGCCTTTTGGTCTTTCTAATGCCCCTTCAGTTTTCCAGTCTTTTATGCATGATATTTTCCGCGATTTTCTGGATAAATTTATGATAATATATCTGGATGATATTCTGATTTTTTCTGATGACTGGGACTCTCATGTCCAGCAGGTCAGGAGAGTTTTTCAGGTTCTGCGGTCTAATTCTTTATGTGTGAAGGGGTCTAAGTGCGTTTTTGGGGTCCAGAGAATTTCCTTTTTGGGGTATATTTTTTCTCCCTCTTCCATTGAGATGGATCCCGTCAAGGTGCAAGCTATTTGTGACTGGACTCAGCCCTCCTCTCTTAAGGGTCTTCAGAGATTTTTGGGCTTTGCCAACTTTTACCGCCGATTTATTGCTGGTTTTTCGGATGTCGTTAAACCACTGACTGATTTGACCAGACAAGGCGCTGATGTTGCTAATTGGTCCCCTCATGCTGTAGAGGCCTTTCAGGAGCTTAAGCGCCGTTTTGCCTCTGCCCCTGTGTTGCGTCAGCCTGATGTGAATCTGCCTTTTCAGGTTGAGGTTGACGCTTCGGAGATCGGAGCTGGGGCAGTGTTGTCGCAGAAAGGTTCCGACTGCTCCGTCATTAGGCCTTGTGCCTTCTTTTCTCGCAAATTTTCGCCCGCAGAGCGGAATTATGATGTTGGGAATCGGGAGCTTTTGGCCATGAAGTGGGCGTTTGAGGAGTGGCGCCATTGGCTCGAGGGGGCTAGGCATCAGGTGGTGGTATTGACTGACCACAAAAATTTGATTTATCTTGAGACTGCCAGACGCCTGAATCCTAGACAGGCGCGCTGGTCTTTATTTTTTTCTCGCTTTAATTTTGTGGTGTCATACCTACCGGGTTCTAAGAATGTTAAGGCAGATGCCCTTTCTAGGAGTTTTGACCCGGACTCTCCTGGTAATTCTGAACCCACAGGTATCCTTAGGGAGGGAGTAATTTTGTCGGCCGTTTCTCCTGATCTGCGGCGGTCCTTGCAAGAGTTTCAGGCGGATAGACCGGATCGTTGTCCGCCTGATAGACTGTTTGTTCCGGATGATTGGACCAGCAGAGTCATCTCTGAGGTACATTCTTCTGCATTGGCAGGTCATCCCGGAATTTTTGGTACCAGGGATTTGGTGGCAAGATCCTTCTGGTGGCCTTCCCTGTCACGAGATGTGCGAGTCTTTGTGCAGTCATGTGACGTTTGTGCTCGGGCCAAGTCTTGTAGTTCTCGGGCTAGCGGACTGCTGTTGCCCTTGCCTATTCCTAAGAGGCCTTGGACACACATCTCGATGGATTTTATTTCAGATCTGCCTGTTTCCCAGAAGATGTCTGTCATCTGGGTGGTCTGTGACCGTTTCTCTAAAATGGTCCATTTGGTTCCTCTGCCCAAGTTGCCTTCTTCTTCTGAGTTGGTTCCTCTGTTTTTTCAGAATGTTGTCCGATTGCACGGTATTCCTGAGAATATTGTTTCTGACAGAGGTACCCAATTTGTGTCTAGATTTTGGCGGGCATTCTGTGCTAGGATGGGCATAGATTTGTCTTTTTCATCTGCTTTTCACCCTCAGACTAATGGCCAGACCGAGCGGACTAATCAGACCCTGGAGACATATCTGAGGTGTTTTGTCTCTGCTGACCAGGATGATTGGGTTGCTTTTTTGCCATTGGCAGAGTTCGCCCTCAATAATCGGGCCAGCTCTTCCACCTTGGTGTCCCCGTTTTTCTGTAATTCGGGGTTTCACCCTCGATTTTCCTCCGGTCAGGTGGAATCCTCGGATTGTCCTGGAGTGGATGCGGTGGTGGAGAGATTGCATCACATCTGGGGGCAGGTTATGGACAATTTGAAGTTGTCCCAGGAGAAGACTCAGCGTTTTGCCAACCGTCATCGTCGTGTTGGTTCTCGGCTTTGTGTTGGAGATTTGGTGTGGTTGTCTTCTCGTTTTGTCCCTATGAGGGTCTCTTCTCCTAAGTTTAAACCTCGGTTCATCGGCCCTTATAGAATATTGGAGATTCTTAATCCTGTTTCTTTCCGTTTGGACCTCCCTGCGTCCTTTTCCATTCATAACGTTTTTCATCGGTCGTTATTGCGCAGGTATGAGGTACCTGTGGTACCTTCAGTTGAGCCTCCTGCTCCGGTGTTGGTTGAGGGTGAGTTGGAGTACGTTGTGGAGAAAATTTTGGACTCTCGTGTTTCCAGACGGAGACTCCAGTATCTGGTCAACTGGAAGGGTTACGGCCAGGAGGATAATTCTTGGGTCAATGCATCTGATGTTCATGCTTCTGATCTTGTTCGTGCCTTCCATAGGGCTCATCCTGGTCGCCCTGGTGGATCTGGTGAGGGTTCGGTGCCCCCTCCTTGAGGGGGGGGTACTGTTGTGAATTTGGATTCTGGGCTCCCCCGGTGGCCGCTTGTGGAATTGGACTTGTCATCCTCTTTCCTGTTTCACCTGGTTCCATCAGTAGTGGGTGTCGCTATTTAAGCTCATTTCTCTGGTGGTTTCTTGCCGGTCAACAATGTTATCTGATGTCTCTCAGTGCTTGTTCCTGCTTCTAGACTACTACTAGATAAGTTGGACTTTTGTCCATGTTTTGTTTTGCCTATTTGTTCCAGTTCACAGCTGAAGTTTTGTTACTGTGTCTGGAAAGCTCTCGTTGATCAGGGATTGCTACTCTGGCGTTATGAGTTAATGCCAGAGTTTAAGGTAATCTCTGGATGGTGTTTTGTTAGTGTTTTTCTGCTGACCATGAAAGTATACTATCTGTCTTCTGCTATCTAGTAAGCGGACCTCAAATTTGCTAAGACTATTTTCCTGCTGCGTTTGTTGTTTCATCTGAACTCACCGTCATTATATGTGGGGGGCTACTGTCTTCTTTGGAATATTTCTCTAGAGGTGAGCCAGGTCTTATATTTCCCTCTGCTAGCTATTTAGGTCTTAGGCCAGAGCTGGGCATCTAGCGATAAATAGGAAATGCTACCTGGCTATTTCTAGTTGCGCGGCAGGCTTAGTTCATGGTCAGTATAGTTCCATCTTCCGAGAGCTTGTCCCTCTATAGGCTTGCTATGATCTCTGCCTGCAGAGATCATGACAGTTGGCGTAGCTGTCAGCCCAAAATTTCTGCACGAAGATCTGCCATGTGAACTGGCCTTAATAATTATCCTACTTGGTGTGTATAGGGGATAAGTATTACATTACTAGAATATCCCCTTTAAGGTGGGCAACTGTACCTTATTACTGGCAGACAGGCAGTCAGTAGGGTTGAACTTAGTAGTAATTAGTAGTTTGCAGGCAGCAGATAGAGACAGCCTAAAACTTTACACTGCGCAAGCATGGAGCGCATCACAAAAAGAATATTGAGTGAGGGGGCCAGTGAGTGGGTGAATAGGAGGTAGGATGGGGGAATGGGAGGTGTAGTCACGCAAGAGCTCAGGGTGCACTGGCAGCTTAGGAACAGAGAGCGGACCAGCAGCGTCTGCATTCATTGATGTCCCCCTCTGCTGCAGACACATGAAGCGCCCGCTAGGACTGTGGGGTACTCGGGCCGGGTCCAACGGATCTTAAGGGGGTGGTCAAAGCAGCAGTTACCTGGTCCGTGACCCTTGGTGTCCAATAAAATTAATGAAATGGAAGGGAAATAGAATCTATAGGGAGTTAGTTCGTGACGCCACCTTTGGTGTTTGGCAATGGATGGCCGACGCTGCTTAAGGGGGCCGCTGGGGCAGATGATGACGCAGCTGGAATGGTTCTGCTCCCCACAGGTGGAGTGGGGCTCCAGGGCTACCGGTATAGTTGATAAGGGATCATAGATGATGGGGTGAAGGACTGAGGGTGCGGGAAATGACTGAAGGACACAAGGATTGCAGTTTTCTTTACCTTTACTTGTCAGTTGCAGCTGCAGCCCAGGGCATGGATAACAGATGATGATGGGGTCCGGGCAGCCTTGAAGCAACTTGGGATCCATCTAGCCAGGTGGGTTTGGAGGCCTTTCTTCTGCGTCATACTCTAGGTCCTTGCTGCTTTAAGCTCTGCACAGTCCCTCTCCTGCGTGTTGCTTCTGACCTGCATGGCAGGCACTGCCTTTTCACTGGCAACCACGGCTCTTGGTCTGCTGCGGTGCCACCAGGCGTTCAGTGTGGCCAGGGAGTTGCAGTTCCCTGCCCTCCAGATTCGGTTGTCGGGGAGTACAGCACCCACACAGCCAAGGAATCTGGCATCCTGTTTGTCAGTGCTCTGCTCTGGGGTGAGCCTGGTTACAGCTGCACTCCCCAGGTTCTCCTTGACTTTCCTCATCTCCTCTCACTCTCAGACTCCTGACTAGAGTGACTAACTCTGCCTCCAGGCCAGAACTTATAGGGAAGCTCTCCTGAAACCAGGTGTTAGAGCTCCCCCTTCTTGTCTGGAGTAGGAAAAGTGTTGGATGCTGGTGTTACCTGGTAAGGGAACCCCTCCTTGCTTCCAGTGAGGGAGGCAATGCCACTGTGGCAACCAGACCCCTGGGGTGCCACATTCTCCCCTAGTGAAATTCAGTTCTCCCAGACTGAGGAAACATAAACATGTTAACAGGTGAACAATTATAACCACAATTAATGAAAATTTACAAAGTCTTAAAAATGAAAAAATTGCAAAACCCCCAAAAGAAAAACAATAATACAGTTACTGCAGCACCTAGTCCTTACGCTGCCATCCAGGAATTGTCTTTGTCCGCGTACCTGGAGTTTGGTTGGTGGGAACCGCCTTAACCTACTTTCTGTATCAACCCTGGGCGTGGCTACAGGGCACTCTGTCTGTGAACCTGGTTTTCGGCCACCCCGGTGGCTTATTTTCAAGGTCAAATCGGGGTAACTATGTACAAGTGAAGACCTGGCCACACATAATCCTGTGGCCCAATTGTCCTTCAACAGGTTATTATGAATATTTAAAAGTTCATACAGTAAGTCTTTGTAGGCTATCATGCTTAACAGTTGCAATTACACACATTATTAACTTATTAACATTATCAACACATTTATATTTTAGTCCCTATACCGGGCTGGGTCCTGACCTCTGGTTCTACGGGTGGATCTACGCAGTACAGGTAATGGTAGTGACCTGACCAGATTCATTGTGCTTACTACCACTGGTGTAGTGCGCTCTCTATTGGCTACTCTACAGGTGCCTCTACGTAGCACAGGTATACCTGATTTTCTAGGACTACTCCTGCCCACTGTGGGCATGACAGACTCACTGCTGGCAGGGGGTGGATTCTCTTGCTCCGCTGCTGGTGTGGCATCTGCTGCTTGAGTCCGCTGGTCTTCAGGCTGGTCTTGTGTCACATCTCTTTCTGGCACTACTAGCTGGGGAAAGGTCAATACGGGCACGACTATGGTCTGGTTCACTCTTGTCCAATTTGGAGGGAACATGCTGAGTACTGTGCTGATCTTTTCCTCCACTTCTTCCATTGGCTGAGGAATGTCTTGGTCTTCAATCCTCTCCTTTACTTGTTCAGGGCATGGTTTTAGGTGATCCCTCAACACTGCCGCTGAGGTTTTTCCTCCATCTTTATGGATGAGGCACACCTTGGTGTTATCAAAGTTTGAAGGCATGATGGTTTATGGTTCAGCCTCCCACTGATCATCTAGTTTGTGAACTCATCTCTTTCTTTTGAGTACCTGTTCTCCGGGTGACAAGGTAGCTGCAGGGGCGTGCTGATTATAATTTATTTCCTGCCTCTGTCTTGCTTGGGACAGACTTCATTCCATGCACTCTTGCACTATGCGGTATTGCTGCTGCCACTCTGTAACCCAGTCTGCATCTGGTGATGTCGTTTCAGGTGTTAACCAAAGCAAGAAGAAAAAAGGATTGGACTGAAAACAGGCCCGCACAACCATATAAAGTGCAAAATTGTAACACGTTTATTAGAACACCACAACAAATGACATAAAACCAATTAAAAATGTACATATGAGTACATGACACCCCAGTAGAAATAAATATACACAATCAGAATATATATGCAAAATACATCAGTGTATAGCAGCTGAAACAGTGTATACATACCAGCATGATAATCAAACCCCAAAAGGAGATAACCCAATAATGGGAAAGGTTACAACAATATATAAGGTGAATCTCTATGCTCCGTAATCCCGAGGGGAAGGGGAAAAAAAACAGTGTGTCAAATAGACCGAATAACACTGCTGAGTGTGTAGAGAAAAGGCACCCTGCCGTATCTACTCTACCTGACACAAGGATGAGTCAGAGCCCCAAAAGTATAAGGCTCAAGGAATCACCTAGAGCCCACATGCCGGGACGGGTCAGCTGAAAACAAGACTGGGGTGTGGAGAGACTGGCCCCACGCGTATCGCCGCCGCAGCGGCTTCGTCAGGGGAAGTAAGTTTGAGCGGTGAACCATCCACGTTATATACTGAGGCATAATTACCTCAAATGCCAGCCGCTGGGTTGCCGAGGAAAGGGAGGGCATGGTACACACAGCAGACGCCGACCGGAAGTGCAAGGAGGGACTGGGCGGAAGTCAAGGGAATCTCCATGGAGAGGGATTTGCGCATGCGCACCCACGGCTCAGATACTGAGCCCTGTTGCGCAAGCGCCGGGCAGAAGCGACACAACAAAGGAAAAAGTATGTACAATAGTGACCGCAGAGGGTGACGCCGCAAAGGATGATACCGCAGAGTGGAAAATAAAAAATGGAAAGGCAAAAGGGCACCTATTGAGCACAAGGGTGGAATGCATGGTTAGTACAATGGTATAAGCAAACATACATGCAGATCAATTAGCAATATATAAACAAATAAAAGAAAAACACAAACGTAGAAGAGAAAATATGAAAAGCATGTAGTCCATCATATGATTACATTATTTCCCCTTTAATTTCAAGTGTCAAGCTCCAAGAAGAGGGGGATAAGTCCTACTGATGATAAGATGTCCCAATGAATCCAGAGGCTGTACATAACCATATCCTTAGGGACAAAGTCCACAGATCCATTGTTCCCAGAGTAAATAAATGTCTCCAGTCTTGACTCCGTGGTTTGTATCAGAGGGGTGATCCAAAAAAAAGGGGGACGTAGCTCCAAATTATATCCTTCCAGATATCCATGCATGAAATAGCGAAAAATCCCAAATCGCTGTAAATAATCAGAGAACCATAGTATCCATGGGTCATGTACAGGAGAGCATGTGATCGTCAGAGGATAGAAACGTAGATCCAGGTGGGCAAATATATACATAGAGGAAGCTGATGAAAAAGAAAACGAGAGAGAAAGGTATAAGGCATTGATATAAACCAATAAAACAATAAATGTTATCTTGGAGATTCAGTTGCCCAAAAACCCAGTGAAGAGAAGTTCTTCATTGAGGCCCAAGGGGGCCACTGAACGTAACTCAAAAATCCATCTGGATTCCATTTGTAGGAGGAGTTTACGGCTGTCTCCTCCCCTCTCATTGGGGGAAAGTTTTTGTAGGCCCACCATCCTAAGGTTGGTGGAGGAACTCTGATGTAAATTTAAAAAATGTTCAGCCACCGGGGTGAGTGTTCTGCCCTTCCTAAGATCTGAGGTAGCTAGATGTATCGTGGAAATATGTTTCTGTGTACGTTTCCTCAGTTCCTGTGAGGTTTGCCCCACGTACACCATTTTACACGAGCATATAAGGGCATAGATTACATCCTTAGATCTACAGTTGATATAAGTTTTCAGGGGATGTCTACTTAAAATTGTAGGGTGGACAAAAACATCACGAGTAGGAGCCATATGAGGACAAACATTGCATCCTCCACAAGGGAAGGAGCCCCTCAAAATAATGCCTCTATTCAGCCTCACCGTAGTTCTTTTAAAGTGGCTTCTTGTTAATATATCCCTCAAATTTGGCGCCCGTCTTGCTGTCATAAAAGGTCTTTCGCTTGTGACTTCCATTGTTTGAAGATCAGCTCGCAAGATCGGCCAATGTCTGCATAGAATGTCACTAACCTGCTTCCAACTATTGTTGAAATCCGTAATGAACCTGGTCTGCGTGTCCTGGCGTCGTTTTCCAGATGATAAGAGGGACTTCTGGTCCTGTCCTCTCGCTCTTTGGTAGGCTGTAGAAATAATGCGTCCAGGGTAACCCCTTTGTTTAAAACGGGAGGACAAGTCTCGTGCCTGGGTTGAAAAATCAGTATCCCGGGTACAATTGCGTCTTACACGCAAAAACTGACCAGTAGGTACACCCACCTTGGTGTGCCAGGGATGGAAGCTAGAAAATTCCAGAAGTGCATTGGTCGCTGTAGGCTTGCGAAACAAGTCCGTCGCCAGGTGATTTTCATGTGGAAAGATCTTCAGATCCAAAAAGGTAATTTCAATTTGTTGTGGTGTTCTAATAAACGTGTTACAATTTTACACTCTATATGGTTGTGCGGGCCTGTTTTCAGTCCAATCCTTTTTTCTTCTTGCTTTGGTTATACATATATTATTGGACTTGGCTCTGCACCCCTACTCATGACGAGTTTACAGCTGGAGTGCACCCTTTCTCTTTAGTTTCAGGTGTTAAGACTCCTATGTTGAAGTCAATAGATTACTTGCCAGGTCTCGCTCTCATCAGGTAGGCCGGAGTGCAGTTGGTGGAGCTTACCGGGATATGGTTGTATAGATCTACCAAGTCCTGCAACTTCTCTGGCCACAGGTTTCACTCTTCCAGGGGCAAGGTCTTCAACAGGTCAATTACCACCTGGTTCATTTTCTCGCACATGCCATTTGTCTGCCCATGGTACAGTGTCGTCCTGATTGTCTTTGCAGCCGTACAGGTTACAGAACTCCTTGAACACTTCTGCCTCAAAGGCTAGGCCTTGGTCGGTGAGCACTTGTTCAGGGTAACCATGCGGTTGCCAAAAGTGTTCTTGAAATGCTTTGGCGGCCATCTTTGCTGTTTGGTCTTTGATAGGCATGACTACCAGGAACATTGAGTAATGGTCCACTATGGTCAGTGCCAGAGGCGTAGCTAGGGTTTTAGCTCAGGGGGGCAAAGCTTCTGAGTGTGCCTCTAACCAGGTAACCTTGAATACAACTGGGTGACGCACCCTAATAGTGGAGGAGAACCTCAGCAGATGACTGCGCTGTTACTGAAAATAATCTCTATACAAAGAGCAACATTGGTATTACCGCCATATGGTCAGTGGTAGATACCAGTCCTACAGAACATATAAGAAATCACAGCACAGTTACAGATGGTGACTTACCGCTGACGTTCTTTCTGATGGAGTTGCCCACTTTTCCAGTATTTTCCATCTGGCCCAAACCAACACAACTTCTTCCACCCAGGACTCGTCTGCAGAGAATACAACAAAGACACATTTCACTTCTCATATTTTCAACACGTCACCATCTATTCCCAACCTGCACAAATCATCATCTTACAAGTACCCCAATGCTGCTGCCATATGTGTCCTTATTAGTGTTGAGCGATACCATCCGATACTTGAAAGTATCGGTATCGGAAAGTATCGGCCGATACCGGCAAAGTATCGGATCCAATCCGATACCGATACCCGATACCAATACAAGTCAATGGGACTCAAGTATCGGACGGTATTCCTGATGGTTCCCAGGGTCTGAAGGAGAGGAAACTCTCCTTCAGGCCCTGGGATCCATATTAATGTGTAAAATAAAGAATTAAAATAAAAAATATTGCTATACTCACCTCTCCGAGGGAACCGGCAGCGTTGTTTGCTTAAAATTCACGCTTTTCTTTCCTTACGTGAAGTCCCGGCTTTGTGATTGGTTGCGTCGCAGTCACATGGGCGACGCAACCAATCACAGCAAGCCGTGACGTAATTTCAGGTCCTTAAGGATTTTAAAATTACGTCCCGGCTTTGTGATTGGTTGCGTCGCAGTCACATGGGCGACGCAACCAATCACAGCAAGCCGTGACGTAATTTCAGGCCCTTAAGGATTTTAAAATTACGTCCCGGCTTTGTGATTGGTTGCGTCGCAGTCACATGGGCGACGCAACCAATCACAAGCCGTGACGTCACGGGAGGCTGGACACGCGCGCATTTTAAAATGCGCACTTGTCCAGCCTCCCGTGACGTCCCGGCTTGTGATTGGTTGCATCGCGGTCAACCAATCACAAGCCGGGAGGCTGGACACGCGCGCATTTTAAAATGCGCGCTTGTCCAGCCTCCCGTGACGTCCCGGCTTGTGATTGGTTGCATCGCGGTCAACCAATCACAAGCCGGGAGGCTGGACACGCGCGCATTTTAAAATGCGCGCTTGTCCAGCCTCCCGTGACGTCCCGGCTTGTGATTGGTTGCGTCGCGGTCAACCAATCACAAGCCGGGACGCTGGACACGCGCGCATTTTAAAATGCGCGCTTGTCCAGCCTCCCGTGACCTCCCGGCTTGTGATTGGTTGACCGCGACGCAACCAATCACAAGCCGGGACGTCACGGGAGGCTGGACAAGCGCGCATTTTAAAATGCGCGCGTGTCCAGCCTCCCGTGACGTCACGGCTTGTGATTGGTTGCGTCGCCCATGTGACTGCGACGCAACCAATCACAAAGCCGGGACGTAATTTTAAAATCCTTAAGGACCTGAAATTACGTCACGGCTTGCTGTGATTGGTTGCGTCGCCCATGTGACTGCGACGCAACCAATCACAAGCCGGGACTTCACGTAAAGGAAAGAAAAGCGCGAATTTTAAACAAAGAACGCTGCCGCTTCCCTCGGTAAGGTGCAGGCTGCGTCGGAGAGGTGAGTATAGCAATATTTTTTATTTTAATTCTCTCTTTTACACATTTTTACATTAATGTTGTTTCGATACCGATACCCGATACCACAAAAGTATCGGATCTCGGTATCGGAATTCCGATACCCGCAAGTATCGGCCGATACCCGATACTTGCGGTATCGGAATGCTCAACACTAGTCCTTATTAATGCACCTGTTGTGTGGTCCTCCGTGCCCTCTAAATTCTAAAGCAACTCTCTAGAATATAGTAATGTCAGGTGCAAGTGCCCTAGAAAACAGTGCCCATACTTTGCTCCCCAGAAAGTAATATTGCCCTGTGTGCCCCTTTGATAGTCACAGTAACCTGAGTTCCCCTATAACAATAAGTACCCAATTAACATTGAATAATGTCCCAAGTCTCCCCCTGTACAGCTCCCCTATACACAGCATGATGCTCTCTTATACATAACACTAGATGGTGGCCCGATTCTAACATATCGGGTATTCTAGAATATGTAGGTAGTATATAGCACAGATGACATACTATATTGCACAGTGACGTAGTATATAACACAACCGACGTAGTATATAACATAGCTACGTAGTATATAACACAGCGTACGTAGTATGTAATACAGCCACATAGTATATAGCACAGGCCACATACTATTTGTCTGCTATATACTACATGGCTCCTATATACTATGCGGCCTGTGCTATATACTATGTGGCTGCTATATACATACATACATATTCTAGAATATCCGATGCGTTAGAATCGGGCCACCATCTAGTGTAGTATATTGGTCAGCGACGTAGTATATAGCAGAGCCACGTAGTATATAACATAGCCACGTAGTATATTGTAGAAGCATGTAGTATATTGCATAGGTACGTAGTATATTGCACAGTCGGCGTAGTATATAACAGAACCGTCACAGCCACATAGTATATTGCACAACTACGTAGTATATAACACAGAGCACGTAGTATATTGGACAGTCACGTTGTATATTGCACAGTCACGTTGTATATTGCTCAGCTACATAGTATATAGCACAGAGATGTAGTATATAACAGAGCCCATGCAGAATGTATCACAGCAGGCGTAGTATGTAGCAATGTGAGAACTATATGCATGGTTAAAAAAGACTTAAAATAAAAAATAAACATATGCTCACCTTTCGAAGGCCCCTTGAAGTCCTGGCGCCTGTGTTCGGTGCACACGGCAGCTTCCAGTCCCAGGGTTGGTATGAGTGCAGGACCTGTGATGATGTTGCGGTCACATGACCGAGACATCATGGCAGTTCCTTCTCGCATAGCATCCTTGGAACCGGAACCTGCCGCTTGCACTGCCGAGGACAGCGCGGGACGTCGGATGGTGAGAATAACCTTTTTTTTATTATTATTATTTGTAACATTAGATCTTTTTTCTATTGATGCTGCATACGCAGCATCAATAGTAAAAAGTTGCTCACACAGGGTTAATTGCTGCGTTAATGGAGTGCGTTACACCGCGGTCCGTTAACGCTGGCATTAACCCTGTGTGAGCGCTCAGCGCTGACTGCAGGGCAGTAAAGCAGCGGCCATTTCACTGATAGACTATGGCCGTCGCTGATTGGTCGTGGCAATGGTTATGGTCATGGGCATTTTGCCATGACCAATCAGCAACTTGGATTTCCATGACAGACAGAGGCCACGACTAATGAATATCCGTGACAGACAGACAAACAGAAGGACAGACAGAAAGATGGAAGTGACCCTTGGACAAATATATAGTAGATGATGCCTCCTCACTGTAATGTACCCCCACACAGGATACTGACCCCTTAGTAGCCCCCAAACTGCTTGATGGCCCCAACAGTGTGTGATGGTCCCTTCACTGTAATCCCCACACTGTATGATGGCCCCCTAGATAGCCTCTATATAGTATAATGTGCCAAATAGTCCTCAATATAGTATAATACATTCCCCAAAGACCTGTATAGCATAATGCATTCCAAATACGCCTGCATAGTATAATGCACTCCCCATAGGCCTGTATAGTATAATGCACTCCCCATTGGCTGGTATAGTATAATGCACTCCCCATAGGCCTGTATAGTATAATACATTCCCATAGGCCTGTATAGTATAATGCACTCCCCATAGGACTGTATACTATAATGCACTCCCCATAGGCCTGTATAATACAATGCACACCCCATAGGCCTGTACAATATAATGCACTCCTCATAGGCCTGTATAGTATAATACATTCCCTATAGGCCTGTATAGTATAATGCACTGCCCATAGGCCTGTATAGTATAATATACTCGCCATAGGCCTGTATAGTATAATGCACTCCCCATAGGCCAGCACAGTATAATGCACCCCCATAAGCCTGTACAGTATAATGCACTCCCCATAGGCCTGACAATATAATGCACTCCCCATAGGCAGCCAGAACAGTATAATGCTCCCCCCATTAGGCAGCTAATACTGTATAATCCACTCCCATTAGGCAGCCTGTATAGTATAATGCACCCCCATTAGGCAGCCTGTATAGTATAATGCACCCCCATTAGGCAGCCTGTATAGTATAATGCACCCCCATTAGGCAGTCTGTATAGTATAATGCACCCCCATTAGGCAGTCTGTATAGTATAATGCACCCCCATTGGGCAGTCTGAATAGTATATTGCACCCCCATTAGGCAGCCAGTACAATATAAAGCACCCCCATTAGGCAGTCTGTACAGTATAATGGACCCCCATTAAGCAGCCTGTATTGTATAATGCACCCCATTAGGCAGCCAGTACTTTATAATGCACCCCCATTAGGCAGTCTGTATAGTAAAATGCACCCCCATTCGGCAGCCAATACAGTATAATGCACCCCCATTCGGCAGCCAGTACAGTATAATGCACCCCCATTAGGCAGGCTGTATAGTATAATGCACCCCCATTAGGCAGGCTGCATAGTATATTGCACCCCCTTAGGCAGCCAGTACAATATAATGCATCCCCATTAGGCAGCCAGTACAATATAATGCACACCCATTAGGCAGCCTGTATAGTATAATGCACCCTCATTAGGCAGTCTGCATAGTATAATGCACCCCATTAGGCAGCCTGTATAGTATAATGCACCCCCATTTGGCAGCCAGTACAATATAATGCACCCCCTTTAGACAGCCTGTATAGTATAATGCACCCAATAAAAAAAAACAATACTCATCTCTCTTCCTCCTGGTTCCCGCAGTGCTTTGAGTGCCCGCTCATCTTCTGACAGCAGGCGCCGGGTACTGACGTCATCGCTACCACCTGTCAGTGTCGGCGTTGGTGACGTCAGATGCTGACAGGGGATGATGGGAGAAGGAGCGTAACACTCCCTCTCTCCTCAAGCTGACCACTGCTGCCACAGGGCCACCCATGGCTCCTCAGGGGCCGCACAGTGGCCGGCGGCAGAACAGGGAGATTGTGTTTCCCTGCTCTGCCGCAGAATGTAACTGTTACAGTAGCGTAGCTCAGGGTGGGCCACCCCAGAGTGTGGGGCCCTTGGCCACCACCCCATCTGCCCCCCGGTATCTATGCCACTGGTCAGAGCGTAGGTGTAGCCAGTCCTACTCGGAGTCAACTTCACGTGATCCAAAGCTACCAATTCAAGCGGCTGCTTCGTGATGATCAGCTGTAATGGGTCTCGCTGGATGTTACTGTCTTTCCTGCGCAGGTTGCATGGGCCACATTCTCGGCACCACCTCTCAATGGCTTTCCTCATGCCAATCCGGTAGAATCTCTCATGAAGTCGGACCTCCAGCTTCTTCAACCCGAAGTGTTCTGCTCCATCGTGGTACTCCTCTAAGACCATTGGCGCATCGCACTTTGGGACTACCACTTGCCAGACCAGTTCATGTGTGCGTGAGTTGATGTTCCTCCAACACAGCTTATCCTCATAGATGAACAGCTTACCCTTCTCCTTCCACAACTGTTGCATTTCCTGTGGAGCATCTGGGCCAGGGTGTGAGTCAGCTTGTGTCAGCAACTCCTTTACTAGGTGGACTTCCGGGTTGCTATCCTGCATCTCTGCCCATCCATGGTGGGGCAACGGGTTAAACGTGGCCTCTTGCATGACATAATGCTTGTTCCTCATGCAATGGGAGCACTGGGCCACCTCGGGGCAGTTGAAGGCTGGTAACTCGATTTCTTCTAGCTCTTCTGGGTCTTCTACCTTGTCTGGTAAATTGGGCATCCTGGACAGCGCATCAGCATTAGCGTTCCTATGCCCTGCTCGGTACTTGATGGTAAACTCGTAGTTGGACAGCCGGGCCATCCATTGCTGTTCCAATGCATCTAGCCTTGCGGTTTCCAAGTGAGTCAGCGGATAATTGTCATTGAAAACGGTAAACTTCACTGAAGCCAGGTAGTGTTCGAATCGCTTGGTCACAGCCCAGACTATGGTGAGAAACTCCAACTTGAAGGAACTATAGTTGTTGGGGTTCCTTTCAGTGGGATGAAGCTTCCTGCTGGCATAGGCAATCACTCTCTCTCTGCTTTTCTGCGCTTGTGACAGAACTGCTCCTAATCCCATGTTGCTGGCATCAGTGTAAAGTATAAATGGTTGGTCATAGCCAGGATAGGCCAGGACTTCATCTCCCGTGAGAGCCACCTTCAACCGGGTAAGGATTCTTCTATCCTGTTGTTCCATTCGAACGGAGGACTCTTGCACTTGGCCTTCTTGGATTTGCCCACTAGAAGGTCTTGCAGGGGTGTGGCTATCTTGGTGAAGCCCTTGATGAATCTCCAGTAGTAACCTACCAACCCGAGCAACTGCCATGCTTCATGAATGGTGTTGGGTTTTAGCCAGTCCCTGATAACGGTGACTTTGTCAGGATCTGGTGCCACGCCTTCCGTGCTTACTGCATGGCCTAGGTACTGCACCTTGGACTTCAACAGGTGGCACTTGGACGGCTTTACTTTCAGGCCAAAGTTGGACAGGGCTTCAAACACCTCGGCCAGGTGCTTCAAGTGGTCTTCATAGGTTTTGGAAAAGATGATGACGTCATCCAGGTACAACAAAACAGTTTCAAAGTTTTTATGTCTTAGGCAGCATTCCATTATCCGCTAGAACGTTCCTGGTGCATTGCAGAGCCCGAATGGCATGCGGTTCAACTCGCAGAGGCCCATTCGTGTCGTAAACGCTGTCTTCTCTGTATCCGCCTCTGCCACAGGAACCTGCCAATACCCACTGGTGAGATCTAAGGTGGAGAAATAGGGGATTTCTTTGCAGCTAATGATTCCTCCATTCTGGGTAACAGGTAGGCGTCCTTATGTGTAATGCGGTTAATCTGCCTGTAGTCAAGACACATACTCATTGTACCATCTTTCTTTCTAACGAGGACTAACAGAGCTGCCCAGGGGCTACTACTGTCTCTGACCACTCCAGCCTCCTTCATCTCCCGTAACATACTGTACCTGAAGAAGACAGCGTTTGGCTGTTGAAACATGTTGTGATCAAAGATTTTAAATCCCTTACCTGTGCTCCGGTGGCCTCTGTCATCAGCGCTCCATCCAGACTGCTTTACTTTTTTTAATTTGCATTCCTGAAGATTAAGGGCATAGTCCCGTATTCTGTCCTACACCCTTTGCTTACACCCAAAGAATCTCATTTTTATCTCTGCTGCAGTGCGGGTGTCAAAGGTGCCCTTCAACCTGGCCAAGATTTGCTTGACAGTTTTTTTATCAGTGTTCTGCCAGGACTTTACCTCCCTCTGGGTTAGGATAAGGATGCTGACTTTTGATTCTGAGATGAGGGGTAAGCTTAAAACAAACTACATTGTCTCTCCTTGAAATAACTCATGGTCTGCGACTCCACTGAGTACTGTAGTAACCAGGCCACTCCCGGTATGTACGGCATTGATAGTGGCATTATAGTGTCTGCGGCTATGGACACCGCTGGATCTCCACCCGGGTTGCACATTTTCCTCCCCTTAGTGAACCTTAGCCAGGTTCTGAGATTTGTTACCGTAGTAAGCGGCTGTTCCACTGGTGGGATGGATTGAGCTCCTGAGGGTTTCCATGTCGTGGTCTCCTGCTTCCCACCAGTTCATGCCCGAGCGCGTGGCAGCACTTCTCTTCATGCCCTTTCTTGGGCTCCGCCCATGCCAACACGCCCCTTCTGCTTCTCGAATGTCACGCGGCGCGCGTGATAATGGTGGCTACCACACAGTTCAATTAAGTCAATGGCACACAGGACTCGGTGGCACCAGGTTATGAAATCCTGTTCATGAAGCCAAAATGGAGCACCCGCTAGGACCATGGGGTACTCGGGTCAGGTCCGACGGTTCTTAAGGGGTGGTCATGGCTGCAGTGACCTGGTCCGTGGTCCTGGGTGTCCAATAAAATTAATGAAATGGAGGGGAAATAGAGTCTATAGGAAGTTAGTTTGTGACACAATGGAGAGCCAACGTTGCTTAAGGGGACTGCTGGGGCCGATGATGATGCAGCTGGGATGTTTCTGCTCCCCACATGTGGAGCGGGGCTCCAGGGCCACCGGTATAATTGGTAAGGGATTGTAGATGATGGGGCGCAGGACTGAGGGTGCAGGAAATGACTGAAGGACACAAGGATTGCAGTTTTGTTTACCTTTACTTGTCAGTTGCTGGTGCAGTCCAGGTTTGGAGGCCTTCCTTCTGCGCTATACTCTAGGTCCTTGCTGCTTTAAGGTCTGCACAGTCCCTCTCCTGTGCATTGCTTCTAACCTGTATGGCAGGCAGCATGAGCCCATCACGGGCACTGCCTTTTCACTGGCAGCCCCGGCTCTTGGTCTGCTGTGGTGCCTCTAGGCATTCAGTGTGGCCAGGGAGGTTGTAGTTCGCTGCCCTCCAGATTCGGTTGTCGGGGCTTACAGCACCCACACAGCTAAGGACTCTGGCGTCCTGTTTGTCAGCGCTCTGCTCTGGGGTGAGCCTGGTTACAGCTCTACTCCCCAGGTTCTCCTCGACTTCCCTCCTCTCTTCTCACTCTCAGACTCCTGACTGAACTGACTAACTCCGCCTTCAGGCCAGAACTTATAGGGAAGCTCCCCTGAAACCAGGTGTTAGAGCTTCCCCTTCTGGTCTGGAGTAGAACAAGTGTTGGATGCTGGTGTTACCTGGTAAGGGAACCCCTCCTTCCAGGCATGACATCACCCCCTGTGAGGGAGGCAATGTTGCTGTGGCAACCAGACTCCTTGGATGCCACACATACTGTATAAGTAGCTGTGGCTGTGAGCAACTGGGGCTCTGGGGATTACTAAAGCAAAGTAAAGTAATTAGCCCAGGCTGCAGCGTGCCACACAGTCTGCCAGTCCGTCTATACAGTGGCTCAACACTAATTGGTTTTTTTTTTTTTTAAATCTTAACCAGGCAGATCTGGCCACAGATGTGCAGTGAACAATTACGTTCAGTGCGCATAGGCTGGCATTATTCTGAGCAGCACATATCCTGTTTACACAGGATAATGTGCTGCCAAGAATGATGATCTTTTAGGCAACACAACGGATCATTTCACCTAATGAACTAGCATTTTGCTTATTAGTCAGGTCCTGTTTATACTGAAAGAAAGCGTTCCTATGAACACTCATTTGTGATAATCTCGCAGTGTAAATGAGCCTTAAATGCAAATGTTTTTTAGAATCTTTGGAGTTTTGTTTATTCCTGAACCTCCCATTTTAGTTATCTGGTCACCTCTTCTCTTTATTTAAATCTAGTCTTGTTAGTGAAGGGGGAATGGTCAAGAAGAAGAGTTGAGTTGAATATCCCACCCCTTTAGCAAACAAGAATAAATTAACATAATAGGAAGAGGGGCCATATTAAAAAATCAAGAATCAGGAATAAAAAAAAATAAAATATAAGCAATGTCAGATTCAGAAGAACAGCAGGATTTAGACAAGATAAAAAATTACATATTTACGGCAAGTGTCAGGTCCTTTTTAGGGTTCGCTCACACGAGCGTATAACTCGGCTGAGTGCTCTCTTTACCAGGTAGCACTCGGCCCAGTGTTACACTGTGGGGCAGTGCAGATCTATGATTATTTTCTCAAGCCGTTATGGCAGCATGCTGCGAGTGGCTCAGATATTTGGATCTCACTCACCCATACAAGTCTATGAGTGCATGTCAAACATTGGACTGTACTCGGATGTACGTTCACAGAGACAATGAAGAAGATGGTGAGATGAAGTTCTTCATCTTCTCCTTACCTTCTCCTTATGAGAGAATGTACAGCACTGTACACACACTGTAGCAGTGTGAGCGAACCCATAAAGAAGCACTCTTGTTATGTTTTTGTATTGTAAATTTTAGTGTAGTGTAAATGTTAATTTCTGATCGGCATCTTCTCTGTGTACTAGTGCCATTCCGGTCCTCCGGTCTGGATCACAAGAAGGCTCTTTCGACTCATCGTCTACACTGCAGTGTATGTATGAGTGGTTGTTACCATGCAAGCCTATGGAGCATCAGAGCAAGTCTCTATAGACTTAGTTGTAAGAGCGACTTTTGACTCATACATAGAACGCAGGGTGAACCAGAGTGTCTGAGACGCCATCATGTGACCCAGAAGAGGACCGCAGCGGCGATGTACACAGAAGATGGCGATCAATGAGTATATTAATCCAGTTAAACTACACTAACATTTACACAGGGTTAGCCAATAAAACATAACAGTTGCGCTTCTTTAAATATATATATATATATATATATATATATATATATATATATATATATATGTGTGTGTGTGTAAAAAATATAACAATATAATGTTAACTTGCTCAGTTCAATAGAGCCACTTATAAAGATATTAACTGCGTTACTGAAATACATGAACCCTGTTTTCATTAGTGCATTGACTTCATAAACAATATACTACAAATTCAAAAAAATGACTTTGGTCCCTTAATTACTCATTCTGCTTAGCTGTTTGTAATTTACGGAAAACTTGCAATGAACCATCCAAATGCCAGAACTATGCAATGTCACGTAATGAAAACATTATGTATCCCAACTCTTAAAAATAAGATTAGACAATACAATACAAAAAGTTTCCAGACCCCAATAATAGAAAGTTTTATTAGATTGTCTAAAGAATGTAATGAGACAAATATAGCTTTTGTGAGCTTCTGATGTATTGTAGTGTAATTTTAATGTGTGCCAGTGGGGTAATCAAACCATATCCACATCTATCCCTTCGCTGCTCTAATGCCGCTCACATCCTACAAACAAGAACGCGACAATCATAAGAAATGACAACTGTCTCCTAAGAAGTGAGGTTAAAAGTTCAGCTTCTCCTTCGGCAATCTCCCGCTCTTCTTGTTCCTATTGATTTTTGAACATTAATACAAATAAAGGTTATGGGCAAATATTTATGCAGCAATTTATAGACGTCTATCTAATATGAAATCGGTATAACTGTCCATAAATACTCAAAGGGGCAACTCAATAGCATAAGAGACAAAATACATAAAACACTCCTGTAGGAACAAGTTACATCAGGGGCGGATTTTAGTAAGGGCAATCTTGGCTACCGCCTAGGGCCAATGGTTACCACTAGAGTTGAGCGACTTTTACTTTTTTCGGATCGGATCGGGTTTCGCGAAACCCGACTTTGTCAAAAGTTGGGTCGGGTGAAATTGGCCGATTATTGCGAAAAGTCGGGGGCCGAATGAAACACGAAACCCAATGCAAGTCAATGGGGAATCAAAGTCGCAGTGAGTGGAGGACAGGAAAACACCTACAGTGCCCATTTTAATGCCAAAAACATCAATTCTTATTACTTAAGCTTGTCAATCTTAATTTACTTTATAATAATAGTTAGACATTGAAAACTGGGGGTCATTTGGCTAAAGTTGTGGGAGGGTAGGGCTGCATCAAGATTTTCGTGGGCCCAGGAAACGCGGAATACGTCACGGCGGTGGAGCAGGGAGAGGTAAGTATTTCAACTTTGAAAGTGCTGTGATCCTGAGCAAGCAGGGGGGCCCACTCATTGGCACTGGCACAGGGCCCCTCATAGTACGGCGGTGTGTTTGACGGCGGGTGGCACCTCCCACTGGCAGAGACACTTTTGCGTACTATGAGGGGCCCTGTGCCAGTGACGTTGCCAACGAGTATGCCCCCCCACCTGATGAAGGAACCTGCACTTTCATCTGCACCTTCCTCTTTGTCCCCATGTAAGGTGGTATAGTATGCGGGAAGGGGAACCTGACTTTCAGCAGGGTCAGATTCTGGCTGTGTAGAGTGCAAGGGGAATGTAGTGTTATGATCCTAGTGGTAGAGGATCTCAGAAGTTCCAGCTAAGTCCGCAAACACAAAAACCAGCTCATAGGGAGGTGGTAACTTGGCTGATCGCATACCTGAACCTAGCACAACAACTAGAAGTAGCCGGGGAACGTACCTACGTTGATTCTAGACGTCTCGCACCAGCCGGAGAACTAACTAACCCTTTCAGAGAAAATAAGACCTCACTTGCCTCCAGAGAAAAGACCCCAAAGTTATAATACAAGCCACCAACAAATAATAATGGTGAGGTAAGAAGAAAAGACAAACGTAAGAATGTACTAGATTTAGCAAAGAGAGGCCCACTAATTAATAGCAGAAAATAGGAAGAGGTCTTATGCGGTCAGCAAAAACCCTATAAAAATATCCACGCTGAATATCCAAGAACCCCCGCACCGACTAACGGTGTGGGGGGAGAATATCAGCCCCCTAGAGCTTCCAGCAAAAACAGAAATCACATTTTGAACAAGCTGGAACAAAATAAGAGCAAATGCAAATGGACAAAAATAAGAAAGCAGAACTTAGCTTATCTTGCAAAACTCAGAGACCAGGAGTCAGGAGAGAAACAGACATAGACTGATTACATCGATTCCAGGCACTAGACTGAGTTTCCAGGAAGTCTAAATAGAAACACCCAAGGCCTAACGAACCAGGTGGTTACCAACCTGGGGAAAGATAATCCAAGTGCCATATCGCTAGAGACCACAAGAGGGAGCCAAAAAATATAGTTCACAACAGTACCCCCCCTTTAAGGAGGGGTCACCGAAGCCTCACCAAGACCACCAGGGCGATCAGGATGAGCAGCGTGAAAGGCACGAACCAAATCGGCCGCTTGAACATCAGAGGCGACCACCCAGGAATTATCCTCCTGACCATAGCCCTTCCATTTGACCAGATACTGAAGCCTCCGTCTAGAGAGACGAGAATCCAAGATCTTCTCCACCACGTACTCCAACTCGCCCTCAACCAACACCGGAGCAGGAGGCTCAACAGCAGGAACCATAGGCACAACGTACCGCCGCAACAAAGACCTATGGAACACATTGTGAATGGCAAACGACACAGGAAGATCCAAACGAAAAGACACCGGATTAAGGACCTCCAAAATTTTATAAGGACCAATAAAGCGAGGCTTAAACTTTGGAGAGGAAACCTTCAGAGGGTCATACCGAGAAGACAACCAAACCAAATCCCCAACACGAAGTCGGGGACCCACACCGCGGCGGCGGTTGGCAAAACGCCGAGCCTTCTCCTGTGACAACCTCAAGTTGTCCACCACATGATTCCAAATCCGCTGCAACCTATCCACCACGGAATCCACCCCAGGACAGTCAGAAGGTTCAATATGACCCGAGGAAAAACGTGGATGGAAACCAGAGTTGCAGAAAAATGGCGAAACCAAAGTAGCGGAACTAGCCCGATTATTAAGGGCAAACTCAGCCAATGGCAAGAAGGTCACCCAATCATCCTGATCCGCAGAAACAAAACATCTCAAATAAGCCTCCAGCGTCCGATTAGTTCGCTCCGTTTGGCCATTAGTCTGAGGATGAAAGGCAGATGAAAATGACAAATCAATGCCCATCTTAGCACAAAAAGATCGCCAGAATCTGGACACAAACTGGGATCCTCTGTCAGACACGATATTCTCAGGAATGCCGTGCAAACGAACCACATTCTGAAAGAACAAAGGAACCAGATCGGAAGAGGAAGGCAACTTAGGCAAGGGCACCAATTGGACCATCTTGGAAAAACGATCACACACCACCCAGATGACAGACATTCCTTGATACACCGGAAGATCTGAAATGAAATCCATGGAAATGTGTGTCCAAGGTCTTTTCGGGACGGGCAAGGGCAAAAGCAACCCGCTGGCACGAGAACAGCAAGGCTTAGCCCGAGCACAAATCCCACAGGACTGCACAAAAGAACGCACATCCCGCGACAGGGAAGGCCACCAAAAGGACCTAGCCACCAAATCTCTGGTACCAAAAATCCCAGGATGCCCTGCCAACACCGAGGAATGAACCTCAGAAACATTTCTGCTGGTCCATTTACCAGGAACAAACAATCTATCCAGTGGGCAAGGGTCAGGTCTACCAGCCTGAAATCTCTGCAACACACGTCGCAAATCAGGAGAATTGGCCGACAAGATTACTCCCTCTTTAAGAATACCAGTTGGCTCTGAGACGCCAGGAGAGTCAGGCACAAAGCTCCTAGAAAGAGCATCAGCCTTAACATTCTTTGAACCAGGCAGGTACGAGACCACAAAGTCAAAACGGGAGAAAAACAACGACCAACGAGCCTGTCTAGGATTCAGGCGCTTAGCAGACTCGAGATACATCAGATTTTTGTGATCAGTCAAGACCACCACACGATGCTTAGCTCCCTCGAGCCAATGACGCCACTCCTCAAATGCCCACTTCATGGCCAACAACTCCCGATTACCAACATCATAGTTCCGCTCAGCAGGCAAAAATTTACTAGAGAAAAAAGCACATGGTCTCATTACAGAGCAACCAGAGCCTTTCTGCGACAAAACAGCTCCGGCACCGATCTCAGAAGCATCCACTTCAACCTGAAAGGGAAGTGAGATATCAGGCTGACACAAAACAGGCGCCGAAGTAAACCGGCGCTTCAGCTCCCGAAAAGCCTCCACGGCTGCAGGAGCCCAATTAGCAACATCAGAACCTTTCTTGGTCATATCCGTCAAAGGTTTAACAACGCTAGAAAAATTAGCAATAAAACGACGGTAGAAATTAGCAAAACCCAAGAACTTCTGAAGACTCTTAACAGACGTGGGTTGAGTCCAATCATGAATAGCTCGGACCTTGACTGGGTCCATCTCCACAGTAGCAGGGGAAAAAATAAAACCCAAAAAGGGAACCCTCTGCACTCCAAAGAGACACTTTGAGCCCTTCACAAACAAGGCATTATCACGCAAAACCTGAAACACCATCCTGACCTGCTTTACATGAGAATCCCAATCATCAGAAAAAAACAGAATATCATCCAGATAAACAATCATAAATTTATCTAGATACTTCCGGAAGATGTCATGCATAAAGGACTGAAACACTGAAGGAGCATTAGAGAGCCCAAAAGGCATCACCAAGTACTCAAAATGACCTTCGGGCGTATTAAACGCAGTTTTCCATTCATCTCCCTGCTTAATGTGCACAAGGTTGTACGCACCACGAAGATCTACCTTGGTGAACCACTTGGCACCCTTAATTCGAGCAAACAAGTCCAACAATAGTGGCAAAGGATACTGAAATTTGACCGTGATTTTATTCAGAAGACGATAGTCTATACAAGGTCTCAAAGACCCGTCCTTCTTGGCCACAAAAAAGAATCCCGCACCAAGAGGGGAAGAGGATGGACGAATATATCCCTTCTCCAAAGATTCCTTTATATAAGAACGCATTGCGGCATGTTCAGGTACAGATAGATTAAATAATCGTCCCTTAGGAAATTTACTTCCAGGAATCAAATCTATAGCGCAGTCACAGTCCCTATGAGGAGGAAGGGCACTGGACCTGGACTCACTGAATACATCCTGATAGTCCAACAAATACTCAGGGACTTCAGAAGGAGTAGAAGAAGCAATAGACACCGACGGGGAATCGCAATGAATTCCCTAACAACCCCAACTTGACACAGACATAGCCTTCCAATCCAAAACTGGATTATGGGTCTGTAACCATGGCAGACCCAAAACGACCAAATCATGCATTTTATGCAGAACAAGAAAACGAATCACCTCCCGATGTTCAGGAGACATGCACATGGTCACTTGTGTCCAATACTGCGTTTATTCTCCGCCAATGGCGTAGCATCAATTCCTCTAAGAGGAATAGGATTTTCTAAAGGCTCCAGAACAAAACCGCAGCACTTGGCAAACGACAAGTCCATAAGACTCAGGGCAGCACCTGAATCCACAAATGCCATAACAGGGTAGGAAGACAATGAGCAAATTAAAGTCACAGACAAAATAAATTTAGGCTGCAAATTACCAATGGCGACAGGACTAACAACCTTTGTTAGGCGTTTAGAGCATGCTGAGATAACATGTGTAGAATCACCACAGTAAAAACACAACCCATTCTGACGTCTATGATTTTGCCGTTCGGTTCTAGTCTGAATTCTATCACATTGCATTGAGTCAGGTGTCCGTTCAGACAACACCACCAGAGGATTAGCAGATTTGCGCTCCCGCAACCGCCGATCAATCTGGATGGCCAGAGCCATAGAATCATTCAGACTTGCAGGAATGGGAAAACCCACCATCACATTCTTAATGGCTTCAGAAAGGCCATTTCTGAAATTTGCGGCCAGAGCACACTCATTCCATTGAGTAAGCACGGACCATTTCCGAAATTTTTGGCAATACACTTCAGCTTCATCCTGGCCCTGAGAGATAGCCAGCAACGCTTTTTCTGCCTGAATTTCAAGATTGGGCTCCTCATAAAGCAATCCGAGTTCCAGAAAAAAACGCATCAATATTTGCCAATGCCGGATCTCCTGGCGCCAATGTGAAAGCCCAATCCTGAGGGTTGCCACGCAAGAAGGAGGTAACAATTTTAACTTGCTGAGCTGAGTCTCCAGACGAACGAGGTTTCAAAAATAGAAACAATTTACAATTATTCCTAAAATTCCCAAATTTAAATCGATCTCCAGAGAACAGCTCAGGAATAGGTATCTTAGGCTCTGACATAGGACTACTAGTAACAAAATCCTGAATGCGCTGCACTCGTGCAGCAAGCTGATCCACACTAGTAATCAGAGTCTGAACATTCATGTCTGCAGCAGAGCTTCAAGCCACTCTGAGAAAAAAGGGGAAGAAGAAAAAAAAACAAAAAAAAAAAACTCAGAACTTCTTTTCTTTTAATCCCGCTTCTGCAATGCATTAAATATTCACTTTTGGCCTGGAATACTGTTATGATCCTAGTGGTAGAGGATCTCAGAAGTTCCAGCTAAGTCCGCAAACACAAAAAACCAGCTCATAGGGAGGTGGTAACTTGGCTGATCGCATACCTGAACCTAGCACAACAACTAGAAGTAGCCGGGGAACGTACCTACGTTGATTCTAGACGTCTCGCACCAGCCGGAGAACTAACCAACCCTTTCAGAGAAAATAAGACCTCACTTGCCTCCAGAGAAAAGACCCCAAAGTTATAATACAAGCCCCCAACAAATAATAACGGTGAGGTAAGAAGAAAAGACAAACGTAAGAATGAACTAGATTTAGCAAAGAGAGGCCCACTAATTAATAGCAGAAAATAGGAAGAGGTCTTATGCGGTCAGCAAAAACCCTATAAAAATATCCACGCTGAATATCCAAGAACCCCCGTACCGACTAACGGTGTGGGGGGAGAATATCAGCCCCCTAGAGCTTCCAGCAAAAACAGAAATCACATTTTGAACAAGCTGGAACAAAATAAGAGCAAATGCAAATGGACAAAAATAAGAAAGCAGAACTTAGCTTATCTTGCAAAACTCAGAGACCAGGAGTCAGGAGAGAAACAGACATAGACTGATTACATCGATCCCAGGCACTAGACTGAGTTTCCAGGAAGTCTAAATAGAAACACCCAAGGCCTAACGAACCAGGTGGTTACCAACCTGGGGAAAGATAATCCAAGTGCCATACCGCTAGAGACCACAAGAGGGAGCCAAAAAATATAGTTCACAACATGTAGTGGTCTGGGTCAATGTACCAGCAGACTCATCTAGAAGTGGCTGGGCAATGGGCAGGATGAGGAGGAAACACAGATATAGGCCCAAATAATAAAGTAGGCTAAATGCAGTTCAAAATTGGTAACAGGACTAAACAGGCGGCATTGCTTTGTTCAGTGGAGGAAAACTGTAATGAGTGGCAGACACAGTTAGTAGGCCCAAATAATAAAGTAGGCTAAATGCAGTTCAAATGTGGTAACAGGACTAAACAGGCGGCATTGCTTTGTTCAGTGGAGGAAAACTGTAATGAGTGGCAGACACAGGTAGTAGGCCCAAATAATAAAGTGGGCTAAATGTCTGCCAAAAAATTGTTCATAAATAAACAGGCGACATTGCTTTGCTCAGTGTCGGAAAATTGTAATGAGTAGCAGACTAAGTTAGTAGGCCCAAATAATAAAGTGGGCTAAATGTCTGCCAAAAAATTGTTCATAAATAAACAGGTGGCATAGCTAGGTACAGGGGTGGGCTCCTCTTCTGAGTAGCAGACAGTGGTAGTAGGTGCAAAGTATTAACTGGTGTAAATGGTGGCCAGGGCCCCTGTATATTTTAACTATCATCTATCATTTCAACAAATTTGTATTGGCAGTGCCATTGAAGGATTTAACAGCACAGACTACACAGTGGTGGAGCAGGGAGAGGTAAGTATTGCAAGTGGTAGAGCACTGTTCGAGCTGGGGGGAACACACTCTCGTGGGCGGTGGTACTGGCACAGAGCCCCTCATATTACGACGGTGTGTCTGACATTGGTTGTGCACCACCACCATCAGAGACACTTCATTGTACTATGAGGGACCCTGTGCCAGTGCCGTCGCCCAAGAGTGGACCCACCCACCTGTCTAGGCAAACAGCACTCGCACGGGTGCTTGCGCCAGGTGGTGACCACGGCCCTGTGGGGGGAGTCAGCCCATTTAGGGAGGTATAAAAATGGCCTATGGTGGACATTCAGCAGCTGCAAATGGAGGAATTGGAGAAGTCAGTAAGAGGAGGCCAAAAGCAAGACATTTTTCAGGCAAGCTACGTGTCAGCAGAGAAAGGTGGGGCAAAATAATTTGAAATCTATGATTGGTACATTGTAATGAAGGTTAGATCATCAACATTTTGGGTAGCCAGACTTGTCCTTATTTCGGTCAGTATTGAACCAGCAGCACTGAAAAATCTTTCTGATAGCACACTAGCAGCAGGGCAAGCGAGCTCCTGTAATGCATATTCTGCCAATTCAGGCCAGGTGTCTATTTTAGATGCCCAGTAATGAAAGGGGAATGACCTGTGAGGGAGAACATTAATAAGGGAGGAAAAGTAGTTCGTAACCATACTGGACAAATGCTGTCTCCTGTGGAAAATCTAACTAAAATAACAACCGTTATATGGTACTGTAAAACAAGGTAGAAGGTGTATATTAACTTGTTGAGAATTTAAATCTCCCTTACAATGTAAGTGGCAGAAAGTGGCTGGAAGATATATGAAAAAATACAAGGACTGTAGTACAATTTCAATCTCCGTACAATGATCTCAGGACAAGTATGGCAGCAATAAAAAGGACTGCTGCACACAAAAGTGTGGACAAATAAACAAGATAACTGTGCAGAAAGGAGCAACAGGATTTTTGCTTTTAAAAAAGCAGTTGGTTTGCACAGCAGTGGTGCAAACAGCAATGCAGCTATCAGGGAGCCTTATAAGGCAGCCTAATAAGCTACAGAGCTGATGCACAAAAATATAGCCTCCACTGTCCCTGCAAAAAAAGGTGGTGTTGGACAGTGGAAATCGCTACAGCACAAGCAGTTTGGGGGTTAATCTTCCCTCCCTAACTATATCCCTTCTTCTGATGAAGCTGCAGCAATCTCTGCCTATGCTAAGATCGGCAGAAGTAAGATAGTGGTCGGCGTGCACGCCCCTTTATAGCCCCTGTGACACCGCAGAAAGCAAGCCAATCACTGTCATGCCCTTCTCTAAGATGGTGGGGACCGAGACCTATGTCATCACGCTGCCCACACTCTGCGTCCTCCTTCATTGGCTGAAAAATGGCGCTGAAAGCGTCATACGAAACGTGACTTTTGCGCGCAGATCGCCGACCTCATGGCCGATCCCACACTAGTATCGGGTCGGGTTTCATGAAACCTGACTTTGCCAAAAATTAGCGATTTTTGAATTTGTCCGATCCGTTTCGCTCAACCCTAGCCACCACTATTAGCAGCCTGCATCACCGGGCAGGGAGAGTTCTTGCAGCTCCGCTGCCTGCAATAGAGAATCGCAGCTTAGCAGAAGGAAGCCATTGTCAGCTTCCTTCCCAGTGCTTTCTCGGTGACTTAGTGAGTGCTAAGACATCATTGTACCACTGGCGTCATTTAGCACATAACTGATGAGAAGCGGCTCCATGTTGAGATATAATATGGAGAGATAAGTGATTTAATTTCTTATTTGAAAACAGTAAAGGAGAGCACGATTGGGGTGGGGGAGAAGTGTCATGGAATTGTAATGAATTGGGGCGAGGGAGGACACGTGATTATTGTGATTGGGGGATGGAAGCCATGTAATTGTAGTGATTTAGAGGGAGGGAGGATTTGTAATTGTAGTGAGTTGGGGAGGACGAACATGTACTGTAATTGTAGTGAGTTATTGGGAGAAAGGACATGGAATTAAAATTAATTGGGAGGAGGGAGGCAATGTAATTTTAGTTAGTTGGGGGGCATGTAATTGTAGTCAGTTGGTGTGTGGACATGTTATTGTAATAATTTGGGGCAATAGAATGGACATGTACTGGTAATGCATTGTGAAGGAGGACTTGCAATTGTAATGAATTGAGGATTAGGAGCCCATTGGTGGGGGAGGAGGAATAACTGGTAATGAATTGGGCTAATTAATTTATATTTTTATTGGATGGAGGAACAGTGTCTAATTATAGCTGAAGGGGGCAGAGTGCTGGTTTATCAACTTATATTTGAATGGTGGGTTGTAATTGTCGCTAATTGTATATTAATAGTATGGCACATATTTGTGTTCAGGGATACAAATGTATATCTTTATATGTAACCTTTCTATTTTCAGGGCTGTGGAGATTAGTGCGCCAAGCTCTGCAGTGACAAGTAGTGAGTGGAAGATGTCAATATTCAGGTCTGATCAGATGGATAAGAAGCAAAAGAAAACTAATTTAATCAGATGAGAAGACAGCAATAAATTACTAGATGTAAATAATATTTGACAGTATATCTACACTGCATGACTTACACAGAGATGATGAGAGTAATACTCTTGTTTGTAAAACAACCTCCATTATGTATAGAACCATCACTTATTATATAGAGGTCCTCTAATATGTCCTCTTAGAAAAGGCTGAGTTAATTTTCAGCCATATATGTCTGGTGGACTGCATCTTGATGCTTGCCCCCAATAGGCCAAAATGATGCACAAAAGAGCTTACTGTGACTCCGCTGCATGATTGCAGTCAATGGCCCCGTCGGTGCACACACCCACAAAACAGGATTTGGACTTATGCACTGACAGGGCCATAGACTATAACGTGCGCTCTGCCGGGCCTCATTTTCAGGCATGTACGCCTATTAGAGGCAAACACTCAGATGTTGTAGACTGTGTCTGGGTGTCCGCCTCCATTAGGCGTATATGTCTGAAAATGATGTAAGGCAAAGCGTACGTTCGCTCTATCAGCACAATTATAGTCTATGACCCTGTTAGTGCATAAGTCCAAATCCTCTTTTGGGGGGGCTAGGACATAATCCCCCATGGGGGCCACCCAATGGGTACCTAAATACAATGTGAAAATACCCTAAGAAATGAGAATGTAAAGCCTTCCTGATACATACCAAACCACCCAGAAAAAAAGAAAAACTGCAGGCAGCACAGTTAAAGAGTGTACCAAAGTTGAGTATAGTACACCTGTTTTGTCTCTCTAATTAAAGCTAGAATTTTTGGACTGCATATGAAAAAGTTGTTGCTTCTTCATTTGAGAAAGCCAAAGCTCTTTATACAGTGCCTAGAACTTTTCAACCTTTTCCTACATATCATGCTTCAAACATAAAGATGCCAAATGTAAATTTTTGGTGAAGAATCAACAACAAGTGGAACACAATTGTGAAGTGGAATGAAATTTATTGGTTATTTTAAATTTTTGTGGAAATTCAAAAACTGAAAAGTGGGGCGTGCAATATTATTCAGCCCCTTTAACTTAATACTTTGTTGCACCACCTTTTGCTGCGATTACAGCTGCAAGTCGCTTGGGGTATGTCTCTAACAGTTTTGTACATCGAGAGACTGAAATTCTTGCCCTTTCTTCCTTTGCAAACAGCTCGAGCTCAGTGAGGTTTGATGGAGATCGTTTGTGAACAGCAGTTTTCAGCTCTTTCCACAGATTCTCGATTGGATTGAGGTCTAGACTTTGACTTGGCCATTCTAGCACTTGGATACGTTTATTTGTGAACCATTCCGTTGTAGATTTTGCTTTATGTTTGGGATCATTGTCTTGTTGGAAGACAAATCTCTGTCCCAGTCCAAGGTCTTTTGCAGACTCCAACAGATTTTCTGCTAGAATGGTCCTGTATTTGCTCCATCCACCTTCCCATCAATTTTAACCATCTTCCCTGTCCCTGCTGAAGAAAATCAGGCCCAAACCATGATGCTGCCACCACCATGTTTGACAGTGGGGATTGTGTGTTCAGGGTGATGAGCTGTGTTGTCTTTACACCAAACATATCGTTTGGCATTCTTGACAAAAAGTTCGATTTTGTTTCATCTGACCAGAGCACCTTCTTCCACATGTTTGGTGTGTCTCCCAGGTGGCTTGTTGCAAACTGTAAATGACACTTTTTATGGATATCTATGAGAAATGGCTTTCTTCTTGCCACTCCTCCATAAAGGCCAGATTTGTGCAGTGTACAACTGATTGTTGTCCTATGGACAGACTGTCCCACCTCAGCTGTAGAGCTCTGCAGTTCATCCACGGGCCTCTTGGCTGCATCTCTGATCAGTCTTCTCCTTGTTTGAGATGAAAGTTTAGAGGGACGGCCGGGTCTTGGTAGATTTGCAGTGGTATGATACTCCTTCCATTTCAATATGATTGCTTGCACAGTGCTCCTTGGGATGTTTAAAGTTTTGGAAATCATTTTGTATCCAAATCAGGTTCTAAACTTCTCCAAAACAGTATCACGAACCTGCCTGTTGTGTTTATTGGTCTTCATGATGCTCTCTGTGCTTCAAACAGAACCTTGAGACTATCACACAGCAGGTGCATTTATACGGAGACTTGATTGCACACAGGTGGATTATATTTATCATCATTAGGCATTTAGGACAACATTGGATCATTCAGAGATCCACAATGAACTTCTGGATTAAGTTTGCTGCACTGAAAGTAAAGGGGCCGAATAATATTGCACGCCCCACTTTTCAGTTTTTGAATTTCCACAAAAAATTTTAATAACCAATAAATTTCGTTCAACTTCACAATTGTGTTCCACTTGTTGTTGATTCTTCACCAAAAATTTACATTTTGTATCTTTATGTTTGAAGCATGATATGTGGGACAAGGTTGAAAAGTCCCAGGGAGCCGAATACTTTTGCAAGGCACTGTACTTCCCATGCATGGATAATTGTTCCACAAAACTGTGTAAGAATGCCACAGCATCTTCTGTTTGCACCACCTGCCTATAAATAATAGCAATGCATGCCTTTGTCCCCCAAAACAGATATTTTTAGACCGTTTATACAATTTAAGCAGCTTAAAAAGACAGAGACCACTGTTTTCGCCAATATGCTGTTGGTTACCTCTGGTGATCAGCCTTTTTTCTCTAACCAGATAGGTTGAAGTCATTTGTACATTTAAATATCTTGATTCCAAGGGTATCTCACAGTGTTCTACACAAAATTCCCTGACAATTAGAAGCATTTTGATTACGTGATTCACATAAATTTAGTCACTGCAAATCAAATTTTGGGGGGATACTTCAGCAAAGTAACTGAATTCGAATGTCAAAAAATCCGCTGATCTCTAGTTAGCACCTACTAAAAATGGACCAAGCAAGGAATTCCAGTACACTAGTGACAAAGTTATGTGTTCCCAAGTCTCATTAAAGTGAAAGGAGAGGGTGATGCTCTGTGGAATGTTCTTTTGGAAAATCCTGGTTCCTGATATTCATATGGGTGTTATTTTGACACATACCACAAACATAAATATTGTTGGAGATCAAGAACCCTTTGTTGCACAAGTAATCTCTCATGTCAGTGACCTATTTCAACAGAATTATGAATAATAATTAGAGATGAGCAGTGTTCGAGTCGAACTGTTCGCCAATTTCAAATTCGAGCTGTTTTGGGCGGTGTTCGAGTCGTTCGTCGAACTCGAACAATTTGCTTAAAATTCGGCTGTTCGTTTTTCTGTTCGATAACTGTTCATTCACCAAAAGCCTAACTTTATTTGCACATTAAAACTGTTTATCATTGTTAATAGACTGTTTCAGTGTATAGTGGGCGGGGTGGCAGGGAATAGATCTGTGCTGAAATAATGCCAATCTCCATTTTTATTTTTCTTTACCGCATTTACAGTGGGGCGGTGCAGTCTCTCAGCCTATCAGCAGTGCACATACACACACACAGCAATGTGTATGTGATGCACACAAGCAAGGGCATGTGTCATTGGCTGTGTATGTCACATGTCCTTGCCCTATAAGAACCAGCCATTTTCCCCGTCGCCACCATTTCCTCACTGCTGCAGCTTAGTGTTAGATGGCACCGCTGCTGCTTTGGGCGCTATACAGACTAAGAGTCTTTTTTGGGAGCAAATTTTCAGAGAGATAGGTTTAGGGAGTCAAGAGTCTGGACTAGTTGTAATATCAGCCCTTTTCAGGTTAGGTTACAGCATTTCCTAGCACTTTTTGCCAGGCAGGTCTGTGCCAGTGCTGTGCAAGTGTTTGTCACAGCATTTGGTGTAATCCAGCTCAGCCAATCCTTTTGGGCTAGTAGCATTGTCTGGTAGTCATCTGAGTAGCCCGCCTGTGAAGCTAGCTACACCGCCTGTGTATCTAAATTTTTACAGCATCTAACCCAGTAAATCTTTTGGGGCTTAGTAGCAGTGTCTGAAAGTCAGCAGAGTAGCCCGCCTGTGAAGGTAGCTACACTGTCTGTGTATCTAAATTTTTACTGCATCTAACCCAGTAAATAGTTTTGGGTCTAGGAGCAGTGTCTGCACGTCAGCGGAGTAGCCCGCCTGTGAAGCTAACTACACCACCTGTGTATCTAAATTTTTACTGCATCTAACCCAGTAAATAGTTTTGGGCCTAGGAGCAGTGTCTGCACTTTAGCGGAGTAGCCCGCCTGTGAGGCTAACTACACCGCCTGTGTATCTAAATTTTTACTGCATCTAACCCAGTAAATAGTTTTGGGCCTAGGAGCAGTGTCTGCACTTTAGCGGAGTAGCCCGCCTGTGAAGCTAACTACACCGCCTGTGTATCTAAATTTTTACTGCATCTAACCCAGTAAATTGTTTTGGGCCTAGGAGCAGTGTCTGCATGCCTGTGTATCTAAATTTTTACTGCATCTAACCCAGTAAATAGCTTTGGGCCTAGGAGCAGTGTCTGCATGTCTGCATATCTAAATTTTTACTGCATCTAACCCAGTAATTAGTTTTGGGCCTAGGAGCTGTATCTGCACGTCAGCGGAGTAGCCCGCCTGTGAAGCTAGCTACACCGCCTGTGTATCTAAATTTTTACTGCATATAACACAGTAATTAGTTTTGGGCCTAGGAACAGTGTCTGCATGTCTGCGTATCTAAATTTTTACTGCATCTAACCCAGTAATTAGTTTTGGGCCTAGGAGCTGTATCTGCACGTCAGCGGAGTAGCCCGCCTGTGAAGCTAACTACACCGCCTGTGTATCTAAATTTTTACTGCATCTAACCCAGTAAATAGTTTTGGGCCTAGGAGCAGTGTCTGCACTTTAGCGGAGTAGCCCACCTGTGAAGCTAGCTACACTGCCTGTGTATCTAAATTTTTACTGCATCTAACCCAATAAATCCTTTTGGGCCTATTACCACAGTTTGGCCACTCAGTTCTACTCGCTTTTCATCCATCGGTTTTTGTGCCAACAACTACAGATACATACTTGCCAATTAGTTAAGCACCAAAATGAGTGGCAAAAGGCCTGCTGCTGGTGGAAAGGGGAATAGGCATGTTGGAAAGGGAAAAAAAGGCTGTGTCCGTGGGGTAGGTGGTAAAGCAACAGTAACATCTGCAAAAGAAAGACCATCTTCCAGCCAAAGTAAGATGTCTACTTCTTTTCGTGGACAATCTAATATGATCCCTTTCTTACGACCATCGCTACAAGCATCGCCAAAAATTCCAGATGAGGCACAAAAACAGCAGGTGCTTTAACGGATATCAAGTGCTCGTTCAAGTGGGCTCTCCTCCATGTCAACTTCAACATCACAACTACTCCAGTCCTCAGAGTTGTCACCCCAATTGCACTTGCTTCCTCACAGCTCCCAAGTCTCCAGCCACCCGTCTGAGTATGGGGTAACACAGATGGTTGAGTCTGCAGAGCTGTTTACTCATACTATAGCCTGGGAATCAGAGGTCTTCTCCAGAGCTTCTGTGAATCCAGACAAGGAATTAATCTGCACTGATGCCCAGAATCTTTGTGAGTCGGATCCAGGCCCAGATGAAGAAGGTTCTGAGCATAATGTAGACCCTCGTTCCCAAACTGTAACTCCTGTTGGTGGAGACAATGAGGAAGATGATGATGAGGCTGAGATACCTGATTGGAATGAAAATTTGAGTTTTTGGTCAGGGCAGGAAGAGGTTGGCTCTGAAGACGATGGGTGTGAGAACACACAGGATGATGATGACAAGGTTGGAGACCCCACTTACTGTTAACCCACAGTCCGCCAGTCCCTGAGGTCAGCAGAGGAGGTGAAGTGAGGAGGTGCTAGTGACGAGTCTGACGACGAGGTTAGGTTGTGCCTTCCTGGACAGAGACAGAGTACTGGAAGCACATCAGCAACTGCATCCTCAACCCCAACTGTGCCTCTGAGCAGAAGTCGTGGTGGCTCTTCAGGTCACATGGGCTCTAAGCCTTGCATAGCCTGGGCATTTTTTAACATCACAAAGGATGACCCAACTCATGTTGTCTGTAAGATTTGTCACCAAAATCTCAGTAGAGGCCAAAAATGACTAGCTTGAGTACTTCATGCATGAACCGTCACATGGATATGAGGCATAAGTTGCAGTGGGAAGCTCACTGTGCTACAATGTGGCCTAGTGGGCCGGGTCAACCACCGTCTGCCCCATCAAGAGCATCCGCATCCTCTTCAACCTTTGTGACTGTGGGGACAGCAGTCGCACATGGTATTGGATGCAGACCTTCCATCTCTTTACCCGCAACAGCCAGTGTGATTGGCAGATCATCAGGACATTTGCAAGTGGAAACACCTGCTGGTGTTGAGCGCTCTCCGACATCGACACCACATTTTGATCAAGGCAACATAACATCTCCACCTGCATGTTCCTCACAGACCAGCAGTTTGCCGGGGACACCCTACTCAACTCCGTCTAAGCACGGCAGCCAGCCCTCAGTCCCTCAGATGTGGACCAGTAAAAGACCATATCCTCCTAGCCATGACAAAGCTAAGAGGTTGAATTTCACCATCTGAAAGTGCAGCGCCCCAGCGTCCTGGTCGTTGCAGTACTGATGCTCTGCCGCTAAGGGGGGCTATGGTACGTCTGATGGCACTGAAGGAGTTCACCTGACCAGGTATCACAGACACCAATACACTTCACAGTCTGGCCTCCAGGGGGAGCTAAGGGTGCTATGCATTAGGCCACTCCTCACAATCTGGTAAAACTGGGGGTTAGAGAGGAAGTTAGAGAGAAGCTGACTGGGAATCGAACAGGCAACACCCTGTGGGGGGTCCCTGTCAGGGGTGGGATCCTGGCAGAGACCTAGCGAACTGAGAGAACGTTACGGGACCGCGCCTGCACCTGATCGCGGCGGTTCCCTAAGAAAGGACAAGAAGCGAGGTTTATTGTGCTGAGTGAGAAACGAGATCAACGCAACAAGGAGAAACACCAGTAGGAGTCGTGCTGTAAGATGAGGCAACATCCTACTGAGGCGCGTAGCCAGTGGCCGGAACGCCGAGGAAGTACTAGGCTCCAAGCAATACTTCAAACCTACGGCAGGATAAGTCAGCTATAGGCGGGCTGTCTCACACAAATCACCTACGAAGACACAGGGGGGCAACAACAGGAGAAGGGCGACACTAGGGTCCAGGAAGAGCTCCGAGCCTACCCGTCATACGGGTGCGTCCTAGCCATATCATCTGGGGGACGAAGAAGAACATCAGAATCGAGTTGTGAGGGAACACGAGAAACAGACACAACAGTTGTGGGGACTATACCGTAAGCACAGCAGGGGAGGACCACAACACACAAGCGCTAGAAGGTAGGCACAGATTTCCACCTGCAAAGGGAACTCTGGAGGTGCCAACGGACCGGCCGGACTTGCGCAGCCTGGTTAACCGTATTCCATACTGAGGATCCTGAAGCCTTCAGTAAAGAGGTAAAGAGACTGCAACCTGGTGTCCTCGTTATTTACTGTGACCAGCACTGCACCGCACTACCACCACCATCCACACCTTTCATTGGTCGCCCCTCAGCAGGGTCACGGACCGGGTCTAGCCACCGTGACAACCCCAGAGCAGAGACTAAGAGGCCCGGTACCGGGTACCCCTCGGCCCTGCGGCAGTGGGGGCGCTACACAAGCTGTTGGCTACAGAAATGCTTCCTTTCCGCCTGGTGGACACAGAGGATTTTTGACACCTTATGTCCGTCGCAGTGCCCCAGTACCAGATGCCCAGTCGCCACTACTTCTCAAAGAAAGCTGTGCCTGCGCTACACCAGCATGTCGCACACAACATCACTGCTTCCTTGAGAAAGTCTGTGTGTGACAGGGTGCATTTCACCTCAGACACTTGGACGAGTAGACATGGACACGGGCGTTACATGTCGGTGACTGGGCACTGGGTAACTATGGTGACATCAGGAGAAGGGGCTGCTGTCCAAGTCTTGCCATCCCCACGAGTTGCTCATCTATCCTCTGTATCTAGAAGTTCCTCCTCTCGGTCTTCTACCTGCACCCAAAGCCTGTCTGGTAATGCCACCCGCGTTCTAACTGCACAAAAGGAATCCTGCACACCTCCTTACTATGCTGTCACCAGGATTCAACAGCATCAGGCGATGTTTACATTGAAATGTCTGTGAAATGTGAGTCACACAGCTGAGGAGTTGTAGTCAGCTCTGGAGACCGAGTTCCATCAATGGTTGTCTCCACTCAACCTGCAGCCAGGTAAGGCCGTGTGCGACAATGCTGCAAACCTGGGTGCGGCCCTTCGCTGGGGCAGTGTCACACACGTGCCTTGTATGGCTGACATTTTTAACCTGGTTGTCCAGCAATTTTTATCCCACTATCCCGGACTAGATGGGCTTCTGCAGAGGGCACAGTCACTGTGTGCTCACTTCCACCGTTCGCATCCTGCAGCTCAATGACTTACATCTCTACAGAAGTCGTTGGGCCTCCCAGTTCACCGGCTGAAATGTGATGTGCCCACACGGTGGAATTCAACTCTGCACATGTTGCAGCGACTGTAGCAGCACCGACGAGCCCTGGTGCAATACGTTATGACGTATAGCCTGGGCCAACGAGATCCAGAGGCAGAGCAAATCATGCTGCAGGAGTGGTCTCAGATCAGGGACCTATGCACCCTTCCACACAGTTTTGAAATAGCAACGAAGATGTTTAGTGCTGACGATGCCATTATCAGCATGACTATTCTGGTGATTTACATGCTGGAGCACACCTTAAACAGTATTCGGAGTCAGGTGGTGGAACAAGAGGAGGAGGAGGAACAGGAGGAGTCGTATGCTGAAGGGATAATATCTCCAAGGTCCAGATGGTTGGCAGCACCAAGGCGACTGGCATGGGAGGCTGGGGGAGAGGGATAACCGAGGGCGCATGGTAGCAGCCAAACTGTTGAGGAAGGTGCAGGAGGCGAGGAAGAAGTGGAGGACGAACTGGCGCTGGGCATGGAAGACTCATCAGATGAGGGAGACCTTGATCAAATTCCTGTTGTGCGAGGTTAAGGGGAGAGGGCAGAGGAAGGAAGCATGATTCTCACCTCACCGCCACCAAGACAACAAGGACTTGGTCCTCCTGGATGCGCAAGACACGAGTGCCATCTTGCTGCACTACCTGCAACATGACCCTCGGATTGTCAGAGTCTGAAGTAATGCCGACCACTGGGTTGCCACACTCTTAGATCCTCGGTACAAAAGTAAATTTGGCGAAATAATTCCTGCCATAGAAAGGGATTCACGCATGCAGGAGTATCAGCAGAGACTGTTACAGAATCCTATATCTGCTTTTCCACAAAACACCAGTGGTGCACGTAGTGAATCTCAGAGTTCTAACTTGCCAACTGTGGGACTATCCAGTCATCACTCTAACCGTAACAGTAACATCGTATCTGGTGGCAACAGCAATTTTTTCCAATCATTTATGATTTTTTTGGACCATCCTTTGCAAGGCCACAGGAGACAAGAAGTCTGACGCACGGCCAATGCCTAGAGAGGATGATACAAGAGTATCTCCAAGTTAACATCGATGCCATGACTGTGCAACTGGACCCTTGCTCATTTTGGGCTTCCAATCTTGAAAAATGGCCTGAGCTCACCACTCTCGCCTTGGAGATCTTGTCGTGCCCCACAGCCAGCGTTCTCTCTGAACGTGTGTTCAGCGCTACCGGTGGTGTGCTGACAGATAAGCGCACGCGACTGTCCAGTGACAATGTAGACAGACTGACGTTCATCAAAATGAACAAATCCTGGATCCGCAAGGACTTTTCTACCCCTGTGTCTGTCATGATCTCCATGGCCAGAGAACTAGCATAAGCCTATATAGGAACAAGCTCTTGGAAGATGGTAACTGTACTGACCATGAACTAAACCTTACCGCACAACTAGAAGTAGCCAGGTAGCATGTCCTACTTTTTATCCCTATATGCCCAGCGCCGGCCGGAGAACTAAATAATGCTAGCAGAGGGAAATATAAGACCTGACTCACCTCTAGAGAAATGCCCAAAAAGGAGACAGAGGCCCCCCACATATATTGGCGGTGATTTTAGATGAAATAACAAACGCAGCAGGAAAATAGTTTTAGCAAATTTGAGGTCCGCTTTCTAGATAGCAGAAGACAGAAAGCACACTTTCATGGTCAGTAGAAAACCCTAACAAAACACCATCCAGAAATTACTTTAGGACTCTGGCATTAACTCATAATACCAGAGTGGCAATTCCTGATCAACAAGAGCTTTCCAGACACAGTAACGAAACTGCAGCTGTGAACTGGAACCAAAAAACAAAAACAAACAAGGACGAAAGTCCAACTTATCTAGTAGATGTCTGGGAGCAGGAACAAGCACAGAGAGGCTTCTGATAACATTGTTGACCGGCAAGCAACTAACAGAGAAGCCAGGTTATATAGCGACACCCAGATCTGATGAGAACAGGTGAACAGGAAAGATGATGACACAAGTTCAATTCCACCAGTAGCCACCGGGGGAGCCCAGAATCCAAATTCACAACAGTACCCCCCCCTCAAGGAGGGGGCACCGAACCCTCACCAGAACCACCAGGGCGAACAGGATGGGCCCTATGAAAGGCACGAACCAGATCGGAGGCATGAACATCAGATGCAGTGACCCAAGAATTATCCTCCTGGCCGTATCCCTTCCACTTGACCAGATACTGGAGTCTCCGTCTGGAAACACGGGAGTCTAGGATTTTCTCCACAACGTACTCCAACTCACCCTCAACCAACACCGGAGCAGGAGGCTCAACGGAAGGCACAACCGGTGCCTCATACCTGCGCAATAACGACCGATGAAAAACGTTATGAATAGAAAAGGATGCAGGGAGGTCTAAACGGAAGGAAACAGGGTTAAGAATCTCCAATATTTTATACGGACCGATGAACCGAGGCTTAAACTTAGGAGATGAGACCCTCATAGGGACAAAACGAGAAGACAACCACACCAAATCTCCAACACAAAGCCGAGGACCAACACGACGGTGACGGTTGGCAAAAAGCTGAGTCTTCTCCTGGGACAACTTCAAATTGTCCATCACCTGCCCCCAGATATGATGCAATCTCTCCATCACCGCATCCACTCCAGGACAATCCGAGGATTCCACCTGACCGGAGGAAAATCGAGGATGGAACCCCGAATTACAGAAAAACGGGGACACCAAGGTGGCAGAGCTGGCCCGATTATTGAGGGCGAACTCCGCCAATGGCAAAAAAGCAACCCAATCATCCTGGTCAGCAGACACAAAACACCTCAGATATGTCTCCAGGGTCTGATTAGTCCGCTCGGTCTGGCCATTAGTCTGAGGGTGAAAAGCAGACGAAAAAGACAAATCTATGCCCATCCTAGCACAGAATGCCCGCCAAAATCTAGACACAAATTGGGTTCCTCTGTCAGAAACGATATTCTCAGGAATACCATGCAAACGAACAACATTTTGAAAAAACAGGGGAACCAACTCGGAAGAAGAAGGCAATTTGGGCAGGGGAACCAAATGGACCATCTTAGAAAAACGGTCACACACCACCCAGATGACAGACATCTTCTGGGAAACAGGCAGATCTGAAATAAAATCCATCGAGATGTGCGTCCAAGGCCTCTTAGGAATAGGCAAGGGCAACAATAATCCACTAGCCCGAGAACAACAAGGCTTGGCCCGAGCACAAACGTCACAAGACTGCACAAAGCCTCGCACATCTCGTGACAGGGAAGGCCACCAGAAGGATCTTGCCACCAAATCCCTGGTACCAAAAATTCCAGGATGACCTGCCAATGCAGAAGAATGCACCTCAGAGATGACTCTACTGGTCCAATCATCAGGAACAAACAGCCTATCAGGCGGACAACGATCCGGTCTATCCGCCTGAAACTCCTGCAAGGCCCGCCGCAGGTCTGGAGAAACGGCTGACAAAATAACTCCATCCTTAAGGATACCTGTGGGCTCAGAGTTGCCGGGTGAATCAGGCTCAAAACTCCTAGAAAGGGCATCCGCCTTAACATTCTTAGAACCCGGTAGGTATGACACCACAAAATTAAACCGAGAAAAAAATAATGACCAGCGCGCCTGTCTAGGATTCAGGCGCCTGGCGGTCTCAAGATAAATCAAATTTTTGTGGTCAGTCAATACCACCACCTGATGTCTGGCCCCCTCAAGCCAATGGCGCCACTCCTCAAACGCCCACTTCATGGCCAAAAGCTCCCGATTCCCAACATCATAATTCCGCTCAGCGGGCGAAAATTTACGGGAAAAGAAGGCACAAGGCCTCATCACGGAGCAGTCAGAACTTTTCTGCGACAACACTGCCCCAGCTCCGATCTCAGAAGCGTCGACCTCAACCTGAAAAGGAAGAGCCACATCAGGCTGACGCAACACAGGGGCAGAAGAAAAACGGCGCTTAAGCTCCTGAAAGGCCTCCACAGCATCAGGGGACCAATTAGCAACATCAGCACCCTGTCTAGTCAAATCGGTCAATGGCTTAACGACATCCGAAAAACCAGAAATAAATCGACGATAAAAGTTGGCAAAGCCCAAAAATTTCTGAAGACTTTTAAGAGAAGAGGGCTGCGTCCAATCACAAATAGCTTGAACCTTGACAGGATCCGTCTCAATGGAAGAGGGAGAAAAAATATATCCCAAAAAGGAAATTCTCTGAACCCCAAATACGCACTTAGAACCCTTGACACACAGAGAATTAGACCGCAAAACCTGAAAAACCCTCTTGACTTGCTGGACATGAGAGTCCCAGTCATCCGAAAAAATCAGAATATCATCCAGATACACTATCATAAATTTATCCAAAAAATCGCGGAAAATATCATGCATAAAGGACTGGAAGACTGAAGGGGCATTAGAAAGACCAAAAGGCATCACCAAATACTCAAAGTGGCCCTCGGGCGTATTAAATGCCGTTTTCCACTCATCCCCCTGCCTGATCCGCACCAAATTATACGCCCCACGGAGATCAATCTTAGAGAACCACTTGGCCCCCTTTATGCGAGCAAACAAATCAGTCAGCAACGGCAATGGGTATTGATATTTAACCGTGATTTTATTCAAAAGCCGATAATCAATACATGGTCTCAAAGAGCCGTCTTTTTTTGACACAAAGAAAAAACCGGCTCCTAAGGGAGATGACGATGGACGAATATGTCCCTTTTCCAAGGACTCCTTTATATATTCTCGCATAGCAGCATGTTCAGGCACAGACAGATTAAATAAACGACCCTTTGGGTATTTACTACCCGGAATTAAATCTATAGCACAATCGCACTCACGGTGCGGAGGTAGTGAACCCAGCTTGGGTTCTTCAAAGACGTCTCGATAATCAGACAGGAACTCAGGGATTTCAGAGGGAATAGATGATGAAATGGAAACCAAAGGTACGTCCCCATGAGTCCCCCTACATCCCCAGCTCAACACAGACATAGCTCTCCAGTCAAGGACTGGGTTGTGAGACTGCAGCCATGGCAATCCTAGCACCAAATCATCATGTAGATTATACAGCACCAGAAAACGAATAGTCTCCTGGTGATCCGGATTAATACGCATAGTTACTTGTGTCCAGTATTGTGGTTTATTATTAGCCAATGGGGTGGAGTCAATCCCCTTCAGAGGAATAAGAGTCTCCAAAGGCTCTAAATCATACCCACAACGATTGGCAAAGGACCAATCCATAAGACTCAAAGCGGCGCCAGAGTCGATATAGGCGTCCGTGGTAATAGATGACAAAGAGCAAATCAGGGTCACAGACAAAATAAATTTAGACTGTAAAGTGCCAATGGAAACGGATTTATCAAGCTTTTTAGTACGCTTAGAGCATGCTGATATAACATGAGTAGAATCCCCACAATAGAAACACAACCCATTTTTCCGTCTAAAATTCTGCCGCTCGCTTCTGGACAGAATTCTATCACACTGCATGCTTTCTGGCGTCTTCTCAGTGGACACCGCCAGATGGTGCACTGGTTTGCGCTCCCGCAGACGCCTATCGATCTGAATGGCCATTGTCATGGACTCATTCAGACCCGCAGGCACAGGGAACCCCACCATAACATCCTTAATGGCATCAGAGAGACCCTCTCTGAAAGTAGCCGCCAAGGCACACTCATTCCACTGAGTAAGCACAGACCATTTACGGAATCTTTGGCAGTAAATTTCAGCTTCATCTTGCCCCTGCGATAGGGACATCAAAGTTTTTTCTGCCTGAAGTTCCAAATGAGGTTCCTCATAGAGCAACCCCAAGGCCAGAAAAAACGCATCCACATTGCGCAACGCAGGATCCCCTGGTGCCAATGAAAAAGCCCAGTCTTGAGGGTCGCCGGGGAGCAAGGAAATCACAATCCCAACCTGCTGTGCAGGGTCTCCAGCAGAACGAGATTTCAGGGACAAAAATAACTTGCAATTATTTCTAAAATTCTGAAAGCCAGATCTATTCCCTGAGAAGAATTCCGGCAAAGGAATTCTCGGCTCTGATACCGGAGCATGAACAACAAAATCTTGCAAACTTTGTACTTTCGTGGCGAGATTATTCAAACCTGCAGTTACACTCTGAAGATCCATTATAGACAGGTGCACACAGAGCCATTCAAAGATTAGAAGGAGAGAGAAAAAAAAAGAAAGACTGCAGCATAGACAGACTGGCAAGTGATCCAATTAAGAGCACAAAAAAAAAAAAAAACTCTCAGCAGACTTCTTATTTCTCTCCTTTCTCAGCCAAGGATTTTAACCCTTTAGTGGGCCGGTCAAACTGTCATGATCTCCATGGCCAGAGAACTAGCATAAGCCTATATAGGAACAAGCTCTTGGAAGATGGTAACTGTACTGACCATGAACTAAACCTTACCGCACAACTAGAAGTAGCCAGGTAGCATGTCCTACTTTTTATCCCTATATGCCCAGCGCCGGCCGGAGAACTAAATAATGCTAGCAGAGGGAAATATAAGACCTGACTCACCTCTAGAGAAATGCCCAAAAAGGAGACAGAGGCCCCCCACATATATTGGCGGTGATTTTAGATGAAATAACAAACGCAGCAGGAAAATAGTTTTAGCAAATTTGAGGTCCGCTTTCTAGATAGCAGAAGACAGAAAGCACACTTTCATGGTCAGTAGAAAACCCTAACAAAACACCATCCAGAAATTACTTTAGGACTCTGGCATTAACTCATAATACCAGAGTGGCAATTCCTGATCAACAAGAGCTTTCCAGACACAGTAACGAAACTGCAGCTGTGAACTGGAACCAAAAAACAAAAACAAACAAGGACGAAAGTCCAACTTATCTAGTAGATGTCTGGGAGCAGGAACAAGCACAGAGAGGCTTCTGATAACATTGTTGACCGGCAAGCAACTAACAGAGAAGCCAGGTTATATAGCGACACCCAGATCTGATGAGAACAGGTGAACAGGAAAGATGATGACACAAGTTCAATTCCACCAGTAGCCACCGGGGGAGCCCAGAATCCAAATTCACAACATGTGTCATCCTGGGGAGACTAAAAGCTTGATGATTTTTGAAAATCACCTCACCAACCGTTTTAAAAAACTCTGGCGAAATTGATGCCACTTAAGTTGTGTCTGTGGCCGAATTTTTTGAAAAAATTGAGACTTTTTATTGAGTCCCCTTGCTGTGTTTTACAAGACGTTGCCATCATCAATTCCAGGTGGGTGGGGTCGTCTGCAGAGTTGTTTACTCATACTATGGCCTGGGATTCAGAGGTCTGCTCCAAAGCTTCAGTGTCTGCTAGTCAGCAGAGTAGCCCACCCACCCACCGCCTGTTTATCTAAGTAATAATTTTTAACTGCATCTAGCCCAGGAAATCCTTTTGGGCCTAGTAGCATTTTGTGCTACTCAGCAGAGTACCCCACCCATGAAGCAAGCTACACCGCCTGTTTACCTAAGTACTATTTTTTAACTGCATCTAGCCCTGGAAATCGTTTTGGGCCTAGTAGAATTTTGTGCTACTCAGCAGAGTACTCCATCCATGAAGCAAGCTACACCACCTGTTTACCTAAGTACTATTTTTTAATGGCATCTAGCCCAGGAAATCCTTTTGGGCCTAGTAGAATTTTGTGCAACTCAGCAGAGTGCCCCACCCATAAAGCAAGCTACATCGCCTTCTTCCTTTCTCAATCTAACCCCTCGGCTCTGGAGTGTCCACTCTCCCTCCAGCTCTCTCCTTCTCACAGGTGGACTACCGCGTGTATTCACACTGTGGCGAATCTTTTGGGCCCAGGCATAAGAAGTCGTCAAGGTAATGGATAATATGTGCCGCCTTAGAAATGTCCATGACGACCCATTCAAGGAAGCAACTAAACGCCTCAAATAGTGAGCAGGATATGGAGCACCCCATGGGCAAACAGCGATCTATGTAGTATGCTCCTTCACAGAAGCAGCCCAATAGGCGGACACTATTCGGAGGCACAGGTAGTAACCGTAATGCCCCCTCAATGTCTGTTTTGGCCATTAGGGTGCCCCTTCCCAACTTCTTGACCCGCCCGATTGCCTCATCAAAGGAGGTACAGTATATAGTAGTGTACTTGGTTCCGCATCGATGTTGTCGTTTACTGACCTGCCCCTTGGATATGACAAATGGTGGATTAGTTTGAATGTATTGGGTTTGTTTTTTGGCACAACTCCCATTACATCTTCTAATGAAAGTGTTCTGAATGGACCCGCAGCCATTCTACCTAAAGATATTTCTTTTTTAACTTTTTTGTCACGACGTCTGGGTGTTAGTAGGGTGATTTTAGATTTTTACTCCAGCCTTTCTTGATTTTAGAAGGGCATGACATGCCTATATCTGTGTCTCCTTCTCCTTTTACTCCTCCACCTCTTTTCTTTTCGCATGACTATATGTAGTTGTGACTTTTCCATGTGTTTGTTGTGTTTTCTGAGCAGTTTGTCAGCTTTTGGACACCTTTTAAGGTGTTTTCTATGTGTTTTCTATGTGTTTGTTTGTGTTTGCCTGCCATTGGTTTCAATGGGGTTTGACGGTGTTCGTCGAACGTTCGACGAACATTCGTCAAACACACCCCAGTTCAACCGAACCGAACTCGAACACTAGGGGGGTGGCTCAACACTAATAATAATAAAACTTTTAGAAACATTTTGCTCTATACAACACAACTATATTGTTTGTCACTCAGTATGCTCTACTCAGTATGTAAATTGGGAGAAATGCTCCTAACATCTGTGCCCAGTAGATTATTTTACAGATAGTTATTTGCTTTTCTTGAAGGTTTTTCTATCCCAGGATTCAACAGGGATCCCTAGGCTCTACTGCAGAGTATGGTACAATTTTCTCTGCTCTTTGTCAATATAAAAATTATGAATTTTGACTTAGACCACAATACAAATTATCATCAAACTAATGTCCAAAACAAGTATCTTCTTTTTTTGTTTGCTGCTCTCAGTAGTAGCTTCTTTGCAGCAATTCAACCATAAAGACCTACTTTTCACAGTTGATGTTGCCTGGACAGACAATGCTGAGATAAGTCTGTTCATCATTTATCAGGACTGCTCAGTGAGGTGTCATCAGTTTTCACTTTCTGATGCTGGTAACTGTGATGAACTTATCCTCTAATACAGTAAGTTTATACTTGGGCTTCCTTTCCTGGGGTGGTCCTCATGAGAGACCGTTTTATCACAGCGTTTAATGGTTTTCATGACTGTATTTGAGAATACCTCCAAGTTTCTAAAAGGTATCAACCACTGAGGACTCTCAATTCTAAATATTTTTCCAAGTTTCTATTAATTTTCCAGAATGACTGACCTTCAGGTCTTAAAGTAATGAAGACTGAATTTTTTTTTGTTTAGTTCAGTTGCTCTTGCCATATTCTGATTTAGAGCAGTTGCGGGATATGGCTCAGTACTGTATGGAACTGTGTACTAATGCTGCCTCTGCAAAACAAAACTGCATTAGAAGTCAGGTGGCTACCTGAGTAAACTGGTTGAGATAAGGATACAGGGGTGTGAAAAGGGAATACTTTGAGGAATCTAAGGTTTAATACATATTCTGCTTGGTTTCGCATGTGTTTATTTACTCCTTTTTACGTATATGTTACTTTGTGTTTTTTCTGCCTTCACTATGAATCTATAATCTGCACATTACAATAAGAACAAGGGAAACTACTACATGAGTAGGTGTGTACAAACTTTTGTCTGTTGATGTAAATGATTAGGTTTGCAGGTTTAGAATTTTGCCAAATAGAAGTGGATGAAGAGAAGTAATATCAAGATTGACAGCTCCTGCATTAATAGAATTATAAAATAAATTACTGTCATGCTGGTAATGTGCACACCTTATCAGCACCATCCTACTTACTGCGGTCACTGCTCTGCTTCTCCTTGTGTCAGCCCATGTTGCTGAGTTGCAGAACTCCCAGCACTGCTACATCTTATAGCTGTCTCCACCTGGCTATAGGAAGGCACAGCCAGTCTCTGCTGGAATTTTTCCGGGTGTGTCCAGCAGAGTTTAGTTTCTCTGGTATCACATCTAATTTCCAGTCTAATTCCCGGTGTTCTCTTGTTTATCTCTCCCATTACCAACCAGGCTTGTCTTCTTCTCTTGCTTGATCTCTCTGTTCCTGACACTGGCTATGTATTTAACCTGTGGTGGCTGCCCCAAACTCAGACTGTCTGACTACATCTTTGCCTATGCCCTCTTTACCTCATATCCCTGCCTTGACCAGCTCCTTCAGGTCTGGGCACTGCCCTGGAGTGACACATGGTGGCTACCGTAATGGCCCAAGCCTATCCTCACCATCAGAGGCTCCAAAGAATACCAGATAGCAACCTAAGCCCAGCCTGTGACACAGTGAGTCCACACCCACCATTGTCACACTTGCTTCATACTCACATTAAAATTGTAGACAATTCAGAATATTAACAATTAGTTAAATGTAAAAGTAAGCAACTAAATAATAAAAATCTGCTGCCACCATCCTGTAGTTTGATCAGGTCAGGAGTGAAAAGAGATAGCAGACGATGATAGCAATGTCCCATTATTAAGGATGCTAAGCTTTAAAGCACTGTGTAAAGAGATATTTATGGTGATCGATCGGTAAATGATGTCAAACATTGTGGGAATGTTTTTTTTCTCCATTAAACCAATATCAAAAGGTAACAGAAGTCAATACAGATGTAGCTTTTCCATATTTGTTTGGCAAAATGACCCCCCAAAACAACTAACTTAGTATCGTAGTAACATAGTAACATAGTTAGTAAGGCCGAAAAAAGACATTTGTCCATCCAGTTCAGCCTATATTCCATCATAATAAATCCCCAGATCTACGTCCTTCTACAGAACCTAATAATTGTATGATACAATATTGTTCTGCTCCAGGAAGACATCCAGGCCTCTCTTGAACCCCTCGACTGAGTTCGCCATCACCACCTCCTCAGGCAAGCAATTCTAGATTCTCACTGCCCTAACAGTAAAGAGTCCTCTTCTATGTTGGTGGAAAAACCTTCTCTCCTCCAGACGCAAAGAATGCCCCCTTGTGCCCGTCACCTTCCTTGGTATAAACAGATCCTCAGCGAGATATTTGTATTGTCCCCTTATATACTTATACATGTTTATTAGATCGCCCCTCAGTCGTCTTTTTTCTAGACTAAATAATCCTAATTTCGCTAATCTATCTGGGTATTGTAGTTCTCCCATCCCCTTTATTAATTTTGTTGCCCTCCTTTGTACTCTCTCTAGTTCCATTATATCCTTCCTGAGCACCGGTGCCCAAAACTGGACACAGTACTCCATGTGCGGTCTAACTAGGGATTTGTACAGAGGCAGTATAATGCTCTCATCATATAGTGTATCCAGACCTCTTTTAATGCACCCCATGATCCTGTTTGCCTTGGCAGCTGCTGCCTGGCACTGGCTGCTCCAGGTAAGTTTATCATTAACTAGGATCCCCAAGTCCTTCTCCATGTCAGATTTACCCAGTGGTTTCCCGTTCAGTGTGTAATGGTGATATTGATTCCTTCTTCCCATGTGTATAACCTTACATTTATCATTGTTAAACCTCATCTGCCACCTTTCAGCCCAAGTTTCCAACTTATCCAGATCCATCTGTAGCAGAATACTATCTTCTCTTGTATTAACTGCTTTACATAGTTTTGTATCATCTGCAAATATCAATATTTTACTGTGTAAACTTTCTACCAGATCATTAATGAATATGTTGAAGAGAACAGGCCCCAATACCGACCCCTGCGGTACCCCACTGGTCACAGCGACCCAGTTAGAGACTATACCATTTATAACCACCCTCTGCTTTCTATCACTAAGCCAGTTACTAACCCATTTACACACATTTACACAACTGAAATTTGTTTTGCAAAAAACAATAGATACCATATTTTTTCTAACTGTTCTGACCCATATTTGAAGTTTAAACTTATGTTTTGTCATTAATCTGTTTCTTATTAGCTTATTATCTGCTGCATTAATAGATGTATTCAAACATCTATTATATATTGTAATTGTCACTGAATGCAATCAAAGTTTCCCAATTAAAATGAAACAAAAGTTAATTAAACAGAGTTTTCCAAGGTGTGTTGATAGGGCGTAGAAACCTAAAGCCAGTAAGAGTTATGGTGGGAATTACATATGTTACATTTAGTTGATGAATCACTGCCATGGACTGCTTGGAATGACAATTCTGTGCTATTAATATCCACTAAGGGCACATAAGAAATATTCTGTCACTTGCCAGCACCCACATTGATGACAATCACAACTTCTGACAAAAAGAAGAGATTCAAGCATGTTGTCCCTTGCCTTACAAAAAAAGAAAAAGGAAAAATATATCAGAAAACATGCAGACATTAAGTCATAAAAATATTATAATTTTAAAACATCCTGTAATGTATTCTGTAAAGTAAAAGAACAAAAAATTAATTAAAGAAAATTGTGGTTATTTGATTTGATTTATTTTTAATTCAACAATAAAAAAAAATTAAACTCTAAGGTAGAAAAATGCCACAAACTGCCTGAAAACAAAACACCATTTAAGCATACTTCTGTATTTTGAAGAAAGTCGCAAGCACAAAAAAAGTCAATAAAGTGAAATCAACATTACAAAAACACAGCGTACAGTATGTATAGTTTTTTATTAGTCCCCTACGAATTCTCAGCAAATGACTGGCCACAAGATTTTTCCCATAAAAAGACTGATTTTTTTTCATAAAGATTGAGCATGAAGGCATCCTAATCCAGTCTGCAAATCTAATCAGATATCTGGTGATATAAGTATATGAGGTCTTGTGTACAGTATAACACATTTACTCATACCATTGCGCACCCTAAATTGTTTTGCTTTTGAATTGAATTTTGTGAATCATATAGGACCCGCTTCATAAATACCTGTCATGAATTCTTAAGGGATTTGTGGCAGCTCTGGGTCTGCTGAAATGTAAATGTTGTTTTTTTTTCCTTTGGTCAAGCAAAAGTTAATGACAGTCTCTTGCTGGCAGCTTCTTTTAGGCTCGTCAGCCAATGTTGCTTGGTGACCACTCCCACCTCTCTTTAAATAGTCACATGACCCATCAGCTGATCATTGGTTATAGAGTTTTCTTGTATGCAGAGCAGCTTGGTGTGTGGAGCTCGCATGTGTTAGGGGTCGAGTACCCGACCTCTGCACAGGGGGAATCTCGGGCCACCTCCTCTGCGGTCTCCCATTCTTCTCCAGCCACAGTGGAGCCTGCTCAGCAGAGATGTCGGTCCCAGTGTCTGACTCAGCCTGATACTGTGCGGATGGTTACTGCTGCCTTTGCAGGCTCAGCCATTGCAGCCAGTACTGGTCAGCGGCGAGGAGATGTCTCTGGGACTAAGTCCTGCTTAAGTAAGTAAAACCTCTTATTGGAGGTCAGGGTTCACATGCTCAGGTACTGCAGCTGCTACCATTGGTCCTCTAGGATGGTCCTGAAGTTGCTCAGGTACTGGAGCAACTCCCATTGGTCCTCTAGGAAGGCCCTGAAGTTGCGGCTGCTATAAAAGGTTTGCATGGCCGCATGGCCATGCACTAGTACCAACTAAAGTTATGTGCTCTGCGCCAGTGTGGTCTTATGCATGTGGATACAGGGTTCGGCTGTAATAAGCCCTTAGAATACCGGCACCTCCAGTGAGGAGTTTTGTGTGAGTGGATTCAGGGTCTGGCTGTAATAAGCCCCTAGAATACAGGCACCTCCGGTGAGGAGTTGTGTGTAAGCTTTGCTGACCTAATGACCACTGTTGACTCTATTTGCTAGCTGTTTTCCTGTGAGGTTAACAGAACACAGTGTTCTGTTTTCTCAAGCGTCTCTGTGAAGTAACAGAGTTTGCTTATACTGCCATATAGTACCGCCATCTACTAGCAGCAGGTTTCCCTCCTGCACGGTGGACCCCGGGTTGCGAACGCACCTACTTTTCAATATATATTTACTCAGTGCATTCCGCCAACCCTAACAGCGTGTGATGGTGGTAACTGCTGCTGTATTAGTTCTGTCATCCTGTTGCCAAGTTCTCTGCTGCTGTGGAGCTTAGGAGCAAATTTGAGTTGAATAATATCATTTTTGTCTGTCCCTTGTTTGTCTCTTTCCCTGTGTAATATAATCTGCAGTGGTGTTAGGCACTGGGATTCTCCCACTGCACAGGGTAGATCCCAAGCCTTGTCTGCATCTGCGGTCTCCCATTCAGCTTTGGCCACTGTAGCTGTGGCTGCTGAGCAAAGACATCAGTCCCAGCGTGTTGCTCAGGCTCGTGTTGTTTGTACTGCTGGCTCCTCAGCCAAGCCTATGGTAACCAGGCAGCAACGGGTGAGCGCTCTGGAGACTAAGTCCAGAAATCACCTTACTGAGCATGCTCGTGAAGTAGTGACGTCTCATTGGTGATCGGCCGTCAGCTACTCTGGTGATGTGGCAGCTCTGGATTGGTCTGTGAGTAAGGTCCTGTCTGACTGGACATGAGCTAAACATATAAAAGTGTCTCAGAGGCACACGTGGCCGCACTAGTATCAATTTCACTACATGTGTGTATGAGACACTGCATCAGTGTGGTCTTTGTCAGCATGCACTCAGGGTCAATGGTAAGCCATTCGAATTCTGGTTCTCTGGGGAGGAGATTGTATGAATTCAGGGCTGGTGTTTAGCCAATACAATTTTGGCACCTCTGGAGATGAGTTTGTTGTGTGCTTTTGCTGACTGTGTGACCACTAATTGCTTTTTACCCCGTGAGCAGGCTTTGTTCCCCTGTGAGATTAACAGGGATTGTATCTAGCGTCATAAATTTACCGTTACTGTGTAAGAGTGACACAGCTCTACTGCAGAGCATCTCTTCCGTTACTGTGTTTGAGTGACACAGCTCTTTTGCAGAGCATCTATTCTGTTTCTGGTGCAGATCACTGAGTGACATTTAACTCAGTGTGTGCATGCAATCGCTCGCTGTGTGTTCCGTCATTGTTCACACTAGCTGCAGTTTTACATCTCTGGACGGTGGACCCCAGGTTGCAATTGCACTTCTATATTAAATTTATTTAGTACAATCCGCCATCCCTAACAAGTGGCTAGGCTAGCGTCTTTGCCGGCCAGTGCACATGCCAGGGTTAGTAGAAGTGACAGTCAGGGACTAGGCATGTGACTGCGGTGGGGAAAGGACCCGCATAGGGCATTAGGAAAACATAGAGACAGGCACATGTTGGCATTTGGAGGTGTCCCATCCCCTGCTCCCAACTGTTGGGGCCTTTCTCTCCTTTTTTCCATCCCGTTGTACTTAAATGCTGTGTCGTCCACTGGACATATTCATGTCAGGAACTGACAAGACCGATGTTCCTCATGCCTGACCTGATGAGGAGGTGTGCTGAAGTCAGACTTTCTTGATTCATTAAGCAGCAAATGCATCTTAATGAATCAGGAGCGTCTGACAAGTGGCGTGCACTTCAGTTTGCACCTCGCCACAAGTCTTAAGTTGTGGACTGGAAAAAGATTTGTTGCTTAAGGAACGCCTTTGCTCATCATAAATTTGACTAGTTAACAAGCGGCAGTTGTCATGGCCCAGTCCCACCCCATTACTGTCCACTTTGTTGGAGCTGGGTGAAAATGGTATGAGAATGCCAAAAGTTTCTAAAGTTTAGTAAAGCCTTTCTTGCAATGCTCCAAAATTTTGTGACTTTTCAAATCTTTTTATCCCAGAATGATGGTGTAAAAGCTTTGATGACCTGAGACCATTGTGCTTTCATAAAATCCCAATCATTACACTATGGTGCATTTGGTTTAATTTATCACAGAACCACAGTAAATGCAGCTCTTTAATGAAGAAATCCCTAAGGTCTTATTTAGTAGAGCTGATAATGGTGAATGAGAACTCTTTTGCCAATTACGATGGATTTACGGTATTTTGAGGGTGCTGAATTAAAAAAATCCCATTACTTTTGCTGAATTGGTTCTAGTTTTTGAGATAATTCATCCATGAAAATAATGTGTTCCCCCAATGTGACTTTCGTGTGATAATTGAAATAGCTTTTGGTCTTTTGGCCTGTCTTTTGACTCATTATCATTAACAGTGTCTTAGGTGATGAAATTTCCCATATAATTATTTAGTACTTTAATTTTATAGGCTTACAATGCTATAAAAGTGACTTTTTGAAGCCAGAATTCTACTGTAATTATTAATTACTATTAAATATCTCAGAAACTAGAGCCAGGCTTGCAAAATCAAAATCTTATTCTTAATCAGCACCATAAATGTAAAATAAAACTGTTCAGACATTGTAGGCACCAATATCACTGTATACCAATGATCGGCTTGTATAAACATGCCATCAATCACCCAATGAATGAGCACAACAATTGTTCGTCGGTTGATTGAATTATTCATGCCGACAATAGAATCATTGTTAGCAGCAGCACTTTGTCCCGTGTAAACAGGATGCCGATGCTTTTGATATTCTATGGGCATAGAACGATCATATCATTGTTTGTTCTGAGTGCATAGAATTCAGGTTAGCTTGTCTAAACAGGCCATTTAATGACCATTCATTGGCTTGTATGTAGCTGTGGTTGGTTAGTGTAAATGGGCCATAATGCATACTAGGGTTGAGCGACTTTTATTTTTATAGGATCGGGTCGGGTTTCACGAAACCCGACTTTCTCAAAAGTCGGGTCGAGTGAAATCGGCCGATCCTATAAAAAAGTCGGGGTCGGGGTCGGCCGAAACGCGAAACCCAATGCAGTGCAATGGGATACTATGGTTCCCAGGGTCTGAAGGAGAGGAAACTCTCCTTCAGGCCCTGGGATCCATATTTACGTGTAAAATAAAGAATTAAAATAAAAAAAATTGATATACTCACCCTCTGACGCACCCTGGTAATAACCGGCATCTTCCGTTCCTAAAAATGGCGCTTGAAAGACCTTTCGAATGCTTCACGGCTTGTGATTGGTCGCGGCGGCCCACGTGACCGCTGAGCGACCAATCACAAGCTGGTGACGTAATTCTCAGGTCCTGTTCTGGTTCTCAGGTACATGTGTTATGGAAATATTAGGGTTGGATAAATCTATCCCTGTGTGTGCTGTGGCCGCTCCCAATTAGACTGAGTATTTTGAGCGCTCATCAAGAATGGACTGTACACAACTGTGACAGAACAACATTCCATCAATACTGATACTTTATTGTACATACATAGTTTTATATTTTCACATAGAAAGGAGTGGTTAGGGGTGGTTAGTTAATTACCATATTGTCTAGCTCCTCTGTCATTGGTTATCTAAACATATATGGAATATTGTGATTAATGCTCATATGACTGCTGATTAAGCTGATTAAGCAACTAGAATTGAGCTCTGAATCTAGGACAAAGTGGAGACATTTGATCAGCAGTCATCAAACATCTGACATTATTCCGCTTTTAGGGATGGAAAACCCCATATGATCTGTCTGGGTTATATTAGTTCGTGTCAACCATTTTAAACCATTTATTATAATGTATATATTAGCTGTGACTATATGAGTATTTATGATTATAGAGGAGTATACATGCAAGTGAGATCTACATGATATATATATTTATATCACAAGCCCCCCTTAGATATCACTTGCCCTAATCCTAGCCCCCTGTCCCAAAGCGCTGCAACTCTTTTGTGCTGTCGGCGAACAGACACAAGCCTAACGCCTGTGCCCCACTCCGTACAGACTTTTCACAAATGGGCGGTCAGGAGATCTGTCCCTAAAGGGGGTTCGTTGCAATCAGTCTCTTAGTCAATAGCATGTGTAGTGAGCGATGTATAGTCTTTATCAGGTAGGTCATCTTTTCGGTCAGGCCGCAACATCATTCTGGCTTGGGTGTCATCTTCTGGTAGGGGAGCTTTCTTGCCATGCGATGAGTGGATCCAAGTGGGTCTTCCCTCCAGTTTCGCAGAGTTTGGTGTCATCAGCAGCACTTGAACAGGACCATCAAATCTGGGATCGAGTGGTGTTCTCCTTACAAACTTTTTTCCACCAACTCCCAGTCTCCTGGCTTCTAGGAGTGCATACCGGACACTGAATCTGGATCTGGCAATGAAGAAAAAAACTCGAGAATGGATGTTAGCAAGTTTCTTGGTGAGTTCAATTACATAAGCAGACAAAGTATCATATTACATAGTCAGCTGCTGAGGGAAAAGATACCCCTAACCTGGGACTAGACACAAACAAAATTTCATATAATGACAGCTTTCCTGTGCCTCTGGGAGTGTGCTTAACACTGAGTAGTGTGATTGGGAGTGTGTAGGCCTAAGTCTGATCCTACTGCTGACTAGATCTCTCGTGTGAGATTTGCTGTGAATGCGGGTCCCTGGTCACTCTCTATCACTTCTGGGACCCCATAGCTGCATATCTCGTCTCTGAGAGTAGCTTCTTTGCAGTAGTCTTTGCTGACTGATTCCTCACTGGGAAAGCTTCTGGCTGTCATCCTGAGAAAATGTCCACGACCACAAGGGCATATTCGAATCCTCCACTTGGCGGCATCTGGATGTGGTCTATCTGGATCCTCTGGAAGGGGGTACAGTGGTCTGGCAAGACGATGTGTGGGAACTTTCTTCATTCTTCCAGGGTTGCATTTGCCACAGGTCAGACAGCTGTTTATGAACTTGGCTGTTAGGGTGGAGATTTCTGGGGCGAACCAGTAAGCACCAATCGGATCATTCATCTGTGCCTTTAATCTGTGTGTGGGCCCATGTGCCCACTGGACCACGATAAGGTACATGCTTCGGGGTAAACAGGGTTTGTAGTCCATTGAGTATACCCTTCCTTCTTCATGTGCTGCTCTCTTCTGCATCCACCATTCCTTCTTGTCCTTTGGGGCTTGCTCTTGCAGCTTTTTGAGCAGATCCCAGGATGTCATCTTGTCAGGTTTCCTGTCTTCAGCCGTCCTGTAGTAGCCGTCCGGCTCTACGACCTCTTCCACTTTTCCATATTGTCTTCCCTTGACTGCTTCTTTGGCTGCCATGTCCACCATGTTGTTGCCTCGTGCCCCTACTGTGTTCAGTTTTCCATGCGCTTTGACTTTTAGTACTGCCACCACTTTTGGAAGTTGAAGTGCGTTTAGCAGGTCCTTAATGGCTCCATGATGCTTCACGGTTGTTCCGCTTGCTGTGAGGAAGTCCCTTGCAGCCCAGATGGGTCCGAAGTCGTGTGCTATGCCATGCAAGTACCTTGAATCGGTATACATTTTCTCAGTCTTGTCTTCTGCCATCTGGTAGGCCTTCATCAGCGCTATCAGTTCTGCTTCCTGGGCTGACAGACTGGGCGGCAGACTTCTGGACCACAGGATCTCTTGATTGCTGGTCACTGCACATCTTCCTTCATCATCTGCGAATCTGGAGCCATCCACATAGAGGATCAACTCTGGGTTGGTCAGTGGCTCTTCTGCCACCTTGGGTAGTCCTGCTGTTTCCTGTTGTATGATGCTGAAGCAATCATGGTCATCCGTCCGGAGCAAATTCAGATCCCTGCAGAAGGTATCATGCAGATTTTTGATCAGACTTTTTATCTGAGGATCCGTATCTGTATCCCCCCTTGGGAGTGGGAGTAGAGTGGGCGGATTGAGGACTGTGCATCTGGAGATGGTGACATTGTTGGGCAGGAGTAGAGAGCACTGGAGGCGAAGATGCCTGGCGGTGGAGAGATGTTTTAGCTGGGTTTGGTTGAGGATTGCCGAGATGTCATGCGGAGCCAGGATTTCCAATGGTTTTTCCACTGATGTCAGTAGTCCTGTCCAGGAGGGCGTGTGCTGCAACTGCTGCTCTCATGCGGGAGGAAGGGGCTTCCCTTGCAACTGGATCCAGGCAAGCTGAAAAGTAGTCCGAAAGTCTCTGCTTTCCCCCCTGAAGCTGTGTCAGGACTCCAGTAGCAAGGCCTTCTCTTCTCATCAAGTAGAGGCGGAATGGCTTCTTGTAGTCAGATAGGCCTAGTGCTGGCGCTGAGACTACAGAGCCTTTTAACTTCTTGAACGAACTGAAGGCCACATCTGTCTGGAGGAACGGGGTCACGCTGACGTATTCACACAGAGGCTGCATTAGGACGGAAGCACCAGGGATCCAGGCTCTGCAATACGAAACTAGACCAAGGAAGGCCTGTAGCACCTTTGGAGTTCTCGGAGGGACCATCTTCTCCACTGTGGTCTTCCGGTCATCTGTCAGGTGTTTCGCCTGGTGAGCAATACAGTGTCTCTGGAACGTAACTTGCTTCAGACACCATTGGACTTTGTTCTTTGAGATCTTGCAGTGCTGCTCCACCAGGTAGAGTAGGAGATACAAGGAAAGGGCTTTACACGTGTCAAAGTCAACTGCACAAAGGAGTAGATTGTCCATGTATTGTAGCAGGGTTACTTCTGCTTGTTCTGTGACTCAGTTGGTGAGAACTGTGGACATTGCTTTGGTGAACTGTGAAGGGCTGTTCTGGGCCCACTGTGGCATCACTGTCCATGTGTGGTGTCCCCCCTGGTGCATTAAGGCAAACAGGAACTGGTCTTCCGGATGAAGGGGAACACTGGAGAAAACATTAGCCAGGTCGGTCACTGTGAACACTTTTGCTGTGGCAGGCACATTTGAGAGCAGAGTGTGCGGATTCGGCATAATTTCAGTTTCTAACACCGTGGCGTCATTCACAGCTCTCAGGTCATGTACCATTCTGAACTTGGCTGGCTCTCCTTTTACAGTCTTTTTCTTGATGGGGAAAAGCGGGGTATTGTAAGGCGATGTGCGAGGAACAATGATTCCTATTTCCAGGTAGACCTTCAGTTGGTCAGAGGCAGCTTGACTCTAGGCCTGGCCTGGGCCTTACGAGGGTACGGGGTACATGGCTTGAGTGACACCCGTACTGGGGCAACTTGAGGTTTTCTCATGTGCTGGGGACCCTTAGACCATAGACTTTCTGGTACTACATCCAGTACCTCCTTGGGTAGGCCTCATCGATTGTTTAATGTTCTTGTAGGGCCGCCAGCATGACTCTTCTCGGGTCAGGGATGAAGAAAGTGTCACTGTCCCATCTTCCTGGAACACTGTGGTTGCCTTCAGCTTCTGCAGTAGGTTCGCTCCCAGTAGGTTGAGTGGCAGGTCCTTTACACCACAAACTGGGACAGGATAGAGTGTCCTGGCTGAGTGCACATGCTCA